>NC_089587.1:194393846-195040998 GCF_019320115.1 Miscanthus floridulus
CCCGCAGAAGCTCATAACGGTTCGTTTTTTAGGTTGCCTTATAAATAGAAGCTCCACTCGTGTGTGGAGTCACTTTTGCTCATTCCAACAGCTGAGAAACACGTTTGTGAGTGCCAAGAAGAGCAAGGTCCTAGTGAGGTGATTGAGATTTGAGAATCCAAGAGAGTAGCCTCATTAGTGAATCAAGAGTAGCCAAGTGTGCATCCATCTTCTCATTAGGCTTCGCGTGGTCAAGTGAGAGTTTGTGCTTGTTACTCTTGGTGATCGCCATCACCTAGATGGCTTGGTGGTGATTGGGAGCTTGGTGATCATCCGACAGAGCTTGTGGGTGACCCAACTCAAGTTGTGAGCGGCTTTAGGTGATTCGTCGCGACGGAGTGTCGAAGAATCAACCCGTAGAGAGCACTTGATCCTTGCGCGGATCAAGGGGGAGCTACACCCTTGCGTGGGTGCTCCAATGAGGACTAGTGGGGAGTGGCGACTCTTCGATACCTTGGCAAAACATCGCCGCGTTTCCCTCTCTATTTACTTTGAGCATTTACTTTGAGCAATTCAATACTTGTTCTTACATTTATAGAATTGCCATGCTAAAGTAAGTTTGAAACATAGGTTGCAAGTCCGTTGTGCGTTAGATTAATAGAAACACTTTTCTAGGCACAAGGGGTTAATTGGACTAACCGTAGGATTTGATTATTGCAAGGAAATTTAGAATTAGCCCAATTCCCCCCCCCTCTTAGGCATCTTGATCCTTTCACATGGCAGCATGCACCGCACTCAGTGTGCAAAGTTAGCACACGAGCACAAGCAAGTACCAGTAGCTCGTACACTCACCAGCGGCTCACAGAGCACGCACGTAGTAGCAACAAGCATACAAGCAAGCAAGTGCTAGCAGTGCACCCGCACACACGTACAGATAGCTCATGCATGCATGCAAAGCAAGCAAGGCCCAGCAGCATGCACGCACGTACTCGCATGCGTGCTGACCGCCATGCTAATTAGGCACCGGCCATGCATGCCAAGAATCCACCGTCCCCCGCTATGCGCCACCGTCTATTTGCATGCCGCTTACAATCACCATGGATGCTGTCATGTCGCTCCACCGCCCAAGCATCCAGCCACAGCCATTGAAGGCGAGCGAGCAAGCCGGTGGCACAGCCTCACTTCCTTGGCATATAAAAGAGCACGCCGAGGTGCTCTCCTCCACCACCTAGCAGCACGCTCAGCTCGCTCACTCGCTCTCGCTTCACTTTGCCTGCATATACCATATACGGCCGTACGCACGAGCCGGGCTCGACCGTCGTCGCAGGACAAGGTGAGCAGCTCATGAGCATCCCCTCGCTCTTCCCTCTCTCCCTGTGGTCTTCGCCTTGCTCCCCTCCGTCCAACCTGAGCTGCCCACGAGCTCCATGAGTTCGGCCATGGTGTCCATATGCATGAAGCAAAAAGAAGACTCATGCTAGCTTCTCTCTCTCCCTTCCCATGCATGTGTCTATGATGCGTGGGTCATGGGCAACATCACCATGCACTACCAGCCAAGGCAAATGCCCCACGTGAACACCCATTCCTTAATCGCGCATTAGTCTTCTCTCAGAAGCCGTTTTAAATATTGCATGTACGATATAGGTACGAGGTATTTTTGCTGCTTAGCTAAAACTCATTTGAATAGCCATCCTTAAATTGATATTACCTGATAATTGTCTTGTTCAAACTTAGGAACAAATAATATGCTATGGTAAAATATTGTTATTTAGTATGCTTAGGACTTGGTACTCATCATGAATACTCATCACTATGTTTTCTCAAATACCATGATTTTAAATGAAAAACTATGTGAGTTGTGATAATAAATTGTGGGTATTGTGAAAGGGTTAATGAACAAGTTATAGATGGTGATTACCCTAGAGATAGGGCGGATCGATGTTCCTTTTGTGGGATGCCATGGTGTTGGGGCTTGTACCTTTTGTGGTTAAGCATGAAGATATCCGCCTTGTCTCGATTAAGGACTGAGTTGATGATTCATCTTGCCTAACTCATTTTATCGTACAACCACTCGACCCTGTATGCGGTGGGGCTTAGTCTAAATCCCTCTAGTTGGTATGGCAATCACCTGGAGGCAGGTGTGCAATGGGACACTAAGAGATGTATGTGGAAATTGAGGAATTGTATGAAATGTAATGAGCTTTGTAAATTATTGTATTATGAGATGTGGCCTTTGTGTTCCCGTGGTGGGCGTCGTTACTTAGCTATGGAGGGTAATGGCTTTGATGGATCTGTGCTTGCATGAGGGTGTTAAGTTACGGTATCCTACTTGTGGGGAAAGTGTACAACCTCTGCATTGTGTAAAATTTATCCAGATAGCTGTGTCTGCGGTCTCGGACGGGTTATGGTTTGGTTTCAACAACTAGATGGGTTGGGGTGAGTGAAAATAGCAGAGTGAGTGTGATTTTGAAAATGAATGGTTGTCTGCCATGTGTTGTGGGAACAAGGGTTCAGCAACACTTAAAATTGTGACCAACCCCTTTTTCAGAAATACTATCATATATGGAAAATATATATCTTTTGTAAAGATATTTATAAATGAAACACTGCATGTGTAAAAAGATAGCTTTATGCAAATAAACCAAGCCTTATCCTTGATTTATCCATATGCATATACTGTTATCCCATTCCATAGGGTAAGGTTGGATTTGCTGAGTACTTTGTACTCACCCTTGCTTTGTTGAACAGAGGAAGATCCCGACTTCAACCCTGAAGTAGCATACGAATAAGGTCGTGTCTGCACCCAACTAAGCCCGTGGCATTGGGATTCGTCAGATGTGTACTAGCGAGCTTTGTTTCAAGGTCTGCTGGACCTATGTTATGTTATGGTTACTTTTAATCGTGGCATGCCTTCATTGTCCACGCTTATGGAGACTACTGCGCTGAGACTTATCTGATGTAATAAATGTGTTACTAGCCTCCTGGAACTAGTATTGTATCACATTTGAGTTCTTGGATGACCAGGGACGATTCACGTTGTCGAGGAAGACGTGGGCCCATGTCTCGTTGAGGTGGAGGAGCGCGGTGGTGGCCGGCGCGGGAGGTGAGTGTAGCTCGATGCTCCCATGTACGAAGAACAAAGCCACCACATCACCCTCCTACGCTTGTGCGACATGTGTCTGACCACCGTGCTTCGCCTATCGACAGTCCTTGGCCTAGTGTCCGGTCCTGCCACAGTTCTTGCAGGTGTCATCGTGAGTGGCCGTGCGCTCGCCGTCGGCGTCGTCAGGAGCGCTGCCACATGCCTTGTCCCATTTGTGCGGCTGGCGCTTGTGGCTACTCGACGAACCCGAGGCCTCCCCCTTCTTCCGCTCCAGCTGGCGGGTGAGCCTTTGCTCCTCGGTGAAGAGAAGCTTGCCACCCATGGTGACCGACTCTGAGGGTTGCTGCTCGCGGTGGTCAACGGCCTTGAGGTGGCCTATCACCTCCTCGATCGTGAGCTCAGAGATGTCCAGCAGCGTCTCGATCGATAGAGCCAGCTACGTTGGGGACGACGCGGAGGAACTTCTTGACGGCTCTCTCCTCGTCGATGTTGTCGTCGCCGTACCGTGCCAACTGCTGCATCAGGGTGTTGAGGCGGAGAGCAAAGTCATCGATGTCCTCGCCTGGCTTGAAAGCCAGGTTCTCCCAATGTAGCTTCTAAACCGTGGATCTACGGGCACGGTTGCTGTCGATGCGTGTCGCGGCGATGGCGTCCTAGGCGTCCTTGGTGGTCTCCTTGTTTGTGAGTGAGGAGTGCATCTCCATCGGAACAGCAACAAGAAGCGCCTCCAGCGCCCGCCGATCCTCATTGAAGTCGGCATCGCCATACCGTACCGCGTCCCACATGCGTCGCGCCTGCATCTTCACCTTCATCACCATGGACCACTCGGCGTAGTTGGTCTTGATGAGCATGGGCCATCCGCCGTCGGCGCCTATGTCCTTGACAACAGTCTGCATGACGGGAGGGGAGCTGGGGCAGCCACGACGACCATGGCGCTAGTCCAGGGAAGGGGAGGCACGCCGTCTGCGAGGGCTCTGCACATCAATGTCCCATCCACCAGTGGCGGGCTCAGGATTTTGAGGTCGGGTATTCAAAATGTAAAAGGATGTTAATTTTTTTTGACAACCAAAGCTTAATATTTAGCATCACAATTGATAATATCGTATATGCAAATTTTTTGTGAGGATACTGTATAGGTAAAGCAAGTTTTCATATATTTTTAGAATTTAAGCATAATTTAAAATTATTTTAATATCAATAGTTCAACATAGCAAAGCGACAAAATTTTAAATATACAGTCATATAGAGGAATAAGAAAACTTATACAGTTAAACTCAGCAAAAAAATGAGTCTATCTACTGTACACACGTGTGTTTTAACATAAGTCAACACATGGTTGTTGGCTGTATGTAAAACACATAGATTTCAACATAGGAAAAACCATGTATTTTTGGACTAGTTAGCACATGGTTGTTAGATGGCTAAGAAACACACGAATTGAAACACTAGAAAAAACGTGTGTTTTAAGAGAATGCAACACACAAATTCCATCAGGCAAACAAGGCACACAACTGTCATTCAGCCCAATAAAGACATGTCAAAGAGGCCCACTAAGACTGAGAGGCCCAATATCAGCAAAGAGTAGATCAGATAGCATCACACCAGTTTTCTCAAAGAGTGTGTTGCATAGAGAACGTACCTTCTACTTGAGACAACAGCAAAGGACTACTTCTATTGTTGGACGGTCCTTTGGATCAAACGCTAATAGATTTTCTAATAGTTTAAGTCCCAAAGGATCTGCACTGGGAAACTTCTGAGAAAATGGAATAGGGTCCTTTTTCTCATGCTGCTCAAGTACCTTCTTGCTTTCTCATTCCAAACCTGAAAATGAATAAAAAAACAAGTTCAACTTTGGTGTCACTGAGCCATGAGACGAAATAAAAATAGAGTTTCCTTGGTTATAGCACTATACCCGAGAAATTTTATCCATTGACGATGTGCCTAGAAGATCAATCAATCAAATCTAGCTAATGAACAACATTTTTACTAGGAAATAAAGGCTTCCCAGTCAATACCTCAGCAAATATGCATCCAATCCTCCAAATGTCAATAGCCGGTGTATACTGCATTATTTGGGGATAACAACGATTAAAAGCACATACAGATTATAGACAATTTGGCAATAATTTATATAAAAAGCAAGCATTCTTAATAGTAAGAAATGCTCATTTGATCATTGTAAAGCTGGAATTCAGCAGGTTATTGGTTCCTACTTTCTATTTGTGCATAATAGGGACAAAAAAGGTAAATATCAATCAGATTGATCCATGCATACAGAACCAAATTGCAGAAATTGCAACCTATTGTTCAAGCAAGCACAAATTGCAGAAGAAAATGCATCAATTAGTAGTTTCTAGAACTGCAATTCAGTTCTGCAAGCAACACCCTTTCGACACAGTATAATTGTAACATGAAATGTGCTTAGAAGCTATTAATTTGCCATAATAAAATAAGAGCATTTGCTTGTCATAATTTTAACATTCACTCTGTGTACCTAAAGAACAGAAATTATGCCACACGTAATGATTCATGAAGATATTTCTGATAGTTTAAAAAAGGATATGAGAGCGTAAAAGGGAACAATCCAGCAGCTATGAACTTTTCACCTCATATATGCACTTAGACAAATGCCACTGCCATTGTCAATTTGTTATTATGTTAACCACTGTCGATGTTTTACCACCGGCAACCCGTCACGGGAGTACTCGGGGCGGTGATTTATTCAGAGGGGTATCGACGTTTGTAGGAACTCGATGGTAAACGCAGGGAGACAACGATTTATACTGGTTCGGCGCGCCGAAAAGTCACGGTGCCCTACGTCCAGTGTGGTGTGGATAGTATATTGCGCCCTGCGCTATTTGTTATGTTGCGAGGTATGTTGGTTATGTGTGTCGCTCCTGATCTAGGGACCCCTGCCCTCCTTTATATAGTCTAGGAGAGGCGGGAGTCCTAGTCGGTTACAAAGTAGAGATCCTAGTAGGATTTAATCCAACTAGTTCTAGTAGGATTACATGTAGGGAATCCTAGTTGGACTAGGTCTTCTTCTCTCTTCTCCGTGGAAAACCCCATGGGTCCCGTATCGACAAGCCCCCGAGCATCTCATGGATGAGCTTCGGAAGCCTTCTTGTTCTTCTTGGTCTTCGTTGAGTTGTAAATCCGTTCGAGGTTCTTCTTGAAGTAAAACCTTGAGATGGTCTTCTTTGTCTTTTCTTCGGCTGATGTGCACTTTTGGATAAAAGTGCACTCAGTGAGTGTAGCCTCCGAGCCTCTTGCTTGTTGGGACAAGAAGCCAGAGGGTCCCTTTAGTCTTCTTGGTTGCTCCGAGTTCTTTTTCGGTGAGTGCAATGCTTTTGCTTGCAAAAGTTGAAGGGTCCAGATTCTTGTCTTCAAAAAAATTTTGGGGTTATGTATCCCGCAGCCCCCGAGCCTTCTCCAAGTACTTTCTTTAGAATAGAAATCGGATGAAGGGTCTTGATGTGTTGTTTTTGTTGTAGTCTTGAGTACTTGTATTCTTGGTCTTTCATCCTTGAATTCGAGCCCCCGAGCGTAGTTGAAGCGAATACCGAGCCCCCGAGCTAAGTTTTTTGACTAAACCGTGATGCTCTTCCGAGTTGTTTTTTATTCAACGAGGTCGTTTCTAGACTTCTCTGGTTCTTGATGTCCCTCTTCCAGGTTGTTTGCACTTCGTCCAGGTTCTTTCTGAATTTGTATGTACCTCATCCGGGTTGTTTTTTTATCAATCCGGGTTCTTTCTGAAATATTCTTCCAGGTTGTTTTTGATTCATCCGGGTTTTTTCTGATCCTGTCTTGGTTCTTGCCGCACCTCTTCCAGGTTGTTTGCACTTCGTCCAGGTTCTTTCTGAACTTGTATGTACATCATCCGGGTTGTTTTCTGATCAATCCGGGTTCTTTCTGAAATGTTCTTCCAGGTTGTTTTTTATTCATCCGGGTTCTTTCTAATCTTGTCTTGGTTCTTGCAGCACCTCTTCCAGGTTGTTTGCACTTCATCCAGGTCCTTTCTAAACTTGTATGTACCTCATCCGGGTTGTTTTCTGATCAATCCGGGTTCTTTCTGAATTTGTCTTGGTACTAGCAGCACCTCTTTGGGGTTGTTTGCGCTTCGTCCAGGTTCTTTCTGAACTTGTATGTACCTCATCCAGGTTGTTTTCTGATCAATCCGGGCTCTTTCTGAATTTGTCTTGGTACTTGTAGCATCTCTTCGGGGTTGTTTGCGCTTCGTCTAGGTTCTTTCTGAACTTGTATGTACCTCATCCGGGTTGTTTTCTAATCAATCCGGGTTCTTTCTGAATTTGTCTTGGTACTTGTAGCACCTCTTTGGGGTTGTTTGCGCTTTGTCCAGGTTCTTTCTGAATTTATATGTACCTCATCCGGGTTGTTTTCTGATCAATCCGGGTTGTTTCTGGACTAGGTCTTAGGAGCGTGTTTTCCTGATCTCATGGTACCGATGTAGCTCCCCTGCATGTTAAACATAAAAATATGTTGTAAATGACATTCCGGATATGAAGTGGGGAGCATGTCCCATATTTGAATAATCAATCAGGGGCGGGCCCCTGCATTATGAAATGCATATAAACTTTTTGCGTCTTGCTCTTGCTAGGCCATGCAAATTGCTCAGGTAGTGTCATGTTACGTTTAAGCACTTGAATCTCTGGCGTATGGTTCAGAGGTTCATGACGTGACCATGTGAGCCTGGCACTCGGTTCGTGACCGTCCATGTGAGTAGACAAGCTTCACGGATTAAGGCGTGTTCTACCTGAGGAATTCGGCGACCGTTAAGAGAAGACCTAGAGCACTATGTTCGCTCGCATGATGATTTTTTGTGTCTTCCCTTGCTAGGTCGGTTAATTTTCTGGGTAGTAGCCTGTTACGTTTAAGCACTTGAATCTCGCGTATGGTTCAGAGGTTCATTGACGTGACCACCCGTATGGTTCAGAGGTTCTTTGACATGACCATCTGTATGATTCAGAGGTTCATTGACGTGACCATCCAATCGAGAAAACAAGCTTCACGAATTAAGGCTTACTATCCGAATAAATTAACAGCCGTTAAGGGAAGGTGATATGGCCATAGAGGCATACGAATAATATCCGAAATGTATTTTAAAAATTAAAAGCGTCACTTAGCTTGGTTCATGGCCGAGTTGTGATCGGCGCGTCGTAGTAGCCGATGTTGGTGAAGTAAATCAGCCGGCTGATTGGCTCGTCGAGCATCCGAAACGTATCGCCAAGTACCCAGAAAGCCGTCGTCAAGTACCCAGAAGCCATCGTCGAGTACCCGAAACCTCGTGCACTCGGACGGAGTTGATGTAGTCGCCGATGTAGTCGGACAATCTTAAAGTAGCCGGACAGCCTGAACAGCAGACGGACAGCTTGGACGGCTTGATGCAATCGAACGGGTACGCGGAGCCATAGTGGAACAGGGGTAGTCGGCGCAGCAGAGTAGTCGGAGTAGCGGAGTAGTCGGTCACCGCAGCCAACTAGTCGGTTATTAGAGTCAGGCACCATCCAATAGTTGAACTCGGCGGTGTGAGACAGTTGCTTGTACGATCCGGTGCATATGTGCATGCAAATAGCTTCGATTGCTAGCTTGTTTGCGTCATCTGACATGCCTTAATGGTACGTGTATGCCTGATGCCCATATGCATGCACTCGAGCTTCATGAATACGTTGATTTTTGGAATTATCTTGCATGTCGTATCCGAGTAGAGTTCGTATCCAAGTGGATAGCGCCAGGACTTCTTGCCGTAGTTGATGCTGGCCGATCCAAATCTGGCTTTCTAAGAGATGCATTGGACTCGGATGGACTGCGGCGTGCTGTGCAGAGACTCTGGACCCGCGGAGGCGACGGTTGCATAGATACTGTTCGGTACTACCGCTGAGGCCTGGAACTCGAGCAGGATAGGGTCGTCGTCATCCCGCATGACTTCTGGCGTCCTGTTGCTAGTCGAGAGATGTGACGAGACATCGCGTTCCCTAGGAGATTATCATTGTTGTGATAATCCGAATTACCACGAACAACGCTGATGATGACCGTGAGAACGGCGAGTTGTCGACTAGGGCCGACGAGTGCTGCAACGAATCTTGATTTTGAGGTCCACCGAGCTCTCGAACACAAAGCGCCGAGGTCCCCTACCTGGCGCGCCAGCTGTCGATACGGGAATGTACGCATCATGTACGAGCCTTGATATGTACGTGCATGCACATACATAAATAGTGCACAAACGCCTTGGCCTTGCCTGCTTCTTTGGTCGTTCGTCTTGCTTCATGGTCAGTCCTCCGTATCCGAGTTGATCTTGATTTTGTACCATTCATGCTGAGGTCTTCGTATCCGAGTTCTTCTTAACTTTTTGCGTTCGTGCAGACTCGGTATACTTTTGTCTAGCCTACAACTTTGGGTTTTCTTGTGTGCCTTCCTCTTTTTGGCTTGGCTTTCGTATCCGAGTTGTTATGTAGATCGCGTGTTCTTCTTGCTTAAATCGTATCCGAGTACTCAGACTCCTCGGCCGAGTAGTCAGTCTTGGCTTGCTTGTTATCTGGCTTGATGTACGGTTGGACATCTTGTGTGTTCGAAGTAGTCGGACACTCGAACGGACAGGTTGCTATCTTTGGTCTCGGACGGCTTGCTACTCGTGGCTTGGTTCTGATTTGGCTTTGATATTTCAGAGTTGTAGATGTGATGACAGCTTGTATATGACTTGACGTGTGCTTGCACCTTGTTGGATCGTTCGTATCCCATCCTGATTTATGTGTCTAGTAAATTGATGGCTTCCTCATTTGCATGCATGCAGATCCGTATGTGCATGTGTATTCAGTGTATATATGCATATATCTTAATCTTTTGCTCGCTATTGCTTCCCGGACGTCATATGTGCATGTCGTGGTTGTACTCTGCCCTGTAAACAACTCTGTGCGTTATCCTGACGAAATCTCTCGATTTGTCGAGTACTTTTCTTTTCTTCCTCTTTTGTGATCCGTCGAGTGCTTTGTCCGCACTATGACTTGTTAGATATAGATCTTTGTGTTGACAACCTTTCGTCTGCGCTATGTAAAACGACTCGGCATAGAATGTTGCATTGATAAACTTCGGCATCCGAGTGCTTTCTTGAGTGGCACTTGTGCTTTTCTGGGGAAAAAGTATTCCTATCTGGATGTAGCCCCTGAGCCTCTTGCTTTTCGGAACGAAGAGCTGGAGGGTCTTTTTAAGCTTAATTTCGGTCGACTAGTTTTAGGTGTTAGCTTTTAGCTACCCTCATCGGTGGGCTCAAGCGTCTTTTCAGCTATTTTGCTCTCGGCCGGGATGCTCATGGGTCGACAACTTGCTTGATGTAGTCGAACAGCATGATGAAGTCGTCGGACAGCTCGTCCGAGTTGTTTGCTGATGAGTTTAACCAGACGAGTGACTGTTATGTCGAGTACTCGAAACAACTCGGAACGTGTTGCCGAGTTCCTAGAATTTGGTTGCTTGCTCGTGACTTGTCGGCTTGCTGTAGGTGGTCTTCTTTATTGACCGTATAGCTTGTATTTCTTGACCTTCTCTCGTATGAGCATGTCGTATGTATAAATCAATGCACAAACACCTTTGGCTTTGCTTGCTTGCTTCCTTTGTTAGCTTCTTGCATGTCCGTGATGTATTCGTATACGAAGTTGACTTGGAGACGGGGGTGTGCGCGTGTATGCACGGGTTGATCCATTAATTCCGTATATCCTGACTGACTTGCATGTCGTTATCCTTTTCTGTCCAATCTCATAGCTTGTATATCTCTTGGATGTGTTGCTTCATAATGGGCCCGCACGTTGTTGGCTTCGTGTGGGAGTAGGACTCTTCTTGTGTCGGAGTTGGACTTGAATCCGCATATAGCTGAGTTGTGATGGAGTCTGAGTTGCAGTCCGACTTGTACTTGTATCAGGCATGTTTGATGCTGGTTGGCGTGTAGTAGGAACGTGATACAGTCGCGCTTCTGCTAGGATCTCGCTGAGTTGACGAAGTCGGAGTAGATGTTGACGAAGAGGTCTCGTGCTGGCACGAATTGATGCCGATGCTGAACGTGAATATGGCAGGTTGTCGATGAGGCCGACGAGAGCCGCAACGAGTTGTCGCGGGTGCTGGATGAAAGTTGATCTTTGTCTGTGTATGTGTACTAGTTCACATATCCATCTTGTAGTCTTGTATGTGCCCAGTAATCAATTTGGATGGCTTCTGGTCTTGCTTGTACGTATATATACACATACGCCTTCCTTGTATTTGTTTGTTGTTGTGGCGTTATGGGATGTCTTGATGTAGTCAGATGTCTCCGGATATACAGAGTTGATTTTGGATGTCGCGTTCTTGGAGTTGAACTCGGATGTTCTCGGATAAATTCCAGTTGTCCTCCAATCCAGCTCCGTATCCGAGTTGATAACGCTGGGACGTACTCCTTGCCGAAGTTGATGCTAGCTGATCCAACATGTGGTGATGTCGGACTCTTCGTCGTGGCCGAGTAGTTGACTGACTCCTGAGTGGTGCCTTGAGTCTTCTACAAATTTGAACGTGCGGCTTCACTTGCTTGCTTGTTGAATTAGGACACCTTGGTCGTGCGCAGAGATTCGTAGCGAGTTGTTGATCGTGGTTGACGGGAATTGCAGCGTCTTGTTGACAAGGGCCGACGAGAACCGCGGCGAATTTTGATCTGAGGTCCACCGAGCTCTCGAACGCAAAGCGCCGAGAACCCCTAGTCTTCGTATCCGAGTTCTTAACTTTTTGCGTTCGTGCAGACTCGGTGTACTTTTGTCTAGCCTACAGCTTTGAGTTTTCTTGTGTGCCTTCCTCTTTTTGGCTTGGCTTCCGTATCCGAGTTGTTATGTAGATCGCGTGTTCTTCTTGCTTAAATCGTATCCGAGTACTCTTACCACCGACAACCAGTCACGGGGTACCCGGGACGGTGATTTGTTCGGAGGGGTATCGGCGTTTGCAGGAACTCGATGGTAAACGTAGGGAGACAACGATTTATACTGGTTCGGCGCACCGGAAAGTCACGGCGCCCTACGTCCAGTGTGGTGTGGATAGTATATTGCGCCCTGCGCTATTTGTTATGTTGCGAGGTATGTTGGTTATGTGTGTCGCTCCTGATCTAGGGACCCCTGCCCTCCTTTATATAGTCTAGGAGAGACGGGAGTCCTAGTCGGTTACAAAGTAGAGATCCTAGTAGGATTTAATCCAACTAGTTCTAGTAGGATTACATGTAGAGAATCCTAGTTGGACTAGGTCTTCTTCTCTCTTCTCCGTGGGAAACCCCATGGGTCCCGTATCGACAACCACACTATGCCTATGGCTATGAGACTATGGTAGAATGCGCCTATTAGTCAGCACTTAGTAGATATGACAAAAAGGCACAAAATGGAACAAACCCAAAGGAGAGTTCTGCATAAACCCCCCATGTGGTCACTTGGATTTTGAAAGGGTTCAACAGTAAAATGCAGAAATTTTCCTTTTTCTGATAATCTTTCTAGAACAGAATACAATGCAAAGAAACCAGGAAAGAGAGGGGGGGGGCTAACATATATGTCACACATGAATTAACTTATCAACTGCAATCTGCAATTGTATAACCATCAGGCCTTATCAGAATTCACTATTTCCTTAGCACGATAAAGAAAATCAACCAGACCAATCTCAAGGTATCCAGACTTATAGACTAGCAATATGAATTCTAGACAGCCTGAGACCCTCATTTTCACTTGGCACTCAATCATCATAGGAGGAACACATAACCCAACCATTCTCCCAGTACAATCAAGTGGGCATCAACAAACCGCGTCACCCAAGCATCCACACGACAGAGACAAAAACTTGCCCTAGGCAAGCACAAACCACAATAAACAAAAGAAAAATATGAGTTAGCACAAATCACAAGAGATATTTTTTTCTATGGAAGGACAGAGACAAATATCTAAGATGTGTTGCCACAAATCACAAAAAACTATGAAAGGACAAGGACAAAAAGTGGTGTGCCGGCACAAATCACAATTAACAGAATTATAATCTGGAAGCAATATGATATTATAGAAAATATCATAGGCACAAATTAAACCCTTGATCGAGGACGAGCTCTTTCCAAAGGAGGGGAGAGATATTATGGTTGGTAATAACTATAGGCGCTGTCGTAGGGGCTGATTAGGCGGGAAAGGATCAAGGGATCAAATCAGGAAGGCTTGAATTAGGGAGAGGAAAGAGTTCAATTAGGAGAGAATGAAGCTGTAATCTCCTTTATATGTAGTGGTTTTCTGAACATATGTTTTTCCTGCTTAATGAAATGTAAAAAGGAAAACAAAATAGTGAGAAAGTTACATATAAAGACCGGATATTGCACATGTTAAACACCATAATTGCAGTAATTTAAGTGTGCAATTTACTACTTATAAATGTGCAATTAAGAAATGTATAAATGAAACATGGTAGTAAACTATATGTAAAGCGCAGGTTAGCTTTGCATACGGCTACAGAACTTAAACGACACAGCAATAGCAATACTGAAGGAAACTTCTGCCTCAGCTATCAACTTTGAAGAGCTAAATACTGAGCATTGCCGTGCAAGTGCAGCTTCAGTATTGAAAGGGAGAAATGATTTGCCTCTGGCTATTAGAAAAGTACTAGTATTATTATTAATTTAACTATGGTTTGGGCTAGCACAAATCACAATAAACAAAGAAAAAGTTTTGGCCCAGTATGACATTACACAATTGTAGAAAATGTGGAAAACAGACAAACTATGAATCCCAAACCGCTTAGTTCAACTATACCATGTACAACCCACTACACAAAACCCAGATCAAAAACGTTGGAAGGATTCTCGTGAAAGAATGATTTCCTTACTAATAGTCAACCCCTGAAAGTAAAAAGGGACATATTGCATATCCTCAACACTAAAATTGCAGTGCTCAATAATTGCAATTTACAGCATTGCTAGTTGCAATTATTAAGTAACTGAATGTTTTATTTAATTTTTCGTGAATAGAACTGATTAATAGGTACAGAGCACTACAACTATTATGGACAAGAACAATAAAAGCCACTAATCCATTAGTGGATAGGCCTGAGGAGATACTATATGTTCAGAGCATCTATAGCAGTCTATTCACATGCCCAGGAGCATACAGCAGCAGCAGCAGAGCGTGGCCAAGCTGCAGATCGAACGCACTGACAGAGAAGATTTTAGGATTTTGAGTAAATCAACACAAACAAAAAACAATGCATATAGGAGGGTAGAAGTTTACTGAAATTCTATCAAGGTACTTCTCTCTGATCCGGTTAGCTGCAGACTGCCTCTTCTCTATAACAAAAGGTCTGACAGATCAAGGGTTCAGTTATGTAACATATTAACAGATTTCAAGATGTGTTAGCATAAATCATAAGAGAGAATTTTTTTCTATGAAAGGACAAGGACAAATGGTATGTGTTGGCACAAATCACAATTAACAAAGTTCAAGATGTGTTAGCACAAATCACAAGAGATAATTTTTTCTATGAAAGGACAAGGGCAAATAAGAAGTGTGTGTTGGCACAAATCATAATTAACAAAGTTTAAGATGTGTTAGCACAAATCACAAGTGATAATTTTTTTCTATAAAAGGATAAGGACAAATAAGACGTGTGTGCTAGCACAAATCACAATTAACAAACTTCAATATATGTTAGCACAAAATCACAACGAACAATTTTTTCTATGAAAATACAAGGACAAAAATAAGGTGTGAGCCGGCACAAATCTATGAAAAGACAAGGCCAATTTTGAAGTTCCATCATACATGTTAGGCTTAAAATCTATTATCTCAAAGATCTGGTAAAAAATCAAATACTAGTCCCATGACAAGTAAACTTACCCAGAATAGAGAAGAATATCATGAAACCAGCTGATATATGCACTACCCTTCAGCATTTTCACTGCAGTTAAGGAAATAATTGTCGTATCAAGCCGAAAGATCTATTCCTTAAAGAGAAGAGTTGTATTAAAATAGAAATTATATGCACTCTATAAAAATGTAGTGTCTGATGCTTACACTGAAACAGAAGACCCATTTCATGTCCCAAATAGCCTATACAGAAGAATATCGATGCCCTAAAGCAAGAACAATTGTATGCTCTAAGTTAACTAAAATAGTGACAAAGTTATTTATAAAGACTAGATATTGCACATGTTACACACCATAATTGCAGTAGTTAAAGTGTGCAATTTACTACTAATAAATACGCAATCAACAAAATGGTGCTTCTACATAAAGGAAAAGAATAAAATCATGGTTCGGTAGAATTCTAATGTAGTTTGCAGTAGAAATTCATCATTCTCCATGGCTACATGCAGGTCAAAAAATTGCCTAGCTCAAAAAACTTATGCTGGACTACTGAAGCAACCTCATATTCACAATTAAGTTCATACCAGTTCACAGTTTAGACAAGTTAAACTTAAGTTCACAGAAAAATACACTCAAATAAGAGGTGTGTGTTTGCACAAATCAAACAAGTAGAATTGAAGATACTGAAACTACATCATTTGTCATACAGGTAATTTTAGTCATCATCACCTTTTACATGAAAAAGACATAAAACATCATAGGGAAATTGACATAATTATAATTTATCATGCAGGATATTGCAAGAAACAATACTTCAATACACAATGAAGGGGGCATATATAATATAGGACGTGTGTTCTTTCATTATCAAGTATCAGTATGCATTAATTCAAAGAAACATATTAATCCAATTTACAGCAAATTCAATTTGTGTCAACAAAAGTATTGGTAAGAATAGAAAGTTTCATTACAAGGAGGAGCTAAATAACAAATTATTTTGTAGGAATGTTGGGCTACATCAATTGAAAGAAGAACACAAAATTATGATGAAACAAACATGATCGATGAAGACGATTTTTCTTGTGAAGAGTACTGTAATCCATGGAGTCAAGACATATTTAATGAAATGAATCTTCAAACAGTAAGTGTGTGCTACAATGATGCTAGTTTAGTTCATATTTATTTTTCCAACAATAACCTAAACACTAACACAATTGTTTATTATACAAAATTGATTATGCAGGAAGCTATTGGATCAGAGGATCGATGACACATCTCAAACCAGGAAACCGGTACAAATCAGAATGTTAATGATGGACTGCGGCAGCTAGAAAACATTGACAACAACAATATAAATGAAGAAGACATAGAAATATTCTTGGAAAATGAAACAGAAGAAGAAAGGCTAAATGATGGAGCAGATATTGATGACAAGTACATACCAAGCATAGGAATGCAATTCAAAAGCGCAGATGAAGCACAGAGATTCTGCAACGAGTACTCTTACATGGCTCGGTTCTCCCTGGTGGTTGCAACCAATTATCGGACTACAAGTAAGAAAAGATCGGTGTTGTGGTCCAAGTAACAGAAAGAGGAAGGTGTTGTGGTCCAAGTACAACATTGAACGACAAGGACAAGAATTATACAATAAAGCCATTTTTGTTAAATTCCAGCGAGAGCTACAGGATACAACAGCACTACAAACTGAAGTAATTGAAAAGGATGAGTTGTTTCAAGTATTTGTGGATGAAAATCAGCCACTACAACCACATCGAGTGAGGAAGTACCTTGTTCTTGTTAACTTACAAGAGAAAGGTGGAGAAAGAATGAAAAGAAGATGAGTAAAGAAGTACCTGTGCTAACTCAAGCAGATAGCAGCACCCTGAGGTTCAACAACCTGTCCAGATGGCTTGTCACAATTGCATCAAAAGGGTCAAAGAAAAAGAGACGGTATGAGTATATGTTTGAGATTTCAAAAGTCCTAGAGGATCAAATGGATATGGTGGCTGATCCAGGAGGTGAACAAATCAATATACAAGTGCTTAGCCAGTTATCTCAAAGACTTTTGACATTGGCAACAAAAAGTTGTAAAATAGAGTCGAAGTTTGGATATTTGCTTGAAGCTACAAAAATTATGGAAGACGAAATACAATCACTCGAGGAAGAAGATGTCCAGTTTCAGCTCCAAAATGAAGTGAATACTTCAACAAGCATCACTAATGGAGTAATACATGGACAAGAAAACAACAACACAAATAGTATACAAAATCTAGAAAGGGTGAAGAGCTAAGGAAGACAAAAAAAGAGGAAGAGGTACCCAACAATAGTAGAAGCAGCAAAAGAGAAGGCAAAAAAAGAAGAAATCAGCCACAACAACAAAGAAGAAATATCAAGTGCAAAAGAAGAAGACAAAGGGATACAACAAAACAAGGTAATTAAAAAGTTCATAAAAAGGGTGTACCCAGTGTAGAGGCTCCCGCTCTGTGCGGGGTCTGGGAAAGGGTGTCAGTGGCAGTTCATACTACCAAAAAAATGTATCTGTTGAAGGACTGCAATACTTATTATTAAGATTTACTATAACAAGAGAAGATCAACACAACAGTGGAAACAACTCAACAGAAAGGCAATAGATAGAAGAATAAAAAACATCGGGTTGACAACAAGATTGAAGACCATTCGAAGAAATATCAAAAAAATCATAATATTATGACAAGACATGTAATATTAAGTTATGAAAAAGCTGAGAATTGATATCACAAACATTTTGTGTAATGCTGCTATGAGTACTGTAACTTTTCATATTTGTTTGATATAATCTCTGCAGTACATGTGAAATGCACTCCTTACACGGATTTAACTCCTCCACATTAAATCTCCAGCCGTGTATCTAACTAATTACATAAAGATTTGTGATTCAAAAAACCTCCAAAACAAAATACCAAGAAACTAATTACAGACACGAGGATCAATGCCCTGCAAAAAAAATTGAAGCAACAATAAAAACATGTACTCACATAGCAGATATGTAGTATGAATAGCAAAAAGTACCTGCTTATAGAAGTTCATTACAAGAGATTTGTCAATAGAATTTCCTTTGCTGAAGAATAAATCAACTGCAAGCTTCACCCTTATGTTTGGGATATCAGATTGGTCAAACATATGCCTGAGGTCAATGTTTTTGTCCCACAACTCCATAAACTTCACAGCAAATATATCACAATCAACACTGGAAAAAAACAAACAAAATGTCAATAACCCAAAAAAATGCATGATCCAATATTATACAATACTATATAACATGTAAGGTTCAGGTTCAACAAAAAAAACTATAACTGATTATTGGATCGTATTTTATAAACCAGAAACCAGCATGTAGGCAATTCTTTCTTATAAGCTAAAACACTTAAGTAACCCAAACTAAAGCAGCTTAGTAGACAACATGTGAGGTTCAGATTTCAAAATATCAGTCCAGATATGTATCTGGACATGTACATATGTATGATTTCAGACATCAACTAAGCACACCTAATCAGACCACACTACAGCCAAGAGTCAAGAAGCTGAATATAGACCCATTCAGAGAACCACAGGCCTCATTCAAACTGACTCAATGAGGCAAAGCACATTGCAACAGGCCATCACACAAACTATTCTCATACCGGTAGTATACAACATAAATAAAAAGAGAGTTTAGAGCAAATTTCAATTTCAGTGCACCACTTAATCTAACATTAGTAGTACTTGATAACCAAACAGGAGCTTCTAATTATAGACTATAAAGCACCACCCTAAAAACATTTAAAGATACTTGACTGAAAACTAAAACTAAAAAACAATGAAAAAAAGCTTGACTGAAAACTAAAAAAACATTGAAAAAAGTATTATTCATTTAACTGAAACCAAAAGAAACAATGAAAAAAACTGACTCATTCAATTAGAAACTGAAATTACTGAAATAGATTCTAGCGGGCTAAAACAGGCTATTCGTTTTCACATGTGAAATTAGCACAGGCAGATACGACAGTGAAATTAGCACACCATCATTCAGAAAAGTTTTAGGACATTCAGAAACTTATACTGAATAAAACATAATGAAAAGAAAAAAGACTGAAATACGAAACACAACCTGAACTTATACTGAAATAGATTCTAGTGGGCTAAAACTAAATTATTTGAACCGCATATTACACATGACTTGAACCGAAGAAAATTGAAAATAAGTTCTACTAAAATAATACTGAACTTGAACTGAAGGTACAAGAAAAAAAAATAGAAGAAAATTAAATATGTTATAATAATCAGATTCTACCTAATTAGTATGTTAGCATTTTTTTCTCTAATGCTCCTACAACAAGTATGAACGTGCAAGACATGTGAATAAATGAGGCTCAGATACGGCTCTATCATCAGTCAAGAATTCTCAGAAGCAGCACTGGCGTTTTAAGCTGAATGGTTGTATCATCACTGACAGATCAATTACATGAGCAGAGATAGTGATTCTGATGCATATAAAACAACTAAAATGAAGGGACAGGTGGCTATTTTCTTGGACAGCTCATATTAAGAAATTCAACAATTATTTTTTCCACTGCTTCACGGGTTAGATCAGAAGCGCGGCTAATGTCAAATCACTGCCACCAATCAAACGAACAAAGCAAATCAAAATATCACAAATACTCTAAATGACAAAGATGCTATGAATATTTGTATCCATTCCTTTGACACAGACCGATCAAAAAGATTTTTCAGGGCCTGCAACACTGAATGGCAAGCTAGATCTAGCACAGGCATTGGGGCTTCCTTCTTCAAAGGGTACAAATCCGACAAGCCCGGGGTTACCACCGTGCAGCAATCTAATCCAATAGTCTAGACCCTTCGAATCGCAAATGGGTAACATCAAAAACGAAAAGAAAAAATTACTGAAAAAGGGGGAACACACGGATCTGTGGTCAAGCAACAATCACATTGCCTACTGGGGGCTAAGGAAGGAGAGATTTGGGGATGACAGATGCAACAGAGAACGATGGAGGGAGAGAAGAAGACTCACCTCAGTATATGAGGCGGACAAACAGCGACGGGCGACGGTAACCACAGAACTGACGAAAACAGCAACGGACGAGGCGCAGACAACAAACAAACTGCGGCGCGGGAGGGAGAGGCGCAGATGCGGACGAGGCCACCGGAGCAGGGATGACAGCAGCGGACAAGGCGAGCGGAGCAGGGAAGACAGCGGCGCACGAGGCGAGCGAAGCAGGAGCGACAGTGGCAGACAAGGCGAGCGGAGCAGGGACGACACCGGCGGACGAGGCGAGCGGAGCAGGCGAGGCGGCGGACGAGGCGAGCGGAGCAGGGGAAAATGAACCGGCGCGATTCCCAATTCAAAACAGCGAAGGCACTACACACGTTGGGCAGCGCCGACAAGATGACCTCACAAGGCAGTGACATAAAAAAATTTATGTGCTAGGAGGAGGAGAAACACATGTGTGATCTACAGCATTCCTGAAAAAAAATTGATAAGGATAAACTCAGCAATTGAGCGTGAGCTGCTGCTGTGCACGTTGCTTGGCTGCTCCCGGAGTCCCTGTCACCGCTGCTCGATAGCTCGGTTGCAGCCCCGCGTGCGGCCGCAGTTGCTAGCAGGCAGCAGCCCCGGATGCCCTGGCCCCCAGCTCCACGCAGTCAACAACGCTGCTTCATGCTTGAGTGGGCGGCTGCAGACCCGGCAGGCCCGCGCCGGCCGTTCGTCACTTCTTTCCAATACATATATACACATAAACACTGTATCTATAATTTTCTTTGTCAAAAAAATTGGATATTCAACTGAATAGTCTTGAATATAGCTGGGCCCGCAGTCGCTGCTCCCGGTCAAAGTCCTGCTCCGCCTCTAGCCGCGCCACCTGCCCGAATTTTTTATTTTTTGGCTTTTTTTTTAAGTTTTTTATAAATATGTTCCTGGAGTTATGTTTTTAAAATATAGACTCTTAGTTCATCGTCATCGTTGGTGGTGCCGAGCTTACACGTCTCGGTGTCAAATAGTTTGACACTTAGATCAGGGGGCCACGTCGACATCAAAATAGAGCCGGATGTGACATAACAGGCAGCTCGACGTGGTGGATGCTGACACCGAGTTTGACGCCATGCATCCTGTCGCCAAGTTTAGCGCCATGCATCCTGGCGCCGAGCCGACAGCTTGTCCCGCTCGCACGCCCTTCCCTCCCGCTCGCACAACCACAGCTGCTTCTATTTCAGACTATCTCCAACGAGAAAGACCCATTCCAAAGACCCATTCCGGAATTTGAGTGATGCACAGTGAATGAGTGTGATACCCAAATTCCTCCGTTTCCAACGGCGAAGGCAAATATCTTCGGTCATCTCTCCCACGCGGGCATGGCGACGGCGATGACATGGGGCGACGGCGCGCTCTGGCGCTGGCGCGGCGCCCGGATCCGGCCCCCCTCCCTCTCCTTCTTCCCCGAGCCCGGCGGAGCTCGCGCCCGCGTCCGGCCCCCCTCCCTCTCCTTCTCCTTCTTCGCGCCCACGGTTCGGCGGAGCGTCTGGCGGAGGTCGCGCCCGACCGAGCTCGCGCCCGCGTCGGCGGATCTCGCGCCCGCGGCTCGGCGGAGCTCGCCCCCGCGGCTCGGCGGAACTCGCCCCCGCGGCCCGGCCGAGGTCGCGCCCGGATCCGGCCCCCTCCCTCTCCTTCTTCCCCGAGCCCGGCGGAGCTCGCGCCCGCGTCCGGCCCCCCTCCCTCTCCTTCTCCTTCTTCGCGCCCGCGGTTCGGCGGAGCTCGCGTCCGGTGGAGGTCGCGCCCGCGCCGGCGGATCTCGCGCCCACGGCTCGGCGGAGCTCGCCCCCGCGACCCGGCCGAGCTCGCGCCCGGATCCGGCCCCCCTCCCTCTCCTTCTTCTTCCCCGAGCCCGGTGGAGCTCGCGCCCGCGTCCGGTCCCCCTCCCTCTCCTTCTCCTTCTTCGCGCCCGCGGCTCGGCGGAGCTCTTGCGTCGTCTTGCCCCGACGGCCGCGCCCTGCCCCGACGGCTCCCACCATTTGCGTCGTTTCTCTTCGACGCATATTTGCCTTACCAATCGCAGACGACCCACAATGGGTAAGTGGTTTCGGTCCGGAGCGTTTTGGTACAAAAACACTGTGCCGAACGCATTTTTTTTTTGCGTTTAGGTCGTTCGTTGGAGACAGTCTCACGCGCGCCTCCCAAGCCCCCGTCCTGCGCCCCTGCCCAGCCATCGCGCGGCGTCGTGGCTCCGGAGCTCCGCGCCTCCGCCGGACCGTGGCTGGCCGCGGTCCGCTCAGCCTCGAGCCTCGGCCGCCGACGACTCTCGTCGACATCTCTCGCGCCAACGCCGCCGTCGCCATCACCTCACGTCGCGTCGTACAGGTCTCTGCCGACGCCGCTTGGTGCCGCCGCTGTAGCACGCCAGGAGCTGTTGTCTTCGTCGATCCCTTCGCCAGATCTTCATTGGGCCCTTCACCGGCGACGAGCATCCAACAGGTATGCCCACCCTTCCGCGGCTGGCGGCGTGGCGTCTCGGCTCCTCCTCCCTGTCTTCTCTGTCTCAACTGCGATGCACTCATTATCCTGTTTGTTTTCTCACTGGTCTTTTTTTTTTGTGATGGACTGATGGTGCTGTGTTTCTTTGCAGAGAAACAAGAAGTGAATAACGAGAAGAATCGAAGGCTGATTGAGACCCCGAATCTCTTCTTCTCTACATCGAGAACATGGTGATTCATTTTTTTTCATGTGTTGTACCATGATACTGTCTACTGTCTACAAATAAAGGTTACATATTGGAAATTGGTAAAGAAATTCTATTGCTACTTGAATTATCAACCTGCCAAGAAATAAAGATTGTTCTGTTTTTTTTTCTTTTATTGAATTTTCTATTGTCTTTCTACATGCTGTAAGGATGGCTGGTTGGCTCCCAGATCCAAGTGAAGAGAGGTTTCCGAAAACATGCCAGGTTGGATTTGGTCTTGTTCTTGGTTCAGATGGCAAGCAGTTCCGAACCTGCAGTACTAAGGTTGTTTTATTGGTAGATCTATTTGATGAGGCTAACTCTCGGAGCAAATCAGAACTACTACAATTGCTCACTGGAAATGGTAAATTGGACTATTTTAGAACCTTGTCTTTATCCTTGAGGTCAATATGATCATTATTTTTGTGTCAGGCAAAATTGTATTAGTAGCTCTGATTTGTGTTAGTGCTTCTGTTAGTAAATTAGCACATGTGAAATAAGGCAGGATAGCGTTTGTGTTAGTGTTGTCAGTGGTTACCTTGTTTAACCATGTATCTCACTAGCTTGGTGGTGGTTGACATGATCATGTGCCGTAGGACTGCCTGTATTTGATCTGCGCCTTGTGTTTGGTTTTAGCTGTTCTTCTTATTTGCTCCCTTTTACTGTCAGCACTTGACATAATTAGATAGGCCTACTACCACCAGCGGAACTATAACAGAGATATTTTTTATTAAATAGATCGATCTGCAGTTTTCTCTGTTCAGTCTCCAACAGTACCTCATAATTTCTCTGTTTTGTTTTTCAGTATGTCAGTCTAGCAGCACCTCAACTCTCTTTTCATTTCCAGACCAATGGTAACCTGGTAACATGTTAATGAGTTTGAAAGTGCTATCAGATTTTTTTTTTCTTTCATCATTTTGCTTCCCCAATGAATTGAGAAATGCCTAATCTTTACATCACTAGCTAATATGTCTGTATTCTTGGCGATTAGAAGAGAGGCGTGTTGGGGTTGTAACTACAATATATTTATGTCTTCTTTCGGAAAGATGGGAATTTTCAGGATTGGGGTTTCTAAAGATGAGTAAGAAAATGCCACTGTTACCTCTAGATGTGTTAGTCTAGAGAAACTGCAGTGCAGTGCTAAAATAAGCTTATTTTGCTTTCCATTTTACCTCCCCACCATGTTACAATCAACTTGTATAATTGCTTGTAATGTGTTACCTTAATACAAACAAATATTCCACTTCTCATGGAACACTTTTAGCTTTATACTTCACTTGCTTTGCAATATTCTTAAGCTGACTGCCATTTCAGGACTCAGGTGTTGAGCAAATGGGAATTGTATCACACGTCCTCAATGAAGGCCTATAGCATGAAGCAGGCAAGACAAAGCGCGGTTGTAAGAAAGTTATGGTGCTTTATATGATCACTACGATGTGCTTTATAAGAAAAATAACAGGGATTAAGTTAAACTAGCAAATAGGACTATGTACTACGAACTTGTTCAAAGAAAGAAGTGTTATTTTACTCAAAGTGGATATGTAATATCACAATGCAGTAGCTTTCTGGATATTTTCCTTTTTATATATGATCATACATTTATATAATTCTATGTTTGATTGCCAAGAACATTTGTTGAGTAAACTGTCCAGAGAAGAAATTCTAGATTGCAGCATTATAAACTGCTGATTTGCGCTGGGTTTAGTGTGGCCGTGGTAGATGTGTACCTCTACATCCATACCAGGTTCCGGGACAGAAGGGTCGAAGTGTGCCTGCTGACCCATTGATGGAGAAAACCCATGAGGAATGGGATCAACTAACATCCGACCATCTAACATCTAAGTGTTTCTACGGGAGTGCAATTTAAACCCATGAACAGCAAATAGTGGTGTATGGTTTATCCTTTTCTTTTCAATTATATTTCTTAGACCATCTGATCTGAACAGCAAATACCGCATCCGCATCCATCAGATCTGATCTGCTGCACCGCACCGCACGCCTGTGCTTGAGCCCACCAAGATGGGGGTCATGGCCATCATCATTCATCACCACGAATCTATTGTGGCCCGGTGGACGTCGATTTGCACTGCTCCTACTCGTGCGCAGCCTTTTGACCACAGACGTTGTAGACTGCGGTGCGGGGAGAGGCCATTCCTTCCCAAGTGAGGCAGTGACATTTCTTACAAGTGGAAGTGGGTGATTTTGTCATCCACCGAGGGAGGCACGCCAGCATAGGCATTGCATCTTGCCATGCCATCCTCCTTGACCTTGCGCGGATAGATGCGGCAGCATACAGCACAGCCATTCGTCCTGCTACAGCACAGCCATCCTCCTTGACCTTGCGCGGATAGATGCGGCATGAGCACGGTGACGTTTTCGATCCACTGACCTGCTGGCCTTCCACGGGGCCTTCCACGGGCCGACTGGTCCCTGCACGTCAAGATCCACGGCGTCGAGCTCATGCCACGTCCGCGCCACGCAGAAAACGACCCTGGACCTCGACGCGTCGAGACGTGTAAGCTCGGCGCTAATTGTCACGGCGCCGATGTTAGGGTCTATTTTTTAAAAGAATATTGTCAGAGACGTATTTGTGAAAATCTTTATAAAAAAAAGCTAAAAAACAAAAAAAAAAAATCGGGTCGCCTGCACCTAGTCGAAGTCCTGCTCCGCCTCTAGCCGCGCCGCCTGCTCCTGCAGTCGCTGCGCGCCTGCGCCTCCGGTGCGCGCTCAACGCTCGGGTCCCAAGCGCCTGCGTCCTGGTCGCGTCGCAGCTCCTCCAGCTCGAGCCGATTTTTTTTTTAATTTTAACCCTTTTTTTTGAATATAATTTTAAATCTAACACTGTCGTTTTTTTAAAAAAACTAACACTTTTGGTCGTGCCTATTGCCCTGGCGTGGCCAAATGCCTATGCCGCGCCATGCATGGTGGCGCGGCACAGGGCTGACGTGGCGCGGGCCGGCCGGGGGGCCGCTGACGTGGCGGGTCCTGCTGCGCCACCGCCCATGGCGCGGCTAAAGATGGCAACGGGCACAGCCCGCAGATAGAAAACCCGATGGGCATGGATATGGGTTTAAGTTTGTGCCCACGGGCACGGGCATGGGTGTAATTCTAAACCCGATGGATATTTGCTCGTGGGCATGGAAAAATGATATCCGCACCCGCAAACCCGCTAGACCCGCGTCAATGACCCTATAAGTCTATATACGGTTGTATGTCTTTATTCATGTTAATTTGTGATGACTTGAGATACACTAATGTAGACGTACTTTTGATTCTCTTGTATGGTCAATGTGTCATACTTTATCTAATGTTGAGATATAGACGTTTATTTTTTGATATATTGTTTCTTACTTGCTATTAAGATATGGTTGGGTGCTTTGTTGCTTCATTTTTGCGGGTATACGGGTGTGCCCGCGGGCATGTGATATCCGCGGATGCGGGCACGGGCATGGTTTTCTACCCATGACGGTTAACGGGCGCGGGTGCGGGCATGGATTTTTGCTCGCGGGTATGGATATCTAGGGCTAGTATCCGCGAGGATTTTACCCGTTGCCATCTTTAGGCGCGGCAGTGCCGCGCCCTAATCTGTGGCGCGGCAGGAGCAGATATATACCCCGCGCGCGAGCCCGGCCGCCCGCCCGCACGCCTGCACTGCCCGCCCCGCTCGACGCCCGAACGCCGCCGCCGCCGCCAGCGCCCTGCTTGCGGCCGCACGCGCCCGTCCACGCCGCGCACGCGGCCACCCGGCCTCGCCTCGCCCTAGCCTCGGCCACTCGCCCACGCCGCGCCCGGCCACTCCCGCCGCGCAGCGCCCTAGCCGGCCGCACCACGAACGCCGACGCGTCAAGGCCGCACGCTCCTAAGGTACCTCCCTCTCGATTTCATATTTTTTTATTATTATGTAGTATAGTTAGTATTTTTTATATCTACTATTAGTGTCTTTGACCCAATTTATATAATAGCGTACTAATATTTATGATACATAATATGTACTATTACATTAAGCATGGAGTATACTTTCGTAATAAACTTATTATGAGATAGAAATATTGATACTGTTTATTTAGTTTTGATCAAACTTAAACATATTTGACTACTCGAGAAGCAAGATGTGTATTTATTTTGAGACGGAGAGATTACTTGTAATTTTAGAACCAAAGTTTTATATGGATTGATTATGTATTTATTATCTAGTATAGTTAGGATTTTGGGTTTAGAGATTTAGGCTTGTTAGGTTAGTGAATTTGTTTGTGAACTTACTAATGTTAACTTGAATTTTGTTAATTTGAATACTCTAACGCTTTGTTTATTAATTTATAACAGGATGACCTCTCCCACGCAGCACCCGTTGTACCCCATTCTGGAGGTGGAGTACGACGACCAGCACCGAGCACACATCTTGAGTGACAACGACGCAGAGGTGTCCTTGCCTCCTTTGAGGCCCCGCACTCACACCAGGGCGCATTAGTGGGACGAGCGTTATACGCCGTACATACGGCGTGCCGGCTTCCTCGAGCTTGTCCGTGTTGTCAACCACGGTCTTCCACCCCTTGATCCAGCACTACTTACTGCAGTTGTGGACAGATGCAAGTGCATTCTTTGTACGTAAACTTTCTTGCAACAAATTAGAGGTAACTAACAGTCGTTCTATTCTTATAACAGGTGGAGGCCTGAGACCCACACGTTCCACCTACCTTGTGGCGAGATGACCTTGATGTTGTAGGACGTCAAGGCTATTTTAGGCCTTCAGTTGGGGGGGACTTTTAGTGACAGGGATAGTTGACAACGATCACTGGAGGAAGCTGGTGGCTCAGTTTACTGGTTTTCTTCCACCGGACGACGGTGCTTCCAAGAAAAATAAGTGAGTAATTCAAGCCTATTTAATACTTGCATTGCTTTACAGCTGGCATCGGGTCTCATTTTCTTTGATCAATTACAGAAAAAGTTCTGGTGTTTCGTTATCCTAGATCATAGAGCGCTTTGAGTACTTGGACCCACAAGCTGAGGAGGCACTGATCGACAGGTTTGCTCGAGCGTGGCTCTGGCACTTTCTTGGTGCTTTCCTCTTCCCAGACGCCTCAGGCAATACCATCAGCTGGATCTTCCTTGACATACTTCACCAGCCGTGGTAGAACATAGCAGGGTACAGCTGGGGCAGCGCAGTCCTGGCATGGACATATCGATAGCTATGCGTTGCCTGCCGTCGCACCTCAGGCCTACTCCAGGTTTGGTGTTGGGAACGATTGCCCGTTGGGAGGCCCCTTAATAATGGTTTACCGGTAAGTACTTCGGTTCATTATATTCTTACAGGCAGTTAGATATAATGAGATTATTTGTTGCTAATTCATTATCGTGTTCAATGCAGCAATGGAACAGGCATGATACACTCTCTACAGCTCTGTATATCTAGACGGAAGCACAGTTAGTTAGAGAGAATGCATGGCGCAAGTACAGGGAGTATACGAATGGTCTCGACGTCCTGACACAGCACCAGGTTACGCTCTCTATACTATCGTAGCAGTGTCTTCTTTGATTTACACTATATCACAACCTAACACAATTACAAATTTTCAGGTGTTTTGGTGTTCTTGGGATTCTCCAGAGCTCCAGGACTATCTGAGTCCTATCACTAGGGACGAGTCACACGAGTATCGCTGCGACGTCCCTCTTATTTTCTTTCATGTGGTCGAGATTCACTTGCCCATCCGGGTCTACAGACAATTTGAAAGAATGATAGGCTGCCCACCACCGCTTTACTCCACCAATCAAGTATTGCACGGGTGCGTTATCGATTAATAACAATGCTACAATTCAGATGTGTGTTTGGTTCAACTAATATCGTTTTGTTGCAGGTTTGACCGCAGGAAGAGGTACAAGACCAAGGATTGGTGCGTGACACATAGCTCATACATCCATTTGTGGCAGACCAGGGTACCACATGCGGTCCTTGCGGGTCCTCCACACGACCAGCACACCTTCGATGAGTACCCGCGGTGGCTTCACAGGTCTACTAGAACACATATCAAGCCTCCGTACACTGACGTGGCAATTGACGAGGACTCGGAGGAAGATGTCATCGAAGATGTGTATGACTTTACCACTAGGGAGGACACACAGCTACAGAGAGCCCCACTTCAAAGATACGTGGTAAGATACTTGAATAGTACAATTTGTTATCCTTTTGGTATTAAGTATGTGTACTAAAATTGTCCAACCGCTTTTCTGTACCCAGGCGACACAATTAGCAAGGCTGTCCAACGAAGCATCGTTCTAGTTTTACGAGTCTAGAGGGCAGGGGTCAGACGTTCTTGCAGCTTTTGTGGAGGTAAACATAAACTTGTCCATTTTGAAAATATGTCTTTATTGTATATGCATTTGGCTAATGAACTAACTTTAACGTCTATTTATGCAGAAGGTGAAGAAGAGCCGTAGGAAGCTAGCTCAGAAGTTGAGCTGCATGGACACTCCTTACGAGGAACCGCCACTCCTCGCGCGGTCGGGTGGTGCGTCTTCAGCCTCTTTGAGGACACCAGCCGGCTCTTCTCAGCCGATGATGCAGGGTGCCACTTCCACGGTGCGTACACCACCACATCATAGCGCTGGGAAGGACCCTGCAACCAAGGACGAGGAGGAGGACGATGACGACGACGACAAACCCCCGGGCTTCCACGGATAGCACGGCCAGTGGGACGAATGGCCGCAGGACGAGATCGGCATGTCTCAGCTAGGTGGTGCCCCGTTTAGCACCCAAGGAGCCTCTCAGGTACTAACAAAGATGTTGATGCAAAAGTGGATCTGCAAACACAAAGGGCTAATACCCGAATCGATATCCAAGGCGTGCCAGTCGATTTGACCTGTTAATCGACAAGGATGAAGATACGAGCACTTTGGTCCTGACAACAGCGATACGCCCGGAAGTCACGGCCAAGAGGTACCCACGCGGAACTCGAGGATCGCCGAAGGTCGCACTGAAGTGATGCAGCTCGCCGAATCAATGAGAACTCGTAAAGAGAAAATAATGCAAATTGACGAAGTCGCCGAAAAGTAAGTAGATGCAAATGGGAGTAAAAATTGGTTTTGATATTGATTGATATCTCATTACATTGCCCCTCACTCCATATTTATACCCTGATCTAAAGAGACACAACCAAACACGACTAGGACACCAAGCCCATATCTAAGGAAACACGTGACTCTTACATGAATCATACTCTAACAAATATAGAAAAGGAAATCAACTCCTATCTATTTCCCTGTCCGCCTCAATTACGATGGAAATCTCACCGTCCTCCTTCCCATCGGCATACCCCCTGTTTCATCGGCAATAGTCTTCAAGTCTTCCCTCATCAGCATACTCCTTATTTCATCGGCAGTAGCCCTCAAGTCTTCCCTCATCGGCATCGACAATGACACCTTCAACCTCATCGACAACGCCCGAGTCTAAATCAACATTTCCATCGACCATCACCAGCTATCGGCAACCATCTTTACAAGCTGGCTTTCATCGGCTATCAAAGTATACAGTAATTTTCCTCTTACCGATTAGTCCACTCCGATCATTTTGACACGTGCAAAAAACGGTGTCAACACATGCCCCCCAATTTTGGAGTATAAAACCATTAATGCTCCAAAATTTACTCCAGATTACCGTAACTCATTCTCCAAGCCAAAACCTGATCTGTTATCAAATCCAATCTAATCCTGATTCACACACTTCAGTAAATATCGCACAATCGCCAACCACTCTTGCCTTGATTATGGTTAAAATACCAAAACAATAACCCATCGGCAAGATCTTAACATAATAATGCTGTCATTTTCAGAATTAAAATATCCTGTACCGACATCTCTTCCAAGTCATGATTACTTGCCATCAACCCATCTGTACAATCCCCTGATTATCGTGCGAACAGTTACCATATCCATCTGAACCACTTCGACCTACATGCGCGCGGCATAGAGATAAGTCCAAAATACCCCTACTCCAAGCGGCTTATGAATAGATTCCTCCGGAACACTCGTCTTCTACCCTCAGACTCCAATTGTTGACATTTTCTCTTTCCGGCGGCGACTCCGACGAACCACTGCATGACCTCAACCAACAAGAACCCTTCTCCAGCGTTACCTCAAGTCTCCGACTCGTGCCCTCATCTTCCTCAAGATAATGGCAATTAACTTCGACGTCCCCGCGGTTCGCTTCACTTCCATTACCTTTTACTTTGATTCCCCTAGTTTTTGCAAGTCTATACAGTTGGTGATTTTTCCTTTCTTTTGTTCTCCGGATCCTTTAAACTTTAGGAACTGCGCAACAAATTAGTTATTCCAACCGATCAGCCGCATGTCCAATGCCTAGGACCAATGGGCAACCCAGATCCAACCGATCTGATTAATGCAGAAGTTAATAGAATCCCCTTTAGAGCCCAAAATTTCTCTCTGAATTTATGGAAAGACACATTCCGATCTTGGCCCAAAACTACCAAAGGATGGAAAGATTGGTACTTGAGGGTTAATAGATCGATGCAAGTATACTGGGCAGAACGGAAGTTAGACCAATGCATTAGGTTATCTATTGCCGATATGCAGAAGAATGAATCGATGATGATTGCAGCTGCTTACTTCTGGTCAGACACAACAAACACTTTTATGTTTGGACATGGCCCAGCTACTCCTACACTTGCCGATGTCCACATGCTCACTGGCTTGGATATTTCAACTGTCGATGAAGGCTCCGTTTATGGTAGAAAATCTGAATATAGGGTGAATACCCGCAACATCGGCGGTTGGACGGGATACATCCAAGAATACCAGAAGACTGGGACACCTAACCAGAGGGAACATGCCACATTCTTGAATATGTGGTTAGAAAAATTTATCTTTTGTGGTCGATCAGTAGGGCCAACCAACGCCTTCCTCCCCGCAGCTGATCTTTTGGCTAATGGTGTAAGGTTTCCTCTTGGCCGATACCTTCTGAGCTCCACTTATCATCTTCTTCATCAAGTGTCTCAGAAACTTCTGCTTGGCAAACCCATCGGCAACCTAGGAGGCCCGTGGTGGTTTATCAACATGTGGCTGAATGCCCATATGCACAAACGTTTGCAATGGGACTTTTTTGCTCAACAATTCCCACAAGAAATTGCTAAAGACCATGTGCTTAGGGATGATGAATCGGCAACACGCTCACCCCTCAACTTTGGTGAAGCCATAATTGTCCTTCCTAGAACAGAGGCCAATGAAGACCAGATCGGCAGATTCTTCCAAAACTTCTACAATGGTCTTTCTCGTGATCATAGGGCCTGGGTACCTTATATTGATGAGGAAAACATATTTCCCCTTCTTTTCAACTTTGCCGATGACACCCTGAATCAAGATAAGGAACTCATGATGGCCATCATTACTCCCAGGGCAATTCCAGTAAATACATTTGGTAGCGGGAAAAACACCAACATTTCGTATGAATTTTACAACCCATCGGCAGTATCCCGTCAATTGGCTTTTGGGCAACTGCCAATCAAACTTTGCTTTGCCGATGTGATCAAACCCAGGGAAACAATCACCTGTGGAACAGATTGGAACAAGGTAGTACAACTCTCCCCCGATGCCGATACCACAGATGTCGATATATCCACCTGGACGCCAGTATCCTTCATCACCGAGTCATACAAGCAATGGTGGCGAGAGTGGAAGGAACAACTGTTTGCAACTTCTGCTCACACATATCGGCACATGATCGACCCTGAATATGCCATCCCTGATGACGCAGTTAGTTTCTTTTAACTCCTTTTTGCTTTTTTCCTACATATATCAGTAACTGACTCTCTTATGACAGGTCAACAACCCAGCACCATCGGTGAGCAAAAGTGGGAAACCCTTCGATCTTCAGCCTGTTTCCCTGATATCACCGATCGGCTACAACACCCCCACCTTAACTGCTTTGACCCACCAGAAGATCCGTACCAAGACCATCACCTCTAAATCCAAATTGGCTACAGCTAGGGCCACTCCATCGGCTGCTGCTACAACCTTGGTCAAGGCATTCAAGGTAACAACCTTGTTTATTTCTACTTATACCGATTACAAACTGTACTAACATTAATCATCAGGGGGTAAGAGCTGCTACTGGATCTTCATCGGCAATTCCTCCGATATCAAGCACCACTTCTTTTGACAAACCTTCAGAGGTATTCTCTTGACTTCTCATTTTATCAGTTAAATATCATACCTTACACTTGTCTTGCAGCAACAATTGGGTACATCGGCAAGCATACCAGACGTCCAAGCTTCACAACCAACAAGTGCCGATGCCCCCTAGCCAATTGTTGCCGATGCCCAAGCAAAGCGCAAAGCTTTAATAGATGCCGAGGCACAGCCAAAACGACAAAGGTCCACGCCGATCCCTACATTTGCCCCAATGCCATCGGTCATCATACCTCAAGAGCCAACCACTGATGAAGTCACAGAGGACATCCCATCGGCAAGCTCAGCCGATCCCTCACACGGCACACTTCAGGTTGTTTCTTCCAGTCAAGCACAGGAAATTGCCTTGAAACAGGTAAACCGATGAACCTAGCTGATTTACAATACTCATACTTATCCTTAACTGACCTCCTTTCCTTTTTCTCAGGAACAAGACTCCCCAAATAGCCTATTCTCCTTCGCTATTGACATCTCTGACGATGATGGAGAGGAAACAAGTTCTTCCCTTGCACTGGGAACAATATCGGCAGAAACTAAGTCCAGGTTGGAAGCTCTCCTGAACTTGCTACAGCAGGATACCGCCCAACTGGTAGATGACTCGGACCCCGCAAAGGCAATTTTCAAAACAATTCGTGGCCAGGTCCCTGCCGATGTTGAAGAAGTACTCTTCCCAGCAGCCCATTTAGAGAGTCGCCAACTACAATATCAACGGGCTGCTTAACGTATTGCCGATAGAGCAGCTCAGGCTCAACTTAAAGAAGAGATGCTACAACTGAAACAAATTGCCGATGAGAAGCACAAGGGCATCGGTAATTTGCAGACCTCGGGTGCTGAACTTAAGCAGAAAATCTTGGATTTATCAGCAAGGAAGATGGCTCTATTGGCTGAATTGAAGGAAATCGATGCAGCCTTAACTCATGCTCAACAAGAAGAAAGCCAGCTACCCAATGCCATGAAAACCCTTCAGCAAGAAAGAGATATGCAGGCTCGCAAAGCTTTAGCCATGAAGAAAAAACTCAAGCCTATGGAGGGTACTGCCGATGATGATATCAAAGAAATGGAGGAAGCCGAGCAGATTCGCCTGCGTGCGATATTAGCTATCCAATCCTTGTTGAACTTGTAATCTTGTTTATTGTATCGGCACTTTACGAGACATTGACATCCTTGCATAATTCCAGCCGATAGGACTGTTATCGGCACTTATACTTTTATGCATCCATCCAGATACTAGGGTAATATTTCTTTAAATATTTTCCATTTAATGCTCTAGGAAACACAACCCCTTCGAGGGTTTCTAGAATATATGCGTTACCAGGAACAGACTGATTTATCCGATATGGACCTTCCCAATTAGGAGACCACTTTCCAAACTTTGAACTTTTAGTCCCAATCGGTAAAACCAATTTCCAGACCAGATCTCCATCAGCAAACTCCTTTATCTTCACCTTCTTGTCATACCATCTGGCTACTCTTTTCTTATTTTCTTCGATGCTAACTAAAGCCCTTAACCGATGACCCGCCACATCTTCCAACTCATCCTTCATAAGAGTATTATAATCATCGGCTATCAGCTGATCTTGAAAACGCATTCGCCTAGATCCAACTTTAATTTCCCAAGGCAATACTGCATCGTGTCCATATACTAACTGATAAGGCGTTACTTTGGTTGCACCATGACATGACATCCGATATGACCACAAGGCTTCATTTAATACTGTATGCCACCTCCTAGGATTTTCTTCAATTTTGCGCTTAATGAGTTTGATGATCCATTTGTTAGAAGCCTGAGCTTGACCATTAGCTTGAGCATAATATGGAGAAGAATTTAAAACTTTAATTCCCATACCTATAGCAAACTCATCAAATTCTCCTGATGTAAACATAGTGCCCTGATCGGTAGTGATAGTCTGAGGAATACCAAATCGGTAAACAATATGCTCTTTCACAAAATCAATCATATTAACCGATGTCACCTTTCTCAAAGGAATTGCCTCAACCCATTTTGTGAAATAATCGGTAGCAACCAGAATAAATTTATGTCTCTTACTCGATGGCGGATAAATCTAACCAATGAGATCAATAGCCCATCCCCGGAACGGCCACGGTTTGATTATAGGGTTCATAGCCGATGCAGGCGCTCTTTGAATATTACCAAACCTCTGACATCCCTGACATCCTTTAAAATATTTAAAACAATCTTCAAGAATAGTCGGCCAATAGTATCCATTCCTTCTGATCATCCACTTCATCTTGAAAGCCGATTGATGCGCACCACACACTCCTTCATGAATTTCACCCATCAAAGTTTTCGATTCATCACTGCCAACACATCTGAGTAAAACCCCATCTATAGTTCGATAATATAATTCATCATCGAGGAGCACATACTTGGTAGCTTGGAACCTTATACGTCTTTCAACCTTTTTATATGGATCCTTTAAATAATCGACAATCTCCTTTCTCCAGTCATCGGTATTAACTGCCGATGTTAGCACTTCTTGAATAAGTTGATACCCTAAAGCATGCTGAGCTAGTCGATTAGCTTCCTCATTATGCAAGCGAGAGATATGTTCAAGACGAAAATCTCTAAATCCTTTCAACAATTGCAAACATTTTTCATAATACGAAATCAAAGCTTCACTTCGGCATTCGTAAAGTCCAGCCAATTGATTTATAACTAGCATAGAATCACCAAAGATTTCAACAGCATCGGCACGTATCTCCTTCAGTAATTCTAACCCTTTTACCAAGGCTTGGTATTCAGCCTGATTATTCGTCGACGTAGCAACAATCGGCAATGAAAACTCATACTTCCTTCCTTGAGGTGAAATTAACACAATGCCGATACCTGCTCCTTCACCACATGTGGACCCATCGAAGAAAAGTGTCCAGGGAGCAACCTCCAAAGAGTCCACTGAATCATAATGCTGAGTAACAAAATCAGCCATCACTTGCCCTTTAATTGCCTTAGTTGATTCGTAACGTAGTTCAAATTCTGATAATGCTAAAATCCACTTGCCGATTCTACCACTTAATATCGGCATCGACAGCATATACTTGACTACATCGTCTTTGCATATGACCGTACATTCAGCAGATAACAAATAATGCCTTAATTTGACACACGAAAAGTATAAACATAGATATAACTTTTCGATGGCCGAATACCTCGTCTCAGCATCCACTAGTCTTCTGCTCAAATAATAAATAACATGTTCTTTCCCTTCAAATTCTTGAATAAGAGCTGAACCGATAATTGTATCATCAGTTGATAAATATAACCTGAAAGGCTTCCCGTGTTGAGGTGGAACTAGCACTGGAGGATTTGTTAAATATTTCTTAATTTCATCAAGGGCTAACTGCTGCTCAGCTCCCCACACAAATTCCTGATCGGCTTTCAATTTAAGTAATGGACTGAAAGCCTTGATCTTACCCGACAGATTAGATATGAATCTTCTAATGAAATTAATCTTACCGATCAACGATTGTAATTCAATCTTATTGGTAGGAGTAACCACCTTGCTAATTGCATCAATAGACTTCCTACTGATTTCGATGCCCCGCTGATGCACCATAAAACCCAAGAATTGACCTGCCGATACACCAAATGCACATTTATTAGGATTCATCTTCAATCCATGCTTCCTTGTGCACTCCAATATCTTTCGTAGATCGGCTAGATGTTTTGTGATATCTTCAGACTTAATCACCACATCATCAATGTAGATCTCCACCAATGTGCCGATGTATTTATGAAAAATAAAGTTCATAGCTCTTTGATAAGTAGCACCGGCATTTTTCAAGCCAAACGTCATGACTACCCACTCAAACAACCCTACATGACCTGGACATCTGAAAACAGTCTTAGGAATATCTTCTTCAGCCATGAATATTTGATTGTAGCCTGCATCACCATCCATAAAGCTGATAATTTGATGTCTGGCTGCAGCATTAATCAATAAATCAGCAATCGGCATTGGATAGCCATCCATCGGTGTGGCTCTGTTGAGATTCCTGAAATCAATACAAACACGAAGTTTTCCATTTTTCTTATAAACAGGAACCACATTAGAGATCCATTCTGCATATCGACACTGCCGAATAAACTTTGCCTCAATTAATTTAGTTATTTCGGCCTTAATATCAGGAAGTATATTAGGGTTGCATCGGCGCGCTGGCTGCTAATGTGGCCGAAATCCAGATTTGATAGGTAACCGATGTTCAACTACCGATCGGTCTAACCCAGGCATCTCAGTATAATCCCAAGCAAAACAATCTTTATACTCTTTTAACACATCAAATATTTGCTGCTTACACTTGGAATCTAACTTAGCACTAATAAAAGTAGGTCTTGGCCTATCGCCATCACCGATATCTACTTCTACTAAATCATCTGCCGATGTAAACCCTTGACCTAATTTTCCATCATCGGCAAACCAATCCATTAAAACTCTTCTTCAGAACTAACTGCTTGGATCGGTGGAACTTCATAATCAGCAACTCTAAGGAACTCTTTTTCCCAAGCTTCTCCTGATATGCATTTAGTTCGCTCATAAGTATCTGACTCTGCCGATGCGATGATATAAGAAGAATCACCAGGGACAACCTCAATCTTATCCCCAATCCACTGTATGAGGCATTGATGCATTGTAGAAGGAACACAACAATTAGCATGAATCCAATCCCTCCCTAGAAGCAGATTATATGTACCCTTGCCGTTAATAACAAAGAACGTCGTCGGCAAGGTTTTGCTGCCGATGGTCAATTCAACGCATACTGCCCCTTTAGCCGGTGACACATTGCCTTCAAAATCTTTCAGCATCATATCGGTTTTGGTCAAGTCTTGATCTCCCTTACCAAGTTTCCGATACATCACATAAGGCATAATATTAATCGCAGCCCCTCCATCAATAAGTACCTTAGACACAGGCTGCCCATCAACTCTGCCCTTCACAAACAAAGCCTTAAGATGTTGTCTCTCGTCATCGGTAGGTTTCTCAAAAACAGCCATCATTGGATCTAGTGTCAACTGAGTTACTTGATCAGAGAGAACAACTTCTTCCTCATTATCAGATAGTGCCAAAAATTCCATTGGCAACATAAATACCATATTAACATCTACCGATGGACCCTTATTTTTGTGTTTTACCCGCCACTGCTGATGACCGGACCTCTCATTGGAGGAATTTTCCTCTTGGTATAAATCCTCCTGACACTCACGTTGCATCCTCCTTCTCTGTGTCTTTGTTAGACCCTCCGGGCACCATCGAGGAAACTTGGTTTTCCAAACCGGCTGATAACAGGTCCTAGTTGATTCTACATGGCGTATATTAGGGTCCCTGTAGAATATTTCCTCATCGGGAACTCTTGCATTTGCCATTTCCTCAAGCTCCTCTTGATTCCTTGGAAAATATCCAGCGCATTTACCAAGCCTTTCATGTACACTAAGTCTGCCCCCCAGCCGATCATGCACTGATGCTCTGCTTCTGATCGGCTCATTGATAAATAAACCCTGATTGCCAGGTTGAAATCTTCTTTCTGACCGATTGATCCCATAATAACCATTGCACTCAGGGCAATTTTCAACAGTTGGCAATTTAATACCTTCTTCCCAGCAATGGATAAAAAACGGGCACCTCCAATGATCTTTATGCCGATGCCATTCTTCCCAACGTCTTTCTTCTTGCTGTTGTCGATATCGATCATTACGCTGACGCCAACCCTCCTGCTGCCTTCGATGAGTAATCACAATGCCAGGTCGAGGAGGTTTTTTGGAACTACTGCTTTCTCCTAGTAAACTCTTACTTTTTGCATCATTGGTAGTTATCCGATGTTGGGGATCCACTGATGCGTTTTTCTCAGCAGCCTCGGACGTCAATACCTGGGTCTTCCCTTTGGCCTCCAACGTATTTGCTGGAAAAGGGTGTTGATCAATTTTCATCGGCCTCTGGGCATTGGAAGTACCAAACTTAATTCTCCCAGATTCAATAGCCGATTGTAACTGTTGCCTGAATACCTTGCACTCATTTGTACTGTGTAAAGTTGCATTGTGCCATTTGCAGTACAAGATCTTCTTCAACTCTTCTGTTGATGGGATCACATGATTAGGTGACATCTTAATTTGGCCCTCTTGAAGCAGAAGATCAAATATTTTGTCAGCCTTGGTGATATCAAAGGTAAACTTTTCTGGCTCTTTTTGACCAAAGGGACAAGATATCGGCTTTTTATTCTTAACCCACTCAGCTAAGCCGATAACTAGTTCTTCATCAGAATTAGAATCTCCTACTTCTTCAACAAATGATACCTTTTTACTCCAATTCTTTTTAGGTTCAAAAACCCTAGTATCTTGATCAGAGATCCTTTGCACAAGATGACTGAGGCTTTCAAATTCCTGAGAAGCATATCTGTCCTTAAGATGTGGCAATAACCCTTGGAAAGCCAGATCGGCAAGCTGCCGATCATCCAGCACCAGACTGTAGCACTTATTTTTTACATCTCGTAGTCTTTGCACAAAGCTCTCTACCGATTCATCATTGCGCTGTCTCAATCTTACTAAATCGGTAAGCTTCTTCTCGTGAATTCCAGCAAAGAAATACTTATGAAATTGTTTTTCTAGATCAGCCCAAGTAATAATAGAATTTGGTGGTAATGAAATGAACCACGTAAACGCCGATCCAGACAAAGATGATGAAAATAATCGAACTCTTAATTCATCTCTACTAGCTGCCTCTCCACATTGAATAATAAAGCGATTGACGTGTTCCATTATTGATGTATCATCCTGCCCGGAGAATTTAGTGAAATCTGGTACCTTGTACCGATTTGGGAGAGGAATTAAATCATATGCAGGAGGATATGGAGTCCGATAAGAATAAGTATTGACCTTGGGCTTTATCCCAAACTGATCCTTCATAATTTCTGCTATCCTATCGACCCAAAAAGCATCAGCTTCCTGCTGACGAACTGGCTAAATTTCTATAGGAGGTACCTGCTGATATCCTTCCACATATCTTTATGGCCCACGATCTCTAGCAATCGGCATATTTGCCGTTACTTGTGGTCCATTAACCTGTTGGAAAAGATTCATCGGTTGAGCTGCCGATGCTTGATTCTGGACACCAGCTTGCATATAACCTTGTTGAATCCCTGCAATCTGTTGATTTTGCTGAACTGTATGTTGAACAGGTAACTGTCCTGACCAACCATTATTAGAACCCATCGGTACAAAACTTACCGATGGCTGGTAATTTGCTGATATTGTTGGATAATTATAACCAGCTTGAGGCATAAACTGAACCCCAGTTTGACTCATAACAGGGGCTTTCTACTGCATTGGCAGTAAGCTTGCCGATGGATTTGAACTGGGCGTTTGAACCAAAGGCATCTGGAAACCCCCTGGAGTTGGTTGCACAGTAGTTGTTGTGGCATATTGAGGCACTTGGGCCATCGGCGAAACAGCCGATGGTATAGGAGCTTTACCTACTGCGTCAAACACTTGAGGTTTTCCAGGATTGAAAGCAGATGACTCCGGAGGCATACCATATCCCCACCAATTAGTAGGAATCTGGCTATTCTGAGACACAGGGCCTGACATAGCTGATGCCGATAGATCTGTACTAAGCTGAATTCATCCTCCTGGTAGTACCGGATCTGATCGTATCGGTGTAGATTGAATATTAGGTAAGCCTGCCGATACTGGAGAAGAAGTAACTTCTGTACCCACAACGGCCGAGGGAGCCGATGGAGTATTGACAGATGCCGGCTCTGGTTGGTGATAGGCAGGCCCAACATAATGCGGTGACGCTTGTCCTTCTTTAAGAGTTCGAACCACAGCATTATGAACAGTATTGGACAACACATTGGAATAATTAATCAAAGCATGATTTACTGCAGAATTAACCATCTCTTGGAGTTTACCAGGATTGGAGTCAAAGGTAACCTGCCGAGGCAACGACAAATCTTGCTTCTGGATGACTTGTCCACTCTTGTTCAGGCTAAACGATTTTAGACAAAGCTGCCTGTATTCTTCTACGGCCTTTTCCATAGCCTGCCTCTGCTCTTCCTTAAGATCTTCTTCTAATACCGCGATAATGTTCCCCGCATCGATCTCGGAATTGAACATATTGATCGGATTGATTTGTCCCACCGGGCGTGCCAAAAGATGTGTTGATGCAAAAGTGGATCTGCAAACACAAAGGGCTAATACCCGAATCGATATCCAAGGCGTGCCAGTCGATTTGACCTGTTAATCGACAAGGATGAAGATACGAGCACTTTGGTCCTAACAACAGCGATACGCCCGGAAGTCACGGCCAAGAGGTACCCACGTGGAACTCAAGGATCGCCGAAGATCGCACTGAAGCAATGCAGCTCGCCGAATCAATGAGAACTCGTAAAGAGAAAATAATGCAAATTGACGAAGTCGCCGAAAAGTAAGTAGATGCAAATGGGAGTAAAAATTGGTTTTGATATTGATTGATATCTCATTACATTGCCCCTCACTCCATATTTATACCCTGATCTAAAGAGACACAACCAAACACGACTAGGACACCAAGCCCATATCTAAGGAAACACGTGACTCTTACATGAATCATACTCTAACAAATATAGAAAAGGAAATCAACTCCTATCTATTTCCCTGTCCGCCTCAATTACGATGGAAATCTCACCGTCCTCCTTCCCATCGGCATACCCCCTGTTTCATCGGCAATAGTCTTCAAGTCTTCCCTCATCAGCATACTCCTTATTTCATCGGCAGTAGCCCTCAAGTCTTCCCTCATCGGCATCGACAATGACACCTTCAACCTCATCGGCAACGCCCGAGTCTAAATCAACATTTCCATCGACCATCACCAGCTATCGGCAACCATCTTTACAAGCTGGCTTTCATTGGCTATCAAAGTATACAGTAATTTTCCTCTTGCCGATTAGTCCACTCCGATCATTTTGACACGTGCAAAAAACGGTGTCAACAAAAGATAGTTTGTTTCAATACGTAGGCTTCATGAACTAACGATCATAAAGAATTATAAGTAATCGTGCGTATCATATACCTGCAGGGTACGAGCCGTACGCACCATCGACGTGACCATACCGACGTTGGCTACACTCCCAATGTGTTGCCAACAAATCCGAAGAGATAGAGGCGTCCGAGGGATCCTTACACTCCTGGGTCTTAGTTTGTTTAGGTCAAACGAATATTGGCATCCGAAACTTGCAAAGTTATTTGGTTATGTTATGTCAAACTTATGTCAAAACAATGAATATGTTATGTGATAGCTTGTCAACTTGCTTCTTATTCGTTTCGTTGAGTTGTGGCAGCAATGCCGGCGAGATTAAGTACCCTACGTTCGGGAACCGACAGTCCCGACGTATCTGGATACCAGTGGCAATTTTTCGTAATTGATTAGTTAAAATGGTGCATAACCGTATTATGAAAGACGAAAAACTAATCATTGGCTTATCAAATTCTCTATTCGGCCATGAAAAAAACTCAACAAAATACGGGCGCGACGCGTTTCGATTCTACCATCCAGGTAGCCCGGGTCGGCGGCAGGCGCAACGGCCAGGTGGTGTGGCTGCTCGCGCGGTATGGTCGGTCTAGCCGCGCCACGCAACAGGGCGCGGCACTACCGCGCCAGGGTCGGTGGCGCGTCAGTACCCGCCACATCAGCGCCCCCCCCCCCGGCCGGCCCGCGCCACGTCAGCCCTGTGCCACGCCACCATGCATGGCGCGGCATAGGCATTTGGCCGCGCCAGGGCAATAGGCGCGACCAAAAGTGTTAGTTTAAAAAAACGACAGTGTTAGATTTAAAATTATATTAAAAAAAGGGTTAAAATTAAAAAAATCCTCGAGCCAGGCCTTCGCGTCACTCCCGCTAGGTCTGCCGAAGCCGCCCGCGTGCAGGCCCGGACGCGCATCCCGCGCCCGCTCGAGCGTTGCGGCTCGCTCCGCGTCCGCTGCGCCCGCACAAGCCGCGCCAGCGCCCAGGCACGCGTCCCCGCCCAGCCGCTCCCGCTCGCGCTTTTCCAGCCCGCGGTCGCCTCCGCCCAAGCCGCTCCCATCCTTGCCACCGCGCAAGGCAGCAGCTTCTTCTGCTGCTGCCTCAGCAGCCGCCGCCGCGAGTTCTGCCGCTGGCAGCCGCGCCACCCGAGCAACCACCTGAGCCCGCACCGCCGCGTCCTCTTGCCGATCTGCCGCGGCCTGGCCTTCTGCGCGCTCTGCTGCCGCCCGTGAAGGCTCTGCGAACTCGCCAGCGCCAGCCTACCAGCCACGCTGGGTGTAGACAGCAGTGGGATGGGAGCGAGGGGGGGGTAAGACATGGTGACGGGATTGGGATGGGTAGGGTTAAGATAGAACCAGGAAGAACTAGACTCTAGATACCATTTGTTGGAGACAAAACACATGTATATATGTGATATTTCTAACCTACAGAATGTCAAATTTGGGCTTTCTGATTTGCTCAAGACCATTTCTGGATTATTGTAATTTGTCACTATAGGACGCATTCCATGGTAAAATCAAACTACATGGTCTAATATTGACCACTATAAATAAATTTGCTGCCATTTACAAGCTCTGTTCTGATCTGTTACTTGCAAGCCTTGAGAGCAGATAATATGGGTGTTTGTATATGCCTTTGTGCAGCTCTGGTTTTCCAGTGAGAGCAGATGTTATCCTTCCTGTCTTCAATTCTTTAGAGGTCAGTGCAAAAAAATTGTCAGCTCGTCATTTATTGATAGGTGACACCAGTGCTTCATTTTCCTGCAGCCTCCCATAGTCCAAGATAGCACTCAAACTGATGGATGCAGCAAGCAATTCATGCAATATGCAGTTCACATGCAAAGGACATCTCATATGTACTAAGGTGAGGTTAGGCAAACTTGGTCATTAGCTGAATATAGACATTTATTTTCTTAGCTTTTTAAGAGGCTGTTATTGTTGAAGTAAATTTGTGAACCCCCAGCCTGTCAACTGAGACAAGGAAGGAGACAGAAATATTTTTGCAACACCCCATCACTTACTGAAGAGGCTCTTTGTGAAGCCAAACTGGATCTAATTGCAAGATTTGTTTGTATAGTTGTACTATTTGTTAGGTTATGTTGTAGCATTTTATCATTTGAAGCTATGGCCAGCTTTGCCATGTTACCTGAATGCTATGTTTGATGAGTCGAGATTAATGAATTGGTTTAACAACAACAAAGTCTTTAAGTCCCAAATAAGTTGGGGTAGGCTAGAGTCGAAACCCAGCAAAAGCAATCAAGGTTCAGGCACGTGAATAGCTGTTTTCCAAGCACTCCTATCTAAGGCTAAGTCTTTGGGTATATTCCATCCTTTCAAGTCTCCTTTTATTGCCTCTACCTAAGTCAACTTCGGTCTTCCTCTGTCTCTCTTCACGTTACTATCCGAGCTTAGGATTCTACTTCGCACCGGTACCTCTAGAGGTCTCTGTTGGATATGTCCAAACCATCTCAACTAGTGTTGAACAAACTTTTCTTCAATTGATGCTACCCCTAATCTATCATGTATATCATCGTTCCGAACTCGATCCCTTCTTGTATGACCGTAAATCCAACGCAACATACGCCTTTCCGCGACACTTATCTGTTGAACATGTCGTCTTTTCGTAGACCAATATTCTGCACCATACAACATAGTAGGTCTAATCGCCGTCCTATATAACCTGCTTTTTAGCTTCTATGATACCCTTTTGTCACATAGGACACCAGATGCTTGACGCCACTTCATCCACCCTGCTTTGATTCTATGGCTAACATCTTCATCAATATCCCCGCCTCTCTGTAGCATTGATCCTAAATATCGAAAGGTATCCTTCCTAGGTACTACTTAACCTTTCAAAGTAATATCTTCCTCCTTCCGAGTAGTAGTACCGAAGTCACATCTCATATACTCAGTTTTAGTTCTACTGAGTCTAAAACCTTTGGACTCTAAAGTCTCCCGTCATAACTCCAGTTTCTGATTCACTCCTGTCTGGCTTTCATCAACTAGCACTACATCGTCCACGAAAAACATACACCAAGGGATGTCCCCTTGTATGTCCCTTGTGGCATCATCCATCACTAAGGCAAACAGATAAGGGCTCAAAGCTAATCCTTGATGTAGTTCTATCCTAATTGGGAAGTCATTCGTGCCTCCATGATTTGTTCGAACACTAGTCACAACATTATTGTACATGTCCTTAATTAGCCCGACGTACTTCATTGGGACTTTATGTTTGTCCAAAGCCCACCACATAACATTTCTTGCTATTTTATCATAAGCCTTCTCCAAGTCAATAAAAACCATGTGTAGGTCATTTTCCCTATACTGCTCCATAACTTGTCTTATTAAGAAAATAGCCTCCATGGTTGACCTTCCGGGCATGAAACCAAATTGGTTCATAAAGACCCGCGTTATTGCTCTCAAGCGATGCTCGATAACTCTCTCCCATAGCTTCATAGTATGGCTCATCAACTTAATTCTTCGGTAATTAGTACAACTTTGAATATCTCCTTTTATTCTTGTAGATCGGTACCAATATTCTTCTCCTCCACTCGTCAGGCATCTTGTTTGATCGAAAAATATGGTTGAACAGTTTGGTTAGCCATACTATAGCTATGTCCCGGAGGCATCTCCACACCTCGATTGGGATACCATCCGGTCCCATCGTCTTACCTCCTTTTATCCTTTGCAACACCTCTCTGACCTCAGATTCTTGAATTCTCCGCACAAAGCGTCTATTGATGTCATCAAAAGGGTCATCCAACTAAAAGGTTGTGTCCGTATTTTCATCATTGAACAATTTGTCAAAATACTCTTACCATCGATGTCGGATCTCATCCTCCTTCACCAAGAGATGCTCCCTTTCATCCTTAATGCACTTAACTTGGTTGAAGTCCCTTGTCTTTCTCTCACGAACCCTAGCCATCCTATAAATGTCATTCTCTCCTTCCTTCGCACTCAAATGTTGGTAAAGATCCTCGTACGCTCTACCCTTTGCCACACTTACAGCTCGCTTTGTAGTCTTCTTTGCCACGTTGTACTTCTCTATGTTGTCCACACTCCTATCATGGTACAAGTGTCTATAGCATTCTTTCTTCTCCTTAATAGCCCTTTGAACTTCCTCGTTCCACCACCAAGTATCTTTAGCCTCGCCTCCATTTCCTTTGGTTACTCCACACACCTCTGAAGCCACCTTCCGAATGTTGGTTGCCATCTTCTCCCACATGTTGTTTATGTCCTCTTCTTCCTTCCAAGAGCCCTCTTTGGTAACCCTTTCCCTGAATACCTCTGATGTCTCCTCTTTCAATTTCCACCATTTTGTTCTTTCAATCTTAGCTTGTTTATCCCTGCGGGCACGCACCTGAAAATGAAAGTCTGTGAAAGGATCAAGATGCCCAAGAGGGGGGGGGTGAATTGGGCTAATTCTAAATTTTCTTTCAATAATCAAATCCTACGGATAGCCCAATTAACCCCTTGTGCCTAGAAAAGTGTTTATATCAAACCAAAGCACAACAACCTCGCAACCTAAGTTCCAAACTTACTCTAGTAAGCAATTCTATGGATGTAAAAACAAGTATTGAATTGCTCAAAGTAAATACTCAAAGTAAGTGCTCAAAGTAAATAGAGAGAGAAAGGAACGCGGCGATGTTTTGCCGAGGTATCGGAGAGTCGCCACTCCCCACTAGTCCTCGTTGGAGCACCCGCGCAAGGGTGTAGCTCCCCCTTGATCCGCGCAAGGATCAAGTGTTCTCTACGGGTTGATTCTTCGACACTCCGTCGCGGCGAATCACCCAAAGCCGCTCACAACTTGAGTTGGGTCACCCACAAGCTCCGCCGGGTGAGCACCAAACTCCCAATCACCACCAAGCCATCTAGGTGATGGCGATCACCAAGAGTAACAAGCACGAACTCTCACTTGACCACGTGAAGCCTAATGAGAAGATGGATGCACACTTTGCTACTCTTGATTTGCTAATGAGGCTGCTCTCTTGGATTCTCAAATCACAAACACCTCACTAGGATCTTGCTCTTCTTGGCACTCACAAACGTGTTTCTCAGCTGTTGGAATGAGCAAAGGATACTCCACTCACGAGTGGAGCTTCTATTTATAAGCCAGCCTGAAAAACGAACCGTTATGAGCTTCTGCGGGATGACCGGACGCTCCGGTCGTGATGATCGGACGCTCCGGTCAGTTCAACCCGCGAACCAGTAGTAACGAGTCGACCGGACGCCGCCAGGGTCCGGTCATCACTGACCGGACGCGTCCGGTCGCATAAAACCCTTACTGGAACCTTACTGGACTCGACCGGACGCTGAACCCTCAGGGTCCGGTCAGCACTGACCGGACGCGTCCGGTCATTCTTTTCCAAGTCTGGACCCTTACTGGAGTCGACCGGACGCTGGCCCTCAGCGTCCGGTCACATGACCTTCCAGCGTCCGGTCACACCAGACTTAATCACCTCAGTCAAACGAACTGACCGGACCCTGCGGCCAGCGTCCGGTCGCACCGGAGCCAGCGTCCGGTCAGTGTTTGACCCTCCATTCACTTCCAACTTTCGAACATATGTGAATGAAGATTGCTCCAAAGGATCTTAGGCATTCATAGGAGCTACCTAGAGCTAGTTTTAACAAGTGTGCACCACACCTAACTCACTAGACTCAACTAGGTCAAGCTACCCGTTCATACCCCCCTTCATAGTACGGCCAAAGGAAAAACAAAGTCCTAAACTACTCTAAGTGTCTTTCCAACTCCAATCGACACTTAGAACTAGTCATCCTTAACCTTGTCGTCCATCCTTTGAAAACCGAAACGATTTCCATCGTAGGGGCATGACAACCTCGATTGCCCAATCGATCTCCATTACCATGACCTAACTTAATTGCCTCTGCAAAACACACGTTAGTCATAGTAATCTTGTATTGACATTAATCACCGAAATCCAACTAGGGGCCTAGATGCTTTCAATCTCCCCCTTTTTGGTGATTGATGACAATACCACCTCGAGTATGTTATGGAGTGAGGTTTTTGACGGGCTTGGTTCATATAAGCTTTTGTCAATAAGAACAAAAGAGTTAGTCAAGCTTATATGACCTAAGCCAACACAATGTACTCAAAGGATATGAATTAAGCATGAGTACAATTAACAAAGCTCATTTGCTTCGAAGTATAAATGCGGAAGCAAAAACAAATGAGCATTACACAAGTGATATGACATATAGATGATGCAAAATAGAAATCACACATGTCAAATATCACAATCACGTAGATAGCACTATCACATATATATAGTAGTATGCATGAAAGTAAACACACGAATGCATAAGTAATAGTGTATCACACAAATAAAACTCCAAATGTATATAATAAGCTAATACTAGATAACTAGCTCCCCCTAAAGCTCGCTCCCCCTGAGTCTACATACTCAAAACCCTCTCCCCCTTTGGCGTCAAACACCAAAAACTAAGGGTCGGTCGGCGGGGCTGCAGCGGACGAGTCGGGCGCTGAAGTACGTGGAGCAAGATGGAACTGGGCGCCATCATCATCTGACCCTGAGCTCTGAACTGACTGACCCTCTGAAGCAGGAAGTGTCGCTGAAGCGGTCTGGGTCTGAGCTAGGGCTGGTGCTGCCTGTGACGCTGCAAGTATGTCTGTCGTAGGATCTGACGAGGCGACAGACGAGGGGAGCCTCTGAGTGGTCATAATAGCTGGAGCTGCTGTAGACGGACCGGCAGAATGCATGTGAGGCGGAGTAGGCATGCCGGTCAACTCGCTGAATGATGCTCCAAGACTCCTGGAGACTGACGACTCAGGCACGAATAGCGAAGACGTCTGCTCTGGTGAGAAACCCGTGTGATAAGGAGTGAACTGCGGGGCTACACCAGGTGAAGCTAACCACTGGGACACCTGTACTGGAGGTGACGTGAACTGAGCTGGAGGCTGTCCCTGACTCTGAAGCCCGATGGGCTGTACTGCTGGAGTCGTCGAAGTGGTAGGTGGCTGTGCAAGCTGGGGCGAAGTCTGTGGCAGTGGGATCCCAATGGCTGTCACTACATGCTGCATGAATCCCATGAGCTGCTGCTACATAAGTAACTGCTGGTGCTGAAGGAGCTGCTGCTGCTGCTGAAACTCGTCCTGACGAGCCTGAAACTGTGCGAAGTTTGTAGCTGTCTCCTGTGCCTGTCGTGTCTGGTCCTGCTGCATCCGCTCAAGAATAGCAATGAGAGCGGGGTCTGTCTGTGGAGCAGGTGGAGCAGAACTGGAGCTACCGGCCTCTGCATCGTGTCTGCGTGGAGGCATCTGAGGTATAGGCTGGTAGTCATCGTCAGAGCTATCACTGTACTCACTCACTCCCTGCTGTGCCTCTAGCTCCTCCTCCTCAGTGGCTGCAATCCCTCTGATGATCTCGTCCTGCTGAGCTGCAGACTCTGGCACGTCGGGGCGACGACTAGGCTGACTAGGTGCCTGAGGAGTGGCGTGTCTGATCCTCTGTGACAGGTTGTAAGCCGGGAACTCTGTAGTGGCACCTGTATACTCATCCATCATGCCAGGGGGCTTATCAAGCACAACCCTGCGGATGAGGAACGTGATCCAGTGAGCATAGGGAAGCTGCCTGCGACCCTTGAATCCCTCAGCTATAGTATCCTCCATTTCTGAAAGAAGGAGGTCCCAGATGTCAAACACTATCATCTGCATGATGGCATTGAGAAGCCAGAGCTGTAAGCGAGTCAGGCCCTCCCTGTATCCCAACCTGGGAAGCAGTGTCCTCCTGATGATGGCCTCTAGTATCCTCGCTGTAGGAGTCAAGTCACTGGGGTTTCTGCTCGACCCCTCCCCAAATGGCTCCTTGAAGCAATGCCGCACTAAATCTGTAGGGGGTACCTGTCCTCCATGAGGACGCCTAGGAGGCCCCTGATGTCCATAGCAAACCTCATGCATCTTTACAGGCTGCTCCTGTAGTCTCAGTATCTCCCTGACTCTGCCACTAGTCACTCTGTAGTCTTTGCCTTTGAAAGCAAAGTGAATGAATCTGTGATGAGGATCAATGTAGAGCGAGGCATAAAACTGACGGACCCAAGAAGGTACATATATGCCCATCCGTCCAATCAAATCTGTCAGTCCTGGCAAATATGACAAGTATTGCCGAATGCCCTCTCCGGCTGCTACCACAATGGACTCTATCTGATAGACCCTCTGTGATCTGAACACTGCCCCACTGTTAAGATATGCATTGTAGAAATCCTCATGCAGTGGCGTGTAGAACCCCTCAGCTGCTCTCTCATCCCTCCTGGGAGGAAACCAAACCTCAAACTCAACAAACCGCAGCTGCTGAACCTGCCTAGCTATAGCGGCCCTCAAGTCGAGGTGAACCACTGGAGGCGGACCCTGTGGTCTAGGCGGAGGGCGTGAACCCCTGCGCTGTGTAACTGGCCTCGGTGGAACTGCAGCACCGGTACGACTCGAGCGGCGTAACTGAGGTGCCGGCTCGGTCTCCTGACTCTCCTGAGTCTCCTGGGCAGGCTGAGGCTCTGCTGGTGGGAGCTACTGCTGTGCTGACGGACCCTCCTCAATGGTGACCCGTCGTCCTGCAAACGTGGCAGTCCCAGCTGGACTACCGTGACGACGCTCAACCTCCTCAATCGCAGCTCTGACTGCTGGTGAAACCGGCTGATCTGCAATGACAACTCCGCTGTGGGTACCACCTCTCTCGGCACGCTCTGCGGCCTCTGCAACAGCTGCTGCTCTCGCTGTCTCTACGTCGGGGTACTTCCGCTTCTTGGATGTTACCTGCTTGGTTGACTTGCCTTTAGATCCGGCTGGCTGGCGAGGCGGGGGCCTCCGATCATCATCACCTGGGCCACCACCAACATTCTTGGTGCGAGCCATCTGAACTGACAAGATGGTGAACTGACGCTGATGAAGATCAACTGTCAACCTGCCGCTTTTGAGGCTTGGCCTCAATCCTTACTCGCGAGCTTGGCTCCGAGTTAACTGTCAACTGCCAGACGAAACACAACGGAACCGACTCGCTGCGCGATAGAATAGATGGATATACAAATAAATACCATATATCTAATAGATGCGAAATCCTAATAGAGAAAGCAATGTAGATGCAAAATTGAATCGAGTGGCTTTCTACCTGACGATCAGCGAACCGAGAAGAGATAAGATGTCACGCGGGGGATCCTCGGAACCGGGCTAGGGTTAGGTCAAATGCCCTGAAAGCAATGGGAATCAGTGCGTTTAGAATTTGATCTAGGTCACAATTGGAGATCAAGATTGAAACACAAAACTTGCCATACCAATCGATGGGAGAAAAAGGGCAAGAGCACTTGGCGAAGACCGGCAGCCTTGCAACGGAGGGGCGGCGAAGTGCTGAACAGACGTGGTGGCTCGGCTGCTGGCTTGGGCACGGCGGCGCGGCTAGGCGATGGCGGCTGAGCGTGGAGGCGCGGGGCTCGGTGGCGCGCGAGGCCGGGGCGCGGGGCGCGGCTGCGGGCTCTGCTGCGGCGGCGCGGCTGGGCAGGGGCACGCAGGCGCGGGCGCGTGGTGAGACGCGAGGAGGCGGCGGCGCAATGATGCGGCAGCTCGGGCTAGGGCACGGCGGCGGCTTGGGCTAGGTCACAGCGGCGGAAAAATCTGGATAAATAATCCCCCAAACGCGACAGAAAAGGAAACCGAAAAGAGTCCTCAAGACGCGCGAGATCCGCTGACCGGACGCTCCGGTGGTAGCGACCGGACGCTACCACCCAGCGTCCGGTCGATTCCAGAGAGGTCCAAATCCTCTGGAATCGCGACCGGACGCGTCCGGTGGTCCATGACCGGATGCAGGCAGGGTCCGGTCAGAACAACTTGATCACCCTTCGATCGATCGGACGCTGAACCTTTCCTGACCGGACGCACAGACGCAGCGTCCAGTCACACCTTCAACAGCAGTTCACCTCCTGTGAACTGACCGGACGCTGGACAGCAGCGTCCGGTGCAGCGTCCGGTGCCCTTTTTCCAGCAAACCTTCAACCTTCCTTTGCGCTGCCTGTTCCCAATCAAGTCCCAACTTGAATAAGATCCAAATAAACACCAATTGGGACTGATGTGAGTGACCTCTCTCAAACCCTCATATTTTTCAAAATATTTTGCCTTAGGCTATAATTCTTTTTAAGAAAATAGGCAACAAGAGGGCAAATGGAACAAAACGACAAAACAACATTCATGCATATGTAATACTTGTAAGTAAATCTAGTTGCTTGTCAAGTTTGATCCAAGGTTAAGCTTCTTCACACGCTTTTTGGCGGTTATCTTAACCATGTTAGACAAGCCCTATATGCATTGCCAAAAGTTAAACATATTGTATATTACAATGAATGCAAGGGACAACACAAGCTCAATTTTTAGTGAAGTTACTAAAATCAAGTACATTGAGCTCGTTCCGCAATCTACAAAATGTAGCCTCATCAAGCGGTTTAGTGAAGATATCCGCTAATTGATCTTCGGATCTTACACCTTCTAGTGATATGTCATTTTTAGCTACATGATCTCTTAGAAAGTGATGGCGGATATCTATATGCTTGGTGCAAGAGTGTTGAACCAGATTATTTGCAAGTTTTACCGCACTTTCATTGTCGCACAAAAGAGGTACTTTCTCTAGAACTACTCCATAGTCTAGTAAAGTTTGTTTCATGTATAATATTTGTGCACAACAAGCACCCGCGGCAATGTATTCCGCTTCGGCGGTGGACAAAGCCACACTATTTTGCTTCTTGGAGGACCAAGACACAAGTGATCTACCAAGCAAATGGCACCCTCCGGATGTGCTCTTTCTATCAACTTTACATCCGGCGTAGTCCGAATCGGAATAGCCAATTAATTCAAATAAAGCTCCTTTGGGATACCAAAGGCCAATGCTTGGTGTGTGCTTAAGATACCTAAGGATTCTTTTTACGGCAATTAAATGTGTTTCCTTAGGACTAGCTTGAAATCTAGCACACATACACACACTAAACATGATGTCGGGCCTAGATGCGGTTAAGTATAACAAGCTACCAATCATAGAACGGTAGAGAGTTTGATCAACCGAGTTACCTCCCTCATCTAGGTCGAGATGTCCATTGGTAGGCATTGGGGTCTTGATTGACTTACATTCATCCATCTTGAATCTCTTGAGAAGATCTTTAGTGTATTTCTCTTGAGAGATGAAGATGCCTTCTTTCATTTGCTTGACTTGAAAACCAAGAAAGAATGTAAGCTCACCAATCATTGACATCTCGAACTCCTTAGACATCAATTCACCAAATTCTTTGCATGAGTCTTCATTTGATGATCCAAAGATGATATCATCAACATACACTTGACAAATGAAGATATGCCCATCAAGCTTCTTGGTGAATAGTGTGGTGTCCACCTTCCTAATGGTGAAGCCCTTCTTAATAAGGAAGTCCCGAAGGCGCTCATACCAAGCTCTTGGGGCTTGCTTAAGCCCATATAGTGCCTTGGACAACCTATAAACATGATTAGGATATCTAGGGTCTTCAAACCCAGGAGGTTGATCAACATAGACTAGTTCATTAATAAAGCCATTTAAGAATGCACTTTTCACATCCATTTGATATAGTTTCATTTCATGATGTGATGCATATGCAAGAAGGATACGGATGGCTTCTAATCTTGCAACCGGTGCAAAAGTCTCTCCAAAATCCAAACCTTCAACTTGAGAGAACCCTTTTGCTACTAGTCTTGCCTTGTTCCTCACAACAACACCTTGATCATCTTGCTTGTTGCGGAACACCCACTTGGTTCCAATGACTCTTGCATCTTTTGGTCGCTCTTCAAGATTCCAAACTTCATTGCGAGTGAAGTTGTTCAACTCTTCATGCATGGCATTGATCCAATCCGGATCTTTAAGAGCATCTTCTACCTTGGTAGGCTCATAGCAAGAGACAAAAGAGTGATGAGCAATAAATGAAGTAAGTTTTTGAGATCTAGTCATCACCCCCTTCGTTGGACTCCCTATGATGAGATCTTGTGGATGATCTTGTAGGAGAGGTGTATTTCTTCTATTGACCACTTGACGAGGAGGTTGTGGAGCATCAACATCTTGTGCTTGTACCACCATTTGCTCATGGGAGATATGAGTATCTTCATTTTCTACTTTCCCAACTTTATCACCATCTTGTGGTACATTTGATGAAGAAGGTTGGTTAATGACTTGTACGTCATCTTCATCATCTTTAGGCTTGATGTCTCCCACCGGAATATTCTTCATAGCCTCCCTCAATGGTTCATCACCTACATCATCAAGATTCTCATGTGCTCCTTGGGAGCCGTTAGATTCATCAAATTCCACATCATATGTTTCTTCAACCAAGCCGGTGGCATGATTAAATACTCTATATGCTTTGGACTTCAATGAGTAACCAACAAGAAAACCTATATCACAATGCCTTTGAAACTTCCCTAGGTGTTGCCGCTTCTTGTAGATGTAGCACTTGCAACCAAACACCCTAAAGAAGGAGACGTACGGCTTCTTCCCATTGAGCAACTCATATGGTGTCTTGACAAGGAACTTTTGAAGAAATAGGCGGTTGGATGCATAACATGCGGTGTTGATTGCTTCCGCCCATAGAGCTTCGGGGGTGTTGTACTCATCTAGCATTGTCCTTGCAAGAGTGATCAAAGTCCGGTTCTTCCTCTCAACTACAACATTTTGTTGAGGAGTATAGGTTGCGGAGACTTTATGTTTGATTCCAACTTCATCACAATAAGCTTCTATGTTTGTGTTGTCAAATTCTTTGCCATTGTCACTTCTTATCTTCTTGAGCTTCACTTCAAATTCATTTTGAGCTCTCTTGGCAAATTTCTTGAAACAAGATGCAACTTCGGATTTGTCATGAAGAAAGAACACCCATGTATATCTTGAATAGTCATCCACAATCACAAGACAATAGAGATTTCCTCCCAAACTCTTGTATGTTGTTGGTCCAAATAAATCCATGTGTAGGAGTTCTAGCACTCTTGTGGTTGACATGAAAGCTTTGGTTGGATGAGTGTTTGCAACTTGTTTGCCGGCTTGACATGCACTACAAAGCTTGTCCTTCTCAAACTTCACATCCTTCAACCCTCTCACCAAATCATTTTTCATAAGCTTCTTGAGTGAGCTCATCCCAACATGAGCAAGTCTTCTATGCCATAGCCACCCAAGTGTTGTTTTGGTGAATAGGCAAGTCTTCAAGTTTGCATCTTCGGAGGTGAAGTCAACTAGATATAAGTTATTGTATCTAAATCCATTGAATATCACTTGATTGTCATCTACCTTGGATACAACAACCTCCTTCTCGGTGAATAAGCATTGAAAGCCAAGATCACACAATTGCCCAACGGATAGCAAGTTGAAGCTCAATGAAGCAACATAGAGCACATTGGAGATGGAATGATCATTTGATATTGCCACTTTGCCCAATCCTTTGACCTTGCCCTTTGAATTATCTCCAAATGTTATTTTCTCTTGTCCATCTACCTCTTCATCTAGTGAGGTGAACATACGAGGATCACCGGTCATATGTTGAGTGCAACCACTATCAATAACCCAATGACTTCCACCGGTCTTGTAGTTCACCTACACACAAGCGATTCAAGCTTTAGGGATCCAAGCTTGTTGAGAGCCCTTCACCTTCTCAACAAGTGACTTAGCCACCCAAATTTTCTTAGGCCTACTCTTATTTGGGGGACCTAAGAACATGACTTTCATCTTTCCACTCGAATCTTTTCTAAGCATGTAGTGAGCATTGAAAGCAAAAGGTCTAGCATGCTTGGGCAAGGGTTGTGGTGGAGTTTGACACTCATGAGCAAAGTGGCCTTCTTGTCCACATTCAAAACATCTCTTTGGCTTTGGCTTTGGCTTTGATTGTTGGTGTTGAGCTTGAGCCTTCTTCTTCTCTACACTTGCCATATATCCAATGCCACTTCTATCCATCTTCATGACGGTATTCATGAGTAGCTCACTTTGGAGATGCTTGCCTCTAGCAAACTTGCTCAATCCCACCTTGAGATGCTCTTTCTCCATCTTGAGCTTCTTGTTCTCTTCCTTGAGAAGATCATTGTTCTTCTCCTCCTTGAGTTTCTTGACTTCTTCTTTTAACTTCTCATTCTCAAGGATCACCTCTTTGCCATGATCAAGAGTTTCTAGCACAATGGTGTTGTGACTTTTCATTTCTTCAAGATCTTTCATGAGCTTCTCATTGTTACTCTTGAGCTTGACATACTCATCATGGTCATGGCACTCAACCACTTGCTTGCCCTTGCTACTAGATCCATGCTCAATGCTTTCATCAATTAAATCATCACATGAGGTAGCTATATCAATCTTAACAACATGGTTAGTAGCATCATGTGGCTCATTTGGTAAGAATTCTTGTGCAATAATAAGGGTATCATAATTGATCTTTAGAGTTGCATATTCATCTTTTAGCTTATTGTGACTAGTGATAAGCTCATTGTGCACCCTCTCAAGTTTATCATTTTTATCTTTAAGCTCTTTTTTAGAAGATTTGAGCTCCTTGAGTTTGGATGATATAGAATCATTTGTTTCTTTGAGCTCATCATTAGCCTTTTCTAATGTGTCACATTTAGCTAAGAGTGAATCATTTTTAGCATCAAGTTTTTCATTTGTAGCTCTACTCTTTCTAATGATCTTAGTGTATTTTCTTAGTATTTTAACAAGATCATCATAAGTAGGTGAGTCATCATCATCGCTATCACTATCATCATCACTAGCATGTTCATCATCACTACTATCATCACTCTTAGTTACCTTGCGTTCACCTTTGGCCATAAGGCATAGGTGTGTAGAGGATGATGGCGATGGTGGTGGTGAAGATGCAAGATCAATAGCAATGGCGGCCACCTTTTCATTGTCACTATCATCATCGGATGATCCACTTGATGAATCAATGTCCGTGAGCCAATCACCGACAATATAGGCCTTGCCACTCTTCTTCTTCTTGTAGAACTCCCTCTTTTTGCCATCTCTCTTCTTGTATGGCTTGTTCTTCTTCTTTTCATCTTCATCACTTGAATCATCTTTCTTGCCCTTGTTCTTGAACTTGTCTTTCTTGGGCTTTGTGCATTGATGAGCTAGATGACCAATTTCGCCACAATTGTAGCAATCCATCTCGGAGATTGGCTTTCTTCTTGAGCTAGTGAAGAATTTCTTCTTCTTGCCATCAAACTTGATGCCACTCTTGTTTAGCCTTTTTAGCATCTTGGTGGTCTTCTTCACCATGAGGGCAAGGCTTTCTTCATCATCTTCATCACTTGAGCTCTCATACTCAAGTCTTGCTTTGCCCTTGTCTTGGCTAGCTTTGAATGCTAAGTCCTTCTCTTTCTTCTTTGTAGAGGATGAGCCATCTTGTGGTGTGATGTGCATGTACATCTCATGAGCATTGATCTTTCCCAAGATTTGTGTCGGTGTAGCGGCGGAAAGATCACCTTGATGTAGCACGGTCACAATGTGCCCATATTTGTCAATGGGGAGGACACTCAAAATTTTTCTCACAACATCGGATGGTGACATTTGAGTGAGTCCAAGCCCATTGACTTCCTCTACAAGAACATTCAATCGAGAATACATCTCATTAGCACTTTCTTTGGGAAGCATCTCAAAAGAATTTAGCTTTTTAATCACAAGATGATAGCGTTCCTCACGCTCACTCTTGGTTCCCTCATGGAGCGCACAAACGTCCGACCATAGAGCATGGGCGTCTTTGTGGTTCCTTACACGATTGAACACCTCTTTGCAAAGGCCTCTAAAAATGGTGTTGCGAGCCTTTGCATTCCATTTCTCATAATTCACTTCATCGCCTTGAAGTTGTGCGGCATTCCTCGGTGCGGGGAACCCTTGAGAGGCGGCTCTAAGAATTCCAACATCTAGAGCTTCTAAGTATGCCTCCATGCGGATTTTCCAATATGGAAAATCATCTCCCTCAAAGATAGGAGGAGGTCCATCCCCGTGAGACGTCTTGCTCTAAGCGATTAAGCTTAAAAACGTGAGCACGAGGCTCTGATACCAATTGAAAGGATCAAGATGTCCAAGAGGGGGGGGTGAATTGGGCTAATTCTAAATTTTCTTTCAATAATCAAATCCTACGGATAGCCCAATTAACCCCTTGTGCCTAGAAAAGTGTTTATATCAAACCAAAGCACAACAACCTCGCAACCTAAGTTCCAAACTTACTCTAGCAAGCAATTCTATGGATGTAAAAACAAGTATTGAATTGCTCAAAGTAAATACTCAAAGTAAGTGCTCAAAGTAAATAGAGAGAGAAAGGAACGCGGCGATGTTTTGCCGAGGTATCGGAGAGTCGCCACTCCCCACTAGTCCTCGTTGGAGCACCCGCGCAAGGGTGTAGCTCCCCCTTGATCCGCGCAAGGATCAAGTGCTCTCTACGGGTTGATTCTTCGACATTCCGTCGCGGCGAATCACCCAAAGCCGCTCACAACTTGAGTTGGGTCACCCACAAGCTCCGCCGGGTGAGCACCAAACTCCCAATCACCACCAAGCCGTCTAGGTGATGGCGATCACCAGGAGTAACAAGCACGAACTCTCACTTGACCACGCGAAGCCTAATGAGAAGATGGATGCACACTTTGCTACTCTTGATTTGCTAATGAGGCTGCTCTCTTGGATTCTCAAATCACAAACACCTCACTAGGATCTTGCTCTTCTTGGCACTCACAAACGTGTTTCTCAGCTGTTGGAATGAGCAAAGGATACTCCACTCACGAGTGGAGCTTCTATTTATAAGCCAGCCTGAAAAACGAACCGTTATGAGCTTCTGCGGGATGACCGGACGCTCCGGTCGTGATGACCGGACGCTCCGGTCAGTTCAACCCGCGAACCAGTAGTAACGAGTCGACCGGACGCCGCCAGGGTCCGGTCATCACTGACCGGACGCGTCCGGTCGCATAAAACCCTTACTGGAACCTTACTGGACTCGACCGGACGCTGAACCCTCAGGGTCCGGTCAGCACTGACCGGACGCGTCCGGTCATTCTTTTCCAAGTCTGGACCCTTACTGGAGTCGACCGGACGCTGGCCCTCAGCGTCCGGTCACATGACCTTCCAGCGTCCGGTCACACCAGACTTAATCACCTCAGTCAAACGAACTGACCGGACCCTGCGGCCAGCGTCCGGTCGCACCGGAGCCAGCGTCCGGTCAGTGTTTGACCCTCCATTCACTTCCAACTTTCGAACATATGTGAATGAAGATTGCTCCAAAGGATCTTAGGCATTCATAGGAGCTACCTAGAGCTAGTTTTAACAAGTGTGCACCACACCTAACTCACTAGACTCAACTAGGTCAAGCTACCCGTTCATACCCCCCTTCATAGTACGGCCAAAGGAAAAACAAAGTCCTAAACTACTCTAAGTGTCTTTCCAACTCCAATCGACACTTAGAACTAGTCATCCTTAACCTTGTCGTCCATCCTTTGAAAACCGAAACGATTTCCATCGTAGGGGCATGACAACCTCGATTGCCCAATCGATCTCCATTACCATGACCTAACTTAATTGCCTCTGCAAAACACACGTTAGTCATAGTAATCTTGTATTGACATTAATCACCGAAATCCAACTAGGGGCCTAGATGCTTTCAGTCTGCCACCAAAAGCTTATGTTGAGAAACAACACACTCCCCTGGTATCACCTTACAACCCAAGCATGCTCGTTTGTCCTTTCTTCTTGCGAGGACAAAGTCAATCTGGCTAGAGTGTTGTCCGCTACTGAAGGTCACTAGATGAGATTCTTTCTTTCTAAAGAAAGTGTTGGCTATCATCAGGTCAAAAGCTACTGCGAAGTCTAGAACTTCCTCCCCTCCTGATTCCTACTACCATACCCAAAACCTCCATGATCTGCCTCAAAACCTGCGCTTGTAGTATCTACATGCCCATTAAGATCTCCTCCTATAAAAAGCTTCTCACTACTAGATACGGCTCTAATCAGGTCATCTAAGTCTTCCTAGAACTGTTTCTTAACACTCTCGTCGAGGCCTACTTGGGGGGCATACGTACTAATTACGTTCAAGACCATATCACCAACGACAAGTTTGACTAAGATAATCCTATCTACTTGCCTTCTCACTCCCACCACACCATTCTTGAGGCTCTTATCAATCAAAATCTCTACTCCATTTCTATTCGTGACTGTCCGTGTGTACCAAAGCTTGAAACATGTATTGTCCACCTCCTTCGCCTTCTGACCCTTCCATTTAGCCTCTTGAACGCATAATATATTTACACGACTCCTAGTCGCGGTATCAACTAATTATCTTAATTTACCTGTAAGCAACCCTACATTCCAACTAACTAAACGGATCCTAGTTGGTTCAACTAGCTTTCTTACCCTTCGCACCCGTCGACTCAGATGTGAAGACCCTTGCTCATTTTTCACTATACCCGAGCGCCGATGTAGCGCGCCACTAAAGAAGCGACAACCCGATCATTGCTCACTTGACACTATGCCCAGATCACGACACGCCGCATCACCAAGGGGGTGCCGACCCGGCCCTTGCCCATTTAACACCGTACCCAGGTTCCAATATGGCGCGTTGTTAAGAGGGTTACGCTCCAACGATTTTCTTTCGGGTTTCATCTCTAACACTATCACTAATTATCTACAATATGTCATGTGTGTACGAAGCATGACCTGCTTGTATTTACAACTTATCGTTATTCTGTGTTCTCAAAATTTGTAAGGTGCCTCCTTTTTTTTCTCTGGGTTGATCCATCCAGTTTGTATGCAGTCTTGTAGGAACAGGAGATATGTAACTGAGCACAAAGCACTGATCCTCCTGTTGGCCCTGTTCGCTTCGCTGAAAAAAACCAAGTCAAAACACTGTTCCGGTTGATTTGTTGTGAGAGAAAAACACTGTTCCGACTGAAAAAACAAGCTGAAAAATACAGATTATAAGAGAAGCAAACAGGAACATTGTTTAATGTCCATTGAACTCCAAATTTAAGTGACCTATTAATTCCCTGTTACATCAACGAAGGGAAGCATTAAAACTTATGGAATTATTGGTTGTTTCCTCATGAAGGTAGGCTTCTCCGGTTAATCCATATATATTTCAATATGTTAATGCAGAACTATGGTTATTTTTCAGCATATTTCAGTGTATATTTCACTAAGTCACTTTTTGTAGCACTGATTTCTCATCGATGTCAGCCTTCTCCGATGGTCACAGCATATTTACATGTTTAATGGACAGTGTGCCTTCTTTTGCATTCAGTGATGAATAAATGACTTTTCTGCTGTACTATTCAACTTAAATTGGTTTTTAAGGAAGTAGTAGACAAGTAAATTCACAAAGTACAGAAGTAAAAAAAAAGTCAGAGATGGCTTTTCTGCTGTAGTAATTCAATTTAAGATAGAATCCTGTAATGTTGCCAAGTTAAGAAATATATGTTGAAAGAAAGTCTCAATTGGAGAGTGTTACATCCGTTGCAACGCACAGGCATCTGCTATTAGAACAAATCTTGGGAACATGCAAGACTAGCTAGAAGGTACACGCTAGCGCACTGCTGGGTCTTTCTTTTACCAATAGGAGTCTTCCTTTTACCAATAGGATTTCATCTAGACTAGCTATTTGATCCCGTTGGGGACGACCTAAAGCACACATTTCACTGAAGCTACCTATGTGACAAGTCCATGCACAATCAGAGTGAAGGGGATACGATCAGAAAAGGGGCAACAGAATTAGAGAGGCAAATTCCCAACCTTGTAAAGAAATGGGGCCATATATTACAAGATGACTACAACATACAAATGAATGCTGTCCCCTACTGGATTCGTGCAACCTCCATGGAGATTGCCTGCCTAGGCTACAGCTACAAAGATTACTATATCAACGTACTGGTAATACAGTCAAGTACTCAATTCTGTGCTACAATTTACAACTTGCCTAAATAACTTGGAGTGAAGGTAATAAAACTGGCTACCTGCTAAGACCCCGAGCTACAGGGGGTTTAACTTTAACCTGAACCAGAGCAAGGGAAGAAAAAATTGTCCAGCTACAGCGCCGCTCTTTGATCCATGGAATGAAATGGAGCTGCGTGCCTGCATCAACCCCTGGTTTAGCCATTAAACTTCCAGGTCAAGGATTATAAGTAGACAACATGTGGTAACACTCGTGACTGGTCATATCATGGCAATGAAATTCTGCATGAAGTTATGGTCACCATTAATACTTTATAGTTACTTGGCCTTTCGTCGGTACTCTCATGGCCAGTGGCGGCCTGTGAGAGCCTTGGAAGCCCACCAGAAGCCAGAAATCTAGGGCTTGCATTCAATGTGTGGAGACCTGACAGTTCAATGCTTCATCCAGTTTTAAAAGTTTAGTGCCCAGGCACATCATTTATGCAGACATCTAAGGAACATGACCTTCGATCCTAGAATATGTTCCATAAGGAACTCTTTGTACGGTCCTTGGAAAATCTGGCTTGAACCGCTTGTTAAAATTTGGTGCCAATGACCTGGGGTAAACAGTATTTATAGTCATTCAAATCATATGAAATACGTATAAGCTATAATATACACATAAAATACTGTGATGGGAATCTAGTCCACACATGGATACAAACATAATAAAAGCTGCAAAATAACAATTTACAAAAAAAAAATGACTGGAACATGAAATGTTTATTCTACATACATGACCCAAAACACAGCTAAGGCACTATAACTTTTCCTTGGTCACCTCTTAAGCGTAATCCACAATAGTAACTGAGAACTAGTTTAGTCAAGAGTCAAGACCCTATTACCAAGCACACGAACAAACACTCCTATTTCCTTCCCTATCAAATTTGACTACTACTCTGCTACATGGAAACACTGTAGAAATGGACTTAGAACTCAGATTATAGGGGGGGGGGGACTGGAACCAAGAAACATCTTGCAGTTCCATTCAATAGAAATCATGTGCAGCATGTAAGGTAGTTTTTCGTATAAACAAAAAAGCAGCAGTTATGCATCACCAAAAGACAAATAATCACCTTGGAGAGCCAGATCGCTTATGACCAAGTTGACCTAGCATGGATCTTAAAGTTCCAAGAGCCTCATCAGCAGCCTACAAAGTAAATAAATAAATAAATAACATGTGAAAATTCAAGTTGGGAAATTATCAACTAAAGCAACCCAATCAAGGAAAGCCCATTGCATGTTTAAAATTTCCATTTATGCACGCTTTGTTAACTAGTAACAGCTCAAAACCTCAAATCTAATATGATTATCTAGAGTGAGCACTGCGACAAATGCAATGCTTCAGACATTGGCTTTCTGAAAAATAAAGAAGATGGTTTGGTTGAAAAAACAAATTACAGGAGGGCACCTGAATTCTCCTAAGCCATTTAATTTGAGCACCTGCTACTGTCATAGTGTCATCTGCCAACATGATCTATGTCATATTGTCAGCAGTTTAACTTTATCTCAACTCCTACTCCCATGACCATCATCCTCAATCCTTAGTTGCCTCCCTCTACCACCGGCATGGTGCCACACTACCACCGCTGCGGCTGTGCCATAAATTCAGTTTCTTGCTTCATTTTTCGGTGGAACAAATTCAGTTTCTTGCTTCATTTTTCGGTGGAACAAAATTATTATCTACATGACTAAAATCATAGTGCAGTCAATGAGACTAACATGAGGGCTTTGACTAGACCTTCTGGATAGTTTGAGTGTTTAGCAACAAAAAGAAAACAACGGCTGATCCGAGCAAAACATACTCGTTGAAGGAAATAGTACATAAGTCCAGTTTACCTATTGAAATTTGAACTCACATAAGAACACAAAAACAAAGCATGACCATCCTTGATGCTATTTTAAACGCAAACTTAGGTATCCTCTGGGTTTACTAAATGAATCCAGATTTTCTTAAGGCAAGGAGACTAAAGTAACAATAAAAGGGCGTACCCAGTGCAGAGAGCTCCCGCTCTGTGCGGGGTCTGGGGAAGGGTGTCGGTGGCGAGCCTTACCCTCGCCTGTGCAATGCGAGGAGACCGCGACTCGAACCCGGGACCTTCCAGTCACAGGCGGTAAGACTCTACCGCTTGCACCAGGCCCGCCCTTCAGACTAAAGTAACAATTGAGTCAGTATTAGACTGCTTATTACCTGGAGCTTGGCCTCTTCCCATGTTAATCCAACTCCTTTGCCTAGAATTTGTCCACCAACTTCTACCTGAGCATAAGATTCTTTCCCAACTAAACCATCTGCTGGAGATGGACGCTCTTGAAAAACTAAGTTGTATCCCTCAACCATGCACTGCAGTGTGTTTATATATATATACCATAAGGTCTACTTCATGAAAGAGTATAAAGTCAAACTACTAATAATCAACACAGCTAGCTAGACTTACAAGTTCCTTGAGAGCAGCAACAGAACCTCCTGTTTTCCTGGAATTGTTCTCCTCCATTTTCATAAAGCGAGATTCCTCAGAAGTACTTGAAAAAGGCAACATATCATCCCTGGTATTTCCAGAGTAACCAAACACATTTCTGTTGCTACTGAAACCATTTTCTTTCATATCAGTCAACCTATTTGGATCAGATGACAAGTATTTATCTGCAAGTAAATTTACTATGTCAAACTCAATAAAACAGACTATTACACAAAATGTTCCAGCAATGCACAAATGATACAAAGCTCTACCTCAACCAAGAGGTAGAGGTTGTCATCAAAGAAATTAAAGCTCAAACAAATGGGCAAGCATGTTACTAGAACTATTAAGCAGCATGAAGTGGCTATTGCTGAAACATGCTCAGGATGAAATATTACAGGATGTTTGATGATGCCCTAGGAGAAAATTCAATACCAATCATCAGGGCACGGTATGCTACCAAAAACAAAATTATGAGCAAAGTTTTATCGGTTGCCAGAACACTGCCACCATCACCGCCATGAAAACCAAAGCCTGTTAGTCCCAAGCAAGTTGGGGTAGCCTGTGTTCTGAGGCGTCCCTCACGGCCTCACCCAAAAGGGGGAAGGATGTGATAGGTTTGGTTAGCTAACCTAAATAACACAGCCACTCATATGGAGATAAAAAAACAATTGGTTCACATGACACTGATGACATATATAGTGTTATACTGTAAGGTGAAGTAGCACAAACTTACTGGCCAAGTTTCTTAAAGACATTTCTGCAGCTTGGCGCTGTGCTTCTCTCCTTGTCCTACCAATTCCTTCACCAACCTTTTCCCCAACAATCCAAACCTGAACGAGATGCAAGAAAAAATAATAACAAGGAGACATAATATAAGCACAATAACATTATTGTAAGCACATGATAGTTCATCAGAAGTTTTCCATCAAACAGTCAACTGAAAATCAGATACTAAAGTACATTTCAGTTCTTGATCAGATTCATTAATCTCCTCCGAAATTCATATGTTTCCACAACTTCCTAGTTCCTATTATTCTGGACTTCCATGTTTGATGAAATTGCTAATATGAAGAAATTAATCTACCTCAATAGAGAATTGTAGTTCTGCAGTATCACATAATGTTGACCTGTACTCCACCTAAACACAAAAGGAAATGTCAACAAAGATTGACTAGAAGAACAAGTCTTCTGGTCCACTAGCATTGAATGCTACACAGTACCTTAGATCCACATTTCAGAGCAATCCCCTCTAATATGCCAGCAGAGGTCCCAGCATATTGTGCAAAGTGTCTTCCTGATTCTATCTGGTTGTTTCTCTGGCTTGAGGGAACATGCCGAGCTGCTAGCTCCTCACCTTCATGGCATAAACAAAGTTAAGCATAACCATCCTATAAAACACCACATGTACACCAAGCTGCACTTCACAAAAGCAAAATCTAGGGCTATTAAATTGCACAGTTTCATAATTGTGCCACCATTTGTGAAAGCATGTGAAATAAATAGTTATTCACCATCAACACATTATCTCATCACAAACTCATGTGGATATTTCTGGTCACATACAGCTGCAGGATCATTAAAATAATAGATAGAAAGAAATTCCTAAAACTGTGAATAACAGAATGAGGACCTTGTTCACCAATAATGCACAGGTTTGTGCTACAATATTCTACGAAGCCAAAAGGCATGTGTTGCAGAAACAACAATATGGGAGAATTAAAGAAAAAGAGAGGCCGACAATATGAAGCAGGAGCGAGGAGTGAGCACGGGCCAGAGGAGTGGAAGGGACCTTCTTTATGGTTTTCATAACATATGAATTGCATGTTGCATTATCACAATTTGTAGTAGATGGATAGGCCCAAAACAATTCATCTAATCAAACAAACTAAACAACTACTACTGAGCAACTTATATCTAACTTCTCTCCATCTAACTTGGAATAAAGAAAAGCTTATTTGGCTTATCTCTAAGCATAGCCAGACCATATGTAATGGGGTTGTAAATGCACCTAGTATATGAGTGGCAACACATGGCAAGGGAGCGCATGGAAAGTGGCCCTCAAGGTGAACATTTTTAAAACTAAAAGGCAGAAAGAAATTGATAAAACATACCAGAAAAGGATCTGTATTTTGGAGGTGCATGGTTCTGAAGGATATGGTGATCCTCGGTGTGTGGTAGCTGCACCAAGCATAAGCTTGTCAGCTGTCACCTAGTGTCTACATGGCTACTTAGCAAATGAAGACAATTAAAAGTTTTACAAATCATGTACCTGAGAGGGAAACCTCTGGTTCTGATAGCCAAATCTATCAGACGACATAGGACTATCCCCACCATGAAAGAATGAAGGATGAGGTGGTTGTTTTTTCTCGTAGAGCATAGAATCGGATTCTACAGTGAAACCTGCTGAACCTCTATTCAGGTTACTTGGGTTTAGCCCATCCTCTGTGGGAAACCAATTCCCATGAGGTTGCACTGGAGGAACTGGAACCTGCACTGGTGGTATTGCTGGGAGTGGAGGTGTAGGATCTCTTGTGTCTTGACCATGCTGTAATATGAGAAGCCTTCTCCTTGTGTCCGGATCTAACTCAGACTCAGGAACTTCGCCCTCTTCTCTAGCTGGAGAACCTTGCAGTGAATCTGAAAAACCTGGTTGAACAACTGGCTGGCTGAATGGAGGTGGCATCATGCCAAGAGGTAGGGCTAATGGTGCAACTGAAGACGAAACAAAATTCTGAGCAGGGGCTACTGGCATGACAAAGTTCCCCGCTGTTTGATGGAATGCTTGAGCATTGGCTTCCTGAAAGTGGTTCCAACAAATATAAGAGAAACAAATGGTGCACAACTCCGTAAAAGGTGGGGGCATAAATACAAGTGGGAGTTAATTTTGAACTATAAAAAATGCCTACAAAAATGGCAGCAGCTCACAAGAAAAAATATTTGTACTGTCATAGTGTCATAAACCACAAATAAACAAAATTGTTTGCGACAGACATCAAACTCATTAATACATTGACATTTGTACTGTTTAGTTATGGAATAATAAATACACTGTAGTTATGAAGTTTTTTTGAGTTTTCATTGTATAACACTATTTGCTATGGACAGGTGATTCGTGCTGCTACAATATTAGGTGCTGAGAAAACTAAAATTTCTGAAATTTTAGAACCTTAACGTAATTTATACCCTCGTTGTTACTTAGTAATATAGTGAAACAATTTTTTTTTCCAGAAACTGTGCTAATAGGCCCCTGGATTGTTACTGGAAGTGTTTTTTGTGTGTGATGGTTGGCCAATTTAGGGGAAAAAATCAAGATAGTGTCAAAAGGCACAAACCTTCATTCTCCTCTCAACCTCTGCATCTGCCATACCATCAAAAGGCAATGAATCTCTATTTCCATTCACTAATGCGGCATTCTCATCCTTTGAACATGAAAAAAAATTTGTTATTGCTTAGTGAAAAGTGAGCACAGAAAGCAACAGGTTCTCCAAAATTTACCTCTGTTATCAAATATTTGCCAACATCTGGCGCAGATGAGATATCATTTACTTCATCCTCATAGTGAACATTGCTAATCCTTGGTAAGAGCCCTTCATCGAAGTCTCTGTGGATTGAGCCATGAAATTCTATGTCAGCATTGGGCTAGACTTTACTGAGGTATAAGTTATAGAGAGCAGAGCAGTCTAGAAAAGTATTAGGATGAACGACAAAAATGCAAACAAATGGACACTACAATCAGATTAAAAAAATAAGATAATCTTACTTGAAGAAACCACCCCTAACATTGCATGCAACGTTTCTGGCTACACACAGAACCGGGATAGAACAATTTGCCTAGAAGGTGGAAAGGAGGGATCCTGTTAGTGACAATATAATATCTTTGTATTGGTATACAGGCCATGAACATCACCTCTGCCTGAGGAGCATAATATGGAGTAAATGCAGGAACCACATGAACTCGTAATTGATCCTTCTCATCCCAAACTTTCAGACGATCATCAATTACTAATGCCATACCAGGATGGCAAGAACCATCATGGAAGACATTTAGCAAGGACTTCTTTAAACCTATAAATGGTAAATTTCGCATTAATTTCAGTAGAATGAAACTAAAAAAGAAAATTTGAGTTTTATTTTTCATAGTTTGTCAGATAGTATGACAACATTTAGAAGATCACACTACACTATGCTCTTTTTGTACTTGTTCAAAAACAAGACGAATTACATACCAGATTTTACACACACCATCCGATCATGAAGTTGAACAGAATTAATCAATCTTGAATCTGGATCAAGCAATCTCCACATTTCTAAAGCATAGTCTCTTTCAGCCATCGTACACACATAGACCTCAAAACGCTTGCGACCTCTTGCAATTAAGTAGCTGCGAAGATCCTCCCAGGCTGGCCTTAAACGTACAAGCACGCTGGTATCCCTAATCTGCGGAAAGCAGAATAAAATCAGATGGCTGATTGACAATTTTTGTGCAACCAAATCAGAAAGTCCAAACAAGGTTGGAAAATGCATGCAACAACGAGGAATCAAAGTTCCTGATCCATCCATGCTATTACTACACAAGGATGGACTATTTGCTCATACATTCATCCATTGGTCTAACAGAAAAATCAATAATTCGAATAATTATTGTTGGACATCCTTGATTATATGCAGACCTACATCCTTGAATCTTAGAGCTTTTGCTTGGCTCCAGGACTTGGGAACTTCTACTTTATGACATTCCCTTAGGGGTACTGGTGTGCAAGGAAAACCCAAATTTAGCAACGGCATACTGTGTAGTTATAACATAACATATCTATGTGCCAGTAAAGAAATGCTACCATGGACAGGCCCAAAGCAAGTTCAAGCAATTTAGCACATACCAGAGGATCTATTCTTGTCAGGATAATGTTTTTATCTTGTAATCTTATAACTGGACGTGTCATTGGTTGCTGGTTATCAGACAATGGTGGAACAATCTCAGGTTGTGCTTTATACACTTTTCCATCATCATAGACCTGATCACCTTCTATATATTGCTTTAGGATGGACTTATCATCTTGGTACCTTTTGATCTCTGATAGCATACCATTCCTACGCTGTGGATCAGTCTCATTACTCAGCTTTCTTTGAAGTCCATCGATTCTGTCCTCAAAAGACCGTGATGTATTGGCGACAATCAATGTCTCATCAAGGTCAAACACGATACCCAGGCACCGAAGATTTAACATGGTCAAGCAAGAATTATACAAACCAAATGGCAATTTATAGCCCCAGAAACATGCATGATTTGTCAAGTTTCTTCTGGATGTCATCGCAACTAAATGCAATTCTCCATCTCCAAGTGGAACAACCGCAGTCTGAAAGCACAAGGAATTAACACATTCAATATGATATATACAGTATAGAACCATAAATGCAGTTTCCAAATGAATATGAGGGAAATGAAAGTAAGTGGAAGGTGAAGATGGATGTTGAAATCTCTAAGAGGTAAATAATACATGTATTTAACTCTAATAATGCATGCCAGAGCTATAGATCTTAAATTCTCAGTGATATTTAAGAAAATAGGGGACATCAAGGCATGGAGAACCAGCTGAAGGCAAAATCTTAGGTCCAAAATTGCAAAATCTGAATTGGCTGTCATTTCATAAGTGTATATCCTGAATTCTAAAATCAGGCAAAGTTTAATATGGAATATGGAAATGTCGATACCAAAGCAAAGAGACTTGAACTTACAGGATTGCCATGAAAAAAAAAATATTTGCACAGGTTTGTATATTTAGTCAAACTGAATAGAGAAGCACTTGAGTAACAGTAACTTAACGTGACAGGCCCAGGCATTCCATATTATATATTTTAATGTTCAACTTGTTATCAGGAATCAGGAATCAAAATTCAAATTCAATTAGTGTGATGTACAACTTTATCAATTGCCAACTATCGCTACATCCAGTGATTCAAAGTCAACGGGTATCAAATAAATGCCAATTTTTCACAAGTCATCAGATTTGTGTCCCAATTCCAGAGGACCAATACATGGCACTCAGACATCCAGTGGCTGATTGCCTGATTGTGAAGCTTAAATCTCTGATCTGAAGTCCTTCCAACTAGCCTCAAAGTTAAAAGTTATGTAGTTTGGTTGATGATACAGAGTTAGGAACGAGTTCAAGTCCACAGGAACATCAAAGATAGTGAAGGATCATGCAAGTTCAAGTCCACAGGAACATCAAAGATAGTGAAGGATCATGCAAGTTCAAGTCGGTGTCATCACTGAAAAATATCAGTTCATTCTTAGTCATCCGTTCACATCCTGCCAAAAAATCCTTGTCCAGTGATCGTTCAAGTAAAATTAACAAAATTATTCCCACCCTAAATGTAAGAATTAACTATGTCCCGGTAAGCTTGTCCACGTAATAAGAATAAAAGATATTCCTTCCATTAAAGCGTCCCCCACGTAAAATTCGTGGTATCCTTTAATATGTTCATATTGTTCTCTTTTTCTTACGGAGGATGTGAACCTCTTTTTACGTCAGGAATAATCTGTATATACCTTGTTGTCCCTGAGGCAAGCGGCGTGCATGGCGACGAGAGGCATCGGCGCCACGTCGGCGGCGACGGGCGGCCTGGACTCCATGACGAGGCATCGGGCGCCGACGGCCACGGTGTGCATGACCGCCAGCGGAGGGCACCGCTCGCTGGGCGGGGAAAGGCGGTCAACGCGGATTTCTCGCGCCCACGCCGCCACGGCCAGGCCCTCGCTCGCCTCGCCCTTGGGCCACACCTCCACCTCTCCGATTGAGGTGTTCCCGTAATAAACCATCGACTTGAACATTCTCTCTAGATCCAGCAAAAACAACAAGCAGATCCAAAACGGATCGAGCAGATCCGCAGGGTCAAGGGTTCGTTCTGGGCGTCCAAAACAAGGGCCCTGGTTCTCGACCAGGTAGATCTGCAATCCTTGCAGATCTGTTCTTATGAATCGTCCGAAACAGAGAAAAAAAAAACACAGGAAACAGGTAGGGGGAAAGGCAGGCAGATGTGTTTGTGTGGTCTTAAATCAACGATGCTTAAGATCGTGTTCGAATTCTTCACCGTCTCTGACCAGATTTGGTGCGTCAGGTGAGGATTCGCAGGGTGTGGCTTGCTCAAATCTAGGGGAGGAGTTCGTGCGCTACCGTGTCTATGGCGGCCGCGTTGTGGTGGGGGAAGGGAAGAGGGAGGGAGGGGTCGTTGGGAGAGGCTCGAAACCCTAGCCTTTGATCGGATTGCGGCATCGAGCTGGAGAGCAGATGGATTTATTTATTTTGGCAGGTGGCGGGGGACTGGGGAGGGGCACGGCGCACGGGACAGACGGTGCCGGCGGATAGGCTGGTTCGTTGGTATTATCGCCTGGTAATTATTACAAATTTATATATGTTTTTGCGTTTTTCATTCTATTTTCTTTTGCGCCTGCGCGGCAAAGGCGTTTGGTTCTGGCTGGCACGTCTGCGTTACTGGTGGTGGCCAGGAGGAGGGCGGTTGACACACTTTTACTTATTTTTTTATGGCTGGGTGGATGGGTGGGTGGTTGCTGCTGGACCACCTGGCCGTCCAAATCGGTGTCAACAAAACGAGAGAGATTGGCCGTCTTTTTTCTCGATGGATATGGATATTTTATTTTTAAAAATCTTGTAACTGGTTATGAAAAAATAAGACGCTTGAATCACAATATATGAAGGGTTTTCTAAGACCATCTCCGTTAATGGCTCCCTTGTAATGGAGCTTTACGTTCTCGGGCTCCCTCTCTTGTTTTTAATATAATACTAGATATATGTCCGGCGTTGCACCAGGAGAAATCTCAGCAATCGGATGCGAACGTGTAAGTTCTGAGGACTTCATATCAGACGCGGACCCTTAGATATAGTTTTCATATTGAAACCGGGTAGGACACGATGTATAAACTCCGATCTCCGAGTAGAGGATGATTCGTACCGGACACGAACGTGTGAGCAAGGATCGAGATTTGGTATCACTAGATAGATGATGACGTTAGAGTCTTTTTATGTATAGATGGATAGAGATAGAGATAGAGAAGATATCTATTTTTATCCTTCGTATCACCAGTATAATTCAAACTCATAATTTGTAAACCATATAAAAGAACCACCTCCAGATGTTGGCTCTTTCTACCATCTTCTTGTTGTGATAGTAGAGAGTTGCTAGTGAAAGAGGACCGTGACGCCTAAGAGGAGGGGATGAATTAGGCAACTTAAAATTCTAACTATAAACTATGGTCTTTTTTTATAACCTTAGCAAAATTTATGTAAAAGATAAACTATCTAAATGTGCAACTATGATTTTGCTAGTGTGTTGCTATCTATACCGCAAAAGGAGTTATGCAAACAATGTAAATGCAGAAGCTAAAGAGTAAGATAAAGAAATGCAAACTCCCGTCGATGACTCCGGTATTTTTACCGAGATATCGAGAAGCGCGCAAGCTTCCTCCTCGTACTCGTTGGAGACCCTCGCAAGGAATCCCTCGCAAGGACCAAGCTCCCGGTCGGGTATCTCTGTGGATAGTCTCGGACCTTCCCCACGCGCAAGTGGGTCTCCGACGTGCCTTCCGGCAAGCCTCTCCCAGATGCTCCCCGCTGTCTTCACTATTAAGCTTCCGGCCGAAACGCCGCGGGCCTTGTTCCCTCCGATACACGGTTGCGGCCAGACCACAAACGTGGTTGGTGTAATCTCGTAAGACTACAGGCCCCTCCGATGTACAACAATGGTGCGCGTAAGCACCAAGTGGTAAGAGGTATGCAAACCTCACTAAACACTAGGCCTAAACCTAGAGCAAGCGTATAAGCGGTGGTTTAATCAATCTAAGCACTTCGCAAAGCACCTACGCTAATCACCTAATGAATCACTAAGTACTATACAAGTGGAGATCATTAAAATGGTGTATCAACACCCTTGGTATGTTTACTCAGCTCCACTCTACTCAAATGGCTGGCTGGAGAGTCTATTTATAAGCCCCACTGAGAAAGTAACCATTGGGGATGAAACCCGCTTTTCTGCTACTGACCGGACGCTAATCACGTCCTGATCGGATGCGTCCGATCGTCCCGGCCGTTGGAGCGCACGCGTTGATCGGACTCTGGGCTGAGTTCGGTCATCATTGACCGGACGCGTTCGGTCGTGTTGGCGCCACTCTGGAACCTCTCTGAAAATAATCAGACGTTGCACTTCGTGCGTCCGATCGTCCAGTGTGCTGTGTCCGGTCACACTGAAAACATTACCATGACGACGAACAGTGTCACCGGTGCGTTCGGTCACTGCTTCGCTCAGTGTCTGGTCACTGCTGCTCAGCGTCCGGTCATAGCTACCGACACCTGGTGTTGCCGAGCACCGATGCATCTAGTCACTCATAAAGTCACGTCCGGTCACCTCTGCTAGGCTGGTTTTTTGCGATCTTGCGTACGGCTTGATTCCAATCTTCGTGCTTGGACTTTACTTGACCTTGTACGTCTTTTATGTATCTTCACATGTCTTTTTTGAGGTGTTGATCATCGAATCATCACGTCGCCTTCGTCTAAGTCACGTCTTGCACCCTATTGAACTACAAAACAACCACTTGTAAATTTATTAGTCCAATTTGGTTGTGTTGGTCGTCAAACACCAAAATCCAAAGTAAATGGGTCTAGGGTCCATTTTCCTTACAATCTCCCCATTTTTTGTGATTGATGACAACACGACCAAAACAAGCAAATAATAAAAAATTTAGAATTTAAAAACTATTTACTTGCTAGGATGTAATGCAAAGGGCAAGGTTATATGATGCTAAAAGATACCACATGTAAACATCTTTGGAAACTTATCTTGCCCTTGCAAATGTCCCCATGTGGCATTATAGATTTAAGCCTCCCCCTAACTCCATAATCCACTATCCTCCCTTTCTCGGACCATTACCAATTGAAAACTATTACTATTACAACTTATAAATTATTATAATTGAGCTTGCTTTTGGTCCTACAAATTCTCTCCCTTTGAAATCAAATACCGAAAGGGAAAACATTAGTAGCACAAGGAAGGGTCAAACTTTGTGATCCGTTGTATGTGGAGTGGAATAGATCACAAAATTTGACTCTCACATTATATAGACTAAGCTCCCCCTAAGTATATGTATACATATGTTGGAGAATGTGGTTTATGCATAATTGACAAATTAATGCTCAAGGGAGTTTAATCTATATAATGCATAGAGAAAGCATATAAATACCAAAGTGAAATCAACATGATGAAATTGGTTTAGAAATATCACATGTGGAAACCAATTTGATTTATACCACTCGTAATAGGTGGTGGATATTTGAAGTATGATGCTTAACTCCGGGGACTCCATTTTCCTTGCAATAAGACTACTACACACATGATAAGCTTGAAAAGGTGTTAGTCTCAAAGCATCCAACTTATAGAGTAACCTCCCCCTAAATTTGTGCACACAAGTATGAAATACTTGTAGGAGACATGCACATTGATTTTAAAATCAAAGATACCACTTGAAAGATGACATCACATGAATGTGAGAATCATTTTCGAATATGAAATTTAGGAGAAATTATCTACAATTTAGACTTTGGCACATATTAGATGAACAATTATAAAACAAGCCATGTGCCGTGCTTCTAAATAATTTAAACCATGTAGGTTTGCTCCAAGGGTTAAGAGTGAAACCGAGCAAGCCTACCATAAGATATACCTAGTGTATGCATTACAAAGGATTTAAGCATGCAAATGCAAACCTAGGCATGAAAAGGAACTAGATGCTTATTGAAATTTGCAAGAAATTAAATCTAGTTACCTACCATGGGAAGGGGAATTTGAGTACATAGTGTTCACTAACCCACTTAGCAATTGACATGATCCAATGTGGTGCACCCTATGAAATGCACCCATACTTTGCCAAGTCTCTAAATTCCCCAAAGTCCATCGGACTTCTCACTTTCCTTTTGGGATCTAAACCTTCTTGGTGCTCTTCATGTTTGAAATGATCTCTTTTGGCACCCAAAAACGTTTGACCCCATTGTTGGCTTGCTTGTTCACCTTGATGGCCACTACCTTGTTATTTTTCTTCTTCTTCAACAAGTATGGTGTGGAGGCCTTCTTGTCAACCTTGTTGGTGTAGGTGTTGGAGAACTTACTTGTTTGCTTTTTCTCTTTCTTCTTTGCTCCTCTCCCATTCTTCACCTTGCACTTATAGGACTTGTGGCCTTCCTTGTGGCATACGTAACAAACCACGGTTTGTCCTTCATCAAGCTTCTTCACTCCCTTGACGGTGTTATCTTCGTAAAGTTGGGCTTGCTCCATCTTGCCTTTCACTTGAGTCAAGTCCTTAGTGAGGCGAGCCACTTCTTGCTTGAGTTGCTCATTCTTCTTTGTGACCTCTTGTGTGCATGTTTCTACAATAATTTTCTCAACACAAACTTGGTTGCATAAGAGTGAGTCTAAACATAGATCATTACAAGAAGTAGATGCATCCTTTTTAGACATGTCAAAAATAGAACCTTCCTTTTTAGATGCCTCGGTGGGGGTAGTGTAGTAGAACCACCCGAAAAAACACACTTACGGAGACGCTCGTCTTCCACCAGACACCAAGCACCCCGAAAACAAGCTACAACGGGCGGTATCAGTCGAGCACACCCCCAAGGGAGAGCCCGAAAGATCCACATTTTCCCCCAAGGATCCAATAATGAGAATGAGTTACAATACTTAATCCATTTCATACATCTAGAGTTGGTAAAAAGTACATTATTACATTTCCAAAGTCAGAGTACGGAATATTTAACAGCAGAAATAAAAATAAACATATAGCGATAATGAACAAGGATCCGTCTATGCCCACTAAAAAAATCCTTCACACAACGATGCTCCTCAAGCATTACCTACAACAGGGGCAAATAAACCCTGAGTACACAATGTACTCGCAAGACTTATCCGACTAGTGGGAATAATTTCTCGACTCCAAGAAATATGATAAGCTTTATGGTTTATTGGTTTCCTTTTTGCTGAAAGCAATACTAATAGTGAGTCCTTATTTATGTTATTATTAGCAACCATGATTAATTTATTCTCTAGCCATTCTATGTAAGCACATGTTCTACTTTCAAGCAAGAGTTGAGTAATCAGTTCCATTTCCTCACCTTTCATCTTTCAGTTCCTAGTACGGTGCTAGACCCAAAATAAGCCGTACTGGATCGCCCGGCGATTCATGAATCAATGCTCCCAGCTGGGTACCCTAAAAACACACGCTCTGCTTGTACCCCAGGCATAAGCAAGATCAACCCATCACCCTCCTATCACGGGGTCCAGGTCCCCATCTAAACTTGGACTCCAAGCCCCCGCTCCTGAGTCTCGGACTTAGTGCGGTGCAAGGACCTCCACCATCCCTGCCTCCAATCAGTTGGTCTGGAAAGAGCCGAAGCCCACGATAAGAGAGCAACAAGTCTTTCCTGCGTCCATACCCAAGTATGTGCTCAGGTTAATAAATCTATGACGTGCCTTGAGACTTATGCAATGGTCGGTCCTTAACCGACACAGACAGGAAAAAGTGTAACCAAGCTATGCCCTGTTGGCCGCAGGACACAACCTCTTACACCCACCAATACCTAAACCATATCCCTGCCCGTTCACCATTTTTCCTTTCCACCATCTTATCATGAGTGATTATAATTATCACCTATTATGAGTAACGGCAGGTTACTCACGCTACCGTTACCCTAAGCATAGCAGCTAATCGACCTATACTAGTAGGACTCTTAGGTAAGTATATTTATACATATAATTTTCATAAAATGCCTGTAACATAAATGCACATCATATATATATTCAGTGATCATTAAAAATATGGGTTATTCACTGGGGCTTGCCTTGGGCAGGCGGTGGGTCAACAAAGTCAGCACCGAACGGCTCTGAGGCTCCCTCCTGCACGAGGATCTCCTCCTCGTACTCCTCGATGACCTCCTCGTAGTCTTGTTCGTCCATAGGCAAGAACTCTATCAACTCATGATCTACATGCATGGAATGATGATACAACACTTAGTAATACGGCAACGGCAGCTCTTAAAATAAAATACATCTATCAAGCTACTAAGCTAGTCCTACCGGCTAAGGTGCTAAGTTATCTATTGTTACCACTAACAAGCATGAAGCATGACATATATTATCTTAGCAACTAAAGGTATTCTTACTCTTAATATAGATTTACTCTATATATGATAAAACAAGGGGTACTAGCTGCTCTATTTATCAACCTACTCTAGGGCTACAAAAATTACATTGAGTATATAATAATCTAATGATCTTACTATAAAAATTTAATGGCTAAAGCTATCATCAATTTGCCACAAATATTCCTACAACTATTAAGCTAAATAATACTAAGCTTTCTAAATTGAATTTATAAACATATTATTATCACAGCTAACCGTAAACTAACTACACCAACAGATAGATAGTATTTTTGTGAACCTAACAAATTTTGTTTTGCTATTTTTGGGTACCTATAGAATTTACTATAATTTTACCAAGATCAGCGCAAAACTAAATTGAATAAATATTTGTTAATTCACTGGAAAAGAAAGAAACTAAACTTCACCGCGTGACCCACTACTCGCAGCTCGGCCCACTCCCACAGCGCACAAACGCGAGCCACCGGCGCGCCCCACGCACGCGGCGAGCGAACGTGGCCCACGCAATGCGGCCCATGGCGGAGCCTGTGTGTGAGCTGATGCTTTTGCTAAAGAGCCTCCGTTCTCTTTTCTATTCGCGAAGCTCACTCAAACACTATTTAATTAAGTCACGACCTTTGCACCTAGCACCCTGTTCTTACCTGAATTCCCGGCCGAAACTAAATAAGGCCATAGCATCTTCGGCCAAACATCGGCGAGCACGGGCCTCCTCAGCCTCAACCAACACCTCCCTAGCACTCTACGAGCGAAGCTCAATCGATTGAGGTCTCAAGCACTAAAAATGGTGCAGCGCGTAGATGTGGCCATGCGCCGCGGCGGGGTTAGGCCGCGGCAACACCGTTGTCGGCGAATTTACCTAGCCCAACGCCTCTACCGCTACTCTTTAACCATCTATAGACTGCGGGCAACAATGTAGAAGTACCATTTGAATCGCTACTACACTCAAGCGCGTCGGCCATGGGAGCAGCCTCCAACATAGTTTGCCGACGGCAGCAAACGTGTCTCGGGCGACCTAGACCCCAAACAGTGGTGGACCCACTGTTGTGCTTGGGTATTCCCAGGCATACCCAACATTTTGGGAAAAAATAGTAGTTTGTAGATGTATATACATGTATAATACAGTTAAAGTCTCAAATTGATACTCTATGTTATTCTCTGCTTCTTATTTGATTTCAAACACAAAGCAGCCCACACCCAACGGCCCATTTGGTGTTTCCACTCCCCATGGCCCACTCCCCAAGTTTCCCTCATGGCTTCACCTCATCTCGACTCCTCCAGACACGAAAATGGGAGACGAAGCGAGCGAATCTCCGAATCCGAGGGCCGAGCCACACCCTAGGGCAGCCCGCTAGCAGCGTCGCTCCGCCCCATCCCCCATGCCTCGCCCTACGCAGCAGCCATGGCTGCACCCTTGCCACGAACCCCGGCCATCGCGGTGGCATGGCTCCGCCGGACCCGCACCCCTGCCCCTACCGGCCTGCTCTCGGTCGCCTCGGCGCATCACCGGTGTCTGGCCTCGCCCACTCACCGCCTCGGCCAAGGCTGACGGCCTCCATGGCTCCATCCATCCTAACCAATCCTGGCAGCTCGAGCTCATCCTCGCCATCACCGATTTGATTTGTTCCTTTCAGAGAATCAGAGGTAATCAAATCCCGCTTTGCCCTTTTGTCTTTGTTATGTTCTGTCAAATGTCAAATTGTCAATTGTAAAAATCTTCCTATGGGCATACCCAACTTTGAAATCCTGGGTCCACCTCTGACCCCAAACGGTTCAACCACCTACCCTAGGAGTAAGAGGGCCTCACCAGAGATGTGCAGGGTAGACTGGACGAAGTCGTGGGGCTCGGCAAGGTGGTTGCCCACGAGCGTGGGGTGACTCTGGTTCATGGCAAGCGCGGCGATGGCGTCCCCGGTGACCTGCTGCTCCACCTACAAAACTGTTACACAGGCGAGGCAACCAAGTCAACACGACATAAAGGCACCACTCAATTGAAACAACAGAGCATGGAGCGACGCACTAGCCGAGCACCTGCCTCGATGGCCATGGCAGACCACCGCGAGGAGAATGCCCCGCATTACCTCACTGTAGGATGGAAGCTCACCGGGATGACTCCAATCACTGGCTAACTAATATAGCTAGCTAGGTGCGCAGTTAATTTGAAAGAGGTGGACTATGCCAAGCTAATTTGATGGACGACGGTGTTCGGACTTAAGGGGTTGACGATGGGCGAAAACTCCAATTGAAGCCCCAACACCATACGGCTGCAACTGTGGTAAGCTTAGGGCAAAGCTGGACTCCAACTTGACCTCCAGACGTGCGCAATTACGGAGATGGGCCAGCTCTGTGGGTTTGCCCTGGCACGGCTTGGCCGGCGTGATTCAAGGCAACGGGACAGGAAGCTTGGCGTGGTGCATTTTCTAATTGGGAGAGGACGGCAGCGCGACGGTGATGGCTCCATGTGCGCGTACGAGTCTAGCACAACGACGTGCGACCATAGTGCCATGACTCGCAAGACGACGACGGCTCGGCATAGCGCGCCACAGAGACTGACGCTAGTTCAAGGAGGCAGTAGCATGGCGACGCATCGCGCGCGGACATGATGGTGAGGACAGGCGGGCAGGGCATGCGCATGTAGCCATGAAAGGTCAACGACAACAGTGACCGCGCAGCAGTGACAGTCAGAGCGTAGAGCGACCGGGTGCGCAGCTCGATGTGACGGCGAGCAGCGTGGCTCAGGCGGATGCGACAGTGGGCAGAGCAGCCAGGCTCGCTAGCGCGGTGTGCATGCGTGCGCGAGCGTGTGCCAGGGCATGGCAACAGTGGTGCAGACCCGCCCGGCGGTGCACGCGTGCATGCCAGGGGCAGGCTAGTGCAACGCGCCAAGCCAAGCCGAAACCCGGTGACCGCTGCCAGACGCTAGCACCGATCAACAACGTGTCTTGCACGCTTCCCAAAAACCCACCTCAATGCTTCAATTGCTAAACCAGCTATTTTACGCTCGAGATGGCATGTCAAGCTACTAAAACAAACCCTAAAACCGTGCCACTACTTAGCTCGATTCTTCTACGAAAATTACCGATCTTAGCTTCATCGACCCATTCTCTAACTTAAGAAAATGACTAAGTTTTTGTTCGGATTCGTGTCAACTTTGATTTCCGCTATCTAGCGAATCCCATTCTCAACCGCAAGTATTTCATCGCCACCTACGAGTTTGCGCTACAAACTTTATTAAAGTTTCATATATGTGTTCTATAGCATTCTTGTTCAATAAAAATTCGTTTAGAACTCTAAGCGATAAAACACGACATGAAATATAACATTCGTTTCGCATTTTTGATAAACGTTTCAAGTCACAGGAATTTATTTACACATTATATTTCATACATTATCATGTAAATTTGATGCACATGCAGTGTTTTAGCAAAAGATTGTATAGTGTAACATTGAGGGTGTTACATGTAGTACCGATGGCTTCAAGATTAGCAACTTTATTAGTTAGCTCATCACAATGTTTGCACATAGTTTCCATTTTAGCAAGCAAACTTTTATAGGCATCTTGTGAGCTAGCTAACTTTTTCTTTAATTTTTCATTTTTCTTTACAAGTTGCTCATCATTGATTGTGTAATTATTTGTGTTTGCACTAGTCTCAAGTTGCTCAATTTTAGTAGATAGCTCCATATTAAGATTGAAAAAAGTTTCATATTGTTCAAGCAAAGTAGCATAAGCTTGTTGTGCGCTATCTAGTTTTTCTTTTAATTTTTCAAGCTTCTTTTGTTGACTAGTACAAACTTTAGCAAAGTTAAGATTTTCTTACACAATTTCATCATAAGAAGGTAGCTCACCATCACTATCACTAATATTGTCACTATCACTAGGGATAGACTTTTTGTTACCTCGTGCCATAAGGCACACATGTGAGGTGCTTGATGATGAGTGCTTGTGCCCTCGTCTCTTGTGATGGTCTTCTTCTTCACTTGAAGAATCATCACATGACTTTATTGATGTGAGGGCTTTATCCGCATGCCTTTTTATTTGTCTTGGGTGTGGGCTTGTTTGGACAAACTTCCACAAAGTGCCCCAACTCATTGTATCCATGGCATACTCTCTTTCTTTGCTCATTTCTTTGATTTGCGAAGATGAAATCTTGAATTTAGATAGGCACACCCTTGACATTGAGTCTTTGGATCATCTTCTCCACCTTGTTGATAAGTTTGATTGATTATTCGTCAAGGTGAGAGGTGAAGGAGGAAGATTGATCATCATCACTTGAATCTTCTTCATCATCGTCATCTTCTTCTTCTTCTTCTTTTTCTTCATCTTAACTTGAGGAGCTTGATCTTAAGCTTGTCTCAACTTGCTTGCCCTTCATCTTCTTTTTCTCACTACATGTGAGAGCTTTGTCTTTGCTTGATGAAGAGGCTTTTTCTTAACCTATCTTGTGTGACATTTCAAATGCCACTATCTTACCAATGACTATGGCTAGGGTCATGGTGCTCAAGTCCTCCATGTTGTGAAAGATGATGATGATGCTTACATATTTCTTTTGTGGTAGCACAGAGATGATCTTCCTCACGATGTTCGCATCATCTAGCTTCGTTAATCCTATTGAATGGAGCTCATTGATAATTAGATTCAAACGTGAATACATATCACAAACAAGCTCATCATCATTCATTTTAAAGCAATCATAATTTTGTTAAACTAGACAATGTTTTTGCTCACAGACATTAGTTGTGCCATCATGGATGAAAGGATAAAGATGCCTAAGAGGGGGGTGAATTGAGCTAATTCTAAATTTCTTTGCAATAATTAAACCCTACGGTTAGCCCAATTAACCCCTTGTACCTAGAAAGTGTTTCTATTAATCTACCGCACAAAAGTTTAGCAACCTATGTTCCAATCCTACTCTAGCATGGCAATTCTATGAATGTAAATGACAAGAATGGAATCGCTCAAAGTAAAGAGAGAAGGAGGAACGCGGCGATGTTTTGCCGAGGTATTGGAGAGTCGCCACTCCCCACTAGTCCTCGTTGGAGCACCCGCACAAGGGTGTAGCTCCCCCTTGATCCGCGCAAGGATTAAGTGCTCTCTACAGGCTAATTCTTTGACACTCTGTCATGGTGAATCACCCACAACCGCTCACAACTTGAGTTGGGTCATCCACAAGTTCCGCCGGATGATCACTAAGCTCCCAATCACCACCAAGCCATCTAGGTGATGTGATCACCAAGAGTAATAAGCACAAACTCTCACTTGACCACAACAAGCCTAATGAGAAGGGTTGATGCACACTTTGCTACTCTTGCTTTCACTAATGAGGGCTCTCTTTGGGATTCTCAAATCTCAATCACCTCACTAGGACCTTACTCTTCTTGGCACTCTCAAAGGTGTTTCTCAGCTATTGCAATGAGCAAAAGTACCCCCACACACGAATGGAGGAAGTATTTATACACATGGCTAAAAAATGAATCATTATGTACCTCTGCGGGGTGACCGGACGCTCCGGTCATGTTGACTGGACACTCCGGTCAGTTCTCCCCGAAATCCAGTGTTTAAGTTGTGACCGGACACGTCTGGTCATGATTTTCCCTCTCTAGAACCTTACTAGAGTCGACCGGATGCTGGCACCCAGCGTCCGGTCGCTCACCTCTCAATGTCCGGTTGCACCAGACGAAATCACCTTGGTCAAATGAACTGACTAGGCTCTGCGCCAGCGTCCGGTCACACCGAAACCAGCGTCCGGTCAGTATTTGACCCTCCATTCACTTTCAAGTCTCAATCATACATGAATAAAGTTTGCTCCAATGGATCTAAGAGCTTTTTAGGAGCTACCTAGTGTTAGATTTAGCAAGTGTGCACCACACCTAACCCACTAGACTCACCTAGGTCAAGCTACCCGTTCATAGCCCCCTTAATAGTACGTCCAAAGGAAAACAAAGTCCTAAACTACTCTAAGTGTCTCTTCAACACCAAACAACACTTAGAACTACTACATCCTTAACCTTGTCATCCATCCTTTGAAAACCAAAACAATTTCCATCGTAGGGGCATGACCACCATGATTGCCCAATTGATCTCTATTACCATGACCTAACTTAATTGTTTCTGCAAAATACACGTTAGTCATAGTAATCACGTATTGTCATTAATCACCAAAACCCAACTAGGGGCCTAGATGCTTTCAATCTCTCCCTTTTTGGTGATTGATGACAATACCACCTCAAGTATGTGAAAGAGTTGAGGTTTTTAACATGCTTGGTTCATATAAGCTTTTGTCAATAAGAACAAAAGATTTAGGCAAGCTTATATGACCTAAGCCAACATAATATACTCCAAAGATATGAAATAAGCATGAGTACAAGTAATAAAACTCATTTGCATTGGAGTTAAACACAGAAGCAAAGCAAATGAGCATAACACAAGTGATATGACATATAAATAATTGAAAGTAGAGATCACACATGTCACATATCACATAAATATCATGATCACATTAATATCACGATTACGATCACACTTAAGTAGTTCAATGCATAATAGTAAACATGAATGCATAATGTATCACACATAAAACTCCAAATGTAATAGATAAGCTAATAGATAGACTCCCCCTAAATGTATTGCTCCCCCTTAGACTAACATACTCGATCCCTCTCCCCCTTTGATGTTAAACACCAAAACCTAAGAGTCAGTCGGCGGAGCTACAGTAGACAAGTCGGGAGCTGAGGTATGAGGAGCGAGCTAGAACTGTGTGCCATCATCATCTGAACCTGAGCTCTGAGCTATCTGACCCTCTATAGCTGGAAGCGATGCTGAAGCGGTCTGGGTTAGATCTAGAACTGGCGCTGCCTGCTCTGATGATGCAACTGACGAAGGGAGTGTCTCTGTAGTCCCGATAATAGGTGTAACTATGGAAGGACCTAGGACATGTAGCTCTAGCGAAGTAGGCTGCTCTATCAACTCATTGAATGTAGCACCAAGGCTCCTAGAAACTGAGGTGAGCATTGACAAACTCTAAGGCAGAGTAAAGCCCGTATGAAGAGGTGTGAACTACGGGGCTAGCACTTGCGCGGCAACCCACGAGAACACCTGCTCTATAGGTGAAGGAAACTATGACGCTAGCAATCTCTGACGCTAAAGCCCACTAGGCTGTAAAGCTGGAGTCATAGAAGTGGTGGTAGGCTAACCAAGCTGGGGCAAAGACTGTGGCGGTGGAGCCCCAATAGCTATCACAAGATGCTACATAAACCCAAGTAGCTACTGTTGCATGAGAAGTTGCTACTGATGCATGGCCTACTGTTGCTGTTGTATAGCCTGCTGCTGCTGCTGGATCGCCTGCTGTTGTCGCTAGAACTCATCCTGCCGAGTCTGAAACTATGCAAATGTAGCAGCGGTCTCCTAAGCCTGGCGAGCCTGATCCTGCCTGATCCGCTCAAGTATAGCAAGTAGAGCAGGATCTTTCTGTGGTGCAAGTGGAGCTGAACTAGAGCTACCGACCTCATGGTCATGTCATCAAGAAGGCATCTGAGGAATATCTCGGTAGTCATCATCTAAGCTATTGCTGGGATCGCTCTCAACCATCCCCTCTTGCTAAGCATCAAGCTCCTCCTCCTCTGTAGCTGCTATGCCCCTGATGGTCTTATCCTGCTGGGCTACGGTCTCTGGTACCTCTAGACAACGGTGTGACTGGCTAGGTGTCCTCACTGCACTATGGCGGATCATCTGAGTCATGTTCTATGTAGGAACCTCTATAGTAGCACCACTGTACTCTGCCAGCATCTTAGGTGGCCTCATAGTAACTGCCCTGTGGATCAAGAATGTAATCTAGTGAGCATATGGTAGCTGCCTGTGACCCTTGACCCCCTCTGCAATAGTATCCTCCATCTCTGATAGAAGGAGATCCCAAATGTCAAACACTGTCTACTGCATCAGAGAGTTCAGTAGCCATAACTGTATGCGAGTCAAGCCCTCATGATACCCCATCCTCAAAAACAAGGTCCTCCTCATAATAGCATCTAGTACTCTAGCTGTAGGAGTGAGGTCACTGGGTGTCCTGCTAGACCCCTCGGCCCTTGCCAAAAGGCTCTGTGAAGCAATGGTAGACTATATCTATAGGGGGCATCAAAGCATCTAGGCCCCTAGTTGTGTTTTGGTGATTAATGACAATATGTGATTACTGTGACTAACGTGTGTTTTGCAGAAATAATTGAGTTAGGTCACGGTAATGGAGATCGATTGGGCAATCATGGTTGTCATGCCCCTACGATGGAAATCATTTCGGTTTTCAAAGGATGGACGACAAGGTTAAGGATGGACTAGTTCTAAGTGTTGATTGGAGTTGGAGAGACACTTAGAGTAGTTTAGGACTTTGTTTTTTCCTTTGGCTGTACTATTAAGGGGGGTATGAACGGGTAGCTTGACCTAGGTGAGTCTAGTGAGTTAGGTGTGGTGCATACTTGTTAAAACTAGCACTAGGTAGCTCCATAACAGCCCTTTGATCCAATGGAGCAAACTTCATTCATATATGTTCGAGAGTTGGAAGTGAATGGAGGGTCAAATACTGACTGGACGCTGGCTTCGGTGTGACCGGACGCTAGCTCAGGGTCCGGTTAGTTCATTTGACCAAGGTGAAAGCATCTAGAAGTGACCGGACGCTGCTAGGTCATGGTACTGGACACTGAGGGCCAGTGTTCGGTCGACTCCAGTAAGGTTCCAGAGAGGGAAAATCATGACCGGACGCGTTCGGTCAGTGCTGACCGGACGCTGGCCAGCGTCCGATCACACTGTAAACACTAGAGTTCAGGGTATACTGACCAGAGCATCCGGTCAATATGACCGGAGCGTCCGATCACCCCGTAGAGGCACATAACGGTTCGTTTTTTAGCTGGTGTTATAAATACCACCTCCACTCGTGTGTGGGGGTACTTTTGCTCATTCCTGTCGATGTTTCACCACCGATAGCCTACCATGGGGGTACCCAAGATAGTATGTTCGAGCTTCGGCGTATGTAGAACACGACGGTAAACCCAAAAGACAGTCGATTTATCCTGGTTCGGACCCTTGATCTTTGATCGAGTAATAGCCCTACGTCCAGTCGGCGTTAGCCTTTGCGTTGGATTGATTGTAAAGTGTTGTGTCGTGTCGTAAAAGTTGTGTCTCTAGGAACCCTGCCCTCCTTTATATAGTCAGGAGGTCAGGATCCTAGTCGGTTTATAATGAGAGTTCCTAGTAGGATTACAGAATAATACTACTACTAAGATTACAGGGGAAGAATCCTAGTTAGACTAGATCTTCTCCCTTCCTTGCGGGATATCCCGTGGGTCCCGCACTGACAAGCCCCTGAGCACTTCATGGTTGAGCTCTGGAAGCCTCGTCTTGTTCCTTTAGGTCTTGTCGAGCAGGAACAAGCATCATTCGAGTGCTTTCTTGAGCAAAACCATGTAGCGCTTCGTGAGATCTTCACGTGGTGTGTACCTTTTTGAAGAAAAAAGTACTCCCATTTGGGTGTAGCCCCTGAGCCTCTTGCTGTTTGGCACAAGGAGCTGGAGGGTCTTCTCTTGAAATCGCTCTGATTCTTTGTCGAAGGGCTCCTAAGCATATACCCAGGTTCTTTGTCAAAAAGAGCTCGGATATAGATATGTCCGGGTTCTTTTGTCGTGTGGCCTTGAAGTGGTCTGTCTTGAAGAAGTCTTCTGAGTGATATGCGCTTTTTTGAAGAAAAAAGTGCACTCACTGAGTGCAGCCCCAAGCCTCTTGCTATTTGGAACAAAAAGTTGGAGGGTCTTGAATCTTATGTTTGTTTGAAAAATTGCTGTCTTGAGGAAGTCTTCTGAGTGATATGCGCTTTTTTGAAAGAAAAAGTGCACTCTCTGAGTGATGTGCCCCGAGCCTCTTGCTGGGTTCTTTTATCCAAAAAGAACTTAGATATAGGTTCTTGGCATGTTCTCTGGTAGTCTGTTGTTGTCAGATGTAGTTGTATGGTGGTGGTTGATAGTAAATAATGTTCGTTCATGAGTTGTACAGTGTTGGTATATTCTTCTGGATATGCTCGTTCTTGAGTACTGCTCCTTCATGCCTGAGTCCTCTTTCATTGAATTCTATCTTTTCACTGTGTCCTTTGTTAGGTTTGTTCCATTGGTGCTCCCGGTCCATGTGCACTGCTTCTTTGGCCTATAAATATCCTCCTTGTGTGCTGTTTTGATTCATCGAGCATTCTGTTGCGTGGTGTGAAATCTTCATAGTCATGAATATGGTAGTTTGTGAAGAAGAGCAGCCTCCTGGCGTATTTTGCAATTCTTGTGTATCTTGCCATAGCTAGAGGGAGTCTTGTGATAGGGATTAGAGGTAGGCTAATCCCACAACAGCATTGTACTTGGAAGTACGTGGTGGTAGTCGGAGGGAGTCTTGTGATGTGAGATACGTTCTTTCATCTGGTAGTTCTGGGTTGATCCTCGTCGCCTGCCCTGAGACTGTCCGGTGCAGATCAACACCATATCCAGCATCACATTGGACTTGGGTAGATAGATGTTCACCGGCCTTCTCTGCTCCATGTTGTCCCGCCGTGCTGTTGATTTTCACCTTGGATGCACTGCTTCCGTCCTTTGAGGAAAACAGTGTAGCCAAATGCGGTTTGTTCTACCGAGTAGCAATTTGGAATATGTAGTCGTTCCAGAGCCTAGCCGTGTCCGAGTTCCTCTTTGCTACCTTGCTTGTCGTAGTACCGAGTTCATTGGGTCTTGTAAGATGTGTAATCTTCTATTTTTGAAACCATTTATAATGGAAAGAATCTTATCTTCTGAGTTGTCATTCTTTATTCTCCTAATGTCCTGGTTGTTTATGAGATTCCTGAGTTCTTTCTATAAGGACTGGGTTGTTGCGTTCCTTGTGAGGTAACCCTTCTTTGCTTTGTGGTTGATGAGTTCTTTTTGTAGCAATATGATAACTCCACCATGGTGCTGGATGGATAAGTCTAAAATCTGCCCATTGAACTGTACCGTTGTGTGGATTTGTGTCGTCTGTCATTTTAGCTGTGTCAGTAAATGGACCATTGTGTCCCCATGCCATATTAAAATGGGTCTGGTGGGCCACGTTTTTACTGGTGTAAAATCTATTTAAGGGCCTTTCCTCTTCTTTTTCTTTACTGTCCTAAATTTCCCTTGAAACCCTAGTCTTCAAACTTCCACCACCGCCATTGTTGCCATCCTCTAAGTGCCGCCATTCGAATCATCATTGCCTCCTAGTTCTTTATTGCTTCCACTAGTATATGGGTAGGAAGAAATCAGCGAGCAAGTCCCAAGTAGCCTTTGTAGATGAGGAGACATCACTTTCCGTGATTAAGAATCAAGAGTTTATGGCCATGAGGGCTGCTCAGAAGATTTGGCTGGCTCCGACAATGATTGAAGATCAGCTTCATGAGCTTGTTAGTGATGGTCTGATTCAGAGCAAGGACATTGCTAATTGGAGAGCTCTAGGCGAGCATCGGGTCCCTACTCCAGGTCCTGGTGAGATTATTCTTTTTGTCTCCTTTATCCATGCCAGACTCTGCCTTCCTCCTTCTGCTTTTCTTCACCGGTTTCTCGGCTATTTTGGGATTAGCCTTAACCATCTTGCTCCCAATGATGTCCTTCATCTTTCTATTTTCGTTCATCTTTGTGAAACTTTCCTTGGAATTCCTCCTTCTCTTTCTCTCTTTCGTTACTTCTTTCGTCTGAAGCCACAACCCCACCACGATAACACCAATGTTCTTGGTGGCTGTAGGATTCAGTTTTGCTAGGGTCTTAAGAGCAAATTCTTTGACTATGACCTGGTTGATTCTGTGAGGGATTGGCGTGCCGACTGGTTTTATGTCGCCAATTTGATTCCTCCTCTTTCCATTCATTTTTGATCTGGTCCCTTGGTTAATGACCGATGGGAAAAGAATCCTATGACGACGGCTGAGGTCCAAGCAATCAAGCTATTTCTTGAGAGGATTTGTACTCTAAAACAGCAAGGCTTGACCGGCTTCGGGATTATTTCTAGTTTTCTTCGCCGCCGAGTTCAACCTCTAAAGAAGAGAGAAAATTACGGTTTTGAGTACTCTGGGGCGGTGGACCCTTCTCGTATGGTCCCTGCCCTTGAGTTGACTGATGAGGAGGTGCTCGAGCATCTTCAAAAGATGCTGAAAGGAGTAAGCGTCGTCCCGCTCGCTGTCCTTGAGTACAGTGCTAACAACCCGCCCCCTACTGTGAGTTGTTCTTTTCTTATACAGGTACTTTTTTGTGTCTTTTGTTGTATCCATTTTTTGCTTAATCTTCCTTGTCTTGTTGTTTTTCTCTTTTATAGGAATTGGGGTGTAATTTTGTTGATCCGATTCCCCTTAATGATTGCCCTGCAAATGTGGAGGCTGGGGATAGTCTTGTTGGGGCATCGTTGACCAGTAAGTTTCAAACTACCACAATATTTCCTGGCGTTTCTTCCGCAAACCTTGATGTATATGTAGAGTATGTTCCTCGTCTAGTTCCTCGAGCTCCTCGTATTGTCAGAAAGAGGGGGCGAGCGGATAGTTCTTCTGCTCCATCTGCTACCAAGAAGTCTCGCCAGTCGAGTACTCATCTAGGTACTCTAGTTGTAGCTAGCATGCTCTTAGGTGAGCATATTAATATGCTCTGTCCTTTTGTTGTTTGTTTTTATCTTTGACCGAGTACTTTTGTCTTTTTTCAGCTGGTGCTATTGTGGCCTTGGTCGAGAGTGAGGAAGAAGAGGATGATGATGTCGCCCTTGTTACTCATCGGTGAGTTGTTTTCTTGTTTTCCTATTATTGAACCCCTCTTTTTGTTTTGACTTTGGTTTTGTTCTCTTGTAGTAAGCGGTCATCGGGTTCGAGTTCTTCTAGGGCTCCAGTATCGACCGCGCCACTCTTGTCGTAGCGTGGCAGTGATGTTTTTGCCGCTATAGTTCCCCCTCTTAGGTCCTCTATTGGTTTTCTGAAGAAGAGGGTAGCTGAGTGAGTGATTCCTTGTTATGCTTCTTTGCTTCTATTTTCTTTTTCCTGACTCATATTCTTATCGTTGAGTTTTTTTATCATCTTGTAGACCCTCGCCTTCTCTTATTCCTCAGCCACCCTCTTGTCAGTCCTCTGGTGCGCCCCCACGTACTGAGTCAAAGGACTCAGAAAGTACGTCGGTGAGGTGGCTGTGAGGGAAATGGTGCCCCTTGGTGATCATGCTGCTTCAGATCTGCTAACTATAGGGGTGACCGTGGCTATGGGAGTGGATCCATCTGAGGAGGTAGCCGGGGCTTCCTAGGATATGGCCCTGGTTTTGCCTCCTTTGACTGCGCTGGCTTCTCCTTCTGCCTCTCTTGGTACCGGTGCTCCGCGTTTGGATGATGATGTGTTGCATCAATTTGATGCTACTCATCGGTTGTCAAAGCTGACCGCTACCTAGGGAAACTTGTCTACCTTTGTGACTTCTTTTGGGGAAAAGCTCTAGGTAAGTTTTTCTAAAGTTGTTTCTTTGGATGTTCGTCTTTCTTCTATCCTTATGTCTTATTTTTTTTCTCTCTCTTTTTGCTTAGTCTTTTTCTCATGATCATACCGGCTTCTTTTTCTTGTCTGAAACCGAGAAAAAGTTGTCTTCTGAGGTGAGTACCCTAAAGGCAGAGCTTGACCTCTGTCGAGCCGAGTTGGAGACCAAGCATCAAACGCATCAGAAGGAGGAGAAGGCTCTCCGTGCCTGGGTGGTTGAGGCAGAAAAGCAGAGGGATATAGCTACCTAGGAGGCCTTGAAAAATGTAGAGGCCATAAAGAAAGAGTGCACTGGTATTGCAAGTTCTTTTTTGTTTCCTTTTGTATTCAAATTTGCCTTTCTGTTGACTTGTTTTTTGTTGCCTGGTCTAGCTCTCCGAGTTGAAAAGAAGAAGCTCTCAGAGGGTATCGAGGAGATGAAGACACTTGTTCGTACTAACCATAATAAGGCTGAGGAGGTAATTACTCGAGCTGAAGAAGAACTCATGCTTGCTAAGTTGATTAGGCGTGGAGCTGACAGGGATCTTGTGCAGGCCCAAAAAACTGTTGAAGTCTTGTCTGGCAAGTTGGCGACGGCTACTGAGAACTGGAATGCTCTGTGGAAATCCTTTCGGTTAGTAGCCGGTCTTCTTCAGACTTTAGCGGACGATGGTCAATCTTGGGCTCAGTTTATTCCCCAAGTGCCAACCCGTTTCTAGGAGTTCATGAAGAGGTGCGCCCAACTATGTACCAGAAATGTTCTTGCCCAGGTCCGGGTTATTTCTCTAGAGTTTCCTTTGTCCAAGGTTGCTGATGAAGCCGAGAGTCAAGAATACCTGGATGCTGTTGAGAAGGTGGAGCCTGAGGTCGAAGATTTAGCCAGGAGGATTGTTGATAATCTTAACATTGACATTTCTTCTCTTGATGACAATGTTTGATGTAATTGACCTTTGTACTCTAGCTTCTGTGATAGAACACTAAACTTCTTTTTGAATGAAGATTGAATGAAGATTCTTTATTTTTATTGATGTCTTCTTTGCCTGTATTTCTTCGTCTTGTAAACAACCCAGTTTAGGTAGATCGTTGTCTTGACAAATTTTCTTGATCTGTCGAGTGCTTTTTTGGCTTTCGTTTGTGCCGTGTAAACAACTCGGTATATGTAGATCATTGTCTTGACAAACTTTCTTGATCTGTCGAGTGCTTTTTTGGCTTTCGTTTGTGCCGTGTAAACAACTCGGTATATGTAGATTGTTGTCTTGGTAGACTTTCTTGATTTGACGAGTGCTTGTCTGGCTTTCATCTGTGACTTGTAAACAACTCGGTATAGATCGTTGTCTTGACAAACTTTGTGTTCTTGTTAGTACTAAAAAGACTTAGGACGGTCTCGAGTATCTTTAGCTTCTTCTTTTCGGCTTAACTTGGGATGTGGTCAGCATCTGGTCCCTTCCCTAGTTGCAAAAACATCCTAGGATCGACAAGCCCTTGAGCACTTCATGGTTGAGCTCTGGAAGCCTTGTCTTGTTCCTTTAGGTCCTACCGAGCAGGAACAAGCGTCGTCCGAGTGCTTTCTTGAGCAAAACCATGTAGCGCTTCTTGGGATCTTCTGAGTGTAGCCCTCAAGCCTCTTGCTATTTGGAACAAGGAGCTGGAGGGTCTTGTCTTGAAATTGCTCTAATTTATGCTCAGGCTTAGTTTCAGTCGTTTTGCTTTTTGGTTCGGGTGTTAGCTTATTAGCTACCCTCATCGGCGGGCTCAAGCATCTTTTCAGTTCTTTTGCTCTTGGTCGATATGCTCAGGCATATTTTCAGCCATTTTGTTTTTTGGTTCGGGTGTTAGCTTATTAGCTACCCTCGTCGGTGGGCTCAAGCATCTTTTCAGCTCTTTTGCTCTTGGCCGGTATGCTCAGGCATATTTTCAGTCATTTTGCTTTTTGGTTCGAGTGTTAGCTTATTAGCTACCCTCATTGGCGGGCTCAAGCATTTTTTTGGCTGTTTTGCTCTCGGCCGGTATGCTCAGGCGTATTTTCAGCCATTTTGCTTTTTTGGTTCGGGTGTTAGCTTATTAGCTACCCTCATCGGCGGGCTCAAGCATCTTTTCGGCTGTTTTGCTCTCGGCCGGTATGCTCAGGCGTATTTTCAGCCATTTTGCTTTTTGGTTTGGGTGTTATCTTATTAGCTACCCTCATCGACGGGCTCAAGCATCTTTTCGGCTGTTTTGCTCTCGGTCGGTATGCTCAGGCGTATTTTCAGCCATTTTGCTTTTTTGGTTCGAGTGTTAGCTTATTAGCTACCCTCATCGGCGGGCTCAAGCATCTTTTCAGCTCTTTTGCTCTCGGTCGGTATGCTCATTGGAAACAACTCGGGGAAAACCATAATAAGACATATGTTGTTGAGAAAGAACCATCTTTATTGATCATGAACATTGATAAGCCATACTAGTACATATGTTGTCGAGGAGCACCACCTTTATTGATCATGAACATTGATCTCTTGTGGCTTGTATATATATTCTTCCTTGAGTTGTTTTCATGCGTAGAATCTTCTTAGCTGGCTGATGTGCCATGTATTGTTGACTTCTTTTCCGTCTTCAGTTATCAACTTGTATGTGCCTGGTCTGGTGACTTTTGTGACAATAAAAGGACCTTCCCATGGACTGAGTAGTTTGTGGTGTCCATCAGTTTTTTGTATTCTTCTTAGTACTAGGTCTCTGACTTGTAGTGATTGAGGCTGGGTATTCTTGTTGTAGTGGCATCTTAATCCTTGGAGGTATCTTGCTGATTGAAGGGTAGCGTTTACTCTGACTTCTTTTGTACTATCAAGTTCTAGTCTTCGTGTGTATTCTGCTTCTCCTTCGTCATATTGTTCTATCCTTGGTGACATCTAGATCAAGTCGGCAGGTAGTACGGCTTCTGATCCATAAACTAGGAAGAAAGGTGAGTATCCGGCGGCTCTGCTTATTTGAGTTCGTAGCCCCCATACGACCTTGGGTAATTCTTCAATCCATTTTGATTCATAGTCCACTAGTTCTTCATACAATCTTGGTTTTAATCTGGCTAGTATGAGTCCATTAGCCCTTTCTACCTATCCGTTGGCCTCTGGATGTGCGACAGATGCGTAATCTATGCTGAAGCCGCAGTCCTGTGCCCAACTTTTACATTTTTGACAAGTTCTTCTACGTCTTTCAAAGCGGTTGGCCAGTAGAACCCGGTGCAGAATGCCTTGCCGACCAGTGTTCTTGAGACGGCATGATTTCCATAGCACCCTGAGTGTATTTCGTCTAGGATCTCTTTGCCCTCTTTAAATGAGACACATTTTAGGAGTACTCCTGATGACGCGGCTCTTCTGTAGAGCTTGTCCCCTACTAGGATGTAGTTCTTGCTTCTACGAACAACTCGGGTAGCTTCCTCTTTATCCGCTAGCAACTTATTCTCTTTGATGTAATTAATAAAAACCTAGGTCCATGAAGTGGTGATTACCAAAATCTGGGTGCCTTTAGCCGAGACTTCAGGGGTTATCTCACCAGGTTATTTGATAGAAGGAGCTGATAACTCCTCTATGAATACACTGGGTGGGACCTTCGCCCTATCCGATCCAAGCTTAGCGAGGACGTCTGCCGCAATATTAGAATCGCGCAGGACATGTAGAATTTCTAATCCTTGAAAATGTTTTTCGAGCTTTCGTATTTTAGCACAGTAAGCGCCCATGTTTTCTTTGGTACAGTCCCAATCTTTGTTAACTTGATTGATGACTACTGCCGAATCGTCGTACATGAGTAAACACTTGATTCTGAGGGTGATTGCCACTCATAGCCCGTGGATGAGGGCTTCGCATTCTGCTTCATTGTTTGTAGCTTGCCATAATATCTAAAGGACATACTTGAGTTGTTTTCCATCTAGAGAAATGAGGAGAACGCCTACACCGGCTTTGCCTAGCTTGAGTGATCCATCAAAGTACATCTTCCAATGATCAAGGATGGTATTTGACATAGGTTGTTGAATTTCTGTCCACTCGGCAACAAAATCGGCTAGAGCTTGAGATTTAATTGCCTTTCATGGGGTGAAATCGATATTGAGAGCGCCAAGTTCAACTGCCCACTTAGATATGCACCCTGTTGCGTCTCTGTTGTGTAGGATGTCTCCAAATGGGAAATCTATCACCACGGTAATCTTGTGGCTTTCAAAATAGTGGCGAAGCTTGCGTGAAGTGATCAGGAGGGCGTAGAGTAGTTTCTACACATGCGGGTACCAGATTTTTTATTCTGACAGTACTTCACTGATGTAGTATACGGGGCATTGTACTTTATATACATGCCCTTCTTCTTCTCTTTCTACGACAATCGCTGTGCTGATCATAGTAGAAGTTGCCGCAATGTACAACATCATGTCTTCGTATTTCTTTGGAGGTGTGAGAATGGGCGAGGAGGTGAGGTATGCCTTGAGCTTCTTGAAAGCTTCATTGGCTTCTTCTGTCCACTTGAACTTGTCTATCTTCTTTAGCAGTTTAAAGAAAGGTAACCCTTTTTCGTCCAGTCTTGATATGAAATGATTGAGGGCCGCCATGCAGCCTGTTAGTTTTTGCACATCTTTGACACTTTGAGGAGGGCCCATCTCTGAGATGGCTCGAATTTGCTTGGCGCTAGCTCGATTCCACGATGTCTGACCAAGAATCTGAATAGTTGTCCTGAAGGAACTCCGAATACACACTTGTTTGGGTTCAATTTCCACCTCCATCTTTTTAGGTTTTCGAAGGTTTGCTTTAAGTCTTCAATTAGTGTATCCGGGTTCTTTGTCTTTACTACTACGTCATCCACGTATGCCTCTATGTTTTCGCTAATCTAATCGCCAAGGCACATTTGGATAGCTCTTTGGTAAGTGGCACCAGCATTCTTGAGTCCAAATGACATGGTCTTGTAGCAGTAGGCACCGAATGGAGTGATGAAAGATGTCTTGCTCTGGTCTTGTTCCTTTAATGCGATCTGGTGATATCCTGAATAGCAATCAAGGAAGGATAATAGGGTAGATCCTGCTGTTGAATCAACTATCTGATCAATGCATGGTAGCCCGAACAGATCTTTCGGGCAATGTTTGTTGAGATCTGTATAGTCGACACACATGCACCACTCGTCCGTATTCTTTTTCTGTACTAGAATTGGGTTTGCTAGCCAATCTAGATAGAGGATTTCTCTGATGAATCCGGCTGCCATTAGCTTTGTGATTTCTTTTTTAATTGCTGCCTTCTTGTCGGGTGAGAATCGTCGTAGTCGTTGCTTCACATGCTTGGGGCCTTCATTGATATCAATTCTATGCTCAGCCAACTCTCTTGGGACACCTGGCATGTCGACCGGCTTCCAAGCGAAGATATCTTTGTTGTCTCGAAGAAAGTTGGTGAGCGTGAGTTCCTATTTTCCCAAGAGGTGGGCGCTGATGGTTGCCATTTTGGAGGGATCACCAGTGTCTAGGTCGATTTGCTTGACGTCGGCTTCTTTTGGTGGTGCGAGGATGCTGGGTTTTTTAGCCGGTATCTCTAGCTCTTCTGGGCTCATTTCTGCTGCGACGGTGGCTATTTCTTTTCTTCCATCAGCGGCTTGTGCTTTTGCTGCAATTTGGATTGCCTGAACATCATAGTCAAAAGCGCGCTTCAAATCACTCCAAAGAGAAAGGATACCATTAGGCCCTGGCATCTTAAGCAACAGGTACGGATAATGCGGTATCGCCATGAATTTTGCTAGTGCCAGGCGCCCGAGGATTGCGTGATATGATGAATCGAAGTCTGCAACTTCAAACTGAACTCTATACGGTAGTTCGAGGGAGTCCCAAAAGTAACCGATAGAGTGATTTGTCCAAGTGGCATTGCTGCCTTGCCAGGTACTATGCCATAAAAGGCGTGCTTATTGGCGTAATCATCCTGACAAGTTGTAGTCCCATCTTCCTTAGAGTTTCTAAAAAATGATGTTGAGTCCGGCTCCCCCATCGATTAGTACTTTTGTGATAGTCATACCGGCAATGGTTGGATCTAGAACCAGTGGGTAATGGCCTGCGTTTCCTACTCTAGTCCATTGGTCTTCTCTTGAAAATTGGATTGGATACTGTGACCAATTGAGATATCTTGGTGTAGCCGGTTCTGCTGCCATGATGGTTCGTAACGCTAGCTTTTCTTAATGTTTGCTTCTTGAATCTGGAACCCTGGCAAAGATTACTGCTACTGTCCCTCTGGATTTTTGGAATCCCTTGTCTTCGTGGTTGTCTTCTTCTTCTTTCTGATTGCCTTCTTTGGTATTCTCCTTACTATCTTTTTCTTGTGTATCGATCTTTGAAGGTGTAGCAATCTCCGATGGTGTGATTTCCTTTGGGGTGCAAGATGCAATGCATGTTTTCAATGTCATCATACCTTCTGGGCTTGGAAAACTTCCTTGATTTGTCAGTCACTGCTACGGTGTTGTCTAGTCCATGTTTTCTTTCCTAATGTCTGTTGTTTCGATGATTTTGCTTGTCCGGGTTATCTCGGTTGTTTCTATCCGGGAACCTTTCTCGTGTCTTTTCCTCTGTAGTAATCATTTTTTCTACTATTTGTCTGAATTCTTCATTGTTTCTTGGGTTTTCTTTGCAGAAATCTTGAAATTGCCACCTAGCCATGATTCCATGAGAGAAAGCTTCGATCACTTCTCGTTCGGTGATGTCATGTACTTGAGCTCATAGTTCACCAAATCATCGATAATAATATCTAAGACTTTCACCTCATTTCTGCTTGAGTCCTTTTAACTCTACATGGGTGATTGGGTGTGTAATGATACCTGTGAAATTTTCATAGAAAGCTCTTTGCAAGTCCTCTCAATTTCTGATTGATCCTGGATTCAATTTGTCAAACCATTGAAGGGCATGGTTTCTAGGGCCATGGGAAAGAACAAGGTCTTGATATCATCGTCTCCTCTAGCCAATTCAATCGATTGCGAGTAAATCCTAAGCCACTGCCTTGGTTTGGTCTTGCCATCATACTTGGAGTGGTTGGACGGCTTGAACTTGTGAGGCAGTCATATTGAAGCAAGTCTGTTTGCAAAACAGGGGAATCTATCATGTGTTCTGGCTTCTGTGTATTTTGATTCAGCACCCCCTTCTTGCCAACTGTTGTCTTGGTGAGAGTAGTTTCATGTGGCTGTCCGAATAGGTGCTTTGCTTCTATCCTTTCTTGGTTGTTCGACTCGGTCGTTTTGACTATGGTTTCTTCTACTTTCTCTGTTGTGACTTCCACTTGGTCCAAGTCTATCAAAAACAAACTTCCTTTGATTTTGATCTTCCTGCTCATGAGATATTGACCTGGCAGGTAGTCCTGAGCAGGCCCTTCTATCGGCTGTCGTCCTTAGGATTGTTGATCAGAGAAAGTCCCAGAGCTGTTCTTGTTTTTCATTGGGATGTGAAGTCGCTCTGAGTTCTTCTAGTGCTTCTCGGATCTTATCGTAGGGTGTATTCGCCGTTCGTCCTTCTTTGACCTCTCGCTCTAATTTTCTTCTATTGTACTCGACTAGATCTGACTCATATCTGATCCAAGCTTCCTTGCGCTGCTTAGCACGGCGTTGATGTCCTTGTTTCAATTTGTTCTTTCTCTCTCTGGCTTGCCTCTGACTATCGGTCTCACCATCGTGCCCCTGAGTAAATGGTGATATATTGGACTTAGATTCATCTGATGACCTGATGTCGAGCGCTTCTAGAGGGACCAGTGGTGATTGAGGACGGCGAACCATGAATACTTCTCATGCATGAATTGCTCCGCTATCGGCATCGGTTTCTACACTGTCAGAGTAGTTGATAACTTTAGTTGAGGCTTCAAGGTCACAGATTAAGTCTCCTTGGTAGGGTAGAATTGTTGTTGTCGCATTGTCGACTAGTTAGGTGCTGCTATCCTCAGGAACAGAACCTGGCCAGTGGACGATGCAGTCTTGAGATGTTATAGTTAACACGAGACCTTCCTGGGCTCCTTTCAGTGGCATTCTAAGCACCAGATCTATGGATCCTTCGGGCTGTGTCTGATAAGATGTTGCCATGTTGTGGAGTCCAAACGAAAGAGAACCCAACTTCTTCAAAAGACTTTGAGTGCACCCTGAGTTGTAGTCTTGATAGACCTAGGCTACGTTCTTAAGCCCCCTCGGAAAAGAACTCGATTTCTCAGAAGAATTCGGGTAAGACTCCATTTCGGATGCGGAACCTGAGTTTGAGTCGGATGTGCAAAGTCTTGAGATCTGGATCAAATCGAACATCGCGAGTTGTGTGAATCTTCTAGTGAGTTGACCTGTCATAGTCGCCGAAATAGAATGGTCTTCATGGTGATTTGAATCTTCGAGGAGATGGCTTTGGAGCTTGCCCTTGTCATCTGCCTCGCAGATCCATGAGCCGAAGATGAAGGTTGATCCCGTCGAGAAGATCATGTTGTCAAGGTCCATCGAGCTCTCAGATGCAAAGTCGTCGAAAGCCCCTACCTAGCGCGCCAGCTATCAATGTTTCACCACCGACAGCCTGCCACGGGGGTACCCGAGGTAGTATGTTCGGGCTTCGGCGTATGCAGAACTTGACGGTAAACGCAAGAGATAGTCGATTTATCCTGGTTCGGACCCTCGATCTTTGATCGAGTAATAGCCCTACGTCCAGTCGGCGTTAGCCTTTGCGTTGGATTGATTGTAAAGTCTTGTGTCATGTCATAAAAGTCGTGTCTCTAGGAACTCTGCCCTCCTTTATATAGTTAGGAGGTCAGGATCCTAATCGGTTTACAATGAGAGTTCCTAGGAGGATTACAGAATAATACTACTACTAAGATTATAGGGGAAGAATCCTAGTTAGACTAGATCTTCTTCCTTCCTTGCGGGGTATCCTGTGGGTCCCACACCAACAATTCCAACAGCTGAGAAACACCTTAGAGAGTGCCAAGAAGAGCAAGGTCCTAGTGAGGTGATTGAGATTTGAGAATCCCAAAGAGAGCCCTCATTAGTGAAGATCAAGAGTAGCAAAGTGTGCATCTACCTTTTTATTAGGCTTGTCATGGTCAAGTGAGAGTTCGTGCTTGTTACTCTTGGTGATCGCCATCACCTAGACGGCTTGGTGGTGATTGGGAGTTCAGTGATCACCCGACAGAGCTTGTGGGTGACCCAACTCAAGTTATGAGCAGTTGTGGGTGATTTACCACGATGGAGTGTCGAAGAATCAACCCATAAAGAGCACTTGATCCTTGCGCGGATCAAGGGGGAGCTACACCCTTGCGTGGGTGCTCCAACGAGGACTAGTGGGGAGTGGTGACTCTCCGATACCTTGGCAAAACATCGCCACGTTCCTTCCTCTCTATTTACTTTGAGCATTTACTTTGAGCAATTCAATTCATGTCTTTACATTCTTAGAATTGCCATGCTAGAGTAGGATTGGAACTTAGGTTGCAAGTCTTTTGTGCGGTAGAACAATTAGGAACACTTTCTAGGCACAAGGGGTTAATTGGGCTAACCATATGACTTAATTATTGCAAAGAAATTTAGAATTAGCCCAATTCACCCCCTCTCTTGGGCATCTTGATCCTTTCAATTGGTATTAGAGCCTCATGCTCATGTATTTTGGCTTAACCACCTAGAGCAAGATATCTCACAGGGATGGACCTCCTCCTATCTTTGAGGGAGATGACTTTCCTTATTAGAAAATTCGCATGGAGGCGTATCTAGAGGCTCTAGATGTTGGTATACTTAGAGCCACCTCACAAGGCTTCCCAAAACCTCAGGATGCTACTAACCTACAAGGCGATGAGGTGAATTACAAAAAGTGGAATGCAAAGGCTCGAAACACCATCTTTAGAGGCCTTTGCAAAGATGTGTTCAATCGGGTGAGGAACCACAAAGACGCCCATGCACTATGGTCGGACGTTTGTGCGCTCCATGACGGAACTAAGAGTGAGCGTGAGGAATGCTATCATCTTGTCATAAAAAAGATCAACTCTTTTGAAATGCTTCCTAAAGAATATGCTAATGAAATGTATTCATGTTTGAATGTTTTTGTAGAGGAAGTCAATGGGCTTGGACTTACTCAAATGCAACCATCCGATGTTGTAAGAAAGATCTTGAGTGTCCTCCCCATTGAAAAATATGGGCATATTGTGACTGTGCTACACCAAGGTGATCTTTCCACCGCTACACCGACACAAATCTTGGGGAAGATCAATGCTCATGAGATGTATATGCACATCACACCTCAAGATGGCTCATCCTCTACAAAGAAGAAAGAAAAAGATTTAGCATTCAAGGCTAGCCAAGAGAAGGGCAAAGCAAGACTTGAGTATGAGAGCTCAAGTGAAGATGAAGTTGATGATGAAAGTCTTGCTCTCATGATAAAGAAGACCGCCAAGATGCTAAAGAAGCTCAACAAGAGTGGCATCAAGTTTGATGGCAATAAGAAGAAGTTCTTCACAAGCTCTAGAAGGAAACCAATCTCCAAGATGGATTGCTACAATTGTGGAGAACTTGGTCATCTAGCTCACCAATGCATAAAGCCCAAGAAAGACAAGTTCAAGAACAAGAACAAGGGCAAGAAAGATGACTCAAGCAATGAAGATAAAGATGAGAAGAAAAAGAACAAGACATACAAGAAGAGAGATGGCAAGAATAAGGACTTCCACAAGAAGAAGAAGAGTGGAAAGGCTTACATCGTCGGTGATTGGCTCACAGACATTGACTCATCTAGTGGATCATCCGATGATAAAAGTGACAATGAGAAGGTGGTCGCCATTGCTATTGACTTATCATCTTCACCGCCTCCACCGCCATCATCCTCTACACACCTATGCCTTATGGCCAAGGGTGAACGCAAGGTATCACATGATGATGATAGTAGTGGTGATGATCATGCTCATAATGATGATAGTGATAGTGATAGCGATGATGAATATGAGTCACCCACTTATGATGATCTTGCTAAATTACTAAAGAAATACACTAAGATCATTATAAAGACTAGAGCTAAAAATGAAAAGCTTGAGATTAAGAATGATTCTCTTTTAGCTAAATGTGAGATAGCCGAAAAGGCTAGTGTTGAACTTAGAGAAGCAAATGATGCTATGTCATCTAAACTCAAGGAGCTCAAATCTTCTAAGAAAGAGCTCAAAGATAAACATGATAAACTTGAGTGGGTGCACAAAGAGCTCATCACTAACCATAACAAGCTAAAAGATGAATATACCACTCTTAAGGTTAATCATGATACCCTTGTTATTGCTTAAGAATTTTTACCCAATGAGCCACATGATGCCACTAATGATGTTGTTAAGATTGATATAGCTACATCATGTGATGATCTAATTGATCAGAACATTGAGCAAGGATCTAGTGGCAAAGGCAAGCAAGTGGTTGAGTGCAATGACTATGATGAGTATGTCAAGCTCAAGCATGATAATGAAAAGCTAAAAAAGAGTTTGAAGAGTTCAAAACCCACAACACCATTGTGTTAGAAACTCTTGATCATGATGGCAACTTGATTCTTGAGAATGAGAAGCTAAAAGAAGAAAACAAGAAACTCAAGGAAGAAAGAAACAAGGTTGCACTCAAGGAAGATAAAAGTAGTGATGCACTCAAGGAAGAGAACAAGAAGCTCAAGTTGGAAAAAGAGCATCTCAAGATTGGATTGAGCAAGTTCACTAGAGGCAAATATCTTCAAAGTGAGCTCCTAATGAACACTGTCATGAAGATGGATAGAAGTGGCATTGGGTACATGGCAAACAAATAGAAGAAGGCTCAAGCTCAACAACAACAATCAAAGCCAAAGCCAAAGAGATGCTTTGAGTGTGGACAAGAAGGCCACTTTGCTCATGAGTGCCAAACTCCACCACCACAACCCTTGCCCAAGCATGCTAGACCCTTTGCCTTCAATGCTCACTACATGCTTAGAAAGGATTCTAGTGGAAAGATGAAAGTGATGTTCTTAGCACCGCCAAATAATAATAGGCCTAAGAAAATTTGGGTTGCAAAGTCACTTGTTGAGAAGGTAAAGGGCCCTCAACAAGTTTGGGTTCCTAAAGCTTGATCTCTTGTGTGTAGGTGAACTACAAGACCGGTGGAAGTCATTGGGTTATTGATAGTGGTTGCACATAACATATGACCGGTGATCCTCGTATGTTCACCTTACTAGATGAAGAAGTAGATGGGCAAGAAAGAATCACATTTGGAGATAACTCAAAGGGCAAGGTCAAAGTATTGGGCAAAGTGGCAATATCAAATGATCATTCCATCTCCAATGTGTTATATGTTGCTTCATTGAGTTTCAACTTGCTATCCATTGGACAATTATGTGATCTTGGCTTCCAATGCTTGTTTACCGAGAAGGAGGTTGTTGTATCCAAGAAGGATGATGATCATGTGATATTTAAAGGATTTAGATACAACAACCTATATCTAGTGGACTTCACCTCTGAAGATGCAAACTTGAAGACATGCCTATTTACCAAAACAACACTTGGGTGGCTAGGCATAGAAGACTTGCTCATGTTGGGATGAGCTCACTCAAGAAGCTTATGAAGAATGATTTGGTGAGAGGGTTGAAGGATGTGAAGTTTGAGAAGGACAAGCTTTGTAGTGCATGTCAAGCCATCAAGCAAGTTGCAAATACCTATCCAACAAAAGCTTTCATGTCAACCACAAAAGTGCTAGAACTCCTTCACATGGATTTATTTGGACCAACAACATACAAGAGCTTAGGAGGAAATCTTTATTGTCTTGTGATTGTTGATGATTATTCAAGGGATACATGGGTATTCTTCCTTCATGACAAATCCAAAGTTGCATCTTGCTTCAAGAAGTTTGCCAAGATAGCACAAAATGAATTTGAAGTGAAGCTCAAGAAGATAAGAAGTGACAATGGAAAAGAGTTTGACAACACAAACATAGAAGCCTGTTGTGATGAAGTTGGAATCAAACACGAAGTCTCCACAACATATACTCCTCAACAAAGTAGTGTAGTTGAGAGGAAGAACCAGACATTGATCACTCTTGCAAGAACAATGCTTGATGAGTATAACACCCCCAAAGCTCTATGGCGGAAGCAATCAACACTGCATGCTATGCATCCAACCACCTATTCCTTCAAAAGTTCATTGGCAAGACACCTTATAAGTTGCTCAATGGGAAGAAGCCGGACGTCTCCTTCTTTAGGGTGTTTGGTTGCAAATGCTACATCTACAAGAAGCGGCAACACCTAGGGAAGTTCCAAAGACATTGTGATATTGGTTTTCTTATTGGTTACCCATCAAAGTCCAAAGCATATAGAGTATTTAATCATGCCACCGGCTTGGTTGAAGAAACATATGATGTGGAATTTGATGAATCTAACGGCTCCCAAGGAGAACATGAGAATCTTGATGATGTAGGTGATGAACCATTGAGGAAGGCTATGAAGAACATTCTAGTTGGAGACATCAAGCCTAAAGATGATAAAGATGATGTACAAGTCATTGATCCACCTTCTTCATCAAGTGTGCCACAAGATGATGAAAAAGATGGGAGAGTAGAAAATGAAGATACTCATATCTCCCATGAACAAATGGTGGTACAAGCACAAGATGTTGATGCTCCACAACCTCCCCCTCAAGTGGTCAATAGAAGAAATACACCCCAACTTCAAGATCATCCACAAGATCTCATCATAGGGAGTCCATCAAAGGGTGTAATGACTCGATCTAAAAAACTTGCTTCATTTATTGCTCATCACTCTTTTGTCTCTTGCTTTGAGCCTACTAAGATAGAGGAAGCTCTTCAACATCCGGATTGGATCAATGCCATGCATGAAGAGTTGAACAACTTTACCCACAATGAAGTTTGGACTCTTGAAGAGCGGCCAAAAGGTGCAAGAGTCATTGGAACAAAGTGGGTGTTTCAAAATAAGCAAGATGATCAAGGTGTTGTTGTGAGGAACAAGGCAAGACTAGTTGCAAAGGGGTTCTCTCAAGTTGAAGGTTTAGATTTTGGAGAGACCTTTGCCCTGGTTGCAAGATTAGAAGCCATCCGTATCCTCCTTACATATGCATCACATCATAATATAAAACTTTATCAAATGGATGTGAAAATTGCATTTTTAAATAGCTTTATTAATGAACTAGTCTATGTTGATCAACCTCCTGGGTTTAAAGACCCTAGATATCCTAATCATGTTTATAGGTTGTCCAAGGCATTATATGGGCTTAAGCAAGCCCCAAGAGCTTGGTATGAGGGTCTTTGGGACTTCCTTATTGAGAAGGGCTTCACCATTGGGAAGGTCAACACCACACTATTCACCAAGAAGCTTGATGGGCATATCTTCGTTTGTCAAGTGTATGTTGATGATATTATCTTTGGATCATCAAATGAAGATTCATGCAAAGAATTTGGTGAATTGATGTCGAAGGAGTTTGAGATGTCAATGATTGGAGAGCTTACATTCTTTCTTGGTTTTCAAGTCAAGTAAATGAGAGAAGGGATTTTCATCTCTCAAGAGAAATACACTAATGATCTTCTCAAGAGATTCAAGATGGATGAATGTAAGCCAATTAAGATACCAATGTCAACCAATGGATATCTCGACCTAGATGAGGGAGGTAACCCGGTTGATCAAACTCTCTACCGCTCTATGATTGGTAGCTTGTTATATTTGATCGCATCTAGGCCCGACATCATGTTTAGTGTGTGTATGTGTGCTAGGTTTCAAGCTAACCCTAAGGAAACTCATTTAATTGTCATAAAAAGAATCCTTAGGTATCTTAAGCACACACTAAGCATTGGCCTTTGGTATCCCAAAGGAGATTTATTTGAATTAGTTGGCTATTCTAATTCGGATTATGCCGGTTGCAAAGTTGATAGAAAGAGCACATCCGGAGGGTGCCATTTCTTGGTAGATCACTTGTGTCTTGGTCCTCCAAGAAGCAAAATAGTGTGGCTTTGTCCACCGCCGAAGCGGAATACATTGCCACGGGTGCTTGTTGTGCACAAATACTTTACATGAAACAAACTTTGCTAGACTATGGTGCAGTTCTAGATAAAGTACCCCTTTTGTGCAAAAATTAAAGTGCGGTAAAACTTGCAAATAATCCGGTTCAACACTCTCACACCAAGCACATAGATATCCACCATCACTTTCTTAGAGATCATGTGGCTAAAAATGATATATCACTAGAAGGTGTGAGGACCGAGGATCAATTGGCGGATATCTTTACTAAACCGCTAGATGAGGCAACATTTTGTAGATTACGGAATGAACTAAATGTGCTTGATTTTAGTAACTTCACTAAAAATTGAGCTTGTGTTGTCCCTTGCATTGCATTGTAATATACAACATGTTTAATGCTTTATAATGCATATAGGGCTTGTCTAACATGGTTAAGATAACCGCTGAAAAGCGTGTGAAGAAGCTTAACCTTGGATCAAACTTGACAAGCAACTAGATTTACATTCAAGTATTGCATATGCATGAATGTTGTTTTGTCGTTTATCTAAAATTGCCCTCTTATTGCCTATTTTCTTAAAAAGAATTATAGCCTAAGGCAAAATATTTTGAAAAACTTGAGGGTTTGAGAGAGGTCACTCACATCAGTCCCAATTGGTATTTATTTGAATCTTATTGGAGTTGGGACTTGATTGGGAACAGGCAGCGCGAAGGAATTTGAAGATTCGCTGAAGAAGGAGTGACCGGACGCTGCATCGGACTCTGATGTCCAGCGTCTGGTCAGTTCACAGGAGGTGAACCTGCTGCCGAAGGAGTGACCAGACTCTGGCTGCGTCTGGTCGGTGTCCACCGGACGCGTTCGGTCACGATTCCAGAGGATTTGGACCTCTCTGGAATCGACCGGACGCTGGGTGGTAGCGTCCGGTCGCTACCACCGGAGCGTCCGGTCAGTAGAAAATGTGCGGCATTAGATTTCTTTTCTCCGTTTCCTTATCTGACTCATGGGGGCCACCTTATAACCCAATCTACGTGCCATCTAATCCTACCCCGCCTCCACGCCGCACCGACATCGCCGCTCCCGCGCCTCCATGCCGCTGTCCCATGCCCTAGCTGCCGTAAGCACCGCTGCACGCCCCAGCGCCTGCCTAGCTCCATGCTACCGCTCAATCTCGCTGCTCTGTGTCTTAGCCCTTGCCGCACTCACTGCACCTCCGCGTCTATGCTCACCGCACCACCGTGCCCTACCTCGTGCCGCCACCGTGCTTCACGCTCCCGAGCGCCACCGCACCAGCGACCCACTCCAGTGCAGCCGCCGTGCCACTACCAAGTTCCACCACAGCAGAGCCACTGCCGAGCTCCACCACAGCAGAGCCACCACTGAGCTCCACCATAGTAGCACTACCTGTGAAATTGCCCTAGCCACCGAGCACTTGTCTTTCATCATCTCGGTTGTCGATTTTTGTCGAGCCACAAACCCTAACCCTAGATTTGGTGGTTCCCCGCGCGTCGCTTATCTTTTCATCGGATCACCGGTTCGTCAGGTAGCAAGCCCCATGTTTCAATTTCGTATCTAAATTGCTTGCTTCCTAGGGTTTCGCATCTAATAGATATATCATATTTATTTGTATATCCTTCTATTCCATCGTGCAGCGAGTCGGTGCCGTTGAGATCGTGTGGCAGTTGTTAGTTAACTCGGGGCCAAGCTCGCGAGTATAGAACGAGGCCAAGCCTCAAAAGTGTTAGCGATAGTTGATCTTTGTCAGAGGCAGTTGATTCATCTTAGATCTTTTAGATGGCTCGGACGAAGAACGTCAGAGGTGGTCCTGGTGACGAGGATCCGAGGCTCCCGCCTCGCCAGCATATAGATCCTAAAGGCAAAGCAACCAAGAAGCTAGCAGTTAGGAAGCGCAAGTATCTAGATGTAGATGTAGCGAGAGCCACCGCAGTTGTAGAGGTCGTAGAGCGTGCCGAGAGAGGAGGCGCTCGTAGTGGAGTCTGGATTGCCGATCCGCTTTCACCAGAGGTGATGGCTTCACTTCAGCGTGTTGAGCATCTTCATGGTGGTCCAGCTGGGACCCTCATGATTGGAGGATGACATGTTGCCATTGATGAGGTTCAGCCTCAAGGGGAGCCATAGCAGTAGCCTCAGCCAGCACAACAGACCTAGGAGCCTTAGCCAGCTCAGCAGACTCAGGAGCCATAGCAGACACAACAGTCTCAGGAGGGTGAGCAGGTCCAGCAGGCCGAGGAGATAGAGACGGCACCATAGCCATAGTTATGCCGCTCTAGTCGTACTCATGTCCCAGTTTCACTGAGGCCAGTCACTCAGCGGAGGGGTTCTCGTCCACTGCCTCGACCATAGGGTCCGCCTCTAGTGACCCATCTTGACCTGAGGGCCGCCACGGCCAAGCAGGTGCAGCAGCTGTGGTTTGTTGACTTTGAGATATGGTTTCCACCTAGGAGGGATGAGAGAGCAGCAGAGGGATTTTATACACCCCTACAGGAGGACTTCTATAATGCTTATTAGAACAACGGAGCAGTCTTTAGACCTTAGAGAGTATGCAGCATTGAGTCTATTATTGTAGCAGCTAGAGAGCACATTCGCCCCTACCTTGCATATCTGTTGGGGCTGACAGATCTGATTGGATGGACCAGATTATATGTTCCATCTTAGGTTCGTCAGTTCTACGCATCTCTCTAGATTGACCCCCACCGCAGGTTCATTCACTTTGCATTTGGTGGCAGAGACTATCAGTTGACTAGCACCGGGGTCAGGGAGATTCTCAGGCTTCAGGAGCAGCCAATCAGGCTCCATGAGGTGTGCTATGGACATACTGCACCCCTAGACATCCTCATGGTGGCATGGTATCCCCTACAGACTTGGTACATCACTGCTTTACAGAGCCTTTTGGCAAGGGTTCGAGGAGGAACCCCACTGATCTCACGCCTACCGCTCGCATGCTTGAGGCTGTTATGAGGAGGACTTTACTCCTGAGGATGGGATACAAAGAGGGATTGACTCGGATTCAGCTATGGCTACTCAACTCTCTGATGCAGTAGACAGTCTTTGACATCTGGGATCTCCTTCTGTCAGAGATGGAGGACACTATAGCTGAGGGCTTTAGAGGTCATAGGCAGCTACCCTATGCTCACTAGGTCACTTTCCTAATCCAAGACTGTAGCCTAGTAGGATGATATCATTAGGGGTATTGTAGCTACAGAGGAGGAGGAGCTTGCTCAGCAGGAGGGGTTGGTCACTAGCGAGCCCAGTGACAGTTCTGATGATGATTACCAGCCCATTCCACAAATGCCTCCACGCCAACATGAAACTGAGGCCGGCAGCTCCAGTTCAGCGCCACCTACCTCGTAGATTGACCCCGCTCTTCTGGCTATACTTGAGCGTATGAGGCAGGATCAGGCCAGACAGGCTCAGGAGACAGCTGCTACACTTGCACAGTTCCAGACTCGACAGGACGAGTTCCAGCGCTAGCAACTTGTTATTCAGCACTAGACCTAGGCACTATAGTAGCAACAGCATGCTATGCATCAGCAGCAGATACTCATGCAATAGCAGCTTCTCGGGTTCATGCAGCATGTTGTGCAGGTGATTGGGGCCCCACCGCCATAGCCTTCGCCCTAGCTTGGTCAGCCTGCTACCACTTCGATGACTCTAGCGTTACAGCTTAGTGAGCTTTAGAGTCTGGTTCAACCACCAGCACAGTATGCTTCTCCTACAAAGCAGGTGACCCAGTGGTTTGCTTCGCTAGTGGTAGCCCTACAGTTCACACCACTCTGGATGGGCTTCACACCGGCATAGACATCATCGCTACTTGAGCCAGACATTTCAGTCTCTAGGAGTCTTGGAGCCTCCTTCAATGAGTTGACAGGGCAGCCCACTCCTCCATACCTGCATGTTCTAGGTCCTTCTATGGCTGCACCTATCACAGCGACAACAAAGACGCTCCCCTCTTCCATGGCATCATCAGAGCCAGCTGCTTCAGTTTTACCAGCTCAGTCTACAGCAGCACCAGTTCCTGATCCGACCCAGATTGCTTCAGCATCACTTCTAGCTTCAGAGGGTCAGATAGCCCAGAGCTCCGAATTAGACGATGATGGCACCTAGTTCCACCTTGCTCCTCATACCTCAGCGCCCAGCTCCTTCGCTGCAGCCCCACCGACCGACCCGTAGGTTTTGGTGTTTGACGCCAAAGGGGGAGAGGGTTCGAGTATGTTAGGCTTAGGGGGAGCTACTTATATAGGGGGAGCTTAGTTATTATATTAGCTTATCTATTTACATTTGGAGTTTTTATGTGTGAGATACATTATGCATTCATGTTTACTATATTTATGTGACAGTGATATCTGCATGATCATGATATATGACATGTGTGCTCTCTACTTTGAATTCTTTATATGTCATATCACTTGTGCTTTGCTCATTTGCCTTTGCTTTCACATTTTACTCCAATGCAAATGAGCTTTATTACTTATACTCATGCTTATTTCATATCTTTTGAGTACATCATGTTGGCTTAGATCATATAAGCTTGTCTAACACCTTTGTTCTTATTGCCTAAAGCTTATATGAACCAAGCATGTTAAAAATCTCATCTCTTTCACATACTCGAGGTAGTATTGTCATCAATCACCAAAAAGGGGAGATTGAAAGCATTTAGGCCCCTAGTTGGGTTTTGGTGATTAATGACAATATGTGATTACTGTGACTAACGTGTGTTTTGCAGAAACAATTGAGTTAGGTCACAATAATGGAGATCGATTGGGCAATCATGGTTGTCATGCCCCTACGATGGAAATCCTTTCGGTTTTCAAAGGATGGATGACAATGTTAAGGATGGACTAGTTCTAAGTGTCGATTGGAGTTGGAGAGACACTTAGAGTAGTTTAGGACTTTGTTTTTTCCTTTGACCATACTATTAAGGGGGGTATGAATGGGTAGCTTGACCTAGGTGAGTCTAGTGAGTTAGGTGTGGTGCACACTTGTTAAACTAGCACTAGGTAGCTCCATAACAACCCTTTGATCCAATGGAGCAAACTTCATTCACATATGTTCGAGAGTTAGAAGTGAATAGAGGGTCAAATACTGACCGGACGCTGGCTCCGGTGTGATCAGACGCTGGCTCAGGGTCCGGTCAGTTCATTTGACCAAGGTGAAAGCGTCTGGAAGTGACCGAATGCTGCTAGGTCATGGTACTGGACACTGAGGGCCAGCGTCCGGTCGACTCTAGTAAGGTTCTAGAGAGAGAAAATCATGACCGGACATGTCCGATCAGTGCTGACCGGACGCTGGCTAGCGTCCGGTCACACTGTAAACACTAGAGTTTAGGGTATACTGACCGGAGCATTCGGTCAACATGACTGGAGCGTCTGGTCACCCTGCAGAGGTACTTAATGGTTCATTTTTCAGCCGGTGTTATAAATACCATCTCCACTTGTGTGTGGGGGTACTTTTGCTCATTCCAACAGCTAAGAAACACCTTAGAGAGTGCCAAGAAGAGCAAGGTCCTAGTGAGGTGATTGAAATTTGAGAATCCCAAAGAGAGCCCTCATTAGTAAAGATCAAGAGTAGCAAAGTGTGCATCCACCTTCTCATTAGGCTTGTCTTGGTCAAGTGAGAGTTCATGCTTGTTACTCTTGGTGATCGCCATCACCTAGATAGCTTGGTGGTGATTGGGAGTTCGGTGATCACCCGACGGAGCTTGTGGGTAACCCAACTCAAGTTGTGAGCAGTTGTGGGTGATTCACCGCAACGGAGTGTCAAAGAATCAACCCGTAGAGAGCACTTGATCCTTGAGTGGATCAAGGGTGAGCTATACCCTTGCGCGGGTGCTCCAACGAGGACTAGTGGGGAGTGGCGACTCTCTGATACCTCAGCAAAACATCGCCACGTTCCTTCCTCTCTATTTACTTTGAGCATTTACTTTGAGCAATTCAATTCATGTCTTTACATTCTTAGAATTGTCATGCTAGAGTAAGATTGGAACTTAGGTTGCAAGTCTTTTGTGCGGTAGAACAATTAGGAACACTTTCTAGGCATAAGGGGTTAATTGGGCTAACCATAGGACTTAATTATTACAAAGAAATTTAGAATTGGCCCAATTCACCCCTCCTCTTGGGCATCTTGATCCTTTTAGGGCACAAGACCACCATGAGGGCATCTAGGAGGCGCTGTCTATCCATAGCAAACCTCATGAAGCCAGATGGGCTGCTCCTGAAGCCTAAGTATCTCTCTAACCCTAGAGTTCATCAGCCTATAATCTTTGCCTCTGAATGCAAAGTGTATAAATCTATGCTGTGGGTTAATCTAGAGTGTAGCATAGAACTCACGGACCCAAGATGAAACATATAAGTCTATCCGTCCGAGTAAGTCTGTCAGCCCTGGCAAGTAAGATAGGTAAGGGCAAATATGCTCTCCTACTGCTGCTATAATGGACCCAATATTGCACACCCTCTGAGATCTGAATACTACCCCACTGTTAAGATATGCATTATAAAAATCTTCCTACAGTGGTGTGTAGAAACCCTTTGGAGCTCGATCATCTCTCCTTGATAGAAACCACTGCTCAAAATCTACAAATCTGAGCTGCTGCACCTGCTTGGCTGTGGCGGCCCTCAAATCTAGATGAGTCACTAGAGGCGGACCCTATGGTCTAGGCAGTGGATGAGAACCCCTCTGCTGTGTCTCTAGCCTTGGCATGACTAGAGCACAGGTACGACCAGAGTGGTGAAGTTGTGGCTAATGCGCCTGCTCTGTCTCCTCGGCCTGCTCTCCCTCCTAAGTCTGCTCTGCTGGCTGTGGCTGCTGCTGTGACTCCCCCTAAGACTAACTCTCATCAATAGCCACACGTTGTCCTCCAACCATGACAGTCCTAGCTAGACCACCATGACGGTGCTCAACCTGCTCAAGTGCAGCCCTCGTAGTTGGAGAAAGCTGATCCGTAATAACAACACCACTCCGAGTATCTCCTCTCTCTGCGCGCTCTGTGGCCTCTGCAGCTGTAGCTGCTCTCGTTGTATCTGCATCAGGGTACTTGCGCTTCTTTGTCGCTAGCTTCTTCTTCGCCTTGCCTTTTGCATCTATTGGCTAGCGAGGCGGGGCCTCAAATCCTCATCACCGGGACCTCCTCCGACATTCTTGACATAAGCCATTTGATGGAACTAAAAAGAATAGCTGCCGCTGACAAAGATCAACTACCAATTGTCACTTTTGAGGCTTGGCCTCGATCCATACTCGCGAGCTTGGCCCCAAGTTGACTATCAACTGCCACTGAGACCTCAGAAACACTGACTCACTGCACATTAGAATAGATCAGATTTATAAATAATTACAACATATCTAGATGTATGAAACCCTAAGAAGCAAGCATTAGGTACGAAATTAGAACCGAGGGCTTGCTACCTGACAAATCGGTGATCCAAAGAGAAGAGAAATGACATGCGGGGAACCACTGGATCGGCACTGTGAAGCTAGGGTTCCGGCAAAGTGCTGCGATAGCCAAGAAGATGTAGGGCAGTGGATTAGGGCACGGCGTGGAGCAATGTGGCACTGGGGCTTGGCTATGGTGAGGGTGGCACTAGGGCACGAGCTCGACGGTGTTAGGACAGGGGCTCGGTGGTGCTAGGGTAGAGGTGTGGTGGCGCTGCAGTAAGGCGCGGACTGGAGGCGGCGCGCTGGAGCGGCTGTGCGCGGGCACGACGACAAGGCAATATGGCGCGGGAGTCGGCGCTGGAGGCACGAGCTCACGACGGGGAAGCAATGCAACGTAGGCGAGCTGTGGAGTCAGTGACTAGGGCGCAGCGATGATGTTGGCGCTGTGTGGGATGAAGATTAGGTCAAACGGCGTGGCAGATTGGGTTATAAGGGGTCCCCCAATGAGACAAAAAAGGAAACGGAGAAGTCTTGAACCCGCATGATTTCAACTGACTGGACGCTCTGGTGGCAACGACTAGACACTGCCACCTAGAGTCTGGTCGATTTCAGAGAGGTCCAAAACCACTGGAATTGTGACTAGACGCGCCCGATGAACCCCGACCGAACATAGCCAGAGTCTAGTCCTCACTGCCTTGATTGCCTTCGCTTGATCGGACGCTGAACCACCATCTGACCAGATGCTGAATAGCAGAGTCTGGTCAGTCCATCGTAGCAGGTTCACCTCCTGTGAACTGACCAGATGCTAGACATCAGAGTCTAGTGCAGCATTTGGTCACTCTTTTTCTAGCAAATCTTCAAAGTTCTTCGTGCTGCTTGTTCCCAATCAAGTCCCAACTTCAATAAGATTCAAATAAACACTAATTGGAACTAATGTGAGTGACCTCTCTCAAACCCTCAAAATTTTCAAAATATTTTGCCTTAAGCTATAATTCTTTTTAAGAAAATAGGCAATAAGAGGTCAATTGAAGATAAACGACAAAGCAATATTCATGCATATGCAATACAATACTTGAAAGTAAATCTAGTTGCTTGTCAAGTTTGATCCAAAGTTAAGCTTCTTCACTCACTTTTTGGTAGTTATCTTAACCATGTTAGACAAGCCCTAAGTGCATTACCATAAAGTAAACATGTTGTATATTACAATGCAATGCAAGGCACAACACAAGCTCATTTTCTAGTGAAGTCGCTAAAATCAAGAACATTGAGCTCATTCCGCAATCGACAAAAAGTCACCTCATCTAGCGGTTTAGTGAAGATATCCGTCAATTGATCCTTAGTCCTTACACCTTCTAATGAAATATCATTCTTTGCAACATGATCTCTAAGAAAGTGATGGCGGATATCTATGTGCTTGGTGCAAGAGTGTTGAACCAGATTATTTACAAGTTTTACAGCACTTTCATCATCGCACAAAAGAGGTACTTTTTCTAGAACTACACCATAGTCTAGCAAAGTTTGTTTCATGTAAAGAATTTATGCACAACAAGCACCCGCGGTAATGTATTCCGCTTCAGCGGTGGACAAAGCCACACTATTTTGTTTTTTGGAGGACCAAGACACAAGTGATCTACCAAGCAAATGGCACACCCCGAATGTGCTTTTTCTATCCACTTTGCAACCGGCAAAATTTGAATCAGAATAGCCAACTAATTCAAATATAGCTCCTTTGGGATACCAAAGACCAATGCTTGGTGTGTGCTTAAGATACCTAAGGATTCTTTTAACAGCAATCAAATGAGTTTCCTTAGGATTAGCTTGAAATCTAGCACACATACACACACTAAACATGATGTCGAGCCTAGATGCGGTTAAATATAACAAGCTACCAATCATAGAGCAGTAGAGAGTTTGATCAACCGTATTACCTCACTCATCTAGGTCGAGATGTCCATTAGTTGGCTTTGGTGTCTTGATTGACTTACATTCATCCATCTTGAATCTCTTGAGAAGATCATTTGTATATTTCTCTTAAGAGATGAAAATTCCTTCTCTCATTTGCTTCACTTGAAAACCAAGAAAGAATGTAAGCTCTTCAATCATTGATATCTCGAACTCCTTCGACATTAATTCACCAAACTCTTTGCAAGAATCTTCATTTGATGATCCAAAGATAATATCATCAACATACACTTGACAAATGAAGATATGTCCATCAAGCTTCTTAGTGAATAGCGTGGTGTTGACCTTCCCAATGGTGAAGCCCTTCTTAATGAGGAAGTCCCGAAGGCGCTCATACCAAGCTCTTGGGACTTTCTTAAGCCCATATAACGCCTTAGACAACCTATAAACATGATTAAGATATCTAGGGTCTTCAAACCTAGGAGGTTGATCAACATAGACTAGTTCATTAATAAAGCTATTTAAAATGCATTTTTCATATCCATTTGATACAGTTTCATTTCATGATGTGATGCATATGCAAGGAGGATACGAATGGCTTCTAGTCTTACAACTGGTGCAAAGGTTTCTCCAAAATCCAAACCATCAACTTGAGAGAACCCCTTTGCAACTAGTCTTGCCTTGTTCCTCACAACAATGCCTTGATCATCTTGCTTGTTGCGGAACACCTACTTTGTTCTAATAACTCTTGCACCTTTTGGTCGCTCTTCAAGATGCCAAACTCTATTGTGGGTGAAGTTGTTCAACTCTTCATGTATGGCATTGATCCAATCTGGATCTTGAAGAGCTTCTTCTACCTTGGTAGGCTCAAAATAAGAGATAAAAGAGTGATGTTCAATAAATGAAGCAAGCTTTTGAGATCGAGTCATTACTCCCTTTGATGGACTCCCTATGATAAGATCTTGTGGATGAGCTTGTAGTAGAGGTGAATTTCTTCTATCAACCACTTGAGGGAGAGGATGTGGAGCATCAACATCTTGTGCTTGTGTCACCATTTGATCATGGGAGACATGAGTATCTTCATTTTCTACTCTTCCATCTTTTTTACCATCTTGTGTCACACTTGATGAAGAAGGTGGATTGATCACTTATACATCATCTTCATCATCATTAGGCTTGATGTCTCCAACCGGAATATTCTTCATGGCCTCCCTCAATGGTTCATCACCTACATCATCAAGATTCTCATGTGCTCCTTGGGAGCCATTAGATTCATCAAATTCCACATCATATGTTTCTTCAACCAAGCTGGTGGCATGATTAAATACTCTATATGCTTTGGACTTTGATGAGTAACCAACAAGAAAACCAATATCACAACGTCTTTGAAACTTCCCTAGGTGTTGCCGCTTCTTGTAGATGTTACATTTGCAACCAAACACCCTAAAGAAGGAGATGTCCGGCTTCTTCCCATTGAGCAACTCATAAGGTGTCTTGCCAAGAAACTTTTGAAGGAATAGGCGGTTGGATGCATAGCATGCGGTGTTGATAGCTTCCACCCATAGAGCTTCAGGAGTGTTGTACTCATTAAGCATTATTCTTGCAAGAGTGATCAATGTCCAGTTCTTCCTCTCAACTACATCATTTTGTTGAGGAGTATATGTTGCGGAGACCTCATGCTTAATTCCAACTTCATCACAATAGGCTTCTATGTTTGTGTTGTCAAATTCTTTCCCATTGTCACTTCTAATCTTCTTGAGCTTTACTTCAAACTCATTTTGTGCTCTCTTGACAAACTTCTTGAAGCAAAATGCAACTTTGGATTTGTCATGAAGGAAGAATACTCATGTGTATCGTGAATAGTCATCAACAATCACAAGACAATAAAGATTTCCTCCCAAACTCTTGTATGTTGTTGGTCCAAATAAGTCCATATGAAGGAGTTCTAGCACTCTTGTGGTTGACATGAAAGCTTTTGTTGGATGAGTATTTGCAACTTGCTTGCTGGCTTGACATGCACTACAAAGCTTGTCCTTCTCAAACTTCACATCCTTCAACCCTCTCACCAAATCATTCTTCATTAGCTTCTTGAGTGAGCTCATCCCTACATGAGCAAGTCTTATATACCATAGCCACCCAAGTGTTGTTTTGGTGAATAGGCATGTCTTCAAGTTAACATCTTCAGAGGTGAAGTCCACTAGATATAGGTCGTTGTATCTAAATCCTTTAAATATCACTTGATCATCATCCTTCTTAGATACAACAACTTTCTTCTCGGTAAACAAGCATTGGAAGCTAAGATCACATAATTGTCCAACTGATAGCAAGTTGAAGCTCAATGAAGCAACATATAGCACATTTAAGATAGAATGATCATTTGATATTGCCACTTTGCCTAATCCTTTAACCTTGCTAAAAGAATCTAGGCCCCTTGTTGGGTTTTGGTGATTAATGACAATACAAGATTACTATGACTAACGTGTATTTTGCAGAGGCAATTAAGTTAGGTCATCGTAATGGAGATCAATTGGGCAATTAAGGTGGTCATGCCCCTACGATGGAAATTGTTTCAGTTTTCAAAGGATGGATGACAAGGTTAAGGATGACTAGTTCTAAGTGTCGATTGGAGTTGGAGAGACACTTAGAGTAGTTTAGGACTTTGTTTTTCCTTTGGCTGTACTATTAAGGGGGGTATGGATGGGTAGCTTGACCTAGATGAGTCTAGTGAGTTAGGTGTGGTGCACACTTGTTAAAACTAGCACTAGGTAGCTCCACAACAGCCCTATGATCCTATGGAGCAAACTTCATTCACATATGTTCGAGAGTTGGAAGTGAATGGAGGGTCAAATGCTGACCGGACGCTGGCTCCGGTGCGACCGAACGTTGGCCGTAGGGTCCGGTCAGTTCATTTGACCAAGGTGATTGCGTTCGGTGCGATCGGACACTGAGTGGTCAAGTGACCGGACGCTAAGGACCAGTGTCCGATCGACTCCAGTAAGGTTCCAGAAGAGTGAATCTATGACCAGACGTGTCCGGTCAATACTGACCGAACTCTGAGGATCCAGCGTCCGGTCGAGTACAGTAAGCATCCAGTGAGGGTTTAATGCGACCGGACGCGTCCGGTCAGTGGTGATCGGATCCTGACAGCGTCCGGTCAACACTTAAACACTGGTGTGTGGGTTGAACTGACCGAAGCGTCTGGTCAACATGATCGGAGCGTCTGGTCACCCTGCAGAGGCACATAATGGTTCGTTTTTTAGGCTACCTTATAAATAGAAGCTCCACTCGTGTATGGAGTCACTTTTGCTCATTCCAACAGCTGAGAAACATGTTTGTGAGTGCCAAAAAGAGCAAGGTCCTAGTGAGGTGATTGAGATTTGAGAATCCAAGAGAGTAGCCTCATTAGTGAATCAAGAGTAGCAAAGTGTGCATCCACCATTCTCATTAGGCTTCGCATGGTCAAGTGAGAGTTCGTGCTTGTTACTCTTGGTGATTGCCATCACCTAGATGGCTTGGTGGTGATTGGGAGCTTGGTGATCATCCGGCGGAGCTTGTGGGTGACCCAACTCAAGTTGTGAGCGGTTTTGGGTAATTCACCGCGACGGAGTGTCGAAGAATCAACCCGTAGAGAGCACTTGATCCTTGCATGGATCAAGGGGGAGCTATACCCTTGTGCGGGTGCTCTAACGAGGACTAGTGGGGAATGGCGACTCTCTGATACCTTAGCAAAACATCATTGTGTTCCTCTCTCTCTCTCTATTTACTTTGAGCATTTACTTTGAGAAATTCAATACTCGTTTTTACATTCATAGAAATGTCATGCTAGAGTAAGTTTGGAACATATGTTGCAAGTCCTTTTGTACGTTAGATTAATAGAAACACTTTTCTAGGCACAAAGGGTTAATTAGGCTAACCATAGGATTTAATTATTGCAAGAAAATTTAGAATTAGCCCAATTCACCCTCCCCCTTTTGGGCATCTTGATCCTTTCACTTGCCCTTTGAATTATCTCCAAATATGATTCTTTCTTGCCCATCTACTTCTTCATCTAGTGAGGTTAACACACGAGGATCACCGGTCATATGTTGTGTGCAACCACTATCAATAACCCAATGACTTCCACCGGTCTTGTAGTTCACCTATACACAAGAGATCAAGCTTTAGGAACCCAAACTTGTTGAGGGCCCTTCACCTTCTCAACAAGTGACTTTGCTACCTAAATTTTCTTAGGCCTAAGAACATGACTTTCATCTTCCCACTAGAATCCTTTCTAAGCATGTAATGAGCATTGAAAGCAAACAGTCTAGCATGCTTGGGCAAGGGTTGTGGTGGTGGAGTTTGGCACTCATGGGCAAAGTGGCCTTCTTGTCCACACTCAAAATATCTCTTTGACTTTGGATTTGACTTGTGTTGTTATTGAGCTTGAGCCTTCTTCTCTTGGTTTGCCAAGTACCCAATGCCACTTCTATCCATCTTCATGACGGTGTTCATTAGTAGCTCACTTTGAAGATGCTTGCCTCTTGTGAACTTGCTCAATCCAATTTTGAGATGCTCTTTCTCTAATTTGAGCTTCTTGTTCTCTTCCTTGAGTGCATCATTATTTTTCTCTTCCTTGAGCTTCTTGTTCTCTTATTTTAACTTCTCATTCTCAAGAATCAAATCACCATCATGATCAAGAGTTTCTAGCACTATGGTGTTGGTGGTTTTGAGCTCTTTAAGATCTTTCTTTAGCTTTTCATTCTCATTCTTGAGCTTGATCTACTCATCATAACTATCTGTCTCAACCACTTGCCCTTTCTACTAGAACTTTGCTCAATGCTCTCAATGATCAAATCATCACATGATGTAGCTATATCAATCTTAATAACATTGTTAGTAGAATCATGTGGCTCATTGGATAAATATTCTTGAGCAATGACAAGATTATCATGATTAATCTTAAGAGTAGTATATTCTTCTTTTAGCATGTTGTGGCTAGTGATGAGCTCATTGTGTATCCTCTCAAGTTTATCATGTTTATCTTTAAGCTCTTTCTTATAAGATTTGAGCTCCTTGAGTTTGGATGATATATCATCATTTGCTTCTCTAAGCTCAACACTAGTCTTTTTGGCTATATCACATTCAGCTAAAAGAGAATCATTCTTAGCTTCTAGTTTTTCATTCTTAGCTCTAATCTTTCTAATGATCTTAGTATATTGATTTAGCAATTTAACAAGATCATCATAAGAAGGTGATTCGTATTCATCATCATCACGATCGCTATCATCATTGCTAGCATGTTCATCACCACTACTATCATCATTTGATACCTTGCGATCACCCTTGGCCATAAGGCATAGGTGTGTAGAGGATGATGGCGGTGGTGGCGGTGAAGATGATGAAGAGTCAATAACAATGGTGGCCACCTTCTCGTTGTCACTGTCATCATTGGATGAGCCGCTAGATGAATCAATGTCCATGAGCCAATCACCGACGATGTATGTCTTTCCACTTTTCTTCTTCTTGTGGAAGTCCTTCTTCTTGCCTTCTCTCTTCTTGTATGGCTTGTTTTTCTTCTTCTCATCTTCTTCTTTATTGCTTGAGTCATCTTTTTTGCCCTTGTACTTATTCTTGAACTTGTCTTTCTTAGGCTTGGTGCATTGGTGTGCTAGATGACCAAGTTCTCCACAATTGTAGCAATCCATCTCGGAGATTGGCTTCCTTCTAGAGCTAGTGAAGAACTTCTTCTTCTTGCCATCAAACTTGATGCCACTCTTGTTGAACTTCTTTAGCATCTTGGCGGTTCTTCTCACCATGAGAGCAAGACTTGCATCATCAATTTCATCATCACTTGAGTTCTCATACTCAAGCCTTGCTTTGCCCTTCTCTTGGCTAGCTTTGAATGCTAAGTCTTTTTCTTTCTTCTTAGTAGAGGATGAGCCATCTTGTGGTGTGATGTGCATGTACATCTCATGAGCATTGATCTTTCCCAAGATTTGTGTTGGTGTAGTGGTGGAAAGATCATCTTGATGAAGCACGGTCACAATATGCCTACATTTATCAATGGAGAGGACACTCAAGATTTTTCTTACAACATCAAATGGTTGCATTTGAGTGAGTCTAAGCCCATTGACTTCCTCTACAAGAATATTCAAACGTGAGTACATCTCATTAGCACATTCTTTAGGAAGCATCTCAAAAGAGTTAAGCTTTTTTATGACAAGATGATAGCGTTTCTCATGCTCACTCTTAGTTCCCTCATGGAGCGCACAAACGTCCGACCATAGTGCATGAGCGTCCTTGTGGTTCCTCACCCGGTTAAACACATCTTTGTAAATGCCTCTAAAGATGGTGTTTCGAGCCTTTGCATTCCATTTCTCGTAATTTACCTCATCGCCTTATAGGTGTGTAGCATCCCGAGGTTTTGGGAAGCCTTGTGAGGCGGCTCTAATTATTCCAACATCTAGAGCTTCTAAATATGCCTCCATGCGGATTTTCCGATATAGAAAATCATCCCCCTCAAAGATAGGATGAGGACCATCCCCGTGAGACATCTTTCTCTAGACGGTTAAGTCTAAAAAACATAAGCACGAGGCTCTGATATCAATTGAAAGGATCAAGATGCCCAAGAGGGGGGTTGAATTGGGCTAATTCTAAATTTTTTTGCAATAATTAAACCCTACGGTTAGCCCAATTAACCCTTTGTGCCTAGAAAGTGTTTCTATTGATCTACCGCACAAAAGTTTACCAACCTATGTTCAAATCCTACTCTAGCATGGCAATTCTATGAATGTAAATGACAAGAATGGAATTGCTCAAAGTAAAGAGAGAAGGAGGAACACGGTGATGTTTTGTCGAGGTATCAGAGAGTTGCCACTCCCCACTAGTCCTCGTTGGAGCACCCACGCAAGGGTGTAGCTCCCCCTTGATCCGCGTAGGATCAAGTGCTCTCTATGGGTTGATTCTTTGACACTCCATCGTGGTGAATCACCCACAACCGCTCACAACTTGAGTTAGGTCATCCACAAGCTTCGCCGGATGATCACCAAGCTCCCAATCATCACCAAGCCATCTAGGTGATGGTGATCACCAAGAGTAACAAGCACGAACTCTTACTTGACCACACAAGCCTAATGAGAAGGGTTGATGCACACTTTGCTACTCTTGCTTTCACTAATGAGGGCTCTCTTTGGGATTCTCAAATCTCAATCACCTCACTAGGGCCTTGCTCTTTTTGGCACTCTCAAAGGTGTTTCTCAGCTGTTGGAATGAGCAAAAGTACCTCACACATGAATGGAGGAAGTATTTATACACACGGCTGAAAAACAAACCGTTATGTGCCTCTGTGGGGTGACCGAACGCTCTGGTCATGTTGACCGGACACTCTGGTTAGTTCTCCCCAAAATCTAGTGTTTAAGTTGTGACCGGACGTTGGACAGTGTCCAATCAGCATAGACCGGACGCGTCCGGTCATAATTTTCCCTCTCTAGAACCTTACTGGAGTCGACCGGACGCTGGCACCCAGCGTCCGGTCGCTCACCTCTCAATGTCCGGTCACACCAGACAAAATCACCTTGGTCAAATGAACTGACCGGACTCTGTGCCAGCATCCGGTCACACCGGAACCAGCATCCAGTCAGTATTTGACCCTCCATTCACTTTCAACTCTCGATCATACGTGAATGAAGTTTGCTCCAATGGATCTAAGGGCTTTTTAGGAGCTACTTAGTGCAAGATTTAGCAAGTGTGCACCACACCTAACCCACTAGACTCACCTAGGTCAAGCTACCCGTCCATACCCCCCTTAATAGTACGGCCAAAGGAAAAACAAAGTCCTAAACTACTCTAAGTGTCTTTTCAACACTAAACGACACTTAGAACTAGTCCATCCTTAACCTTGTCATCCATCCTTTGAAAATTGAAACAATTTCCATCGTAGGGCATGACCACCATGATTGCCCAATCTATCTCCATTACCATGACCTAACTTAATTATCTCTGCAAAACACATGTTAGTCATAGTAATTACGTATTGTCATTAATCACCGAAACCCAACTAGGGGCCTAGATGCTTTCAATGGAGCTCTTGGAGTTTTAACCAAATTTCATGTGCCAAATTTAAAGTGAATACTTGGTTAAACACATACATGCTAAAAGATTCAAACAAACAATTTTTAGCTCTAGCATTGAAATGAATTTCTTTTTCTTCACTCTTTATGAGTTTATCAGGATTCTTACTAGGTTTCATCCGGTCACGAGTGACTCTCCAAACACCCAAATCTACCGTCTCAAGGTGACAAGCCATTCTAGCTTTATAGTAGGGGAAGTTAGTGTCGTCAAAGTGCGGAGGTCTAGAGGTATCCATCCCAACCACTCTAAATAGCGTCAGCTCAATGACGGTGAAGCCAAATGTCCAAATTGAGCCAACCGGCTCTGATACCAATCGAAAGGGGACCGTGACACCTAAGAGGGGGGTGAATTAGGTAACTTAAAATTCTAACTCTAAACTATGGCCTCTTTTTCTAACCTTAGCAAAACATATGCAAAAGATAAACTATCTAAATGTGCAACTACAGTTTTGTTAGTGTGTTGCTATCTCTACCGCAAAAGGAGTTATGCAAATAATGTAAATGCAGAAGCTAAAGAGTAAGGTAGAGATATGCAAACTCCCATTGACGACTTCGGTATGTTTACTGAGGTATCGAGAAGCGCGCAAGCCTCCCCCTAGTCCTCGTTGGAGCCCCTCGCAAGGGCCAAGCTTCCGGTCGGGTATCTCCATGGATAACCTTGGGCCTTTCCCACACGCAAGTGGGTCTCTAACGTGCCTTCCGGCAAGCCTCTCCAAAATGCTCCCTGCCGTCTTCACAATCAAGCTTCCAGCCGAAATGCCGTGGGCCTTGTTCCCTCCGGTATACGGTGGCGGCCACACCATAAACGCGGTTGGTGTGATCTCGCAAGACTACAAGCCCCTTCGATGTACAACAATAGTGCGTGCAAGCACCGAGTGGTAAGAGGTATGCAAACCTCACTAAACACTAGGCCTAAACCTAGAGCAAGCGCATAAGCGGTGGTCTAATCAACCTAAGCACTTCACAAAGCACCTACACTAATCACCTAATGAATCACTAAGCACTATGCAAGTGGAGATCACTAAAATAGTGCATCAACACCCTTGGTATGTTTCCTCAACTCCACTCTACTCAAATGGCTGGTTGGGGGTCTATTTACAAGCCCCACTGAGAAAGTAGTCGTTGGAGACGAAACCCGCTTTTCTGCTATAGACCAGACACTGATCACGTCCTGACCGGACGTGTCCGATCGTCCCGACCGTTGGAGCATGCTCGTTGATCGAACTCTGGGCTGAGTTCGGTCATCATCGATCGGACACGTTCGCTCGCGCTGGCGCCGCTCTAGAACCTCTCTGGAAACGATCGGACGCTACACTTCGTGCGTCCGGTCATCCAGTGTGCTACGTCCGGTCATGCTGAAAACATTGTCGTGATGATGAACAGTGTCACCGGTGCGTCCAGTCACTGCTGCCGACGTCTGGTGTTGTCGAGCACCGGTGCGTCCGGCCACTCATAAAGCCACGTCCGATCACCTCTACCGGGCTCGTTTCTTTGCGATCTTGCGTTCAGCTTGATTCCAATCTTCGTGCTTGGACTTTGCTTGATTTTGTACGTCTTCTATGCATCTTCACATGTCTTTCTCAAGGTGTTGATCATCGGATCATCACGTCGCCTTTGTCCAAGTCACGTCTTGCACCCTACTGAACTACAAAACAATCACTTGCAAATTCATTAGTCCAATTTGATTATGTTGGTCATCAAACACCAAAATCCAAAGTAAATGGGCCTAGGGTCCATTTTCCTTACAGCTAGTACTAAATACCATTTTGTGTCGGCTGCCCATGAAACTTGCACTTTCATCAATTGCATCAAAGATAGATAGAAGTGAGTTCCAAAGTTAATTTGTATTTAGTACACATCTAATTCTAAATTTAGGACAATACATAATACACAAATGAACTTATATTCTCCTTGTATGATATACCGCTTGGATGTTAACCCTCAATAGCTTCAAACATTGCATAAAACCTCATACACTCCTTTTAAATGGTACTTAACCCTCAGTAGCTTCAACCATTGCGTAAAACCTCATACTGCTCAAGAGAGTTAACACTCCTATAGGACTCAAAGTTCCTATGGGCATGAAAGGAATCAACAATCTTTTTTCAATAAGCCTTTCTTGGCTGCTCGTTGCGAGTGACAGGATCTATGCTAATGTTGTCCCATTAAACACATAACCGAATTTCCTCCTAATGAGTGCAGTTGGTCGTCCTCTTGTATGACTTACACTACTAGCTCTTGTCATAGGTTGGGTACAATGGCATTGAAACTGGACACTGAAATTTGTCAGACATAATGTGTTTCCAAGAATCATCTCCAGAATACGTGATCTATACATGTGAGCATTGCTCAACTCATGGGTTGAATGTGAATTTCTCTAAGTGTTCACCAGCGGTGAGTTGAATTCTCCACCACGCACATCGATGTGTGCATTTGCAATACTAAAAAATGGTCTCCCAAGAATGAGAGACATTTTCATGTCGACCACCACATCGAGCACTACGAACTCGGCAGAGACGAAGCAATTCTTGATTCTCACAAGAATGTTCTCCACTATTTTCACCAAGTAGTGTGCCATTTGGCCGAGGCCGTAAGCACATGGGTGTATGAGACAAGGTTGTATAATTGAATTTATCAAATACTACCTTGGGCATGACAATGCCGCTTGCTCCAAGGTCACATAATACATGGTCGAAGTTTTGCGTCCTAATTGAGCATGTTATTGTGGAACACTGAAAAGATTTTTGGTTGGCTAGAGAGAGGTGAATAGTCTAGTTAAAATTCTATAAGCTCACAAACACAGACAAAAATGTTAGAACCAAAGGAGGCCCTAATAATTTTACTATATTTAGTGTTTTGTAATTCTAGGGTGATCAATACCTACAGAATTCTAGTCTAAAAGATGTAAACTATGCTTTGTCACTAGAGTTGAAAAGACTATAGCTCGGTTTGCTTCCTAGGGTGACGAGTACTAAATTCTCTACTCTAGGAATTGAAAGAACACAAAGTAAACTACAAGAGTAGAGTGATCAAGTGAGATACCACACAAAGGATGACACGATGATATATATATGTGGTTCATTAACTTGCTAGTTACTTAAATCCACGTTGAGACAAGCCCAAGGATCACTGCTCCTCTAGCAAGTATACAACCCGCAAGGTTGACTTTGACGTGAGCACTTGATCTTGAGATGGCTTGTTCACAAGGCGCTCTCCAAACCTCTTTTCCACTAGAGTGGTTCTTTGCCTCCTCCAACAGGGATAAACCCAACAACCCCACACAAAATCACCTTTGGAGTAGCCCATAATCTTCAATTGAGTGCTTTGACTGCTTGAAGTCATCTAGGTGATGACAACCACAGAGAGTAACGAGCAAATCTACAACCAACATGATCTCTAGTGCTACTCAAGCAATCTCTAAAAGCAAATACACTAAGATCACTACAAACTCTCCAAAGATGCGATCACAAGCTAGAAACTGAGAGTGGAGGGTTAACTTGAGCTCAAATATATGTGTATATTAGTCAAGGGTTCCAAATAGTCTGGCCAAGCCCAGCCAAGTCCTCTATTTATAGCCCCACATGCAAAATTAGACGTTGTACATTTACTATATTTTTTGGCCTCACTGGAGAGCTCCGATGCCTAACCGAAGAACAACACCAGAGCTTTACAAGCAATAACCAGCAGCTTAGAACTAGCCATTAAACTCCAATGACATCTCGAGAGAGCTTTGCCCAACGGTGTATAAAAAACCCTCTCTGAAGTTACTTTTCGGTGCACAACTGTGGTGCTGCACTGGAGAGTTCCGGTGCTCTCATTTGAAATTGTCGCCGCCTAATAGGCACTGTCTCAAAGCTCCGATGCTCATGTGGCACCGAAAGATAACGTGTACGTGCTCGACAATAGCCTAGCTGGAACACTGTTCCGAAGCTTCGGTGATCAGAATGACGGTGGTCATCGAAGAGCTCCGGTAAGTGTAAAAACACTCCGTCGAGCTCTTTTTTAGACCTTTTCAAATGGAGTTTGAATATTATCTACTAATATTATATTAGTGAAAACTTTGTGAAAAGTACTCCTGCAAAAAGGTTTTATTGAAAACATTCAAAAATCATATACCCTTTTTGGGTATGCCTTGCAAGCACTTTCATTTTTAACGTCTCATATTTTGTGAAGAAGCTCAAATCTTTTTTATTACTTCCATGGTCGTGCCTGAGCCACGTGGTATGGTAACACCCATACTATGACCACCACCTTTTAAGTCCAAGTTAGCATTTCACAAAATATTTTAAAAAGGTTTTCACTCAAACTTACATCACCACTCGATCCTAATGCATATCAAACATGCCCTAATGCGAACTAGGCTGGTTGGAAACGGTTTGAGCTAACACGGGGCTGGCAAAATTATCCATTAGGCCAACACCCCTGATATGAACTATACCCTTCCTTTTGTTAGCGTTAGCCTCTATTTTCTCGGAGTACAAGTACAAGTAACTTGCACCGAACTAGTCAAGCATAGCACATATTTTGAGTTTGCTTACTTCGGAGCACCATATTCTGAATTTACAGCATTTTTTATCATATTTCATTTTTCTTCAAAAAATGAAACCCAACAAGTGAACTTACATGCCAACCTACCCATAATTTAAGACGTGAGCGAAAGGCTTATTATTGACAATCAGAAAAGATGAAGTAAGCCAAAGGCTCATTCGAAAAAAAAAGAGTAAGCCAAAGGCTCGTTATTGACTTATCTGGCGCGGAAACACTGCATTTGCCAGCATTGTTTGAACAGGTAAAAAAAATACTCACGGTACCAATACCATGACACCCACAAAGTGAAAATGACAATTAGGCTAAAAGCGAAAGGTGGGGTTGAAGCTGACAGAGATGACTTATCTCCAGTCAGCTGATAGTGTTGCTCTCTGTAGCCCTGTAGGGCTTTCTCTTTCATGTACAATTTAGGCCTTTCGGGTAAATAAATTTGGCATACCAAGCTTCGCAGTACTGACAGTGTATGTTAGATGAAGATTCTGGTCTCTAGCAGGTGCACCAAGGAACAGTCAAACCCAATCCCCGAATAGTGTGAAACTCACTCACTATCTCCTATCTATACACAAACTACACTCCTGAATGGCAGTGACTATCTTACGTATTCAGATTCATGCTATACTCTTACAGGAAAACCAAAGTTTTGAAATGTTCTGATTTGACCTCCACGGCCTGCTGTGACAATTACTAGGCCCCAGGCCGACTGATTCAGAGCTTGATCTCCCTCGTTGGCATGGCAGGTAGTAGCCCTGAGATTCTGATTTGATGGTGTGATAAGTTCTTCAGGACAAGTCGGAGATGTCCGGTCACCATTATGATTCAAGTTGTTACTTGTGATATTTGTGCTCCGGTACTCAACATCTGGCATCTCCTGTTCCTTAGCAAGTTTGGTTTGCAGACCTTGCGGTGAATAGTCATTCTCAGACCCACGATCAAGCTCTTCTTGTTTCCTGGGGTTCATTAAAGAAGTCATTGTGGTGCTGGTAAAAGGCCAGGTAACAGCAACTGTCACACTCTCGCAGTGGAAGTGTTCATGGGTATTTGTAACAGAAACAATGCCCTTCTTTCTACTTGGTTTCAAACCATCATTGTTCCTCCAGACATATACATGGGAATCCTCACTTGCTGAGATAATATACCGCCCATTTCCAGTTAAACAAGCTGAGATTTGGCTGCTGGTGTTTCGGAATCCTGAAATATGGCAAGACATAAGAACTATGTAACTGGACCAAGCAGCAGAATAGAAGACGAAAATTAAGCAATGATTCCTTTTCTTAATAACAGACAGAGAGTGATATGCACAGGAAAACAAACAATGTGGCCGTTAGATCTATCAACAGGGACGAGCTATTTGAACATGTTAAGTGAACAATAGAGCCAATGATAGCAGAAAAGCGCAAGCTGACATGTTCCAGCACTGCGCTTGAAGGAAGAACAAGGCAGATACAATTGATCTTCAGTATTCACAGTCAAGTAGTCAACAATGATTGCACCATGTTCTGAAGTTCTGAACCAGTGTAAATTGTAAACTTAAGTGAAAAATAGTTGATAATAAATTTTTACCTTTAAACCTATGAACTAGCTCAAAACCATCAAGAACTCTGATTCGTGAATCTGCAGATGTGATTATGACCACTGAAGAATCCCCTGGGACAAACTGTTTAAGGAGCTATTATTCAGTTTAACAAACCAAAAATATCTTAACTCTGGTGCAGAATGATTCACATGACAACACAATGTTTAGTCAAAATAAGCACCTGAAATCCTGTTATTTTCTTCTGGCTAGATTTTCTTCTCTTGTTTTGCAGGTCGATCTGTGTTTTGTAGCAAAGCATGTCATCTAGCCAGGAGAAATGAAAAATATAAGGTTAGGCTTGCAAGACACCGAACAGGAGATAAGGTCTTTGAATGAGAGTTGAGAACAGAACTAAAATGCAAGCCGATGTACCAGATGTATCATACAGATGGCAACTGCCCTTGTGGGACCCAACCAGCGCGCCCTGAGACAACATCTTAAGGTATTAGGATGAACAACTAGCAGCTCCACTTGACCAAAATTAAGAAACTATGAAATAGATCAAATTCAAACCTTTCCATCTGGAGTATAGCAGGCAGCAGTAACCATTTCATGAAGATCGACCCAATCAACAATTTCACGCTTTGGAATACTCCAGATACGAACCTTTTCATCCAGGGAACCACTAATGAAGTATCTATCATCAACAGGATTGAACTGGATGCAAGTCACTGGATCAAAAAGAAATTATATTAGACGGACAATGCTGTTGCAGTGCTTAGACAGTGAGAGGGACGGGGTGGGGTGATTCTGAAGTGATGTTCGTACCATAGTCAGTGTGTGAGAAGGTTTTCAAACAATAAGTGCTTGACATGTGCCACAACCGTACTGTTTTATCCATTGATGATGAAAGCAAATACTGCAGGAACTAAAAGATGGATATAAGGGATGCTGAACTAGCAGGAAACTACAATGAATTCATAATAATTATACTTCAAATTCAACATGCTGTAGAAATGGATATGTCTTTACTAACAGCAGCAAGTATCCCAAGAGACGAGCAAGACAAGTGCCTAGCAAAAAAAAAAAAAAAATCTGTGCATGGTGTCTGGCTGTCCGCATATGCTTTCAGTGTATTTGAGGACAGAGTAGCTTGACTAGTTATGAGCACTGATTCCTAAATAAATACCAATGGAATAGTTAATTTGCACTTTTAAAACCAAGATTTATCCATTTAAAACAAGACAAATCTCATTTCATCTTAGTGATATAGAATACCTAATTCATGATTTTGTCAAAGTATTTGCTATCCATAAACTATTCAAAAAAAAGGTCTGACAGAGGCAAACCTACACTACATCAAAGTTAACTTATTCTATTTAACTTCTCTAACTTTGGCCAAGTTTATAGACAAATATATTAACATCTACAATGCCAAATAAAAGCATTGTCAAGACATATTTGATGTTGGATTTAATGAAACTAATATGATGCTGTAGATGTTGGCTCATTTTTCTATGAACTTGGTCAAAATTAGAGAATTTTGGTTTAGGTCAAAGCTAAAACAGTGTACATTTTGGAACAGAGGAAGTAAATTACAACTCTCTTGACAAGCTTAATACCTTCTTTGATCTGATGCAGAGAAAGAATGAATATCGATTAACAAAATCGGAACCTTATGGGTAAAAAACACAGGGAAAAAAAAGAAAAACTTTCAATTCCAGTTCAGTATCATGAAACTGGTTAGCTGACATTCAAATGTAGGACTCAAATATCTACATTTTGAAAGCACACAACAATATCATCCAGATCATAGACAATAGGTTCTCCAAATGCCAATAAGTTAAGAAAGAACTGTGTTGTAGGTCTCTGAACTTGTGCGGTAGCGGTAGTCACCTAGCCGGCTAGCCGGCTAGCCAGACAAACTTGCAAATTACTTTCTCATCTCCTTCAACTGGCACAGTTGTCACACCTAGCCCCTAAACTTGCACAGTTGTCTGATTTAACCCCCTAAACTTTGCTCCTGTTCAGGGGTTTTGGTGAGACCCATGCAAGTTCAAGGGGCTCTAAAAGTTTGAGGAGTTAGTTGAGACGACCAGGCAAGTTTAGGAGCCTGCAGTGTAATTCCTGCTTAGTTTTTATGTGCTGAACTTTCTAGATGCACTGAGACGGAAATTAAAACCATAGTAAAATGGCAATGTATAAGCGTGTAGAGACCATGTCTTAGTTACATGTAGAGAGCACCTGGGTCTTATGCACATGGTAAAAGCTTGGGTACACTTGGGAGCAATAAAGTCAATTTATCTATCGCAAAAACGAAAATGCATAAATGGCAGCTGGTCAAGTTTTCCTTTCCAGACAGTGCACCAGTTGCAATATGCCAGATCTGGATGCCAAGTTATGTACGCCCAAACCAAACAATAAATAAGTTGAGCTGGTGTGTGATCACGATGTTTCTAATATGACGATTGTTATTACACAGCTTTTGTGTTCTTAATGAGTTATGTTCGGATCTAATTTCCGTGACTGATATCCTACTTTCAGGTATTCCACATTCTATTGTAGCCTGAACTTTGCACTTACACTGAAAATTAATATTTACACATTAGAATTGAAGATAAATTAGAAATGTGTGTACATTACCTGAGATTTGGACCAGCTGAGATCAAGCACATCCTCTGAATGCCCTGCAAAGGTTATCACAGGCTTCTCGGACAGTGCAAACACATACTCAGGCACCATCAACCTGTCTGAGCTCACTGATCCCCCACTGTGCAGTACCTTTGATCGCAGCTTCTTCTCCCAATGGCTCCCACTTGGAGCAGCTGATGCCACCATCGTCCCTGATGACTCATTGCACACCATAGCAACAAGCGGATTGCACACCCCGTTCTCCTTCACCTCCCTCTCCTTCCCTGCCCTCTCGAACTCCAACACTTCCCAAACATGAATTATGCAATCCTCCCCGGCACTCGCAAGGTAACGGCCATCAGGACTAAATTTGATGCTCCAGATGGAACCACTGTGTGCCTGTATCTGCTGCGTCATAAACAGGCCACTGAGCTCCTTATGTGACTTCCCGTACTGCCGCACCTTGACTCGGGCAGGGCCATGGCGTGGAACACTGTCCTGGCTGTCATCCGTCGCGGAGCTGGAGTGGTGGCCGCCTTTGTCTGAAGACGTGTCCTTCTCGTCGCTGCTGCGGCGGTCACGGGAGTGGGTGACCAAGGAGCCAGCTGCGCAGCGGATGCTGCGGAGCCAGCCGCTACGCCGCTTGTAGCGCGCCCCACCGTTGCTGGAACCTGAGCTCGATCTCTCGATCGGCGTGGAGGCGCCACTTTGGGAATTTGAGGTGCAGTTGGAGTTGGGAGTACTGAAAGCTTGTCGGCGCATAAGCTCCTGAACAATAGGTGAGCGGGCCAGCTCCTCAACGGTAAGGTGGCGCCCCGTGCCGACCTCACGGAGACCGAATTCTTCCCTCACCACGTACTCTCTGCCGTCGTCAAGGTTCCTGATCAAGCACCTGGGGTCCTCGTCGGCAGCATCGGAGCCGTCGGACGAGGACCGCAGACGGCCGCCCCCGAGTGGCGGCTTCCCGGCGGAGCCCAGGGCGGCCCCGCCTGATCTGGACCGCGAGACGGGGGAGGCCGGGGGCGGGCCCGCGGCGTCTTCGGAGGCGGACCGGCCCGTCTCAAACCCGGCGAGCCCCATCAGCCCAAGCAGCCGCCGGCGCCGCTCCTGGACGGGCGCCGGCTGGTAGGTCCACAGGTCGAGCGCCGCTGCCGCGGCTGTGGCCGCGGCCGGCGCATCGCAGCCGCGGCGGCGGCGCGGGCGGTCGGCGCCGTCGTCGTCCGAGGCGGAGGTGGAGGAGCCCGAGGAGGAGAAGATGCGGTCGAGCGACTCGTAGAACAGGTCCTCCTCCTCCTCCTCCTCCTCTTCCTCCCCGCGCTCCACCTCCTCCTCCACGCTCATCGCGCCGCCAGCATTGGCCGTGGACGCGGCCGTCGCGGGGAGGCGAGGTGCGCGCGGCGTGTTCGGCGAATTGCGCGAGAGGGACAAAGATGATGATGAGACGGAGGAGGGAGGGAGGGAGGTCAGAGGTCGTAGCAGCAAGTGGGAGCGTTAGATGAGATCCGCCACGCCCAGTCGCCCACGCCCCAGCGCCCGCGAGCGACCCCGTTGCTTCCTCTGATCTCACCGCCCGCCCAGCGCAGCGCCGCCCCCTGCGTCTTACTTAAGGGTGGTTGGTGCTCGGCTGCTCGCGTCGCCGTCGTCTGTTGTCGCGGTAATTGCTTGCTTCTTGTCCGCCCGGGGTGGCGGGCTTTGCCGGCGCTGTTATTACTGCTCGCTGTCCTAAACTGGAGAAGGTAAAGCGGAAGCGGTGAAATCGGGTGTACGTGGGACCACGGTGTCAGTGGGTAGCACCGGAGTAATTTCCATTTCCGCGTGACGGCTCATGCGGTCATGCCGTCTGGGCCTTTCGGGGGTGCCACGGGGCGGCGTTTCAATTGGTGTGCCGCGTAACTGCGGGCTGTGTAACGACGACATGGCAGTTTGGGCGATCTGTAGAGGTTGGGTGACGACGGCTCCCGCCCGGGCGTCCGATATGTCCCGTGTTTCTCCCGTTTCAGGGCCTGTATGGCGTGGCTTTGGCTTTTTTAAAAATAGCTCCGGTTCTGACTTATTTAAAGAAACAGCTTCTCTGGAGGAGCTGGAGCTGTTCTGAAAAACATTTAGTAAAACGGCTTCTTCGCACTAGACGACGTGAACTCACAGTAAGGAGCCGCGCGAAGCTTGTTTTTTAGGCTTTTCCTGCACAGGCAAAAAATAGCTCCGGCTCTTGACCGGCTCTTCATGCAGAGCTCTTTCCAAAACAGGCGTTTGACACAGCTCCTACAAGAGCCCTGTCAAAGAGGCTCTTAGTGTCGACAGTGAGGCTCCCTTTGCGACAATGGAAAGTATAGGATTTTTTTTAGAAAAGCTTAATCCTATAGAGAAAAGTTTAATCCTATTGAGAAATTTCTACAATGTCCCTTTTGGAACATAATATTAAACCAAAATTATTTTGGATATTTACGGGATGGATAAAACCATCGGAATTTTGAAGAAAAACTACCATTTGGTTGGATCTCATAGAGACTTTTTTTTACGTCTCTTTTGTACTCTGTGTTGTATATAAAGGTCACAACAAAAACTTTTCTAGATTTTAAATTTTGTAGGATTATTACAACTTCCGTGCAACTTCAATTCTACATTTTTTTGTTCCTACGTTTTGAAAATCTTGTGTTCCAGAGGGATCCCAAATAACTGTGGCAGGACACATAAGGGTAAGTACAACGCGTCTGTAGGAGCCGTCTCCATGAGGCAAGATTTGCAGAAAGCACCCTCCTAGGCAATAGACAGGCCGAGGCCGTCGTCTCACGAGACGACGGGGTGGGCTCGTGCTCCAAGGCGAACGCGATGACGGGGAGCTGCATTGTACGGGCGTCGTCTCCAGGCTACGCGCGCGCGGGATCTAGCTGCAGCCCATGCGGATGGCTGTTCTATGGCGCCAAAATCCATTTCCGTCTGCATCTCTTCTCCCTGGCAAGTCGAGTGCGGTGGCGATGGCTAGGAAGAGCAAGGGCGCAGCGGCGACGGCGAGGGTAAATCTGCAGCGGTGGTAGCAGCTTCCTCCATGAGTGCCCGAGAACCCGCGGGATCGGATCTCGTCCAGCGGAAACCGCAAAGAGCAACGATTCTGGGTCTGGCGTCAACGCCGGCATGGGCGTGGAGTTTCTCGCCGCCGGACCTGCTGCTACCCATACCCATCCACCAGGTGTGGTCAGCGTAAGCGGTGCCGTGAAATCTCCGACACAGGGCAGCAAGAAGAAAGAGGATTTCTACTGGCCGGAGGATTTCGTGCTTGGGGACGTTGTGTGGGTGAGGTCCGGGAAACGCCAGTGATTATTATATTGATCCGCTGCTGCACTGTATTTAGAGAGTAACATTCAGAGGTTCTAAAATAAATATTGTATTCATGTTTATCTAATTTATTTTTGATCCATTTCTATCAAATAGCAACACAATGGTATACAAAATATTGTTCACGGTTGATCTAGCTACATGCAAAGCATTAAACAGCTTGCAGACGATGCAACAGACTCTCCATTGTACTACCTGTCTTTTTAGCTGTCTGTTTGCTAGATTCGAGGGTGTTGCAGATGACCCCCGTCTGTGGGTTGTACATGCCCTAAAGATATCGAGCTAGGCTCAGCATGGATATTTTGGGGAAGCGGGCTTTTATAGATAAGAAAATACAATAGTATGACTTCCTCCATTCCAAATCCTAAGACGTTTTGGATTTATATATATAGTTTTGCTACACACTTAGATATACAATATGTCTAGATAAATAGAAAACAATGTATCTAGAAAAAAAGTTAAAATGTCTTCGATTCATATAATGTAAGGAGTAATATATAATTCAGCATCAAAACATTAACGGAAAAAGGTTGGCGCCTAACTTAACTGTTTTTTCCTAAAAAAACAGCTGCTCGTTTAAATCAGTGGATTAGTTGAGTTAGTAGCATTGTAAAGGTAGAAGCGAGGGTATAAGGTGAGTGAACATATTCCGGCTATTAGTAGAAGGTGGACGCACGATTCTACGTTTATCAGTGGTTTTTTACTCGATTAAATCAATCACCTCAGGAATGTCCCTGTCATTAATCACCTTATTAGTAGTACGGCAAACCAGATGGACGACAACTCGACGAGTGGCAACACGAGAGGTATGCGATGTTGGGCTTGTGAAAAGAAATGAGTGCACAAACGAGAGCCATGATGTTAACGACGTGGCACCGCCGCTAAAATGTTTCTATGGCCTTGTTTAGATTAAGGTTAGAAATCAGTATTTGACACTGTAGCATTTTCGTTTGTATTTGACAATTATTATTCAATCATAGCCTAACTAGGCTCAAAAGATTCGTCTCGTAATTTACAATCAAACTGTGTAATTCCAATTTACACCCTCCAACTTGCAGCAAAGTTCGGATTTCAACCTCGAACTTCAAAACCGGACAACTTTGGCCCTCCAACTCTCGAAAAAGTTCAACTTTCAACCTTCTGCACGGTTTTGCGGATGAACAGTAACTTTTGATGTTTTTGGGAGCGCCGAAATTTATATTATTTTTTCGAGCATCTTAACGTCCTCAAATGAAAAAACTAAAAACTACAAAGTTGTAGATCTCATCGAGGTCTACAATTTATATATAAAAATTATCTTCATCCGACATCGTATTGAAGGGTTTTCTATTTTTTGAAATTTGAGTCTCATCACGCGATAAAATATGGTGCTGAAATTTTATATTATTTTTTCGAGCATCTTACTGTCCTCAAATGGAAAAACTCAAAACTACAAAGTTGTAGATCTCATCGAGGTCTACAATTTACATATAAAAATTATCTTCATCCGACATCGTATTGAAGGGTTTTCTATTTTTTGAAATTTGAGTCTCATCATGCGACAAAATTGTTTCACGCGTGATGAGACTCAAATTTCAAAAAATAGAAAACCTTTCAATACGATGTCGGATAAAGATAATTTTTATATATAAATTGTAGACCTCGATGAGATCTAAAACTTTGTAGTTTTGAGTTTTTTCATTTGATGACAGTAAGATGCTCGAAAAAATAATATAAAATTTCAGCACCATATTTTATCGCGTGATGAGACTCAAATTTGAAAAAATAGAAAACCCTTCAATACGATGTCGGATGAAGATAATTTATATATATAAATTGTAGACCTCGATGAGATCTACAACTTTGTAGTTTTGAGTTTTTTCATTTGAGGACGTTAAGATGCTCAAAGAAATAATATAAAATTTCGGCGCTCTCGAAAATATCAAAAGTTACTGTTCACCCGCAAAACCGCCCAGAAAGTTGAAAGTTGAACTTTTTCGAGAGTTTGAGGGCCAAAGTTGTCCGGTTTTGAAGTTCGAGGTTGAAATCTGAACTTTGCTGTAAGTTGGAGGGTGTAAATTGGACTTACTCCATGCATATGTCCAAAGATTTAATGTGATGGAGAGAGAGTGAAAAAACTTACAATCTAAACAAGGCCTATGATAAGATTATATTTCAAGCGCCCCTGACGTGACTGAGCACATTCTAATACACACAGCAAAGCAAAAGACTCGCCGAGCAATCCGTTTATACAGAGTGAATTCTGCATAAGCCACCACCGAGGACCACCATGCATAACTTCGTTATTGCCAACGCCGGAAAAACCCTGAGATCTAGATCAACAGGAAAGGAAGCGGCAAGCAAACAGAGGGAGATGCTATCCGTGCTCCACCGGGGCACGTAAAGAGAACACCGCACCATACGTACGCCCACAGGCCACATGCACGACAGACGCGCGTACAGGACCACAGCAGGGGGGGAAACCCCTTGGATCGATCGGGGGAACCCATCCATCCATCCATCATCACATCAGTAGCATGTCCGACTCCCCTCCGCTCCGCAACGGCGCCGACGCCGACGCCGACGCCGGCTCCAGACCCAAGGGCACCCATATGCATGCGGCCCCGCGCGACGAAACAACGCGCAGACACGCGGGCAACACACGCGCCGCGGCGTCAGCAGCCCCGGTCACCACTGACGTCGTGCGTGCCTGCGCCCACACTGGATGGACGGACCACCGCTGCGCAGCGTGTTCACCCCCTCACCGCGAACTGCGCGGGTGCGGTGTCGATCGGCGAACGTTTTGTGCTGTAAGCAGAGCATCAGCCGGGCAATGTCACGGGGGACGGGACGACGCCTAAAGTTTTGGCCGTAGAAAGCCCGGCCGGGGATCATCGATCGATCCCAATAGTGGCTAGGCGATTGATCGGCGGATGGATCGGAGGGTTCGGATGCATGGCATATGGACCACCGGCCACGGGCCCCGGGGTCCCCGGCCATTACGCGCCCCTGTCGGAGCTCGCGTGGGCAACTGGGCTGGGCGATCTCCCAAGACGCGAAGATGCCTGCCTCGCCGGAGCCGGTAGCCTTTGGACGGGGGCTCGCTCGATCACACCGTGTATGGTAGTACACCGTGCGCGCGCGCGATGACGTGAGATCTGCCAGCTGCCAGCCGCCAGCCCAAGAGACCGCGAGCCGTGGCGGATCCCGTACCCATACATACGCCGTACCCCGTACGTGAGTGGCAACCGACCGATAGGCGATAGTAGGGGGGTGAAATGTCCTGAGCTGACGGTACCATGCCACAGGCAGCACAGCACGGCGGGACGAAAGAATGGAGCATGGCGGCCAGTGAAAAGATCCGGCAGGGCACAGAGCGCCGTATCAGCTTTTGTTACCGGTGCATGTGAATCTCAGACCAGAAAAAAAAAGCATCAAATTGCACACATGCATGTAGGATAATGTTGAATACTACTAGATTAGTGCTAATTGACGCAGTACTAGGACGAAAACGAGCGTTGTCTGAATCTGCCAGGGAAACTGAATCTATCCCTGTGCATATGTATGCGCATCGCACCACTTTGATACAACCTTATTTTAAAAAAATCCCAATAGTGAGCCTAGGCTTACCCTGGGCCACCTGAAACTAGGTGTCGACGGGGAACCCTACGGACCCCCCATGGACCATACTGTAGGGAGGTAGACCTTGGTAACAAGGCCTACAGCCCAATCGTCAAGAAGAACGCGGAGCAAAGCAACGTGCAAAACCGAAACTCCAAAGCAAACTATACAAGGAAAGGCGTCCGAAACGTAGCTTAGGACTCTGACCTTGTATCCGAATAGGACACAAACAACGCCTCTCAGCACCTGGACTATAAAGGGCTGGTGAGGGTACCCATTGTAAGAGGAGAACACATACCCGATACTCAAAGCAATACAACGCAAACAGGCTAACGCCAAAACTGGACGTAAGGTTATTACTCGACCAAGTCGAGGGCCTGAACCAGTATAAATCGTGAGTCTCTTTGCGTAACCGCCGAATTCCACTATTCGCCGAAGCCCGAACAACTGTCCTGGGTACCCCCGTGGCAGGCTATCGGTGGTAAAACATCGACAGCTGGCGCGCCAGGCAGGGGCTTTCGACGAATTTTTTCTCGAGAGTTCGGCGGACCTCAACCTCAAGATGACCTTTTCGGCGGGAACAACCTTTGTCTTCGGATCCTGGATCTGCAAGGCTGACGGCGACGGCAAGCTTCGTACCCATCTCTGAGAAGAAAAAGAATTCGATGACGAAGTTCAATACAAACTCGCCGAGAAGATGACGAAACTCTCAACTTCGGATACAACTCGGAATAAGGAAGAAAGCGGATACGAAACCGACTCTGAAAAAGAGATGCAACCCGATTCCAAGACAATCTTCACGGCACAAGAGCCAAGCCTAATTGGACACGGAGACACAACAACGATCGCGAAGGGATACGACCCGTACAACTTAAAGAAGAGCTTGGGAACTTACGGACTGCGCAACGCGGCATCAGTCTATCAACACTTTACCCAAAACAAGAACTCAGCAAGAAGAATACTCCTAGAGGGAGCACAAGAAGGGATGATCATGACAGTGACCCCGCAAGATTGTGTGGTGCATTGGCCAGGTTCTTTCACTTTAAGCAAAGTCCATACTGGCACGCGCGTTGAAGAACTACCTTATCAAGAGGGAAAAGAACTCGGATCCATTTCAGAAGCTATAGACAGCTCAACCAAACGAAGGATGGAATACCGTACAAGAAGAGCTCGGAAGAGGTATACTGTATACATGGCGGAGCAGTTAGAACAACCTTTGGAACCACCACAGATACCAGATATAAAATCTTCAGACGAATCAGAAGGCAACATCTCGCCAGATGAGAAAAGCGACAGCAACGAAAATGATGAGCAAAGACTAGCAAGGCTAAAGAAAAACAAATTGAAAGCTGGAAGGAGGAACCGGGCTAAACAAAGGAAGCAAGTCTGGAATAAATACAAAGCGGAGCTAACGGAATACAATAGAAAGAAGGCGAAAAAAGAAGCCACAAAAAATACAAAAAAGGAAAAAATTGAAGAATTAACAAAGGAGTTGTACACCCTCACGAATAACGGGAAAGCAAAGGAAGACCAGAAGAAAGAAGTCGGGGGATCAGAAAAACAACCCGACGAAGAAATTCCACAGGAGCCACAAAGGGAGCAGCCACCCAAAAAATCGAATTTTCAAAGGATAGGACCAGTAGAAAGTGCTGATATCAATTTAAGGAAGGAACACTACTCAAAGCAACAAGAAAGAGACAAACCAGAATTGAACCAACGCTACCAAGAAATATCAAGAAGATTTGACAAAGAAGATGACTACGGAGAGTCTGAGTTAAAAGAAGACATGTCTTATTACAGAAGGGCAAGATCGCCAGATTATGGAAGAACGGAACCATACGACAGATTCCCTTGTTGAAGGGTCGAGATGGCGGACTAGAGGGGGGGGTGAATAGTCTTTTCTAAAATTAATCGCGTCGGCTAACCGATATAAATGCGGAATAAAAACAATCGGTCTAGCCAAGACTACACCCCTCTATATATGTTTCATAGCACCTTGCAAAGATACTAATTATGCAACTAAGGTGCCGAGCTAGCTAGAGCTCTCCTAAACAATTCTAGGAGCAAGGTCACACAAACCTATGCCACTAGTACTTTAAGCAACAAGGGAGCTCCTACACATGCTAGTAAGCAAAAGCACAAAGCCAACTAAGCTCACTAGCAAAGCTCAATAACAAGGCAACCAATGCCTAATTAGAGAGCGCAAATACTTAGCTACACAAACTAAGCAATGTGACTAACAAGGTTACTAAAACCAAATTAGCCACTCAGGGGAGCTACTTCTATGCTACACAAGCTAGAAGGTAACTAGTGAGCTACACAAGCTAACTAATTACAAGAGCAACTACACAAGCACAAAGTATGTGAAAGTAATCACAAGCTTGTGTAAGGGGGTTGCAAACCAATGGGAAGAACAAAGTTGACACGATGATTTTTCTCCCGAGGTTCACGTGTTTGCCAACACGCTAGTCCCCGTTGAGACAAGCTTCAAGGTTGCCGCCGGTCCTCTTGCTAGTGGTGACTCACAAGTCACACTCTCCCACGTGGAGTGCTTACCACAAGCTCTAGCACTTGACCCGGCCGGACCACTTGTCGCCCTTCGCGTCTCGCTTTACTAGAGTTGCTCTTCGCGGCTCCCGTGGGGCGAGCACAATGCCCCTCACAAAGCTCTTCTCCGGAGCACCGCACAAGCTTCTTGCAGGCTTCGACGGAGACCACCACCAAGCCGTCTAGGAGGTGGCAACCTCCAAGAGTAACAAGCACCACCGGCTCGCAACTCGATCACCTAGTGCCACTCGATGCAACCTCACGATGCAATAGCACTAGAATCGCTCACTCACACAATCGAATGATCACTATCAAGTATATGTGTGATGGAGGGCTCCCAAGCACTCACAAGCATGGACACTAAGTCCCTTGAGGTGCTCAGCACCAGCCATGGCCGAGGGCTACTTCTATTTATAGCCCCAAGGGCTAAACTAGCCGTTACCCCTTCACTGGGCAACGGTCGGGACGACCGGACGCTCCGGTCGTGTTGACCGGACGCTGGACCTCAGCGTCCGGTCGCCCGCAGACGACCACGTGTCCCGATTCCAACGGTCACTTGACCTGACCGGACGCAGCAGTTTCAACTGACCGGACGCTGGACCTCAGCGTCCGGTCGTTTCTAGTAAGCTCCCGAGCATGACCGGACGCGTCCGGTCGAACGCGATCGGACGCAGCACCAGCGTCCGGTCACTCTCCAGCTTCTGCGTCATCGTACGTCAGCGCGATCGGACGCAGCCTGCCAGTGTCCGGTGCATTCAGATCCAGCGTCCGGTGCTTAACCCTAAGCACTGTGCCGACCGACAGCCTAACCGGACGCACTACTTCAACGTCCGGTCGTTTCGGACTCAGCGTCCGGTCACTGTTAAACAGTTAGACCGAATCCCTTTCTCCTCTAACTTCTTCACCCTTGCTCCAATATGCCAACCACCAAGAGTTTGCATCCGGCGCAATAGAAAATAGACATTCCATTTTCCCGAAAGTGCCGAATCCCGCCGAGCTTGCAAACAAGTTTACACCATCAAACACCACCTCCTTTGTAAATGTGCCAACACCACCAAGTGTACACCATCATGTGTATGTGTGTTAGCATTTTCACAATCATTTCCCAAAGGATGTTAGCCACTCAACTTGCCACGCCACTCGATCCTAGCGACAATGCAAAGTTAGATCACTCGAGTGGCACTAGATGACCGATATGCAAACAAGTTTGCCCCTCTTGATAGTACGGCCATCTATCCTAAACCCAGTCATAAATTTCTCTACACACCTATGACCGGTGAAATGAAATGCCCTAGGTTATACATTTGCCTTGCGCATTCCATTCCATCTCCTTCAATGTCGATGCAACACATGCACCAACACGATCAACAATGATATGATCCACTTCATATCATCACATGATCATATTGGTTCATCGATCTTGACTCTACTTGCTCTTAACCGTTGCCATCGTCCATCGGCGCCAAGTCTTGCTCAAGCTTCACCGCCACGCGGTCCATCACTCCAAAGCCTTCGACTTGCCCTTCACGCTTGCAACCGGTCCATCAAGCCAAGTCTTGTCTTGATCTTCTCCACCTTGATCACATGACTCAATGTCATGTTTCATGTGCAATAAGCTCCTTCATCATCACATGTGTGAGCTTTGCAACATCTCCAAGCCATTTTCACCTTCATGGCATATGTTGCTCACACACATGTACCTGTGGACTAATCACCTGTGTATCTCAAATAAACACAATTAGTCCACCTAGGTTGTCACTCAATTACCAAAACCAAGCAAGGACCTTTCACTTGTTTCGCAGGAAGACTACAAACTTTAAAGCTACCGCACAAGTTTAAACCAGCAAATCATTCCAAGTATGATGGCAAAGTCGAACCAAGACAATGGCTAAGGGTTTACTCCCAATCTATTGAATTAGCTGGAGGAGACGACGACATCAATGCTCTATTCTTCCCAATGGCCCTCGAAGCAATGCCGCTACAATGGTTTGACAAATTGAGGCCAAGATCAATCAGGTATTAGGAAGACTTGCAAGAAGCTTTCTGCAACAACTTCGCAGGCATTATTACCCATCCAATGACTGCAGCCGAATTGAAAGGAGTAAAGCAAAGGAGAGGAGAAAATCTAAGGGAATACTATAGAAGATTTGGAGAATTCAGGGCTCAAGTCCACGACATTACTGATAGGGAGGTGATAGAGGCCTTTGCAGAAGGAATCTGGGCAAACTAGCAATACAAGGACTATTTCAATGAGAACCCAAGAACAAATGAAGACTTCAAGAGGGTTGTTGAGAAGCTAATTTCGTCAGAAGAAAGAACTCGGCACAGATTTGCTAGGGACAACCCAGAAAATAGAAGACCTGATTATAGACAGCAAGACAAAAGACCAAGGCAGGACAATATGGTGGCAACCACAGACAACAAAAGAAGATACAATGACAACGGCAATGATAGCAATGGTAGCAATCACAATGGCAACTACAACAATAGCAACAACCGTAACAACAGCGGTTACAACAGTAATAGCAACTATCAGAGTAACAACTACCGAGGAAGAGCGCCAAAAAACATAGAAAACATGCCGTGTCATATACACCCAGGGGCCAGACACAAGTTAGTTGAATGCAGCACTTTTCAGCGGCAATTCATGAAGAGAGAAAACAGGAATCAAAACAACTCGGAGCCAAAGCAAGAAGAATCCAAGAAGGAGGAAAAGAGAGCTGAAGGAGATTATCAAGAACCCCAATGCCAATTAGCAGTGATATTTTTAGGTGTTCCTAACACACGAAGCAAAAGACAAGAGAAACTAGCTCACAGAGCCATCATGGCAGCTGAACCAGCCATCCCAAGATATCTAGATTGGTCAGAGTACCCCATCCACTTCACAAGAGAAGACCAATGGACCAGTGCAGCAAACGCAGGATGCTACCCGCTGGTACTGGGCCCGACTATCGTAGGAGTAGCAGTAACTAAAGTACTCATCGATGGAGGAGACGGGCTTAACATAATTTTCGCAGATACTCTCAAAAGGATGAATCTAGATTGTGAAGGTCTAATGACACCCACAAGCACACCATTCTACGGAATAGTACCTGACAGAGCAGCTATGCCCCTCGGACAGATAACCCTACCCGTCACCTTTGGCACACCAGACAAATACCGGATGGAATTCATCAAATTCGAAGTTGCAGACTTTGAATCATGCTACCACGCAATACTTGGGAGACCAGCTTTAACAAAATACATGGCAGTACCACATTATCCATACCTACTGCTCAAGATGCCAACAACAAAGGGCGTATTATCATTGAAAGGAGATCTAAAGAAAGCACATGATTGCGACGTACAAGCAGTACAAATATCTGAAAGATTACAAGATATAAAGGAAGGAAAGGAGATTGCAATGCTGGCCAACGAAATGAACCCAGATGAGATTAAGATACCAGCTAAGAAGCCAAGCAACTTCGCACCACCAAAAGAAGCCGCTACCAAGACTATTGACCTACTGACTGGTGATCCAGAGAAGACGGCAATCATCAGTGCAAATCTCGACCCCAAATAGGAACTTACGCTCACCAACTTTCTTCGGGACAACAAAGATATTTTCGCTTGGAAGCCAACAGACATGCCAGGGGTCCCAAGGGAGTTGGCTGAGCACATAATTGATGTGAACAAAGGGTCCAAACCCGTTAAGCAGAAGTTACGAAGATTCGCTCCAGACAGAAAAGCAGCAATCAAAAAAGAGATCACCAAGCTCATGGCAGCAGGATTCATCAGAGAAATAATCAACCCGGATTGGCTTGCCAACTCGGTCCTAGTAGAGAAGAAGAATTCAAAAGAATGGCGCATGTACATCGACTACACAGACCTCAACAAACATTGCTCAAAAGATCCATATGTCCCACCAAGGATTGATCAAATCATCGACTCGACAGCAGGATCAGCTCTGTTATCCTTTCTAGATTGCTATTCAGGCTATCATCAAATATCCTTAAGAGAAGAAGACCAAAGCAAGACTTCGTTCATTACACCCTTTGGGACATATTGCTATAAATCAATGCCTTTTGGGCTAAAAAATGCAGGGGCAACATATCAAAGAGCAATTCAAACTTGCTTGGGGAGTCAAGTCGAAAGAAATGCAGAAGCATACATTGATGATGTAGTAATCAAGACAAAAGAACCCGGATCATTAATAGAAGACCTCAAGGAGACTTTCAAGAATCTAAAAGCATGGCAGTGGAAGCTAAACCCCACAAAGTGTGTTTTTGGGGTACCATCAGGACAACTACTCGGGTTTCTAGTCAGTAACCGAGGAATTGAAGCAAGTACAAAGTAGGTTAAAGCCATCATGGATATAAAACCTCCAAAGAAAGTTAAAGACATATAGAAGCTTACAGGATGCATGGCAGCACTCAACAGATTCATCTCCCGACTAGGAGAAAAAGGGCTACCTTTCTTCAAATTATTGAAAAAGGCAGGAAATTTTGAATGGACAGAAGAGGCAGAAGAAGCATTCCAAAAGTTAAAAGAATACTTGGCATCATCACCAGTAATGACACCACCAAAAGACAAAGAGGACATGATGCTATACATTACAGCAACCAAGAACGTTGTCAGCACAGCAATTGTGGTTGAGAGAGAAGAATCCGGACACGCATACAAAATGCAAAGACCAGTCTATTACATAAGCGAAGTACTAACAGAATCAAAAGTGAGATACCCACACGTGCAAAAACTACTTTATGCAGTGTTGATATCATCAAGAAAGCTGAGACATTATTTCCATGAACACAAGATTACAGTGGTAACCAATTTTCCACTTCAAGACATTCTACGCAACAAAGATGCAACATGTCGGATATCAAAATGGGCAGTAGAACTCGGTGCTCTCAACCTAGACTTCAAACCAAGAACAGCAATCAAATCTCAAGCATTATCCGACTTCATTGCTGAATGGACAAAAATCAGTCAAAAAGAACCCGAACCAATACTTGATCATTGGAAAATGTATTTTGACGGTTCCCTAAAGTTAGGAGGAGCTGGAGCAGGAGTACTATTCATATCACCAGAAGGGAGACAATTAAAATATGTGCTACAAATACTTTGGCAGGCAACTAACAATGAGGCAGAATACGAAGCATTAATACACGGTCTAAGAGTTACAAGCTCACTTAGGATCAAAAGACTACTTGTCTATGGTGATTCAGCTGTAGTAATCAATCAAGTCAACAAGGATTGGGATTGTACAAAAGATAATATGGATGCGTCCTGTGCAGAAGTCAGAAAATTAGAGAAAATTTTCCAAGGGCTCGAAATCCATCATGTACTAAGAGATTCCAACGTTGCAGCAGATGTGCTAGCCAAATTAGGATCAGATAGAGCAAAAGTACCACCCGGTATATTTGTGGAAGAACTCATAGCCCCATCCATCAAACAACTCGGAAACACAGAAAAAGAGAAGGAGACAACAGATCCAATGGAAATAGATCAAGCAGAAGAACCAGACCAGTCAAGACAAATCATGGTCATACAAAGTGATTGGAGACAAACATACATTGATTTTATCAAAGAGAAGAAACTACCCGAAGACAAAGCAGAAGCAACTCGGGTTGTACGAAGAAGCAAAAACTACGTTCTGGTGGGGGATAAACTATACAAAAGAGCAGCATCATCAGGAGTCCTGCTTAAATGTATTCCGACAGATAAAGGAAAGGAAATCTTGGACGAAATCCACTCAGGATGCTGTGGAAATCATGCAGCCTCTAGGACACTAGTCGGCAAAGCATTCAGAACTGGTTTCTATTGGCCAACAGCACTCAAAGATGCAGAAGAGCTCGTCAGAACATGCAAGAATTATCAAATGTTTGCTAGGCAATCACATGTGCCGGCTCACAACTTAATATGCATACCGCCGGCTTGGCAATTCTCATGCTGGGGGCTGTATCAAGTCGGACCACTCAAAAAAAGCAAAAGGAGGCTTCGAATACATATTTGTGGCAATCAACAAATTTACAAAGTGGATTGAATACAAACCTTTGGTCAAATACAGTGCAGAAAAGGTAGTGGAATTCATACAAGACATCATGCATAGGTTCGGCATGCCCAACAGAATAATCATAGATCTTGGTTCACCATTTACAGCAAGAGAATTCCAATACTGGGCAAGAGATTGTGGGATAGAAATCGACTTTACATCAGTAGCACACCCGCATGCCAATAGACAAGTCGAAAGAGCAAATGGACTCATATTACAAGGTTTAAAACCAAGATTATATGAAGATTTGAAAGATTATGGTGGAAAATGGATCGACGAATTACCGAAAGTAGTATGGGGTCTAAGAACCTAGATCAGCAGAGCAACTGGATACTCACCGTTCTTTCTGGTCTATGGATCAGAGGCAGTACTACCAGTCGACTTAATATGGCTATCGCCAAGAATAGAACAATATGAAGAAGGCGAAGCAGAAGAAACAAGGCGGTTAGAAATTGATTCAATAGAAGAAATAAGAGACAGTGCAATCATACAAAATGCAAGATATCAGCAAGGGTTACGAAGACATTATGACAAAAGTACTCAACCCCGATCACTAAAGCCAGGGGACTTAGTACTACGACTAATCCAGAAGAAAGATGGACGACACAAACTACTCAGTCCATGGGAAGGACCCTTCATTATGAAGACAGCAACAGGACCCGGCACATACGAGTTGATGACTCTAGATGAAATACCTGTAAAGAACACTTGGCATATCAGCTAGCTCAAAAGATTCTACAATTAAGTACAATAGATTGTACTCAAGTTTTAAGAGAAATAAAACAGAGATTATTCAAGAAGAACAGCTTCAAATATGAGCCCTGTCCAACGGACAGAACCAACCCGTAATCAGGTTGGGGAAAAAGGGGCTTCCCTGTTAACAGCCAACTTGGAAACGGTTGTGCTACACGGGCAATCTTGTCACTCAACCATATGGAGATGGTCCGACTGACGGCCAACGGCCAAATAGCTTCTTGGGTAAGGAGACTCAAGCTAGCATTTGTCACTCTACCATAAAGAGATGGTACGACTGACAGCCCTATCCAACGGACAGAACCAACCCGTAATCAGGTTGGGGAAAAAGGGGCAGCCCTATAAACAGCTCAACCCAGAAACGGTACGATCGACTACTTCACCCAAGAAGCGACACAAACACTCCAACAACTCGGTCGCCTACCCCAAGAGTGGTACGATCGACTACTTCGCCCAAGAAGCAGCACAAGCACTCCAACAGCTCGGTCGCCTACCCCAAGAGTGGTACGATCGACTACTTCGCCCAAGAAGTGGCACAAGCACTTCAACAGCTCGGTCGCCTACCCCAAGAGTGGTACGATCGACTACTTCGCCCAAGAAGCGGCACAAGCACTCCAACAACTCGGTCACCTACCCCAAGAGTGGTACGATCGACTACTTCGCCCAAGAAGCGGCACAAGCACTCCAACAGCTCAGTCACCTACCCCAAGAGTGGTACGATCGGCTACTTCGCCCAAGAAGTGGCACAAGCACTCCAACAACTCGGTCGCCTACCCCAAGAGTGGTACGATCGACTACTTCACCCAAGAAGCGGCACAAGCACTCCAACAGCTCGGTCGCCTACCCCAAGAGTGGTACGATCAACTACTTCGCCCAAAAAGGGACACAAGCACTCCAACAACTCGGTCACCTACCCCAAGAGCGGCACGATTGACTACGTTGCCCAAGGAGGGGCACAAACACTCCAACAACTCGATCGTCTACCCCAAGAGCGGTACAATCGACTACTTCGACCAAAGAGTGGCACAAACACTCCAAACAACTCGGTCGCTGACCCAAAGAGCGAAACAAGCTATGGCAAAGTAGAAAAAAGCCACAAGGAAAGACAGGGTGAAACTTGTCCATATTATTCAAAGACATCTAAGAAGAAAAGAAAGACAGGACGAAGCCTGCTCACATCTTAAAAATTCAGAGACAAAGTATATTACAAGGACAACAAAAGAAGGTTGACTTTTCACATCTATTCAAGAAGACGGAAGAGAAGGAGAAAGTACATTCATTTGATCAAGAATTTGGTCTGATAGACCACTAAGCTATACTTTGGCCTCCTCCCAATGTCTTGAAAGCTTAGCCATTACAGAAGCTTCAGTAATCCGCTCAAAAGGAGCATCAGGGGCAACAACCCAGACATACGAAACCACATTGTTGATGCACCGGTAAAAGCCACCCTTCACAAAATCATAAAACCAGGAAAAAAGCACCGGTAATCCCTGCTCAGCAAAGACATGAAGGAACAAGAAGAAATTCCAAGAACTCCACCATGAAGTACTCAGAGACTTATCAATCTCAAGATCACCGATCCTAAGTCTTTTCAGTACTAGCAAGAACATGAAGTCTGACAAAACAACAATTTATACTGAGTTGTTTGCATGAGAGCTAGACAAAGCACTCGAAAACAATTTGTTAGGACAATGATCTACAAATACCGAGTTGTTTGCACGAGAGCCAGACAAAGCACTCGAAGACAGTCTCTCAAGACGACGTTCTATACATACCGAGTTGTTTACATGGTGCAAACGAAAGCCAGACAAAGCACTCCACCTATCAAAGAGTCATTTCATGACAAATGGAAACAACTCGTCTACTCAAAGCTACGGATACGTACCACGAAGCAACTAATCGGAAGAAATCTTGATCACACACACAATTCGTCTGACGAATAAGTAAAGCAGAGAAATCCACACAGAGAAACAAAAGAAGCCACATCAAAAGAAAAGGAAAAGAGAAATTGGGGAAACAAAGTTTATGATGATCATAGAAGAACACGACTACTACATACATCAAATCACCAAGATAAATCTATGACCGGACAATCTGCCCTTCGATATCCTTTACGCCAACATCAAAGCGAGGGCTAATGACAACGCATCCAACCATCATCAGTTCCTCGTCGGAGACCCGCTACCCACAGATTCAACATCATCGTCATCTTCGACAGCAAGGGCGCCCCAGTCGACTTCGTCTTTGGCGGCGAGCGCCTCCCAATCAACCTCATCTTCACTGTCACTACTAAGGACGATCAAATCTGCCCTTGTCGAAGTAGCATCAGCAGCAGAGAGGGGGACAAGAGTGACCACAGGAGCAGCCGAGGGATCCTCCTTCTTCTGTAGAGGGACAACCGACGCTGATGTCCCAACAAGGGGAGCCATCCCCACCACCGGAGGGGCTGGCAATGAAGGCGACGACAAAGACCTTCCGCTCGACGACTCCGCCACGGCCGTCCTCGGAGAGCGAACAAGCGAAGAACGCGACACCTTATGGACACTCTGCCTATGGATGAACTTCTTCTTCGTCATTGTGGCTATGGCGAAACAATTGCGGAGTGGCTAGTTAAATAGAGACCAAATCGCCATCCCAGGCAGTTCAACAGCCTCCTCGAGATAAGGATGGAGTTAAAACTTTCTTCACAAAAGGTTAAGTGCGGAGTTAATTCCTTCATCAAAACCAATATGGTGATTTGGCTTCTACCGTCAACCACGCGACGATCCATTTACTGACACAGCTAAAATGACAGAAGGCATAAATCTACACAATGGTACAATCCAACGGGCAGATTTCAGACTTATCCATCCAGCACCACAGCAGAGTTTTCAGATTACTACAAGAACAACCCATCAACCATGAAGAAACGAAGGGCCACCTCGCAAGGAACAAAAGAACCCGGTTATTAAAGAAAGAACTCGGGAGCCTCATGAATAACCAGGATTACAGCCGAAAAATGAATGACAACTCTAAAGACAAGATTCTTTCAATTACAAATGGCTTCAAAAATAGAAGATTACACATCTTACAAGACCCAATGAACTCGGCACTATGACAAGCAAGGTAGCAAAAAGGAGCCCAGACACAACTAGGCTCTAGAACGACTACATGCTCCAATTTGCTACTCGGTAGAACAAACCGCGCTCGGCTACACTGTTTTCTTCAAAGGACGGACGTAGTGCATCCAAGGCGGAAATCAGCAGCACGGCGGGACAACATAGACCAGGGGAAGTCGGCAGGCATCTGTCTACCCAAACCTAACGTGATGCAGGATCAGGTGTTGATCTACACCGGATAGTCTCAAGACAGACGGCGAGGATCAACCCAGAACTGCCGGATGAAGGAACGAAGCCCACATCACAAGACTTCCTCCAACTACCACCACGTACTTCCAAGTACAATGCCGCTACGGGATTAGTCTACCTCTAATCCCTATCACAAGACTTCCTCCAGCTACAATAAAATGTACAAGAACTACAAAATACGCCCGGGGGCTGCTCTACTTCACACACTATCATATTCATAACTACAGAGACTTCAGAACAGGCAACAAAAGGCTCGATGAATCAAAACAGCACTCCGGAAGGGCATTTATAGGCAAAAGAAGCGGTGCACATGGACTAGGAGCACCAACAGAAGAAATCTAACAAAGGACATAATGAAAAGACAGAATTCAATGAAAGAGGACTCTGGCATGAAAGAACGGCACTCAAGGACAAGCATATCCAAGAGAATATTCCACAAGCAATAATACAACCCGTGAAGACATGCATTGAATTCTCCAACAACCAGAAGTAACCGAACAAACAACTCAGAGACGTATGAAGGATCACATACAAAATTACAATGTCAAAGGATTACAGTCAAAAAAGAACTCGGACAGAGAAAAATTATACATCTCATTGATCGAAGACAAATACAAAGGTTACAGACGGCCAAACAGGACTAGATAAACTCAGACATAAGATAGAGACAAGATTCTTAAATATTGCAACAAGGAACCCAGTGACGGCAGCAGCGGCAGCCCGAACGTAGAAGAACAGATAGAGCAGCATGTTCATTACCAAGCAAGCATAAGCCTGAGGGCTGCTCAACCTCACACACCAGCATATCTACGAATGAAGAAAGAATTGAAGAAGAAATTTCCTACTCAAGGAAGAACCACAACCAACAAAGAAGGTATTTATAGCAAACTAGAGGTAAACAAGGCTAAAGATCACAAGAAAGAAAGAGGAAAAGAACAAAAGAGCAAAGCAACAAAGGCGGATAGTACCCAAAAGCAAGATTCCTGACAAAAAGTAAAAGAAGACGCTCACTCATGGCTATACAAGACCCATCCGTGACTAGCAAAAGACAAAGATCAAAGGAGTACAAATCGAGACCCTTCTTCCGGCTTCTTTTCAACAGAAAAGAACCCGGAGAAGGCTCGGGGGCTGCAAGTACCTACCACAGAAAAACATATTTTCAAATTTTTTGACCCTCCAGCTTTTTGTACCAAAAAACAGAAGGCTCGGGGGCTACACTCAATGAGTGCAATTTTTGCAAAATTGCACTCACTGCACTCAAAGGAAAAAGAACCCGGAGGACATCAAGCAAAAGTGCACATCAGCCAAAAGAAGAATCAAAGAAGACCATCTCAAGATTTCACTTCAAGAAGGACCCGGATCAAGACTACAACAACTCGGCCCTTGAAGCTCAATCATGAAATGCTCGGGGGCTTGTCGATGGGGAACCCTATGGGCCCCTCATGGACCATACTACAGGGAGGTAGACCTTGGTAACAAGGCCTACGGCCCAATCGCCAGGAAGAACACGGAGCAAAGCAACGTGCAAAACCGAAACTCCAACGCAAACTATACAAGAAAAGGCGCCTGAAGCGTAGCTTAGGACTCTATCCTTGTATCCGCATAGGACACAAACAACGCCTCTCAGGGCCTAGACTATAAAGGGCTGGTGAGGGTACCCATTGTAAGAGGAGAACGCATACCCGATACTCAAAGCAATACAACGCAAACAGGCTAACGCCAAAACTGGACGTAAGGTTATTACTCGACCAAGTTGAGGGCCTGAACCAGTATAAATCGTGAGTCTCTTTACGTAACCGCCGAATTCCGCTATTCGCCGAAGCCCGAACAACTGTCCTGGGTACCCCCATGGCAGGCTATCGGTGGTAAAACATCGACACTAGGGTTTAGCGTTATCTAATTGTTTTTCTTGAGGATTAATTGGATTGCAAACGCTCTAGCAAAACATTAGGTTGTTTTAAACATATACACAAGGATTCAAAAACTTTGTGACAATGACTATTTATTTGTTTTAATTTATTGCAAGCCATTTTTTTCTAATATTGATTATTAAGAATCATATAGAATGGTAACATATAAGGACAACGTTACTTTTTCTATACTAAATTCATCATGAAACCGTAATTTTATAGTGTATAATTCTTTGTATTTAAGATAGTACATTTTGGCTTGGGACATCCCTTTATAAGCGTGCTTTGGGTCTTCATTTTATAAGCATGCTTGGGGCGGCATTGTCACCCCCACACTCTTTTTCTCTTTTTCAGAGCTTTCCACTCTCGTTGCGTCGAGTTTGAACGAACTAACCATTCCTATATTCTTCTTCTAACTAAACAGGATGTTTCTCATTCATTCCTATCTCTAAAAGATTATTGGCGAGTGACGTTGAACTTGACACTTACATGTCCATTACTCATGTGTGGACGTTCACAATGGTGCCACCACATCCTTTTGGTTTGACCATTGCATTGGCTCCTCATGCAATCCCGTCACCCACATCCATCCCGCACTTTTCTTCTTATTCGTTGTAGCCTATAGCTGCATCCCCGACTAATGGGCGACGTTCATGTTTCATTGCAGGATGTCCACCTCGACGCTAGGCCTGATGTTCTTCCACCGAAGATCACCAGCAAATGATTCAGGGCAAGGGACGCGTACACCACTTTAGCTCACCATCATGTGGAAGTCAACCATAAAATGGCTATCGAATTTGGGGTATTACGGTTCTTAATAAGGCCAAAGTCTTCTCATGGCTCTACTTAAAAGATAGACTGAGCACATGGGCAAACCTTTGCTCCAAGCATGTCCTCGAGGACGACGTTTGCAAGGTTCTAAATCTCCAGCTATAGTTATCGCTATCTCTAGATATAGTTATTTGCATAGGGTAAAGCTATTTGCTTCTATGTGCAATTTAGCCACTATAGCCCGATTTAGCTTATTATTAGTTATTTGAGGAGGGAGATCGCTAAATGTCTTAGCCCACCATTTACAACATTGCGTCTGTCGTAAGTGTAGTTCTACGAGGGAGAATAAACGCCACATTTTCTTCGAATGCAGTGTAATCTCCTCCCTCGAGACCTTGCTCGGATTACAGTTAGTTGGCTTGACGGCAGATGCAGGCGTATAGAATATCACCCCATGGAGCCTAGACAATGTCCTTTATCCATCAATCATATGCTTGCAATCCTTTGTTGACTCTACGATGCGAGAAACAGTGAAGTCTTATGCAACGAGTGCTCATTTATGCGTCACATCATTTCTTTTATTTGTGATGATTTTGTAATATGGGAAGAATATTTTGTGTAAAAAAAACTTGGTATAGCCCCCCCCCCCCCCCCCCCCCCCCCCCCCCCCCCCCGATGGCCCGCTCACATGCAATCTTGCATTCCATTCCACCCTTTTTGTCTATCCACCAATTTGGCCGCACGACTACGAGCTTAATGAAATTTGATCCAGAGGGGATCCTCTCCGCGCTAGCTTAAAAAGGAATATAGTACATTTTTTGTTTTTTTGTCTTTTTTTAATGAAAGATAGTACATTTTTGTAGATATCATCGTTCCACAAAGTAATGGATTTATATTTGGAATCAGTGGGGTAACAAATAGATTACAGTATAATATATCAACAGGATGATCATGTCTTTTTTGAGACGAAAGAAGAACTATATTAGATAATAGCTGAGTACATCATCACGTTACAAGCACTCTGGAATACACTACATGTCAGGTTCATAAACCCGGGGTCCCTTGGGGACCGGCTTCCACGCCAGGGCTCAGCCCAGGAAAACGGCCTTTCTTTCTTCCGGACCGGCCCGAAAGTCTAAAAACCAACAGACCAGAGCACTCGCTTCAGGCCTAGGCCGCCTTCGGCCCATCTCTTCGACTGGAGCACTAGCTCAGGCTCAGGCTACCTCTGAATGGCCTCTCTGATCGGAGCATTAGCGTCAGGCCCCGGCTGCCTCCGCACGGCCTCCACTCGGAAAGCCTGACCCGAGGACCGCCTCCGACTCCGACCCCGTGTCTCCGACCGGGATTCATAGAAAAACATCGCCATCACTATTCTCCGACTGGCGTGCTAGAACCGACTGAGGACCATCCGACTGGGGACGCCCGCTCGGAAAGAACCAGAAGGCGTGCGGAGAAAGGCAAGGCATGGCTCACAAGTCAACACCACTGTACCAGGGACCATACCCTGCACGAAGTAGTGCTCTGCAGCCACCCTAACACAAAGTATTATAGGGGCCGCTAGAAACTCCCATATGGTAAGCCCCCCACGTGTCTCTGGACATCGATCGCGGTATGGGCTCCAGGATTTGCCATACTGGGTGAACATAGCACGGCTCCTCACATGCCACTAGGCATCAAGAAGTATCTTACAGGTACCGGCGTCATCCTTTCTAAAGAAGATAGCTTGACCTCCCGTGCACATCCGACATCCTACAGCGACATCGACAGTATTGGGGGGCTTCAACCATTATCCAGTTTTCATCACCGTAGGTAGCAAGACTTAGAAATATATGTACTCTCCCCCTCTCACCTACAAAGCCATCCCCTTCATCTATAAAAGGGGATGCGCTCCCTCCCCTGAAGGGGAGATCGACTTCTTTAAGCTCAGACTCACTAGATTGACACCAACCCCTTACAATCGCAGTACCACCGAGTTCCGACCGCAACCCTTCCGGTCGGAGCCTTCCGAACCTCTTGTATACTCCCTCCTTTCTCCTTCTCGTTTGTAACCCCACTACAGACTTCGAGCACCTGGGCTTAGGAATAAAGTCACCAACCGACCCCGACTGGACGTAGGGCACGTTGCCTGAACTAGTATAAATCCTGTGTCATTGAGTGCTAGGCCACCTCCGATCACAACGTACAACAAAACTACAAATATTTACTAGTTGGTCACTTTCTGCACCAATAGTTGGCGCCATCCGTGGGGAAGACGTTGTACGTTCAACACACTTGGTCATCGGATGGCCCATTTTTCTGCCACCCCTGCCGTGGTGGGCTCGGGCGATACGATTTGCTTCGGCTCGTTGGAGTTCCCTGCACTCTCGCCTGCCGAGATGCGGGTTCCACCCATCTTCGAGCCGTCCCAGGCCTTCCGCTTCGGGAGTCTGGACTTCGTCACCAACCGGCTCGGCATACTTCACCTCCGCGAGGAGGCTCATGACCCAACACCCGTCTGAGGGATGTCCTCCATCGACTCTGGGACGCGCGACTTCAACGACGCGGCATCTGCGCTTCATTCTGAGCAAACTCTCTGCTCAAACCCCGCTGTGAGTAATATACATGTTGTTATTTACTTACTGTGCTCTATCTTCTGCCAAATACCTGGTGGGTTACCATTGTCCCCATCGCAGCCGCCATACGGCCGGTTCCCCTATGGCCTTGCGTCTTCCGCGGATGCATACGCCCGGGGACTCCAAAAGGTGCTGGCACCGCACCCTCTCACGTCTGAGTTCGTGGGGATGGCGAGCTATGCTCCTACCTGTTTCCTCGACATCATGGATGACGACGTCGAGAGTGACGGCTCCAGCATCAGCGACATGCGCCTAGCCACCGTCGGGCCCGGGAGTACGCTGCGGCGGACGCCCCGGAACGACCGCTAGGGGTAATGGAGTCCTTCCGGACCCACGCCCCGCCAGGCCCCCACACAGGGACCCCCGAGCTCACACGTGAGCACGGGGAGGATCTACGACGACAGTGGCCGCATCAGCCACCAACTGCACCAACGCGCTCGGCGCACCACACTACGCCCCGTGCGCATAGACCAGCGAGCGGCGCTCGGGGTCGTGCCTGTCAGCCCCAGCGCAACGCCCTAGTTCGGGGGACCAATCCCTTGTAGTTCGCTCAGGCTAGTCAGAATGTTGCCACCGCGGCAATGCTCCTGCGTGACCTGCCCGAGCCGAACGACCCTCGCGGATGGGCAATCCATCAGAACCTTCGGGCACTATTGGAGACCATCGCCGTTCAATAGGCGGAGTACTCCGTATCATGACTCATGACCTCGCACCCCGTCCGGGGAACAGGGATGCAGCAGATAGGGCACCACACCCTGTCATCGCCTCAACCACCGATTGCGGCACAAGGAGCCACAACCGCTCCTCATCTTGACTTGACGACCGCCCCGTACTGACCGCCTATCTACGCGCGGCTCGGGCTAAACCAAGATGCGTGCAGCGTTGACCAGAGTTCTAGCCCTGAAAGCCTGGAACCATGGACCTTTGTCCAACACCCCCAGCAAGCGCCTTTTCTGCCGCGCTTCAACGAGGGCCACGACAAAGGTAAGGCCAAGCGCCAGGATCAAGACGAGGGCCCCTCCACACAGAGGGGAAAGAAGAACAGAAAGGATCGCCACCGACCGGCCAACTCCGCGTTAGCCGCCGCGGCAGATTACGTGGGCACTCAGCCCCAGCAAGACCCTCCGAGCCACTTTCACGAGATCATGGAGAGCCCATGCACCAACCACAACTATCCCGTCAACCATCTCTACAAGGACTACCAGCTCCTTAGGTGCCTGCTGAGGTAGGCTGGCGGGCCAAGGGAAGAAGGGGGCGCAGTGGACAAGGATCCAGACAACCGAGGTGATCCGACCGAAAGCCTACCGACTGAAGGGCGACGACAACGCTCTCTCCAAGGACCTTGGAACAGCTATGTCTCTTCTTCTCTTCCTAAGTTTCAGTCTTACCTTTACTTAGCGAACGCTCCCGTTAGAGCACCCCGACCTGAACACTTTTTGGCTCGAGGCGCTCGGGGGGCTCCACTAGGGGGCTCTACTACCCCTTTGTTTTTGTTTTTACCTTAAGAACTCTTTTGGTTTTGTATGAAGAAACTCCTTCCTACCTGAACAAAAGGGTAGTTCGTTCTTTTGTTTTACCTTACGTAACTTTGCTTTAGAACATTCTGACTGATCGCACCACGCCTTTTCCTACGGCTATGACCGACCGAGCCACGTGGGCCACGCCCCGAGCTCGCAAAGTTGCAACCTACAGAACAAACAGGCAGGTACGAGATAGAAAGAAATTTAAAACAAAATTATGCTTAGGGAGAACTAAGGAACAAAAGGGAATAACCTTCCCCGAATGGAGCAACTCCATCACAAAAACAAAAACCGATTGCAGTCATTAAAGCACACACGAACGTTTTACATAGGGGTTCCCCCACGAACTTAAACTTTTTACATTTACTAACTACTTGTATTTAAAAAAGGTATTAAACCGACCCGACGGCATCTGCTGACGGCGCGACCGACGAAGGCGCAGGCTGCTCGCTCTCCGACAGCATGACATTTGGCTCGATCAGGGCTGAGGCGACGTTACCCCCCAAACCAGGCTCCATGCTATCTGCAGGCTCAGAGGCATCCTCTCCACGCATGCTTCGGGCCATGTCCTAACGGCGAACATCCATCACCCACTCAGCGCAGACCTGCTCTGACACCAACCGCGCGTGCGGCAGCAGGCTCACCCTGATTGACTAGATGTCCTCCATGCTCAGGCCTTCAGCATACCCGCCGCAGATAGTGGCGAAGTCCAGGTTCGGGTGGTACATCACCACCAAGGTCAGCACCCCCGACGCTCCATAAAATAGCCCGCTCCTGACCAGGTCCTTGACCGTGTTCGGGACCTCCACCAGCTGGACCGTGGGCGCACTGGTACTTGGCGCCGACCCGAAGATTTCCGAGATGACAAGCCGGGCAACGTTGCAAATCTGGTTGAGATCCCCTTTGAGAGCGCGTCGCTCTTCACGGGACTTGGCCAGCTCCTCGGCGTTCTGGCTGAAGCTCGCCTTGGACGTCTCTAGGTCTCGCTCCAGTGCCTTCACCCTTTCACCCAGCTCTGGAGGAAGGGCAACAAACTCAGAAATAGGCTGAGGGAAAAATCAACACCACGAGAAAACAAAAGGGAACGCACTGGTGCGAGAGGCTTCAGGGGTGGAGAAATCCTCTGCCTGTTGGGCCACCTGCTCGTGCAACCGGGTACTCGCATCTTCCATCCCCATCACCTGGCTCTAGAGCGCGAGCACTTCCTAATCCGCCTCCGACCGGGCCCTCTGCTCCGCCTCCAGGGCCTTCTATGCCCTCTCCAGGGCGGCCCGCTCCGGCTCAAGGGCTGCCAAGGCCTCTTGAAGCGCCACCTCAGTATTAGCCAGGGACGTCCGCAGCCCCGCCTCGATCTCCTCATGGCGGGCCTTCGCTGCCTCGAGCCCTTGCTTGGCAATAGTCGCCCACTCTGCCGCACGCTGCCCCTCCGCCCGTGCCACGACCGTCTAGATTTGGGACTCGCGGCAAGCGGACTCCGCTCGGCGCTCTAGCTTGGGCATCCGAGCGTGTTCCGTCCGGAGGAAGTGCGACTTGCGGGACAACACCTTCCTTATCTCTTGTAAAAAATAGGTGTTATAAAAACAACCGATGAAAGATTCAAAGGGCAAGGAGAAGTACCAAAAACTCACCTCCGTGGCAAGCTGCAGGTCAACCTCAACCAGCTACCGGGCAAACTGAGCCTGCTTCCGGGCGCTCTCCAGCTTCATGGATAGCTCAGTGAGCTCAGACACCACGGCATGCCCTTGTCCACCAAAAATTTCCTAGAGCTGGCGCTCTCGGGAATCCCGGAGGACGAACCTTGCCTTCGACGGGTCCTCGGGGAAGGGCCACTCTAGGTCACCCTCCGATGAACCGCCGGAGGGCACAGCCTCCGACCAGACCACCATCAGCTCCCGCGGCGACACCACCGGTTCCGCCACGGTATCCGCCTCATCGTCAGACGGGATTTCCACCACCACGTTTGCATGAGACGCCACCGGGCGTCCTAGCTTCGCCCCTGCCATGCTTCCCTCCGGTGCCTTCGGCTCTGACGACAAGGATAGGTCGTGCAGCCCTCCACCTAGCCAGATAGGGAGTTCGCTCTCCATCATCTCCTCCACCGCGACCGCCAAAGAAGGGGCCATGAGCGTCACCTCCGCCGTCAGCACCGGGATCGCCACCAACACCAACGCCGCCACTGTTGCCTTATCAGCAGCCCCCTCGGGGGGCAACACCCCTGAGAGGGAAGGCCTTGCTGCTGCCACACGCTGTAGTGTGGGCCTCCAAACGTCCTGCATGGGGGTCGGGGCGATGCTCAACCCCGCATCCCCCGGTCGCTAACAAAAATCGCGGGTAAGCCACACTCCACAAAGACTCGACCAACAAGAATCGAAGAAGCAAGGAAACATACCGGGTGGCGAGCGACACGATGTGGAAGGCAGGCTCCTACGACCATGGACCTATGGGCTGAGGACTGCTCCCAGGCTGCGACCTGCGCCCCCTCACTTCGAACGGAGTCAGAGTCATCCCGACCGGCTCCGCCCGGCCTATGGGTCGCTGCGACCTCCGGCTCGGGACTCCTCGACCGGAGCAACGGGCAGGGCGTCCTCCGACTGCAAGTCGTGTATCGACCGGGCGCTAGTTTGCCCCTCAGACCGCCCGGACTGCTCGACTGCAGCTGCGACGTCAAGGGGCGCGGTGACTGTGGCCGCTTCACCGCTCGCTCGCCAACGACGTCCGCACTCGCTGCGCGCTTCCTCGACGCAGGAACCGCCACACGCCGCGTGGCCTCCTGCTCACCACCAGCGGACGTCGCCGTAGGGCCGTGACGCTCCGCCAAGGTCACAATGACCTCCCGACTCTCCTCCTCGTCGGAGAAGACCATGTCATCCAAATCTGTAGGAGGGTCATCCGACGCGAGTTCCGACTCGACATCGCTCCTACATTCCCCGGCCCTCATGCGCCGAGCGACCTCCTTCTTCTTCTCTTCCTTCCGCCGAACCTCCTTAGTTCTCTTCTTCTTCCGGGCGTCTGCCGCTTCCTTCTAAGCGGCTTACTAGGCCTGGCCCTCCGGTCCCTTGGGAAGGTGCGGCCGGGACTTGTACTTTCCGAGCCCCTATGGAACATACGACCCCCAATCAAGAAATAGGAAAAGCAGAAAAAATGCGTGGATTAGAGAAGGGAACAAACCAGGCGGGACACGATCGAAGAGTTGAAAGGTATGGACCTCCCTTCAACCCTCTCCTTGGGCCTCAGCTGCAGCACCAGGCCAATGCGACTCCAGACCTTGTCGTCCGGTAGATCCTCCGACGACGTACGGTCTGGGTCCGTGAGGCCGTCGTACATCCACATCGACCGCACCCTCTCCGCCAACGGCACGACCCGGTGGTGGTACAGGGTGTGAAACACCCGCACCCCATTGAGGCCGCTCTTCACGAGCTTCCAGAGCTCCGCCTCGATGACTCCCACCTTTTACTTCTCCTTTTTGGCGTAGCCCCACGACCAACTTTCTTTTTTTCCCTGGCCTCCTGCCGGTGAACACCGGGAATGGCGTCGCCGCTGGATTCTTGATGTAGAACCACTCCCCATGCCACCCTCGATTGGAGTCGCAGGAGAGGTACCCGGGATACGAGTCTCCCACGCCCAGCTTCCTCTGCAGGGCAAATCCTCCCACCGGCACGATCTCAGCTAAGTCCCCCGCCGTCAAGGCTCTCGGGGAGAAGAGCCACTGGAAGAAATCTGCGTGCAGCTCCATCCCAAGAAAAGCCTCGCAGACAGTAATGAATCCGGCGAGGTGCAGCACCCCCATCGGATTGAGATGCTGCAGCTCCAGGCCCCACTCATTGAGAAGCCCGTGCAGGAACCAGTGCGCGGGGTATCCCAAACCTCACTCGTGGAAGGTAAGGAATGAAACCACCTCGTCGGAACGAGGTTGCAGGAACTCCTCCTTTCCGGGGACCCTCCAGTGCACCACCTCCAGCGGTGGTAGAAACCCTTTCTGGACGAAGGCCTCTAGCACCGACTTCCTCACGGTGAACGACTTCTAGTCCGACATCCTCACTCCGGATTGCAAAAAGAATCAGTAAGTTCTTCTCTTTTGCTCTCACCCTCTCCCTTCTCTTTCCTAGAGACCACCGCGGCTCTCAGGAACACTCACGGCAAGAAAAGAAGGGGGGCAACAGAAGAAGAAGAAGAATAGGCAAAAGAACGGAACAAAAACCTCTCCCTGCTCCTACTTAAAGGAAAAGGGACGGCGGTTGGGGAAGGACGCGCCAATCGGGGAAGGCAGAACGGTGGAGCAAGAATTTCTCTCTCTTTCCCATTTAATGCAGATGGGACGCCCCCTGACCGACGGGACATGCCCAGCACGATGAAACGGCTCCTGATCAGGCGGGACGTGGCCTGGCCATGGCCCACCACTACCGCATGATCAACCACTACCGTGCGTCGGGCACAAAAACCGAAGCGCCACCGCACATGGATGACTCCCTGTCTCCCCAGGCCAGACCTAGAGAGACCCAACAGTGAAATCTCCGCCGAGAGAGATCAACCGACCTCCTAAGTCGATCGATTCACTCAGGATAAACACCTGAGATACAGGTCCTGGTCGGGCGTCTCCGACTAGAGCTCTTTGAACCCCGTCTCTCAGGACACCAAGGTGAGCATGTGTTCATTAATACAAACAATTCACACAAGGGCTAACCCACGATTGGCAAGCGTAGGTACCAGTCGGACATTTCCGACTGGAGCTCTTCAAACTCCATCACTCCAGTCGTGCAGGCCCCACCACACGAAATCTCTACCGGGAGACAACCAGACCTGCTGAGTCGATCGATTCACTTAGGATAAGCACCTAAGATACAGGTAGGAAGCGAAGGGGCGCCCCATGCGGGCCATGCCGACTCCGTCTCGAATGACGAGCACGGGTCCTGGTCGGACATCTCCGACTGAAGCTCTTCGAACCCTGTCTCTCTAGTCATCAAGGTAAGCATATGTTCATTAAACACAAAATTGTTCACGCGAGGGCTAACCCATGATTGACAAGCGCAGGTCCCAGACGGACGTTTCCGACTGGAGCCCGACGAACCCCGTCTCTCTAGTCTTCAAGGTAAAACACTATCAAAGCCTCTATATTTCAATTTAAAATATTCATACATCCATACGCGCATTTCATTCCATACGCCTGAATCCCCCGGACGGTTAGGGCATGAACCGCCCAGGGGCTCGGGAACTAAGCATCGCACATGCAGCGAAATGCACCAGAATGCTCTGTGTTGCATGACGAAGCGGTGGCTTGCCTCATTCGATATGAGCAACTGAACAAAGCCAGGGGAGAAAACCATAGATGAGCACCGTGCGGCCTTCGCCCGGTCTGGCGAACCGGGTCATCTCAACCTTCTCGTTTGATCCTGAACCTCTCACCAAGCCCACAGAATCTCCATCGAAGGGGAGGCCGTCAGGCCACCCGGGTCAGTCTATGGAACGACCTAGGCATCTATCGGGCTGCAGGTAAAGGAGTAGTGGAATGTCACAAGAGGGCTATGCCGACCCCGTCACGAACGATGGACCCGGATTCCACTCGATCACACCCGTTAGCGAGCTCACCGAGCTAGTCTTCGAGCCCGAGCGATCAGGACAGGCGACGAAACTCAGCCGCTTCGGTTGTGAGGAACCAGATGGGGTAGCGCAAAAACAACTCACAGCCCCCACGAAGGCCTGACAGGGCTCGGGGGTTTAAACGCCATGGGACCGCAACTCCGAATTCGCGTCGACGGGATAGGCGACATCCGGCTACGGCTTGGGACAGCGACTCCTTAACTCACGTCGACAGGATAGGTGACATCTGGCTACGGCTTGGGTCCGTGACTCCTTAACTCGCGTCGACGGGATAGGCGACATCCGGCTACGGCTTGGGTCCGCGACTCCTTAATTAACGTCGACGAGATAGGCGACATCCGGCTACGGCTTGGGACCGCGACTCCTTAACTCGCGTAACGGCTTCAGACGGCTTCACTAACTAAAACTAACTCTTTCGATCCACAGCGAGCACCGACGCCTGGGTCTACTCGCGACTCCACCTTACCCGATCCCACGACGCGCACCGACGCCAAAGATCGAACTCTATTGCATCCGAAACTAAGTTATTTCCGTTCACGGTGCACACCGACGCCAGGGCTTGTTTCAAAAACAAAAAACTTCCTCGTTCGATCCCCGGCGCGCACCGACGTCGGGATCATTAAGTTTTGTCTCCATCCAATCCCCGCGCTTAAAAACACCTCGGCTGCACAACGACGCCATGGTTAAACAAAATTTTGTCTCAAACTAAAAAACATGCATACACGCCTGCTGAGACAACACCCCCAACCGGTTCGGCCCGAACCGCCTAGGGCTCAGGGGCTACACCCGCAGGTGCGCTCGCGCGCACCCACCGACAAGACAAAAATCCCCTGGACGATTCTGCCCGAATCGCCCGAGGGCTCGGAGGCTCCTGTCGGGTTCATAAACCCGGGGTCCCTCGGGGACCGGCTTCCACGCCAGGGCTCGGCCCAGGAAAACAGCCTTTCTTTCCTCCGGACAGGTCCGAAAGTCTAAAAACCAACAGACCGGAGCACTCGCTTTAGGCCTAGGCCACCTTTGGCCCATCTCTCCGACCGGAGCACTAGCTCAGGCTCAGGCCAGCTCCGAACGGCCTCTCCGATCGGAGCGCTAGCGTCAGGCCCTGGCTGCCTCCGCATGGCCTCCACTCAGAAAGCCTGACCCGAGGACCGCCTTCGACTCTGACCCCGTGTCTCCGACCGGGATTCATAGAAAAACACCGTCATCATTATTCTCCGACTGGCGCGCCAGAATCGACTGGGGACCATCCGACCGGGGACGCCCGCTCGGAAAGAACCAGAAGGCGTGCGGAGAAAGGCAAGGCATGGCTCACAAGTCAACACCACTGTACCAGGGACCATACCCTGCACGAAGCAGTGCTCTGCAGCCACCCTGACACAAAGTATTGTAGGTGCCGCTAGAAACTCCCATATGGTAAGCCCTCCGCGTGTCTCTGGACATCGATCGCGGTATGGGCTCTAAGATTTGCCATACCGGGTGAACATAGCACGGCTCCTCACATGCCACTAGGCATCAAGAAGTATCTTGTAGGTACCGGCGTCATCCTTCCTGAAGAAGATAGATCGACCTCCCATGCACATTCGACATCCTACAGCGACATCGACAGTATTGGGGGGCTTCAACCATTATCCAGTTTTCATCACCGTAGGCAGCAAGACTTAGAAATATCTGTACTCTCTCCCTCTCACCTGTAATGCCATCCCCTTCATCTATAAAAGGGGATGCGCTCCCTCCCCCGAAGAGGAGATCGACTTCTTCAAGCTCAGACTCACTAGATCGATACCAACCCCTTACAATCGCAGTACCACCAAGTTCCGACTGCAACCCTTCCGGTCAGAGCCTTCCGAACCTCTTGTATACCCCATTCTTTCTCCTTCTCGTTTGTAACCCCACTACAGACTTCGAGCACCCGGGCTCAGGAATAAAGTCGCCGACCGACCCCGACTAGACGTAGGGCACGTTGCCTGAACCAGTATAAATCCTATGTCATTGAGTACTAGGCCACCTCCGATCACAACGTAAAGCAAAACTACAAATATTTACTAGTTGGTCACTTTCTGCACCGACACTATATATATCCAGAACTGATTTTCATCTATATTGTATCCATACTGTGAGTAGCTCCAAATCTTGATCATGTCGTGCGCACTCGACATACATGCATTATTATTGTCTGTCGTAGTGGAGTCACAAAATGTGGCGTGTGCTAGCTACTAGCCAATATGCATGTACGCGCATCAACAGGAGTTCGAGGACAAACACAGGAGAGAGGGCACGCTGTTCGTTTCCAAATTTTCCAGATTATGAGGAGGTGGCCAAGAGGGCACATGCATGCACGACATTGGTCGCCGCAGATGGTGTGTGTGCATGCGGTGGTCGGATGGACCGGCCCCTGCCCATCAGGGCTCCAGGACTGAAGCAGTAGCGTCATCAGCCTGCGAACCCGGCGCGGCGCGCGCAGGTTGCAACTTGCAAACAATGCAAAGCATATATACACGCACGGCGGAGGACCACGGCCGGCGTACGGCCATCATGGTTCGATGACGACGCAGATAAGTGAGACCTCCGACTCCGATCTGAGTTGTTCTAACTTCTAACCACCATGGCGCGCTCGATCTGGTCATTAGCAAGCTACACATAACACTGCGACGTGCGTGCACGCCTCGTCTCGGTACCTAGTGTGTTCCAAAGCAGTGAAGCATGCCAGCTAGCAGCTACAAACGCTTGCATTTGAACCGCCCGTACCCCGTACGTTGTACGAGTGTTTCTCCCGGCGTCACCGGCCACACCGTACCGGTGCTCGTACGCACTTGCAGGGGGTAACCTCCCGGCCGGTCCCCCGGCTATGGAGTCACATGCCACGTCCTTTAAAACAAGTGATCACGTAGTAAGAAAGAGGCCAGGCTTTGCATATTTCATAGGGGTCTGGCACACACACATGCACACAACACGTAGAATTTGCATTGGGCCGGTGGACCAGTAAAGAGAGAACATGCATGACTCATCTACCAGCCAGCCCAGGGATCTCGATCGGGCCGGGGACGGGGGTTGCCGCTGCTGGCTCGACCGTCGATCGAGCGAATCAGCGACCGCTCGTTCGCTCTCAGCTATTAATAGGTCTCATGTGAGCTTTGTTGCCGAGGGGACGTAGGCACGTACACGTACTACTACTCCCCTCCAGCTCGATCGATCGGCCGACGTACGCACGTACTACGGCTTCTGTTTAATGGACGATGGTGGAGCTATCACGAGCTACATACCTACAGTGAGTGAGTGAGGCCGACTGGAGCACGCGTATGAGCCGTACGTGCCTTTGCTGTTTTCAGCTGATTAGTAAGGCCTATTCATGTTGCTGCTCATTTGGTGTGGAACATGCAGCGTGCAGAAACGGCTCCTCGCCCCGCCGCGTGCCGTCAGGATCAGCCGGACAAATCAGTACCGGGTGATGGTAACCGCCAACCGGTAACGATGTGACGGGTAAAAAAAACCTGTACCCGCTGATTCTGTGCTGGTGTGGCTGCAGGTGGCTCCGCAGCGAACAAAAGAACACCCTAGGCCTGCAGTGTGATGTCCATGGTCAGTGCACTCAGCAGGAACAACGCGTTTTTTTTCCCCGCCAGGCCGCATGCATTTGTTTTCTGAAACTGTTCTTCACTCCGACCTAGGCCTAGGCGTATAACTGGTCACGTGGGAGAAAGCGCGACCGGGAGAAAGTTGGTTCCTTGATCCGGGAGGATTGATCATTAGTATTGTATATTTGGTTGGTTTAATTTGAGGAATGAAGCAGTCTATCTTCTTTCATTTTTGTTTGGTACTCCCTCTACCCAGAAAAGAATGCAACTACGAGTTACGTGCTCGAAAAAATAGTCCACGTTTTGACCAAGTTTTTAGTGAATACTATTTGCATTTATGACTCAAAATTAACTTATTATGAAAATACATTTCACAATTAATCTAATAAAATTTTTATTTGACATCATAAATATTAATACTTTTTAATATATAATTAGTCATACTTAAGATTCTAAAATGTAACACTGTGCTGGAATTGCATTCTTTGCTGGGCGGAGGGAGTACATAGAATGACCCGGGAGGATTGAAGTAGTTGATTCATTACCATCACATTCTTCATAAGCTAATACAACAGATAGTAATAGTATGAGAAACAAAATCATTAAATTTGAGAAATTAACTCACAGTGCATCGTCTCATCTGGAATGAGTTTAGTTCGTCAAAGTAAACATCTGATAGAGGAATGTGTTATCTGCAAACGAGGTGATGACTACCGGTGATGATGCTTGATGCAGTGGGATGGGACTAGGGGAGGATATGACCCCGACCACACACAAAACCCCACCCCGCTCTCATTCCAATCTTGAAAAAAATTCAGCCGGACGAGCTAGGCTCCACTGCGACGTTACCGTGTGTCACTTCGAGCTGGTTGCTGCCCTCGCCAATCGATCTGCTCTTTCCTTTTCTCCTGCATCTCGTCAAGCTCTGGCGCTGTACAGTACCATCCGTGTGCCCTGTTCGCATGGTTGATAAGTCATGGCTGAGAGTACTGTTAGCTGATTTGTTGTGAGAGAAAAATATTATTCGTTACCTGAAAAGTACGGCTTATAAGCCAAGTGAACGTGACGGTGGAAATAAGGCACTGTTACATCAATGCCGGCCTTCGCCACTCCTTTTTCTTTTTCTTTTCCCCTAAAAACCTTACCAGAACTAGCCATATGTACAAGATTTTATAACCGAATGTAAGAAAACTGTGGCCCCAGTTGACCCCAGCAGCAAGCGAGATCACGACGCTGCTGGCTGCCAACGAGCGCTCTCTCTCTCTCTCTCTCTCTCTGCATATGCGCCACTTGCAGGAATATATATACTTTATATAGTGGCAGGATCCACCACGCACATCGATCTCCGGCTGGGTGCACGGAATCATGGATGGATGCCGCCGCGGTAGCGGGTTGTTTTTGTTTAACCGCGATGCATGCGTATATACCGGTATGGCTTGCGCGAGGCGAGTAGATCTGGGGCGGCGGCAGCCGGCAGGCACATGCAAATGGCAGCCAAAGGAAAGAGCGGAGGCGGTGGATCAGGCAGGCACCTGGTGGAAAAGGGCACACGCACGGCGCGGCGAAACAGTGGGAAACATCGGATGCATCTGCCGGGGGGGCGTCGCGTCGGGGAAAAAGGACGACAAGGGGAGGGACAGATGGATCTTTCCGTTGCAGGTGTCAGGAGGCCGTCACATGCATGCGCCACCCATTGTTATGTCTAGGCTCTGGTCCGGACGGACTCCGGACCCCGCTCCTCTGCCGCTGCCGCCCTATATCTATCTACATCTCCTTTTACAAACAGTGGCTTTGCCGATCGGCGATCGAGTAGGCACGTTAAAGAATGACCGGACGGACGGCGGTAGCTACCAGTAGTGATTTATGAACAGTTGACTTTGCTCGCGGTACCGGTCGAATGTCGCTGCTGCAAGCCGTCGTGGAAACATTAACCACCCATCGTCCAGCAGCCCGTGACCCTGGTGCGCCGCCGCCGGCCGTCCGGCCGGAACCCATGCGGCCCGGCCGTATCATAATTGTGCATCTAGATCGGGCGATCGGCACGGGCACAGCTGTTCGGCTCGCAAGGGCAGGGCGCAGGGGTACGGTGACGCCAGTGGTGGTGGGATGCATGCGCGCGAGTACGCGACCGAACGAAACGAGGCAGCTGTACGTGCGTGCGTGCGCCCGCGGCGTGGCATTGCGTGCTTGGCCCCGGCCCGAGCCCATGCCGCCGGTGGACCGAGCAAAGGGCACGGAGCGGGGGGACCGTGAGACGCGCGCATCGCCATGGCACAAAAAGCCTCGCGCGCGCAATGCCGCGCTAGTTACGTCCCAGATCTGGCCCTGCCGGTGCGCCGGACGCCTCCGATGCGTGGACACAGAGGTGCGCGCAAGCCAGCTGGTTGGTGGCCGGTGTCATGGCGTCGTACAGCGCATCCAATGGCGAAGACCTAGTTCACCTACGCTGAAATTTAGCTTATGTAAAAATATTGTGAGAGAAAAATAATATTTTATAGTTGGAAAGTAGCTCAGGCGAACAGGGGAAGCTTCAGGCCGTAAGTTTCGGACCAAGCCATTAGGCCAAATATCCTCATCAGAGATTCTGGGCGATTGATGTCAGCTTTTTATATTCACGTACGTTTGGGATCGGCGCGGCTGTTCGTTCGTGTCCTATTTGAGTTGCCCGTCCCTCTATTCACATTTGGCCTATTATATTACTGAAAGAAGAAGAAAATACAAACACACACGCTACAACAGTGCGGCTGCTGCTTCCTGCTTGCATGCATGTCACCGTTGAAGGTAACATACGTTCGGCCGTCCAAATTGAACACGTACGTGTACGTGGGATTCATTAATCTTTTCATCTGGGCCCTGCGATGCAAGTGGCGATCGAGGCGATATCTTGTAAGCGTGGAGGATCGAATCTGTAATCTGTATACGCTGTGGCACCTAATAAAAGGATCGAAATACCGTAATGCCGTTGCGTGCGTGCTGCGTGTGGTTGACAAGTTGGAGGGGCCGGCGGGTGTTCGACGGCACATGCAGGGCGCCAAAGAGGGACGGACGAATGGTGATAGTGATAAGTGATAGCGGTAGGGGATCGGATATTCGGATGCGTACATGCACGGCGGCGGCGGTGATGTATCGTTGCCGCGCGTATTTGTAGAGAGAGAGAGAGAGCAGCAGCAGCAGCAATCGAACCGTCAACCGTGGAGCTTGTTGTTTGATGATCTTGCACGCTCGTGAATCCATATAAGGCCTTGGCCGTTTCATCCCCAAACTATGGGGATTGAAGAGATTGAGGAGGATTTTAACTGGGAGGAGATTTAACCCCCTTCAATCCTTTTCAATGCCCTTGGTTTTAAGACAAAACGAACATGGTCTAAAAGGGTATATACTTCTGTGGACGTCTGGGATGTTTGCTAGCGGGTACGCTGATGATCTACGTCATGTTCGCTTTGGCTTGTTTGGTTTATAAGCTGTACTTTTTCAGCCAACGAACAATATTTTTCTCTCACACCAAATCAGTCAACAGTACTTTCAGCCATGGCTTATCAGCCAAACAAGCCTAAGCGAACAGGGCACTAGTCATCAAGTATGTTGGATGCCCACGGGGCATGGCGCTCCTAAGTGAACTTTGTGGTCTTGTGGACACGTGGCAAAAAAAAAAGGAGAGTCCTGGAAGTTCAAAAGTGGTTTCCACCTAGGCCCTAAGGCCCCATTTTGGTTAGGCTCTTTTCGGAGCTCATTCCGCACTACAATACCCGAGGAATCGAAGACAGAAGAACCATAAATCATGGCTTGTCTAGACTTCACATCATTTTACATGGAGAGGGTAAAATAACTTTTATGTACAATGCTGCGATAGATGCTGGCGTAGATGGAGTTGGAGGCAAAAAAAATGCCAAATAGGTCCTAATTTGTTTTTAGTTGCTTTGTTAATGAGTGCGAAATTAATTACTTATGGTATGCATATTTAATTGTTTGTGTGATTATTAGATAATGTTGCTATTAAAATTTAGCGCTAGCTATCCGTGATTTAACAATTCATTCATTTTTACAAGTATTTTTGAGGGAGGCATATTGGATCATGCACTAGACACAACTATCTAGAATGGAAAAGAAATTGTCGCTAACAGGGCAGTCGTAGATGGAGGGAAAGGCGCTCGAAATAAACATTGCAGTTTCTCCATAAAATTTAAATTCCTTGCTATAAACATTGCAGTCGAAAGAATTATTATAGGTCTAAGTGAAACGTATACTTAATTCATTTCTTTTTTGAGAAACACTTAGTTCATATACTGGGCCGTGGGAAGCTTTCACCATTGTAACCATTGTTGGACAAGGCCTTGCAGTCAAGCGGGCCGTGGGAAGCTTTCGCTGGGCCGTCAGGCTTTTATGCCGATAGCCAGGGGAATAATGGGAATGTTCACGATGAGATTATTTGAGGGGCTCTTTCGGCCATCGGCATGGAACTTTCTCGAATCCGGATAGTCCGCGCACTAGCTAGCTGCCGAATAGCGAACTAGCGATCCATCAAGCACTTTTTTTTTATTCGTGCCTGAGGTCAACGAGAAAGTGGGGAAAAACCCCGGTGGAAAACCTCCAGTGCCAAGTGAGACTCGAACACGGTCAGTAGGAAGTCAGCTACCGGCCTCTACCGCCCGCGCTACGTGCGGTTCCCGATCCATCAAGCACTTGATGGACTAGCAGTTGATGGCTTTTTCACGGATGGTGCTCGGTAGACACCGCCACCACACCAGCACACAGCCTGGTCGTTTGCTCGTATACGATCGTGGATTATAAATTGAAATAATATTTTTCTCTCACACCAAACCAGACAGCAGTAAATAATCAACGATCGTTTACGGACTATCAGGCCGACAGCCTTTGAAACCACGTACACTTGCATGCCAATTGGCACGGCAGGATCGACATGATTAGCGCGTACAGGGTGCGTGCAGCCGTGTGCACGTGTCCACGCGACGCGCGCCCGTGGGCGTGGAGCAGCTTGACGTCGGGGAAAAGTCTCCGCTCTCCGCATCGATCACGCACATCCGACGCGGGAGAGCGGAAGTCAGCCCACGGCCCCACCCTCTCGAGCATCGCCGTCGCCGTCCCGCGGGCTGAGAGTGAGAGCCATCCGGATGACACGCGGGGCCGGGCCTCGCCGCGAGCGCGCGTCCGTCCGCGTCGTCGCGATGAGTTTGGAGGGTGCGGTGGTGGGTGGGGCTGGGCGGCGGCTCCATCGTCACGTGGTGGTCGCCGGGCGGCGGTGGCGGGCCTGCTGTCGTTGACCTTTGGGTTAAAATAATGCATGGCGCGCCGTGCCGTTTCCGGATCATGCGTGCCGAAAGTGAGGTCGCTCCGAGACGAGGCCTCGGGATATTTGTCACCAAGCGTGCCGCGCGCATTTAGGGCGCCAAAAAGAGCAGCGGCCTCCTGTCTGTGTCGCATTTTCGGGAAACATGTTTAACGGTGCACCTGTATACCAGTACAACTGTTGTGCTCTCTTTAACTGTTAAAATAGTCCTTTATTAACCGAGTCTAAAAAAAGTCCTTTATTAACTGAAAAATTCTAATTATTTTGGAATATACTGGTCACAAAAAAACAGTGCACCTTTTCAATGGAAGGCGCCTCTACATTTTTTTTCTCTCCAATCGCCAAGGAGAATGTTGATCTGCGTGCACATGAAAATACCTGGTCCGTATAGGACTGCTACTATTAACTTTTGTGCGGTTTATGATACATTATTTTTCTGGAGTCCTTTCTGATGCAAAAGGAATATGGAGATTTCGCGAATGTACGCTGTACTCATGCGTAATTAAGGTTGAATGGTGTTGAAGATCTGCTGGGATTCTTGTTTTTCGTTGTTGCGTCCCTGGCTGCGTATGCATATCCAGCATATGGCCTGCTAAAATGCAGCCAGCAGTAGCTATCAAGGTCATGTAGCCTGTCATGGTCACTCGGAAAATCACAAAAATGGATGCAAATAGATCATCGTTTTAGGTAACCCGACAGTAATCTAGGTACGCGATGACGATGCGTGCACGATGATGCTGCCCATTTGTGTTTTCGACGAGCAGGAGAATTTCTAACAGTGCCGTCGTTCAGATTCATATATCAGCATATAAATGAATTGATGTTTCAAGGGAAAGGTAGCCGTCCAGCTGGGGATGGCACAGGTAACCTAGGGCCATGTTCGGCTGTTTGGAAAAACGGCTGATGTTGATGTTGATTTATTATAAAAGAAAAACACTGTTATTTCGCTGAAATGGTACGGCTGATAAGTTCAAACAAACATGGCCTAGGATTATACAAGTTGCGGAATGAATAAACAACAGTACAGGCACTTTCACGGAAGCGATAGAGATCCTTCCGAACCGAACCAAAGCAAAAGCTAATTGGAGCTAACACAAGCGGTCCAACAAAATTATTCTATGCGAGTTGTTTCGACGGCTCAAGGAATTCATCTTGGCCTCATATTGGGCTCGATCTGCAAGGTGACGAAGAAATGGTCATCTAACCGTAACTATCCGTGCAGTTCATAGTTATCCCTTCAGCACTAAGTTAACCTATGTATGCACAGCTAGTTTTTCCAAGAGAAACCAAAACAAAAGGAGACATTTGGCCACACTCGTTCCTCTTTTTTTTTTCTTTCAATCACTACAAAGGTAACGTATGCACACGCCAACACCACACAAAACTACACGTCTGTGTGGTTCCTGCTTCCATATGTACTTCATCAATGTATACGTAGGACAAGGTCCTAAACTATTGGCCCGGAGAAACTTACAAGCAAGTCCGGCCTTCTGAATTTCTAATTAGAGACAGGACTTTTTCGTAAACAACTCAGGTGATAAGCTGATCCACTCCCCTTTCGGCATATGCAGCTCCTAGATAACCCAAAGCATGCGACACTGACCCTCCAAATTAAACAAATGCAACAATCCCTCGCGATGTGGTTTAGGAACTACACATCTGCTTCCTTCTCGTTGGTATAAACACAGGTACTATATTCCCAGTACCTGATTGAATCGGACACACCGTCAAATTATTGCGAGTCCGCGAAAGTCTAGTCCAGCACGTAGCACGCCGCACGCCGCACGCGCTAATCGAGAACAAGAACAAAACCGCATGCGACTTTCGCAGGACGCACGAGCGCATTGGACAGTGGTCGTTCCATGGGTTTCTTTCTCGACCACTGATTCAGTGCCGTCCAAGTCCAACCGAGTAGCCGCTCGCTCGCTCGCGATCTACAGCGAGCCGAACCAAAAGCAACGTCCGCGCTTGCCCAGCGCACGCCTCGGGATGCGTGCGGCGGGCGTATCGCGCGCGCACGGATCGCGGCGTCCGGCGTGGCGCGAGCCGCGCGGGCGGGAAGGGGTCAATGCGCGTGGGGCCCGACCACCGACCCCGACCCCGTCCCCGCCACACAACGGGCATCCTCCTTTTCCTCTTCCTCCTCCTCCGTGGAACGCCCCGGCGAGCAGCAAAAAATCGGCCCGCCTTTTTGGCGCGATCCTGGCGACCACGCGACCTTTATAAAGCGCGAGCCTCGCCACGGGACGCCCCCTCCGAATCAGAGCCGCGCGCCCCATTGGCTCGCGCACGCACGACCGGTCGCCCGCTTCCTTGGCAAAGCCTCGCTCCTGGTCTTTCCTTTCCACGCGCGGCTTCAAGCTCCTCGGTCGGTGCAGTTCGCAGCGGGCGGCCGGGACACGGCACTCCACACACACACGCTTCATAGATTGCAGCTCGGCGCGTTGGAGGCAGGCAGGCAGGGATGGAGCCGGTGGGCAGGGGCGGGGACGGCGGCGGTGGAGGCCGCGGGAGGGGCTGGAAGGGGAAGGGCGTGACCTCGGGCTCCGCCGCGGGCAGGCAGCTGGCGCCAGTTTTAGAAGACGCGCCGGCGGCCGCATTGCTCCGGCCCCTGAAGAAGATCCGCAGCCCGGACCGCCGCCTCAACCGCTCCCTGTCCTCGCTCTCGTCGGCTCCGCCTTCCCCTGACTCGTCCTCTGTTTCCAGCCCCTTGTCGCCGCCGGCAACGTCGCTGCCATCGACGCGACACATATTTCCGTTCGCGTACGATCAGGCTCCGGCGGCATCGACGGCAGCGGTGGTGCCAGCGTCCACGGCTGGGTCGCCGAGGCTCCTGCCGCTGCTGCAGTACCCCAGCGTGTTCCAGCAGCCTCTGCCGCCGCAGCAGCATCAGCAGCCTTTGCAGCACCAGCAGATGATTTCGTTCGGAAGCAGCGAGCAGCCGCACCAACAGTTCGGGGCGGCGGCAGCGGCGGCGGCTCCTCTGTTCCCGCCGCAGCTCCTGGCGCCGGAGGTGCAGCAGCAAATGCTGCTACGCTACTGGAGCGAGGCGCTGAACCTGAGCCCCCGCGGGTTCCGCGGCGGGGCCGTGCAGCCGGCGCTGTACCAGCAGCTGCTGCGCGCGCCGGGCCCGCCCACCAAGCTCTACCGCGGCGTGCGGCAGCGCCACTGGGGGAAGTGGGTGGCGGAGATCCGCCTCCCGCGGAACCGCAGGCGCCTGTGGCTCGGCACCTTCGACACCGCCGAGGACGCCGCCATGGCGTACGACCGCGAGGCCTTCAAGCTCCGCGGCGAGAACGCCAAGCTCAACTTCCCCGACCTGTTCCTCGGCAAGGGCCGCGTCGGCGGGAGCGGCCGCACCAGCGCCAGCGCGGCGGCGTCGTGCTCCTCCTCTTCCTCGTCCGCTCCGCCGACGCCCGACGACAATCACACGAAGCAAGCTCAGCAGCATGACGGTGAACAACAGCCGTGCAACAGCGAAGCGAAGCCTCTGCTCCCGGAAACAGAGCAAGGAAAGAGCTCCGAACCCGAGCCAGATCCTCAGCTCCAGTCGGCCGGTCACCAAGGCGGTGACGGCAACGCGGTCATGTTTCAGCCGTCGGTGGCGTCGGGCGGCGTGTGGGGTCCCGCCGACGAGGCGTGGTTCAGCGCCTGGGGCCCGGGCAGCTCCGTGTGGGACTACGACATGGACAACGCCGACGGCCTCTTCCTCCAGTCTCGCTTCGCCAGTGAGGCGACCAGCATGGACTACGTGTCCAGCGCGCCGGCAGCCCCGGCGGCACCGGCAGTAGGCACCGCCGTGGCCTCCGCTGCCTCCCTTTCTCCTCCTCCTCCTCCTCGTCCTCCTCCTCCCCGCAGTCCAACCTACATGTGGAAGGACTGAGCATCGCACACGATCTTCACGCGCAGGAAGTATCCAGGACGCGGGATGCGCATAGGTCGCAGGTTTTTGGCCCGTTCGGTCCGAAAAATAAGCCGAAATACTGATTTGATACGAGAGAAAAATATTGTTCCGACTGAAAAAATAAGCTGAAAAAAAGCGGATTTTAAGAGTCAGCTTGTGGCATCTCGCCGTACGATCGCCATTTCACACAGCAGGAGCATCTGAAGGACCACCATTTTATCTGGACCTTTCCCTCTGACCGCTTTTTTCTCCTGATGAAACACCATAAGGAATCCCGGCTGGATTTTTGAGGCTGGGGACAAGGATGGCCTATATTTCAACCGCCATCCTTGCTGATATTTCCATGACGATTTCATGATTCCAACATTATCTTTAGGTATTTCATTTCTAGCATGTTTCCTTGCTGCATGATTTGTAGTTGCATAGCGGCATGAAGTAGTGTCTGTCTTTATTAGGGATCCCTACAGGCTTTGGGAGAGGAGACGGGTTTTATGCTCTCCTCTGCTCTTAGCTGAGGTTTATGCCTTTATGTCACGTACTGCATTGTACTAGTGCTATGGCACAAATATGAGAGTCAATGTGTGCGTGTGTTTGTGTGCCTTGGATTTGGAATATATATATATATATATATATATATATATATATATATATATATACTCCGTATGTCATTGGCAAAACTACCTTTATCTAGTGTCAGTTTCATGTTTAATGAATGGATTCCTAGTTGCTTAAGAATTGGTGATGTACATTTCCTTCTTATCCTCGAATGCATACTATGTCCTCAAGTTTAACTGATCAATCACATGAGCAGCTAAGAGCACTTTGTAAGTTTTTACAAAAGTTGCTAACAGGAAATCGTCTAGACATTGGATTCTTGTTGTAGTGTAGCCAGATAACGAAGAGAGAAAGGCTCAGTATGTCGCCCAAATCTGAGCCCAGACACCGGATACTTTTCTTCCCTCTGGCCCAAGAACAAAGCCCAAATATTGTGCCGGAGATGCAGTACTCGTATTTGGGCCTTCACCGGTATATAGGTCGTAAAGCTCAATTCAGCCCGGTTTGTACGCACTGACGGGAGAATCTCAACTGAAGAAGTCCACCTCGACGAGTCCGACGCGTTCGTTGCGTCGCCCAATCATGTCGCGGCCGCCGTCGCCGATGCTCTCCGTCCCGGAGAAGAAGACCGCCGCCGCCGAGCTCTTCCGCGACCACCACTTCTTCGGCGCCGCGTCCTTCTCCGACATCCGCGACGCCCGCGCCGCGGTCGCCGTCCAGAACCCGCAGGCCCAGCCACCCGCCTCCCGCCGCGCCCTCCTCCTCCGCTACCACCGGCTCCTCTTCTCCGCGCGCGACGACCCCTGCGCCTTCGACGAGACGTTGTCCTTCACCTGGAACGACGCCTTCCGCCCCCACCTGAAGCACGCGGCCGCCTCCCTCCGCTTCGAGAAGGCCGCCCTCGTGTTCAACGTCGGCGCGGCCGCCTCGAGGATCGCGGCGGCCGTGAGCCGCGCCACGGAGGAAGGGGTGAGGGCGGCGTGCGGGGAGTTCCAGCGCGCCGCCGGGGCGTTCCGCGCGTTGGGGGAGATGATGGAGGAGGAAGAGGCGACGACGGTGGATATGAGTTCTCAGGCCTCGGCGATGCTGGAGCGGCTCATGCTCGCGCAGGCGCAGGAGTGCTGTTTCGAGCGCGCTCTCGCCGCGGGGAAATCACCGCCGGTGTGCTCCAAAGTGGCTAGGCAGGTGAGATTTTACTGACTACACGCCCTGTTCCTATACATTCCTCTCGTTATGTCTCTGTTGGGGGTTTAATTGCAGTGCGTTTTGCACAACTTCAGAGATCAAATTCTTTGCAAGGCTCCGTTCGGCTTATCCCATATTCGGCTTGTTCGGCTATTTTTTTCAGCCGGAACAGCGTTTTTCTCTCACAATTCAGCCAGAATAGTGTTTCCGGCCAGTTTCAGCCAAAATTCTGTCAGCCGAACGGGCCGCTAGTTTATGACTACTCGCTTATCGAAGTTTGATGAAAATTGTTTTGGGTATTTTAAGATGAGAAAATGTATGTTAAAAGCAAACACTGAAAAAATGGTAGGAGTGGCCTATTTGTTCGTGTTGATCCAACGAGGAACTGAAGATGGTAGTGCTCCGGTGCTCCCTAGTAGATTTGTCAGGTTGGTCAAGAAATCTGAATTCGAAATGCACATGTTCCCTTTTGAGTGAACCCATGGGAGGGTGATAGAGATTAGAGGGCGCAAATGTTGATGCTTTTGAAATTGGCATTAGTTTGGAGCTTTACGTCAATTGCATTGTCCAAATTAGATTGTCCCCATTGTGAATCAGTTCCATCTCTGGTAGCTCTGAGATCTACTTCCAGCTATGATCGTGAATCCCTATTAAAAAGATGTAAATTCACTTACAAGTAGATCATGGTAACATATCCAAATAGATGAATCAATCAATACTACATCCAGTCATAATTAGATGATGTTCCGGACAGCAAATTTGACTTATACATACTCCCTCCTTTCCAAATTATATACTTTTGACCAAGTTTGTTAACATATTTTTCTTTGAACTTAGGACAAAGTTTGAGAAATTGGACTTAGGATAAAGCTAAAGTGAACTATAATTTGGAATGGCGGAGTAGTTAGCTACTCCTTCCAGTTTGCTAAAGGAAGTCGTTTTGGACAATGACACGGTCTCCAAAGCATAACTTTGACTTCTATTTATAAAAATATTTATTAAAAAATGACATTTGTATAGGGCAGACCCAGTGCCGGAGGCTCTCATATGAGTGGGGTCTGGGGAAGGGAAAAACCGAGGCAAGCCTCCCCCCCGCAAAATATGCGGAGAGGCTGCTTCGAACCCATATGAATAGATTTGTCTTGAAAAATGCTTTTATAAAAGTATACAAATGTCACAAATCTATTCATATGGTTTTTACATTTCTAAACTCAACACTTAAAAGTTACTTATTATGATTTATGTTCCCAATGTTTGACTCAGGCCATGTCTAAAACGACATCCTCTAGGAAACTGAAGGGAGTACTTTTTACTGTTTGAAACATCATCTCATTATGCCTGGAGGGAGTATAATTCTATAGGATCATGACACTGTTCTATAATGAAAATGAATGTCATTTGATCTGTTAAATACTTAAATGATTCTGTCATTCTTCCTGCAGTACTGGTTGCAGTTGATTCTAAAGTTCGATGTTGCTCATTTTTATGTTGCTTGGATGCATATTTACTTAATTAATCACCGCAACAAATAAAACAAAGCGAATCGGAAAAGTTGGCTAGCTAAGTGAGATTTTAGTCATTAGTTTACATATGGTGACAGGTTGATGCCTTGTTATCCTTGACAGATTTTGATTTTGTACAACTAGATATCTTAGTGGATTGGTGAACACACCAAACATAAAAAAATGAATCTTTGTAAATCCCAGGTTGAGGGTTATGAAACATGTGAAGGAGGAATTACATTTTGAATAGATAAAGTTGAAGAGAATTCAAACTTAGGTGGTTTGAGTGTACATCCAAACCATCGGTTCTAGAAGTTTGGGGATTATACCTCCTCTTAAAGCTAACAAGTTGATTGAGATATTTAGACAATGCCCATTACTCTTTCCAATTACTATGTTATGGGATGCACATCGTAGACAACATCTTGAACTTTAAGGCTTAGTTTGGTCAGGGGAAAGAAATTCAGAAAGGGAGAGGAACCTTATAGAGACTAAAGTAATTCAATTTTGTTTTATCGACCAAAGGTTAGCTCAAACTATATGGACGGTTCTGATTGAAATTTAAAGGAGAATAGAAACTAAAAGTAGATAAATGGATGATCCTAGTTTCCCAAATTGTTAACTAATCTCTAGTTGATGGTGCTACTGCTATTTTTTTGTGCCTTCTGTGATGGTACTAGTAAGCATGCATGACACTGTTTATCATTTTATTAGAGCGACAAAATAAATAGATGTGTTTGTACGTTGCTCAGCATTTAAAAATTCTGTACCGTTTCTTGTGTGAAAAAACCATTCACCTCAGGAAAAGGCTAAACTCTTATGTGTCTGGCTATATGCAGGCTGCCCTGTACTATGAAGAAGCTTATGCTGCACTAGTTGCTCCTCCGCTGCAGAACCACTTTGAAAGATCATGGGTATCCCATATCCAATTGAAGGCTGCTCTGTTCAATGCAGAAGCTTGCTATAGGTACAGTATTGAACTCCATGGGAAGACAGAAATTGGTGAGGAGATATCTCGTTTGCAGGTCGGAATTAAGGCACTTGTGGATGCAAAGCGAACTGCAAGAGGAGCTCCTGGACCCCTGTATGACTATGCTTTCAGACTAGAACGAGATATGAACAAGAGCACGGAGACAGCGAAAGAGGAGAATTATCGCGTATATCTTTTTCGCATTCCGGCTGCTGAATCATTGGCCTCTCTACCAGCAGCTTCACTCGTCCGTTCTGCATCCTTGAGTGAGATCTTAGATCCAAAGACTGAAAACAGCACTCAATCTCCATAAATGGATGCTTTTGATATGGTAAAGTTATGGAATGGTACGTGCATAGTTGCATTTGCATGTAAAGATTTCCCTCTATAGCAGAATTTGTAGGGTTGATAATGTTCATTATCATTCTTATTTTGTTGTTCTGCCGGAGTCTAAATAGGTGCACAATTCGGCTGATGATATTTGCGGAGATGCAACTAATATTTGCGTTGACGCGTTTGTGATATGTTATGCTGCCCTTGGATAGGAAAATTTTGCTGCTAGGTAGTTTCTATTTTTGGTGGTGTTCAACTTGAAGTCGTCATCAGTCCTACAAACCTATCCTGTTGGGGTTTAAAGCAAAATGAGCTATGCGAACTCTATTCTTTGTGTATAAATAGCCTTTTTCTCGTTACGGTTTCGTTATAGCAATGTAATCGTCATTGGCATGTTTGGTTGATGCCTAACTTTGCTGCAACTAAGATTAGATGAAATGTAGCCAATAAATCGAGCACCACACTTGTTGCAAAGTTTGCCATCGAAATGACTATGAGATGTGGGACATATGGCTAAGAAAGTTTGGCATCAAAATGATTATGACATGTGGAACATATGACTAAGAAAGTTTGGCACGCCATAGTTGTGAATTATGATATAAACCAAATACATGCCTAGTAAATTGTGGCGTGTATAACTTGTATTGGCAAGTTGTTGAAACAAACCAAACAACTCTATTCAGATGCAAAGTGCCAATTCATCGCCTGCACGGCGTTATGTATCTTCTGCAATGACAAACATAAGTTCATCATGGAGGGGTGTTATGTATCTTCTCCTTTCACAAATATAATTCATCGTGGAGGTTTTGTATCATTATTTCATTTTGCTGTGTTGTTGATAACACGTGTATAACAGGATAAATGTGTTGGAAAGAATGATGTGCGGTTTTATCCATATTAATCTCTCTCTCTTTCTTTTCGTTATTTATATGCCACATCACCGTAAATTCAAAAAAAAATTGAATCATACCCAGACACTTATACATGGAGGTAGATTCACTCCTACGAACTCATACACACACATAACCGGAATACCCCTATGTACAGACGCCAATGAACCAGCACGCAAATTTCCAACTCCGTACCTTCTCCCCGTTTCAAGTTATAAGACGTTTTGGCTTTTTTAAATTTATAGGTTTCGCTAGATAGCTAGATATAAGTCATGTCTAGATACATAGTAAATAATATGTAATTAGAAATAATAAAATATCTTATAGTTTAGAATGGAGAGAGTATTTCGCAATGGAAACGACTAAGGGCAGCCCCTATGAAGGCTAACACGAGTAGTGGTCTCAGCTAAAAGTTAGACAACACATGTTTAAGCAACCAAAGTTTTCAACGCAGGCTAATGCTTTTCATTCTTATGAGTGCTGTCACTTTGTCCTCTCTTCTGAAAAGCTGCATTTACTTTTACTGCACAAAAGAATCAACTAGTGGCTTCAATCGTGCAACGCGGGTGGGAGCGATTGCTTCTGATTTGTGTCAGATAAGGCTAATCAGCCTATTCGCTGGTTGGTTTCAGCTGATCTAAACTAGTCAGGCAACAATGTTTTTTTTTCTCATAATAAACCAGCATCAGCCAACCCAAAAACCAACCAACGAATATGGTGAATGCATTCTCTGCAGGCTTCTTTGTACCTGCAGAGCTACCATCGTTGTTGATCTGGCCACCAAATGCTGATGTGGACTATGAAACTAACATCCAACCTGGAGCGTTGCCCTAAGGCAGCTCCAGCCCTAACATCGAACTGAGACTGACACAGGTCAGTTGAAAATCGATTTTGCAGATGGTTCGATCTTCCTAGTGCAAGCATCGGTTAATGGGTCCATAAAACAATTAAAAAGTACTACTCCATATGCACTTTTCTTGCTTCAACTGCATGTGCAAGTGATTTGGGAGCTGTGCTTCGTTTTTTTGGCTGTGTTTAGTTAGCGATTTTTAGGAATTTGGTTATAGTAGCACTTTCGTTTTTATTTGGCAATTAGTGTTCAATTATGGACTAATTAAGCTCACAACGTTCGTCTCGCAATTTCCAACCAAACTGTGCAATTAGTTTTTTTCGTCTATATTTAATACTCCATGCAAATATCGCAAGATTCGATGTGATGAATACTGTAACACTTTTTGAAAAATTTTTTGGGAACTAAACAAGCACTTTATTGCCCATGGTGCGAAGCGATAGTAAGAGTCGCTTTTGCTCTGACATACCACGGTTCTGTTTGCACAGCTCAGCTCATGGTTCGATTTGAAGATACGTGCGCGCGTAGTGTCCCGGCGGCAAGTGGCCAAATAGAGCCGGCGCCGCGTGGCGAGTCGGCGAAGTGCAAACCGTGGAGGTGCCGTGCCACGCGCCCATGCCAAATCGTCGCCGTCCTCGCCTCTCTCGCCTGTCCCGGCGCCCCGGGCACGGCGAGCAGAGCAACCACAGCCAGGCGTGCGCTCCCGCCTTATCCAGTTGATTTCCATGCTAGATGCTGTGCAAACTCGCTAGATTCTCAGCATTTCCCGAGGCCCAAACGAACGGAGAGGGTCGGAGGCAAACCAAAGGAATCAACCTCGGTAGAAGCCATACGCAACTCGCAGTCGCAGCGGCCGTCCGCTCCCCTCCGCCTTTCGTTTGCCCCGCGCCTCTATCCTTTCCTCGCCTCTCCCGCGGCCACCACCTGTTCGACCCAACACAGGACTCCCCTCCATCCTCCACCCACACGCCCGCCCACTCGCCGCGCGCATACCCCAATGGCGACCGCCACCGCGTCCGTGGCGCCGCCCTCCACCTCCACCTCCTCGGTGCTCCTGCACCGCCGCCTCCCTTCCCCGTCGCCCGCGTCCGCCGCCTTCCCCCGGCTCCCCGGCCCGCCCCCGCGCCGCGCGCGGCTGCTCCTCCAGGTCGCGCTCACCAGCGAGGTGACCTCGGAGTCGGACGACGTGGCGGCCGAGGAGGCCGCGGCCGCGCCCAAGATCGGCCGGCGGGTGCGCGTCACGGCGCCGCTCCGCGTCTACCACGTCCTCAAGGCGCCCGACCTGGACATCCAGGGCATGGAGGGCGTCGTCAAGCAGTACGTCTGCGTGTGGAAGGGCAAGCGCGTCACGGCCAACCTCCCCTTCAAGGTCGAGTTCCAGCTCGCCGTCGAGGGCCAGCCCAAGCCCGTCCGGTTCTTCACCCACCTCCGCGAGGACGAGTTCGAGTTCGTCGATGAGGAGTGAGTGACGGCGTCAGAGTGCGTTCGAGTAAGCGGCGAGCGCCGTTCTTATAGAATAATCATGGCCGCGGCGGTCGCTTGTCTATATTGTTCCGGTGTAGGAGCTCGTGAGGCATGCATGGCAAATGCTTGCTTACTCGCTGCCTGTTGTGCTGCTCAGGCTCTTCTTCCTCGTTCGGTTCAGCATCTATTTTTCACAGCTGTGGGGAATTGTTCGGATGTTGGTGATCATCGATAGTTATAATAGTGATAATTTTGCCGCTGTTTGTTGGCTATGCTCTGTGCTTAGTTATTTTGCAGATTCTTCCAAGGAATTCGTTTGTCTGATCGGTACAAAATGCATTGCAAATACGAATTGTTTCCTTTGACTATAAAATCTGCTTATTTTATACTCCCTCAGTTCAATTTATTGGTCACACAATGGTCACTGTTCATATACTGTTTGAGTCGTTGCACTACCACTGTTCAGCCCGCTGTTTCGTCACTATTCTCTGTTGCGCTTACTATTCACGCGCTTTCCGTCCGCGCGCGGCGGAGATTGCGTAACGTCCTCCTAACGCTGTTTCCGACCACAGCGCAAAAAATGTAAGACTCGTTTGTTCTTCGGGTAGCGTTACAGGAAGGTTCAATATATATTCGATATCTTTTTTAATAATAAAATTTAAAAAAAAAATTCTTTCTGTAAATATGTTTTTATGAGAGAGGATGCTTATATCTAGGTTATATTTCTTAGGCAACTAAAAATAGGTCTTCTGTATAGGCATTTTGTTGGAGGCTAATTTTAAATCTTTTGCTATTTATTTTGGATTTAGATGTCTATATAGATTTATTGTTGGAGACACTCTAAGTAGGAAAAGCAGCAGTTGTTTACAATGGATCAAATAAAAACAAGGTGTACAAACACGGTACCAGCACAATGCTGGAATGGCCTCACCAAATTTTGTTCGATCTTGCCATAGACCAAGTACAACGCTACAGCCTCTTCATTGATTTTTACACGAAGTGTTTCCTCCGTGGATTGCTGGTTTTAGAAACCCTTCCATTTCGATCTTGCCATACACGTCTGCATATTATTCCACACTAACATATTAGATTACTCTACTTTCATTATTTTTTAAATTTATATGAGCTAGCAAGTTGACTTTATTGTTGATGATATCTATACGAGCTAGCAAGTTGACTCTACCGGCGGAGCCACAGAGGGGTCGACAAGGGCCGTGGCCCCTCCCAACTTCAGATGCAATTTGTTTCATTAATTAGTGCTAATATGTCTTAAGCTATTATTCAATATACATATTTGGCTACGCCTGTTTTTTCGAGCATTCGGCTACGACTATTTGCAATGCATATAAAGTAGAATAGAACAAAATTAGGTATGGCCCTGAAGAGTTGGAGAATCAAACTATAACATTATTTTCAATTCTTATGTATAATTGGAACATATGAATTTTATATGAACAAAATAGAAATTTTACATGAAAAAAACCATAGAAATAGAATAGTTATGCGTTCCAAACAAGGTCTTAATCGTGATTACTACCCATGTTTGATGTAGTACAGCAAGCGGCATGCCAAATGCCACTCTACTCGCCTGTTGTACGTAGTCGCATTTCGACGGTGTTGTTCTCATGATCTCATCATAATAGCACGCGGTGCCACACGCTCACTACTAGGCGCAAGCCATGAGGCAGGAGCAGGAGTGCAGGACATATATGACTTAATTATTAACCCTTTGTAGCTGTTGATGTCCTTCACATACTTTTAGATTTTGTATATTATAAAATTGACGGAATTTTTAATATAAAGATTTGATGTCCGCATGGTTAATAAAAAATTCATGATAAATATGTACATATATATATGATTGGTCCCTATTAATAGAAGTTTCTATACACTATATGTCGGCCCCCCTCTATATCTAGTTTCTGGCTCCGCCCCTATTGTTAATGATATCTATCGATATGAGTTAGCAAGTTAATTTTATTGTTGATGATGCCCTAGTAGTAGATTTTTTTTTCGAGGGGAGCCCTAGTAGTAGATGAAATCCCCATCGGAGACTGAGGCCCGTTGTCATCCCTATTTGTATGTGTAGACTGAGTGTAGTGATATCCTGAATGGAAATTTGTTTCCGAGATTAAAAAAAAAGGAACATGAAGACAGGCCATGGGCCTCAGGCTTTTAAGCCTTGTATGTACAACTCGGACCTCGGGCCGTTTCCACTTTCCAGCCTACCAGGGTTTTTGGCGACTATGTAAGATAACCGGCTCTTGTACCTCTCTCTCCGCTGCTTCTCCGCCGCCGCCGCCGGCTATCCGAGCCCTATCTCCCCGTTGGCGGGGTTAGGTTCATCACACCTTCCCGTTCTCCTATGCACGCCGTCACGCGCAGAGGCACGGAGCGCCGGTCGTCGAGCAGCAGCTTCAAGGCGTCGAGCAACAAGGGCAAGGCGTCGGCTGTTGGCGCAGGCACGCAGCCAACGGAGCGGGCACTGCCACGGGGCGGCGTGCATTCCGCTCACCCGTGAACCCACGTCGTGGTCACTTTCCCCCAGCCGGGAGCCGCCAATTGAACCTACCAGTTCCAGCCAGAGCTTCCCCCCTCGCCATGGCAGCCTCCGCCGCAGCTCAACGTAGATCTGCAGGAAGGAGGACGACGTACGAGAGGGCAGAGCTCGAGGCGCTCAGGGACGCCCCGTCGAAGGAGGCTCACGCGCGGCTGTGGGCCGACGTCCGCGCTGCCCTCGCGGCCTCCGGGTTCTCCGGTGAGTACGACGGGCTGCTCGCCGCCGAGGAGGACGTCAGGAGCAGGAGGGGTAATAGGGGGATGAAGGCTATGGGCGTGAGGAAGTGGCCCGAAGAGGCGGCGGCGGCACGGTTCTTGGGTACGTCTCTTCTCGTCCTTGCCCCTTAGAGCAACTCCAAGAGCCTCTTAATTGATAATTGATGTTGCTCTAAGAGCCTCTTAATTGATAATTGGTAGGAATAGAGATTTTGGTGAAAAATACCCTTGAACAGATTCTTTAATTAGATTTTCAAATATTGTCAATCCTGTATTTCGGATTTCTTGTAAGACAAAGATGCATAGCGGGGCTGGCTCTAGAGTGGGAACAAGATATAGGAAACTTGTTGGATGCTGAAATATAGCGAGCGGTTTTTATTCAAATGAGTCTCCAAATGATGATTTAGAGAGTGAGTTTAAGAAAGACTCTTGGAGATGCTCTTAAGAACTTGTGTGCAAAATTAAATCATTTTGCTTGTTAAATATGCTGCTAGTAATTTTCTTGCGATGTCCTCATTTGTTATATGATACCTGTGTAGGTGCTGCAGAGATTGGTGCCCACAGAAATGGGGATCTGGCAGTTTGTGACGAACACCACTCTGAGTCTGCTCATGACCATGCTGGGGCATGCGGAGTGGTTGAAGAGCCGTTTCATCAAGGTGAAGATGTGGAATATGAAGATGATAGTGACGATGACTATGAGGGAATTCTGAAGCCTGCATTTGCTGTGGATGGAGATCCAGATTTCGAGTCTGGCGAGCCACTTGATGGCTTTGAGTACCTTCGGCGTGTCAGGTATTCTTTGCTTCTGGTTTCCTCAGATTTATAGGACCCGAACATGATATTGTGATGCCAAACAAAGATTCGTATTACTGGGTTGCCCATCTGTGCACGATTCATTGTATTCTTTAGTCGATATTTAATTTAACCTGAACAATTACTACTGTTACAAGGCTCTATTGCATGATGCAACACCCTAGTCTTGCTAGTATGTATTATTTAGTTTTTGTGGCCATTAAGGCCTTTTATTATATATGGTTCAGTGTTGAATAGATGAATATCCATTATCTTAGTAAGATCAATATCTCTTGCAATTAGGTTTACTCACTGTGACTTCAACATATGAACAAATGTGAATTATAGTAAAGTGATATTTGATTACTAGGATTTCTCCATACTAGCTTGTTTTGGTGAAGTTTACCAAATGAACTAATGGTTAGAAAATAGGATGTCAAACCATGACTAGTTATATTTGCTAAATAGGATCTCCCAAACCTACCTACCAGATAGAAATATCGGCAGTTCATTTTGTGAAGCTATTAAGCTAAAGCTGAACCCAACAATATATAAGGTGGGGACCTCAGTTTTCTATTATTTTTTTAGATATACTTCTCGTGATCATCAATTGGCTTACCCGAAAACATTACTTTGAGTATGGCATGAAAACATTGGTTTACAGGTGGGAAGCTAACCAAATTCCTAGAGTGAAGGTAGCCAAGATATATTCAAGTGCAGCTAGAAATGAGCAAACTCCTTATATGCCAGATATTCCGGACATACCAAAGTGCTTACCTGATTTGCGTGCATCAAAACAATGGGAGGACACATTTATCACCCAGTTCGTGGAAACCAGGATGGTAAGCTATCTTGTGTAGTTTAAAAGATGCAAACATTTATAACCACATTTCAGTTTTGTTTTCTATTTCTCATAATTACCTTCGTAAAGACAACACCCTAATGATTGTAATATTGCTTCTTAATTTGTTGGCTTACCATTTTTTTATAAAAGAACTTGTTGACATATTTTACTATTTTGTTGGACACTTGACCCTTAAATTTTAGTGGCACAAGTCTAGAGCAATTGCAAACATGTCTTATGATTCAATATGTTATTTCATTTGGCAACGAACACTTCTTTTCTTATCTATAACCTATGTTGGAATAATTCTGTATGTTATTACTGTATGGTTTGTTCTGTTGTCACATAAATTACTTTATTTTCATGATGGGGCAATGGGTATCCTTTGTTCTTAGGAAGGGAAGTGTTAAAAAAAGTGCATCCTGAAAATCTGACAGCTATGGTACTGATAGAATGCCTTATCACACTAGCAGTATGTTTTATTCTAATGTTTGTTTTTACAGTTTGCTTGCTTTTTGTATGATACAATGGTGAATGTTTGCTCCTAGATGCAATCCACAATCTGCATGCTAAAACAAACAGGGCCTTAATCTGTATGGTCTGCATAGTAAATAAATGGTACCGTCATCAAGCCAACAATTGTACCGTCAGTAGGATTTCTATGATGCAAGGACTAGTATGACCATACTAGTTACTCTTGGAACTTGAGTACTCCCTGGTTTGCAGTGCCTTTTTTTTCTTTTTCTTGAGACTGCCATTTAATAAATTATTGTCACCTGGTATAGTATCATATTTATAGAAATCCCCAATCCAGTATGACACCAAAAAGATTCTTTCTTCTTATATGCAATGACTTGAACTTACTGGTTTTTCAATTTGAATGCTTGACTTGAGCTACCATCTTCTTCATATTTACCTTCTTCACAGCATCTACTAATTATATGAGATTATTAATTTCCTCAGGTGCTCTCTGAGCTTGACAATTCTGATGAACCATCTGCATCTAGTGCGACAAAAGTCTCAACAAAACCTGGCAACAGATCGGAGCCACAGACTGAACCGTCCCTGACAATGATTCGCAACATGGATGCAGTTTCAAGAGCTGCGACACTTAGGAACTACATTGATATGATTCAAAGCTTGGATACACTATCAAGGAATAACTGCCTGTGGCTCTTTGCACTCTGTGTTGCCATTCACACCCCCTTGGAAGCGGAGACGTGTGCCTCACTGAGGTCCTTGCTGCGCAAGTGCGCCACCATCCTTGCCACCAAGACTGAGATGGACGATGAGGTTGTAATGCTGAATATACTGATGACAATTTCAGGAAGGTATTTTGGACAGGGTGAAAACAGCAACTAAATAGGAGATCAGTATAACACCATCGCAGAGCTTCATTCTCACTGATAGTATGATGTCAGAATATATTATATTATATACGTGAAAGCTGTGTTTCATTTTCTTGTAATTGCTAGTTGGTTACTGCATTCAAAGCAGGCCTGCTAGGGTATTACTGAAGTTACACCTACGGGCTACGGCGTTGCTCGCATCCGGAGTGTTGCAAAAGCAGGGATCATAATCTCGTTCAGGTCGGCCTCAAACAACAGAGCCGGTCTTTATCGTGACCCTAAGCAAAAAGTCTTTATCGTGAAAAAAAAGAGGTCCGACCTAAAGGCAAAGAAGACCCGCTACTATAATCATTAGATTAGAAAAACAATAATTACGCCAGTCTTCTCGTGCCAGCCTTCTCCTCGCGCGCACGCCATGGCCGCTGGCCGTCGCCCATCCGAGGCCGGTCGACAAGGTGAGCACATGAGCTAGCCATCGCCTTTGTCGACGACTCGACGGTTGAGGTGGCCTTCTAAAGCGAGCTGCTCCGGCGATACTGGGTGGCCGGTGACTAAACATATAAAATATATCAATATTTATGTTGTGTAATAAGTATCATTAGCTAGATTAAATAGTGATATATATGTTCAAGAATTGTTTAGAGATAAACATGCTGATACTATTTTTTATAAACTCATGCAAACTTAAAATAATTTGACTTCTGGATACGTGAAATGTGTAAGGACCGATGGAGGAGAGTAGAAACGCATTCTTCAAGATCCGTAGTGCTGACTGCTGAGATAGGCTGGTAAGCTTGTTGCTGCGTAGGGTAGGGCTGCACTAGTGATTTCCATGAGACGTTGGGTGTGGTGTCAATGCGTCCTGGTTAATCACTCCGTTATCCTTTTCCTTTTTGCGTTAATTAAATCTCTCTATTCGTGTGGCAAAAGGTTGCGATGAACTCCGACACTACGTTGAAAGACATCGAAAGCAGTGCGGTGCGCACAGGGTCATGAGAAGCACAAGCCAGCCAGCCCTTTTCCTCCCTGGTTGGTCTGTAAAGAAAACAGCATGCCTCCTTTCCGCTTCGCGTTTTCAGTTTCACCCTTGATGAAGCAAAGCCCTCCTGCAGCATGCCCTCCAAGGCTGCTCCAACTTTCGGGAAAATTGAAGTCAAATTCGATATTTGGATATCGCACCAGGAACTTGAAGTCAAATTGGATATTTGGCAAACTTCTTGTCAGAAAGATGACCATCCATGTATCTGAAAGCTGAAATCCATCATAGGTCGCGGTTTTACAGCCAGCGCGCCGCGGAGTTCAGGCATGTGCTGCAAAGCAGGGACCGTTAACGCGCAGCTCTCCATCTCACTCGCCCGGGCCCGTGTAGAGGTTAGCCTGTTCGTTTGGCTGTGGCTTGTCGTAAACGATCGTAAATTTTCAGCCGGAACAGTATTTTTCTCTCACACAAACCAGCCAGCAGTACTTCTTCACGAACCAGCAACGATATGAACCAGCCAACCGAACAGGCTGATATGATGCCACCGGCCGGGCCATCAGGCCCAGGAGTGAATTAGCGGCATTGGATCCGGTTGTTTTGCAGGCCAAAGGTTGGTCGATGGGCGGACACGAGTTTAAGGAGCCGTCAGAAGAATCAGTCCCGCGCCCGTGCCCATCTCTCGCCGTATTATCCTGCTTCCTGCCTGATTTGCTGATGCGACGTGCTGATCACGTGAAGGTCAGGCCGATCCGATCCCCCGTCCCTTGCGGACGGATCAACGTAGGCGGATGGATGCTGCCAATCCACACGACGGGAGAGCCGAGAGCGCGCGCGAATCCGATGCGAGAAGCCGAGGATGACGCCCTGCTCTGCTCCCCCCTCCAACGGTCGGCTCGGGTTCAAAAAGCATTTACTGTATTAGAGACGGAGAAGGGAAGAGATGGCAACGGTCGTTGTTAGGTGAGGCTTGCGCACGCAGCACTGCACCAGCCACCGCCAGGTCGAGCTGCCCGGATCCCGGATTCAAAACCAAACGTGCTCTGCGTTTGAATCGTGGTGCCGTTGCACCAGCCTAATTCCTGACGCAGGGGCCCCGCACGAGGCAGCACGCATGAAACGGCTCAACTGTCCATGGAAACAAACTGTTCTGCTGGTATGCGCGTAACCAGGGTTGACCAGCCGTGGGGGCTGCAGAATTGGCCTCCGTCGATCTCGCAAAGCTTCCTCGCTTGCGATTGCTGCTTTCCCGTGCATTACCCGTCTCGAGGACGATTAGCAAAGCAGAGTACCAGATGAAGTTATCACCTAGCATCAGTAGCAGTGCACACGCGTCTCTGATGCTGGTGCAACCCCTGAACATTTTTGAAGACGAGATGATGAGGTAATAATCAATACCCAGGCTCCGCGATGTTTGTAACGGATAGCGTCCCCACCCCTGTGGACGTATTCCTTGTAGACCATCCACCGAGGCACCCTCCAGTCCCACCCGTCGGTTCACAGCACCGTGACCAGCCAACGCCGCTCCCGCGCTCCCCACGTGCGTGCGTGCGCGCACGAGCCTCAAGGCCATCCGCGAGAGAGGATTTGAATGCCCCCCGTCTCGCATCACCAGCAGCTTTGCCTTTGCTCATCAGTCATCACACTAACACATAATTAATTATCTCGCTAATCGCTCCTCCCCACGCGCGCTTAAATACCACCACGTCACAGTCCAACGCACTCTTTCCCTCCCTCACTTCACTCCAGTCCCACCTCCTCCAGCTCGCTCGCAGAGTCGCTGGCCGGAGCTCCTGCCACCAGAAGCCACCATGGGCCTCTGCTTAAGCAAGAAGAAGCCACCGGCCAAGCCCGGGAAGATCGCCGTGGTGGTCTCCGACGACAAGGCCAAGAAGCCGGCGCCGCAGCAGCAGCCCAAGAGGGCGGCGGCGGGGGAGGCCGCGGCGACGGCGAACAAGGCCGCGGTGTTCGTCGTGAGGCCAGGGTCGTCGGCCAAGGATCCGAAGAAGAAGCGGTCGTCGGGGTCGCAAGAGCCGCCGGCGCAGCCGAAGCAGCTGCCGGTGGTGCTGGTGCCCTCGGCGCCCGTGCGCACTTCCAGCTGCACCAAGGAGGAGGTGGACGCGATCCTGATCCAGTGCGGCCGGCTCAGCAGGAGCTCGTCCGGGGCCGGGAGGGCGGCGTCGTCGTCCGGTGAGGCGGGAGGCGGCGGCGGCGGACACCGTAGGAGGCGCTCGGGGTCCAAGCGCAGCTACGACTTCGACCAGGAAGCCTGCAGGGCCGGTGGTGGCGCGGACGAGGAGTGCGACTGGGAGAGGCAGGGCGTGTCCAGGCCGTCGCCGCACCGGGGCTCGCCGCAGCGGAAGCGGTCGGGTAGCCGGGAGAGGAGCGGTGCCGGGAGTGGGAGCCGGAGGGCCAGCCGGTCCCCCGGGCGACGCGCGGACGACGCTGCGACCTCTGTGGCGACGGCGGGCTGCGGCGGCGGAGACCGCGCGAGGCAGCCGCAGCCCGGGAAGATGGTGTCCGTGCCCGCGAGGGAGAAGGGACGCGCGTCGTCGCCCGCGGCCGCGTCGGCGAAGAGGTGCGCGTCGCTGAGAACGAGCTCTCCCGCGAGGATGGCGGCGGGGAATGAGAATGCTGGAGGCGGGCCGGCGGCGGGGCCGACGCCGGTGCTGAGCCGGAGCTCGTCCAGGAAGAACGAGCAGTATCCGTACAGGCGCAACCCCATGGCCGAGCTCGACGAGAACTCTCTCCGTAATAACAGCAACCACAGTGCCAGGCCGCAGAAGGTAAAGATCAGACAAAACTTGAATTTTACTCCAGTTATTAGTGCAATTCTACCGTACCACTCGCTCAAACTTTTACTGTGACTTCAGAAATCCACTGAGACTGCCGTCGCCGCGACGCCCAAGAAGGCTACCGGGCGTGGAAAGGAGCCGACGGCGGTGCCAAGCAGCTGCAAGCCGGAGATCGCAGAGGACGCCGCCGTTGCGGTTGCGGCGTCAGAGACGAGAGCGCACTCGTCGAAGACGGCCGCGACGCGCACGGTGAGCATCGTGGCCGAGAGCCAGACCCAAAGGCCCGGCGCGCAGCCAGGCTGCCGATCGCGGCGGGCGTCGCGCGACTTTGACCAAAACCCCGGCTCGTACACCACCCAGCTGCTCGAGGACATCCACAACTACCACCAGCAGTCCACCTCCGCGGCTCCCTCCGCGGCCACGCCTGCGACACCGTCCTTCTCGCTCCCGGCGTGCGTCGCCAAGGCCTGCTCCATCGTCGAGGCCGTGGCCGACCTCAACTCCTCGTCGTCCGAGAACCGCACCTACGAATACGAGCCTGGCCACTCCGCCGACGACAAAGGCTCCGTCAACTCGCCGGCCGGCAGCGACGACCTCGTCGAGCCGAGCGCCGCCGCCGCGCGCAAACACCTGCCGCCGGTGCGGGACGTCCGCGCGGAAACCGAGTCTCAGGAGTCAGCCGGGAGCAACAGCGTCTCCGGCCACCCGTGGACGCCCTCCTGGGAGCCCACCTCGGTCGAGTCCTCGGACCGGACGTGGAGCATCGGCGACGAGGTTGTCGAGCAGTCCGGCAGTCACGGCGGCCGCTGCAGCCCGATGAACAGGCCCCGACAGAGCAAGCAGAGGCAGTCCCAGCCCGAGCCCAGTGGCCGGTCGCGCGCCGGCTCTGGATATGGTAACGGCCAGTACCGTGGACGCAGCGCTCATCGTGGCAGCGGCAGCGTGGCGAGCGGCCGGTCTGGTGTTAGAGTCGTCTCGGCGAACTCGTAGAGTCGTAGCTGTAAGCAGAGGCATGGTCTGAGTGTATTTGTTCTATCTATCTAGGTGGTGGTGGCAAGATGGATTGCTGCTCCTCCACATATGTGTCTGTGTTTCTTTGGTAGCCACACATTTTTCAGATGTGATTCATGGTGTGACATTTTGCGCACCATTTCATGCATGTTGGTTTGATCAGAGACCTTCACAGGGTTGTCATTTTCTTCTGTTCAGTTGCTACTTCACACAACAGGGAGAGAAGACAGAGCCCCCCTGGTATTGGCATTAAAAATCATGTTTCCGAACGCACAGTCCCTGATCAATATGTTAGTATGCTAATGCAAACCAACAATTCTCTCCAGTTCGATAGTCACTCGAGCTATTTCTCCTGATTGAGAGTTCTATAAGGCGCCCTTTGTCAAGTATTGGTATAACGTTTTATAATTTGTGTCTCCTGTGATGAGAAGGAAGGTGAGGTTTAGTCATACTCCAACATGTTCAGTCAAATACATTCGTCCTGTAATTTGAAGTTTAGGACAAGTTTTATAGAAAATAATATCAATATTAATATTTCCAAATAGATTTACTACAAAAATATATTTTATAATTAATGAAGTGATGTTTACTTGCATCATAAAGATTGGTAGTTTGTTGAATTTGAACCAACTTGATTTTGTTTACTCTTTAGGAATTGCATTTTTTGGGATCGAGTGAGTACCTGATAAGGATCATCAGATTCTGCATCTGTTGAAAAAAAAGCATGTTTAACTAGTAAAACAAGTTACAAGATTTACTCAAATGCAATAGCTTTCGTAGCTCAGTTGGTTAGAGCACCCGTTTAGTAAGCGGGAGGTCTTGAGTTCAAATCTCAACGAAAGCATTATTTTTATTTTTTTTCAGATTTCATTTTTTATTGTCATACACATAACAAAATCCAGAGCAATTTTCTTGTATCTCAACGAAAGCATTATTTTTTTTCTTTTAGATTTCATTTTTTCTTGTCATACACATAACAAAATCCAGCAATGCACATAACAAAATCTAGCAATTTTCTTGTTTTTGGTAGGTTTGGTGATTTTCAGGATGGATCTTGTATTAGATTGCATAGGGATTTTTCAAATCAAATATATCTTATATGTGTTAGCTTTTTAGAATCTACTCTAAAATTCATCATGTTTATATTTTTTTATTTTTCATATATTTTGTCATACCTATAATATAGAATCGTATTTGGGAGGTTTGGTGATTTATGTGCCTTGAACTCAACTTTGGTGATTTCTAGGATGAATATTGTATTGGATTGCATAGGGATTTCCAAATCAAATATCTCTGATGTGTTAAATTTTAGAATCTGCTCTAAAATCTATCATGTTTGGATGAGTACTTAGGATTATGAGATTCTTTTTATCATATTTTCAAAATCTCCTTCAATCCAGACGGGCATAACTTCTTTTTGAACAATAAATGACAACAAATCTTTTTAGATGGAATTTGGAAACAACTATCAATCTTTTTGCGTTTCATCAAAGATTCAAAGGCACATGAAAAGGACTACCCCTGGCGAAGTCGACTGGTTGAACTCGGGTCGAGCATATATATGTAAATAATTTTTTTTTTGTCAAGAAGCTGACATATTTCTAAAAAAAAAGTCAAGAAGCTGACATACCTTTTTTTTTTTGGAATGCACAGCCCTTATTATTCTTGGTTTAGTGCAGTCAACGCCCAGCCGCCGCCGCCCGTCCGTCCCGTCCCCCTTCTTCGTCTTCTCAGTCAAAGCTAAAACCTTGCTCTCCTCGTCCAGTCAGACAGGGCATGAAACCCTAGGGCGCCCGCCTTCCCTCCGCGATCTGCCATTGCGCTCCGCGATGCAGGCGTCCGCGCGCCTCTTCTCCTCCGCGGCCTTCAGGAAAGGTGAGTAAAGCTAGTCATCAAGCCTATTTCGCCCGCGCCTCCCGTGTCCGATCCAAACTCTGGGTTTTGGCCCCGGCGGTGATGTGATCTTGTTTGCCTGATCTGTTCCCTCTTCCCAATGATCGCGGGTGTCTCTAGCGCCACCACACGGTCGTGCTACCGGACCTCCCGGGGGAAGGCGCATGCGGCGCCGCTGCCTGCGCAGGAGCCACCGCCCAAGGGGCGGAAGAGGATTTCAATGCAGGAGAGGAGGGCTTTGATAGTGGAATTCGTTGAGAAGTAGGTGACTTCTTCTCACTCGATTTTCTGGTTGTAGAGTTTATCTTTTTGGGTCATAAGTAGCAAAGTGTGTGTAGCTTTCAGCTCATTAGCATTTCTGTTTGGCTTTTTCCCAGCCGAGTAATAGACACTTATGCTAGTTATGCATTAAGGATTGACATTTGAGATTTAGAAATTAACAATGGAAATGTGGCACAACTCATTCAGATTTGTAGGATTCTGATAAAGAGTGGCAATTATGTCTAGGAGTTATAAAAACCTTTTTTTTCTGGTTAGTTAGTTATTGTCGTGACTGTTAAATCATGTGTTTCTGTTTAGTGCAGTTATAGAGCTTCAAATGAAGGCAAGTTTCCTACTATAATAACAAATATCTGTGATCAAATTGGAGGCAGTTTTTACACAGTGCGTCCGGTACTTCAAGAAATGGTGTATAATCATGCAAAATTACCACTGGATAATCCTAAGACAGCTCCACGTCAAGTCACAGTTGAAGTCACTGAGCACCTCATGCAAAAGGATGAAGCCAGAGTGGCTGAAAGACAGGTTTCTGAGCATTCCACGCCCAAGGATGATGCTGAAGTGGCTCACCTCATGCAAAAGGAGGAAGCCAGAGTGGCTGAAAGACAGGTTTCTGAGCATTCCACGCCCAAGGATGATGCTGAAGTGGCTCACCTCATGCAAAAGGATGAACCCAGAGTGGCTGAAAGACAAGTTTCTGAGCATTCCACGCCCAAGGATGATGCTGAAGTGGCTCAACTTCAAGGAACAGTTCAAGTTTCTGAGCATTCCTAAGGATGAAGGTAAGGTGTTATGCAGAGAAGACAACCCAAAGCTTGAGGAGTCCGCGAACACAGGTCTTTTGGGCAGCCTGAAATCTTTTGCTTATGGCATCAGAAACTTCTGGAAAAATATGTAAATCTGTCTTTGTTTTTGGCCATGACCTAACACGCTTGGAGCCCCCTTCGTCTTCATGGCTTCATCAATTCCTAAGACTGCACTACATTCAGAAGGCTACAGAATTGATAACTTGTCCCTTTGTTAAGTGTTTGCGATACTGGATCAACTTGTAAAGTTCTTTTTATGTCACAACTAATGGTCAAGTTCCTGCTATGATGCTTTGATTAAGCTAGATAGGAGTATTAACTGCCCGTGTTGTGCCCACATGGTATCCAAGTGTTGGTGGTAACTTATTGTGTTTGTCAATTGTTGTGCACACATTGAACGTTGGGCGCAAATTTTATGCCTCAGCTGCTGACTTTACCCCCCTAGATCGTTGTGCTATTTAACTTATATTTTGGATTGTTTCCCGGATAAAAGTGACATGGGAAGTGTGAGCAACTTTTCTGATAAAACAAAGCACAGATGCATTGCAGTGAAAATTTGGCGTCAACCTTCTGCGGCAACGGAATGTAAAAAACGCTTAACAGATAGGGGAGTAGCAGCTTAGCAACATTAACACAGCTTTCCATTCGATCCTGGTGCAAAACCCAACCTAATAATAGTACATTAAAAAAACTAATATACAATCTACATTTTGCCGTTTGGAATGCAGACATCTGACAGTAAATAGTCCAGTTCCCATGGGGCTCACATGATCAACTATTCTTCGTCCGAACCCTCATAGGCTAAACCAAGCAAACTTCCAGCTGTGTTCTGTTGCTCCTCTCTTGGTTTTTCAAGCCTTGGCGCTGTGTGGTCAGGATTCACAGTCCCATGAGATGATCCCTTCTCGCCCACGAGTAGTCCCGACTGATTCTGCGATGAAGACAACTCGCTGACAGAATCTTCTTCCCCATGCTTAGGCTTATTGCTATCTGTTGGCTGTGAAGGGCTGCTAACTTTCGGTCGCTTTGGTTTGATCCCAACAATGTTCTTCAAAAGATCTTGTTGCCTGTCCATAACGCAAGCACCCAGATCATAAGAAGGAAAAGGTATTGCTCATTTTGGGATATATATATAAGGAAAAAGGTACAAGGTACTGTTGAAGGATGTAGAGGGCTGTCTTGGAGGCAGCTTACCTTATATCACTTTTAGGTTTAGGTTCAACCATAGTTTTTAAGCCGTCGCCTAGGCGACGCCTTGTCGTCCGGGCGTTTTTTGAACCATGGCGTCGGGCTCGCCACGGCATCCTTGCGTATGGCGTCGCTTTGCACCCCAAGTCGTCGCCATGGCGTCGACTTGCTCTAGGCGGACGCCGCGCGCGCGAGAGCGCAGGAGGAAAACCGCGCGCGCTGTCGGGAAGCCTGGGATTGCGCACGCGGGGGAAAGAGCGGAGCGTTGCGTGCGCGCAGGAAACAGAGGCGCGAGCGCGCGGGAAAGAGGGAGCAGCGCGCGCATACCTCCCGCCAAAGACGCATCCATCTGACTCGCGCCAGTCGAGGGAGGGAAAGGGAGGCGAGAGGGAGAGAGAAGAGCGCGTCGGCTCACCTGAAATCGAGCGGCGGGCCGGCGACGCCTGCGACCCTGAGTCCGCGACCCACGTCCCATCCGCGTCCGCGACTTCCGCCCCGTCCACGACCGAGACTCCCGCCCCATCCGTGGCCGTGAATCCTGCCGCGACTCCCGCCCCATCTGCGGCCGTCTCCAGGACCTCTCCGCCGCCTCCTCCATCACTGGCTCCACTCTGCGGGTATGCTCTCCCCTCTTGGCCTCTCCTTCCTCTGTTCTTCCTCCAATCCTCCATCCCTCTTTCCACTGCGGCTCTGCTTTTCCTCCCCCTTCTTTCTCTGCTCTGCTTCTTGTACTCGTGCTCTGCTCCTTTCTGTTATTTGTGTATGGCGTCACCTCGCCATGCGCCTAACCCGCCTAGGCGTCTGGAAGGGGGTGGAGCGCCGCACCTCGCCTTACCGCCTTAAAAACTATGGGTTCAACACGAAGAGCCACAAGGGCAGCAGGTGTAGAATCAGCTAAAATTGCTGCTTTGTAATGTCAGAGTTAAAGATAGCAAAGAGATAGCTTAGACCACATGTTTCTATTGCACTATTCCAACGGAAGGAAACTGAATTGTAAGGGTGTGAAAATTTTCATGCTGATGTAGAAAAGCTAACTGAACCATATTGATCAGATTGTATCCTTAACTGTATAACAGGAAAAGCAACATTATTTATGTTTAATAAGGGATATCTTAAAAGCAGCAAATGCCCGCTTCTCAGTACGACGAATAATAGTACATTAAAAAAACTAATATACAATCTACATTTTGCCGTTTGGAATGCAGACATCTGACAGTAAATAGTCCAGTTCCCATGGGGCTCACATGATCAACTATTCTTCGTCCGAACTCTCATAGGCTAAACCAAGCAAACTTCCAGCTGTGTTCTGTTGCTCCTCTCTTGGTTTTTCAAGCCTTGGTGCTGAGTGGTCAGGATTCACAGTCCCATGAGATGATGCCTTCTCGCCCACAAGTAGTCCCGACTGATTCTGCGATGAAGACAACTCGCTGATAGAATCTTCTTCCCCATGCTTAGGCTTATTGCTATCTGTTGGCTGTGAAGGGCTGCTAACTTTCGGTCGCTTTGGTTTGATCCCAACAATGTTCTTCAAAAGATCTTGTTGCCTGTCCATAACGCAAGCACCCAGATCATAAGAAGGAAAAGGTATTGCTCATTTTGGGATATATATATAAGGAAAAAGGTACAAGGTACTGTTGAAGGATGTAGAGGGCTGTCTTGGAGGCAGCTTACCTTATATCACTTTTAGGTTTAGGTTCAACACGAAGAGCCACAGGGACAGCAGGTGTAGAATCAGCTAAAATTGCTGCTTTGTAATGTCAGAGTTAAAGATAGCAAAGAGATAGCTTAGACCACATGTTTCTATTGCACTATTCCAACGGAAGGAAACTGAATTGTAAGGGTGTGAAAATTTTCATGCTGATGTAGAAAAGCTAACTGAACCTTATTGATCAGATTGTATCCTTAACTGTATAACAGGAAAAGCAACATTATTTATGTTTAATAAGGGATATCTTAAAAGCAGCAAATGCCCGCTTCTCAGTACGACGAAGAAGACGCTCGGCATCTTCCTCGGCTTCCATTTGCTCTTTCAGGTAAAGCAAATCATCGCTGTCCAATGCTGAAGAACACAAAAGTAGCATAGACAACAAGGTTAACAAGGAACCTACAACTTTACAAGAGTCTTCCTGTAAAAGAAGCATTTGAATACCTCCTCGCCCATGAAGGTAGCCTCCCCTCTCACCAGCAACCTCTTGCATCTGTTGGTATCAACCACCGAGTAGAGAGCCAAAATCCCTGTCAGGGCATGTTATAAGAACATTGTACACTAACACCTATTGGAAATGCTTAGTCATTTAATCAAGTGTTCAAGAAAAAGAAAGACATCCTCGTGTGACCAAAACAAACGAAAAACGTTATTTTACCAACAAACTAGCATTAGTCTGAAGAATGCTGCTGGACTGCAGCCTAAATCTAAGGCGACCTTTAACTTTATCTTTTCACAACAAAGCCAACCCAAATGTATTTCTAGGATGCAGGTCTAAAACAGAAACATCTACAAAGCGCTTAGAAATCACAAATTGCTCAAATGCATGGATGGTTCGCTGAGAGACAACATTGTCTCTTAGATCCAAAAGAAGAAGGCCTAGGCCTTTTCTCAACTGCATAACGTCAACAAACTAACTACACTGGCAAGCTCCAATTTTTTTTTGTCACAATTCAAATTGGTTCCTAACAGCCTCGTTAAAATTCTGAAAGTTTGGCTCAGTAAAAACAACTCGAAGTTACTGTCCTCGTGCCCCTGCCTTATCTAACTTCTCCACTGGTCCTTGTAAAAAGGAAAACAATACATGAATCAGCTCCAACTTGTCATGTCGATTCATTCAACAATCCAAACTGTTTACTGTGAGACTTGCACATAACTTAGTTATCAACAGACAACAACACTACTAAATAGTAATTACCTCTAAATGCATAGGATAACTATGTTGCGAGTACCACTGCCATATTCCCCTCCCCAGGAAGAAACACCAGTGCAAACATTTTTAACAGAAGTAGGTAGCTCGACGGCTAATTAAAATTTCGAAATGACTCTAATGCTTAACATGCCTACATTTAACCCAGGAAAAAAAAACCTAAAACGAGCATACAGGTAAGCAGTACAACAAAACAGTAAGCTGGAGCAGAGGTTGCATGACGATTCGGTCTAACCTTTGCAACCATGCGCTGGAAGGTGATGTCCTCATCGTCGATCTTGTCCTTCCCTTTCCCAAACTTCCTGTCTGCACATGCACGGAGCCAAACACCCCATTCAGGAACTAGAAAGAAACAGGGGCGGGTAAATCGACGAATCAGCGGAAGGAGGCGCACACCTTTGGGGTCGCTGAGATTGGTGTACTCGCGGACCTCACGCCCGGACATGGCTGGGGCTGACGACGGGAGGACGCGAAACCCTAACCCCGGCTCGTGGCTCCGAGCGGAAGCTTCGAGACAAACCGCGCGGGGGCCTTCGGACCTGTCTGAGGATGGACTGGAGAAGCGGAATCTGAATTCGCGTGGGTCTTGCTATGGTTCTCGAAGAGCGGTGGAGGACTCTTGAGGGCTGGGCCCTGGGGTCGAGGCCCAATTTGGATCCAGATTGATAGCCCAAGATGTGATTTTGATTAAGAAAAAAAAAAACGGATAAGACCATCGGTTCATGTGACAACGTGTATCTCGACTCGCAATCGTAAGTTACTGTAACATTTATATTGTCAGTGTGGCAAAACCACAAAAGAAGGAATCTGCCTTACATAAAAGAAGAAGAAGAAGAAGAAGGAATCTGCCTGTCCAATCGATTATCAAGGAGGAATATGTTTATCTGGTCTTGAAAGTTCAAAACCGTACAATCCGTCAGTTATTGAAAAGCATAGGCAATTTTCGATTGATTTTCATCCCAAATAGCACAAGATAAAACATGATATCAATAACAAACATAAATATAGAACTAGGATCTACGCAAACAAATTGATGTGGACTGATGCTTCAGCCGCGAGTGTGCGGCACTCATTCATTCGTATATGCAACTTTACAATCGGTTTTCTGTAGTCTTAATTTCTCTTCGGATTGACATTATTCCTAGCATTAAACACAGGATTTAAGATTCCTTTTAATTAAAATAAATATATTTAACTTAGGACAAACCTAATACGACATGTAAAAAAAAAACAGAGTGAATACCCAAAAGTTAAAATGAGAGTTCTTACCTCATTGTTTTCTTCATCAAAAGCCTAAGCTTTTTGTGCACTAAAAATATGAAGTAGTGCAACGCATGCCATAGCTACAAAATATTACAAACCAAGACAGATATTCTATCCACGTCCATGGCATATGAAGGCACATTAGTATTTTTACTTTACCTAACTTGGGTCTTCTAGCACAACTTTTCATTGCAGGTTCACAATTTTATCGACGTCCGTATTAGAATACCAGGGATAAAGTAGTTTTCTTTTACCTAACTAGGAATTCTATAGGTTTTGTAATAAGTAGATGAAGCATTAATGACCAAAATTTTGATCCTGCCGTTGCGTTTGTCGTAACCAATTTTCTTGGTAATCATAGTTAAGCCTCAAACCAAACATCTTTCGGCGCAAAGACAAAATAACCTGCGAACTACTACTACAGAATGACGGGTTATGCCAAAGCAGTACAGGAGTGTCAATCAGACATAGATGTTCTAGAGCTTCAAGATAACGCGGCAACACAGTTAACGTAAACCAGCCAGGAAAAATTATAAGTGCAGGAATAAACAAAAACAAGATACTGTAGATTGTACAGAGCAAGCTCTGAAATTTTCAATGCCGCAGCATCTGCAAGCAGTGTGTCTACAGGCCAAGGCCGACTGTCCTGCCATCTCTCCTGCGGAGGCCTGCTATGTAATGCTTCTCTAGGTTGGTATCGAGCTCCTCCAGTTTCTTGGCTTCTGCCGAGCTCCCGGCCTTGTTCTCCACCATGTTTTCCTGAACTGGGGCACTGCTCTTCACACCCTGCAACATACCATAGCCACCAAGGCATCCTCAGACTCTAAAACCGTGTTAGTGCATTGCAGAGTAATGAGGTATATGTCTTACTGAAATGGAATATGAATAAATTTGCAAGGACTAAAATATTCAAAACTGAGCTTGGAAGCGAGGGAATTACCATGAGTTTGTTAAATTTCTCTTGGCGCTCCCGATCAGAAAACAACTCCCAACGTTTACTTGTCTGTAGCATCAGGGATAACAAACTGAATGAAATGAAAACGAAAAAAAAGGTCATATTATTCACTGAAACCTACCTCCTCCGAAGGATTACTCTTTTTGTTACCCCAAAGAAGCTTTTTCTTCTGATCAGTGGATAGGCGCCCAGTTCCAGGACCAAATGCTGCAATGTTCCTATTCACTGCCATAAAACACGAAGGGATGGTCAATGATGCAAGCCACAGCTCAAATTGTCAGGAAATATGTTTACTACTATGGCCATCTCACTGGATGCCATATGTTTCTTGTGTTATCAATTATCAGTGGCTCAGGGCAATGTTCAGAACATCAAAATCATCAAATACAATTTCCCTTTTCTTTAAACCATGCAGCATTGCTGATAGGTGAACGCGCCAATGTAAAGACAAGCACCAGAGAAAAAAACAAATTAGCTAAGGAGAATATAGGCCTTGGAGATATGACAGGAATGGACACAAAAAGTGAAATGCGTACCGAATTCAGCAGCTTTCATAGCTGCAACTTTAGCTGCATTCACACCATCTACGGTTCCTGCAGAGTTATCCAAGGCTTCATTTGTGGCTGTGGATGGTTTGGCATCTGTGGAATTCCATAATTTTACGCTGCCTGAGACTGAATATAGAAAAGTATGCACAAAAAAGAAAAAGAGAGTACATGAATAAAAAAATCAACTAACCCCCTGGATTATCAACATTTGGCCCAGTAGAGCTGAATAAACTTTTCTTCTCCCTAGTTTCCACCAAAGCTTCTTTCTCAATTTCCTTTCCATTCCTCCTCTTCAGGACCTCGTCCTCTTTGATGGTTTCCTTGTTCTTACGAACAACCCTGTGATGATCTCTATCATCTCCATAACCTCTGTACTCTTGCTTTCTTGCATCTGTATATTTATTGTATTCTCCACCATCATTCTTTTGAAAGCCACGAGGGGACTCCTGCTTTCCTTCATTTATACTCCTCTGATCTCGATTGACAGATTTTTCTCCGTATCTGCCAACATCTCGCTGGTCACCACGTGATCTACCAGATGTGCTATCATGTTTTGAGCGATCATAATAAGTATCAACCCTTGATTCCCGGTCTGACCGAGAGGCTCTTGGATGGCTTCTACCATAATCATCACCGTACTTATCATGGCACCTCCTATAGTCATCATGCCTCTTGGATTCACGTGATGTTCCATAGGAATGCTTATCAGAGTGCCTACCCGATTCATGACCTCTTCTAGCATCACATATGTCATCTAGATCTCTTGAGTTATCCTTCCTTCCAGAAGTCTCATAATCTTTGTCACGACCTTCCTTGTATTCAACTGGGCTATGACTCCTCCTACGCTTAGAATTCATCCTACACTTCGAGAGTGTCTATCAATTGAACAGCAATTCAATAGTTTAATATATACTAGGACTTTGAAGCACATAAGTCAGTATTAACACCAAACATCATCCTTTACTGCAACATGACCAGAATGCATCACTGATTGTTACATGAAAAGTTCTGCACAAATGAATTGAAGCTATATTGGAAGAACCAAAGAGAAACAGTAGCACATAGTATTCACAAAAAGTACATGACTACACGAATCTGAAAGTTGATGAAATCGTTCATTTTACTAAATTTGGATCCGAATGCATAATATATGGATGTCACGTCATGTCTAATGGACCATAGGATCTTAAATAATAATAAGAGAAGCTTTGGTTACATGACTTTTGGTTGAAATGGTGGGGAAAAAACAAACATTTTTTTAATGAAATGGCACTGATCAAAGAAAATGACAATTTTTAAACCCCCCCCCCCCCCCCCCCCCCCCCCAACGGTCCCTAAAAAATAGAAATAGCCTAAAAATCATACAGCACCATTGAAACCAATTTCTAGGAAGTGTTTCAAATTCTGTTTCTAAACTGAATCTGAATCCAGCCTATTTAAATTCTGTTTTTTTGCAGGGTGCTATTTGGAAGTGAAATTTCCCCCTAAGTGATAACATCTAAACAAGCAGGAGAGTAGCAGCAGCAGCCAGCAGGGGAGCAACCATGGCACCAGTTGTGCCATTGTGTTCATGGAGCAGATCCTTGTGTTTGTGGAGGTTAACCTCAGGCTGCATGTCTAGGCAAGAGAGTTCAGGCGGAAGCCATTGAAGGATTCACATTAATAATCAGCAAGGATCTATAGATGTTCTAATCATTTTCCTCGCAGATTGATTCACTGCTTCTCTCCCTTGGAGAGATGGAGAGGAGCATGTAGCTGAAGGAGTCAAAACGAAAACTACAGATCTAGACATTTAACGGGTGAAGAGAAGAATCACTTTATGTTGGATTAGTATACAAGTGGAATCATTCCTATCCTTCATGGCACCCAAACAAATTGACTGTGAAATTAGTTTCCAATTCTTAATTCCTAGGAACCAATCAGGGGCTTTAGTAGTAAAATCATTTAACCAATCCTCAGAGGCTCAGAACATAATAGTTTTGCCAATAAGTGATATGTAGTTACCAATGGTTTCAAGGAAGCCTAACGTTAGAAGTTGTCACTTAGGTCCAAGGAGGAAAAGATAAAGAAACATAAGTTCATACTATAGTCCCTCTGTTCATGCACAAGCTATGAACAAGTGTAGGTTAGTGAATGAAACGGACATAAATTGCATTACATTTAACCTGAGTCCTATGGAAGAAATAAACCATGAACACATAATACTGTCAAGGAATGAAACACACAAATGACCATTAAGGGCCCTTGAGGAAATCGAATATGGCATCCCACATTCCCATTGGCGTGGTCTGCTGTATTTTCTTGGTCAATCAATAGGGAGCTAACAGAGTGATAGGTTTGTAACTGATTTGTTTAGGGGGCTGACAATTTGTTACCTGGAAAGAACTTTGGTGAAGCAAACAAAGAAAGGGGAAAAACAGCATGTTGATTAATATTTAAAATATGGAGATTAAGCACCACCAGTGTCAAATTGTGAAAAACAAAACACTTACTCTAAGGCAATGTCAGGATCTAGCACAAATTTGTGGTGTATAGTTTCTAGCACTGATAATTTGTAGAACATTATGCAAGGTGATATATGATATTTATATCTTTGAGAGCCAACAAATTAAATAAAAAGTTTGCAGAGGTGCAGGCAGACAACTATATGGTTTCTGCAAAATACCCAAAACGAAATTTCAGCGCAGAAATCAGTACAAAATCACAAGTCCCTAATTCTCTAAGCCTAGCAATTGACGTCACCCTGTCAGCACTGGTCATGAAGACCTCCCTCCCCGCATATCTATGTCATTTGGGATATCTGTTCCTGCATTTTTTCTGTTGCTAAAGTCACTATTATGTCACGACCATAGTCACAAAGTTCCCAGTCCCAGGTCAACCGGGTCAAGGAATGTGGTAAGCTAATTGCGAAAGGTTTTTACAAGGCGCAAAAGAGAATGTCCCCACATTCCACGGTCAAGAACGATGCAGCTTCAACTCTGTTCCCTGTGACTATGGTTACAACTTACAGCATCATGTACAAGCTTAAGGTGGTTTGTAAACAATTCAAGGTTTTCTAATGGGTTAAAATGCATTGATTAAGCATGCTATTTGAGTTTTGGACAAATGATGACCGATGCATAATTCCTCAATCTGCATTGCAAAACATGTATTTTTCTATGTGGTATTTAAATCCTTGAGGGCAAACTTTGACAATTAGGGCCTGTTTGGATCAGCTAGGGCTAGTTATTAGCTGAGACTAAAAATTAGCCCAGGGGATTGGCTAACAACTAGTTGGAGGCTTGGCTCAAAAATTAGCCCTGTTCGGATGAGTTAGGGCTACAAATTAGCTAGCTAACAATTATACCTATGCATCCAAACAAGCCATTAATGAAGCAACCGCAATAAGGAAGTCAGCTAACAATGATCACCACGAACAGGGGCACATGGGACCCAATAATTTTTGCAAAAGCTTCGAAGTTAGGAGGCTCGTCAAATAGCTAGATAGCATTAGGTTAGGGTTTCGGTGCTCAGCTTCGCACAGCATGAAGGGAAGAGAAGGGGTGGGAGTACCTGGTGGGTGCTCGTCGCCGGCGAAGAGACCAACGAAAGCCTCAGCACCTGGCTTAGGGCGGCGACGGTGGGCCGGTGGCGACGGCGGCGGCCCACCAGTCGTCGGAGAGCGAGAGGGGGGCGAGAGAGAGACAGAACACGCGCCGAGGAATGCAGCGGACGGAAGGGGGATCCTCAACCAAAAGAAACGATCTGCAGCCTGTTCGGCTGGAATAATATTTTTTTTTCTCATATCAAATTAGTTAAACTAGCCGGTACTAAATAATTCATGATTGTTTATGACAAAACGAAGAGGTTGCTAATAAGCACGCCTCCTCTTTCATTGTTTTTTTCGGCCGTCCAATCGTGCACGTGCCAACACGTCTTTTTTTCTTCTCCTTGTTTAGGTTTTTTTTTTGAGCTCATGAGATATCTTATTACTATTTATCTATTTAGAAATTTAGCATTATAATTCTTATTCAACTCGAACCGTGTTATTTTGTATGTATTTGATTGATGACATTGGATCCATGCGTAGATGATCAAAGACCATTGAATTCTCGTATAGACTACAAATACATATCCCTACTGTTTCTCTCCCCCTCCGATCGCTGACATGTGGGCTCCACGAGTCAACTTCTTCTTCAAACTCTGGCCATCCTCCACCCAGCCTCCACTCCCTACATCGGCTAGGTGGAGGATGGCTCTGCTCTAAATCAGAGCAACCAAACAACAACTTCTGGCTGGCCAGATGCGATACAGACTTATTGAACATGGAACTAAACATGTCCTTATTTCTTGTGGAGACATGGTTTCTTGCTAAAAAAACGATTCTCTTCTCACTTCTTTAACTGTAGTGTGTCATGTCATCTTTTTATTTATTTGATTTGATGACATCTTAATTAATGAACATACAAATTATGGTTTTAGGCACTATTTCTCGTCGGCCAGAGCTGGAGGCACTGGACGGTGGGAGATCTCGGAGGCTCGAGGGCGGCGAACAACCCTACTCGAAGAAGCAAGCACGCAAAGGGCACTGTGCCGTTACGGCGCGGCGGAGCCGGAAACTCCCGAGTCGAGTCGCGTCTTGCCAGTCTGACAGAGTAAACGAAGGCGCGAACGCGACGCTTCCAGTTCAAGCAGCCGAAGCGGGGGAGACAAGAGGGCGGCCGGCATGGGGATCGTCGAGGCGTGGGTGCGGGAGAAGCCCATCTGCACCTTCCTAGCCCGACTCGCCCAGCGCCGGGCGGCGGCGGCCGCCGCCTTCCTTGCCTCCCCCTCTGCCACCGCGGTCATCGACGGCGAGGGCGGCGGCGACGGAAGCATCCCGCAGCTCTCCTCCGTCGCCAACTCCGTCGTCTCCCGCTGCTCAAGGTAGCGTCTTCGCCTGACGCGAATCTACTCCGCTAGGGGTTGGCTATAAAAGTTCAATCTGAGCTATCCACTGATTATTCAGGGACTACGCATGAATGATTTTTGTGATCGTGATTGGTGTGTTTACCACGGCTCCAGAGGATCGCACTAGAACTACACCCAAATGCAGTGCAGCAGATTGCTGCCGTCCCCAAACTCGATTGGTACTAGAAGTCTAGAATTACAGTACAAAGAACCCCATTGGGCGATTGCTGGGAAAAAGATAGCGCAATCTCAACATTTTGCTAGCCTGAGCATTTAATTGGTATATTTGTCCTGTGGCAAGGCTTATTCTTCCTATCAATTAGTGAAAGAAATGGAGAAAACAACATATATTCCACTCGTCAATAATTATTCCTTTCAGAAATCCAATAGGACTGAAATTACCTATTGCCGGACATGTGCACTTCACACTTAAACTTGCCAGAGTTCACACTGAATTTCAGCGTGGAGTTTCTCATTAAGTTTGGGCAATGTTGTGAATGGAGGGAGCAAGCTACATAAAGTGGGCACAATTAGATCAACTAAAGCTGAATTCATTTTTTATAATATAATGAACCAATTCTATGCTAAGAAGGATGCCATAGTTAGCACTCATATTAAAATCGGCTCATGATCCTATAGCCTCTCAAGTTCATATTTAACCATAGCTTTGTTGTTGACGTGATTTTTCTTGGTTCCTGCCAAGATGATCTGTTATGAAGTGAAAGTGCTTTGTTTCCTAACTTTATCAATTTCAGGATTCTTGCTCTTTCAATTGAGAACTTACAGCAAAGCTTTGAGACTGATTTTCCACACAATTGTAATGAGGAGGCCAATACATATGCAAGAGACCTTTTAGAGTATTGCTGCCACAAAGCTCTTCATGAAGTTACTACACGTCCAGACTATTTGGCTGATAAGAATCTTCGCCGCTTGATGTTTGATATGATGCTTGCATGGGAAACCCCAGGCGCTCAGGATGCGTCAGTAGAAAATGTGAGAAATTTTCAAGGCTGCATTCTTTTTGTTGGCACCTTATTCATCATATGGATATCTTTGAAAGGAAAAAGGTCGTGACCATGTCTTCATTTTCCTTAGCCTTCAGTGTTAACTGTTAAGTTATGTTTTTCTCTCTTTCTGTTGTGGTGGTCAGGCTTCTATTGTCTGTGATTCCCTTGAGATTGAAGATGAGGATGAGGGGTCAATTTTTTATGCAAATTCCACAAGATTGGCTGTTCAAGTTAGTTCTCTACTGACAACCATATTTATTCTGTGGCAATATACATGATAATCTACTGGTTTTCATACTTAGGTTGATGACAAGAAGACAGTCGGGTTAAGTGCTTTTGCACGAATAGCACCTTCATGCCCAATAATAGCTGACCTGGTTACTGTCCACAATCTGTTTGACGCACTTACGAGTTCATCTGGAGGCCGATTGCACTTTCTTGTTTATGACAAGTATCTCAAGAGTTTAGACAGGTAATGAATACATAAAATTTCTTAAATTGTCCAGAATTTCGAGATCTATCTTACCTGTCTTTTGTTAAAGCATATATTGTGTTCGTGCATAAATAATTGAAACCTCACTATTGAAATGATGATTCCAGGTAAGCTAAACATACCAAGTTATCCCTTTGCAACTGAAGTTGTGTAAGAAGTACATTTCTTTGTTGCAGCGCTGTGAATAGGTTTTGATGGTTGCATTTGGATCTAGAATTCAGGATATTTATGTTGTAGAAGAAATTAGGAGAAATAGGGGGTTGTGGATCTTTAGTAGTTCATGATGTTATGATTGATCCAATGTGAGGTACTAAGAGCATCATCATTGTTATTTACAGGGAATTGAGGTCTGTGAAAGGTATCATGCAATCATCACTTGCCTCAAGTTTTCATCTTGATGCTGGAGAATGCATATTAGCTATCGATGGAGACAAGCCTATTCATCCGGTACTGCAACATGTTGGAATATCTGCATGGCCAGGTGAATTGTTTTATTCCATACAAGTTCTCAACTGGCAGACATGCTTCACTTTGGAAAACAATTAATATGTTCATTTTTTTTGGCAGGAAGATTGGTCCTCACAACACATGCTCTTTATTTTCAGAGTATCAGAGTGGGATATGGTGATAAGATTGTTAAGTACGACCTATCAACAGATTCAAATCAAGTGATTAAGCATGATTTGACTGGACCGCTGGGTGTCCGCCTCTTTGATAAAGCTGTGATGTACAAATCAAACACTTTGTAAGTATTGCAAGGGCGAAGCATTCTCCAAGACCTGCTTTCTTGAACTCTGTAGTTGTCATTCAATGAATCGCCTTCAAAACTAACATCACCTTATTTTACAGGACAGAACCAATTTATTTCGATTTCCCTGAATTAGGAGGTCCTTCACGAAGAGACTATTGGTTAGCAATCACCCGTGAAGTATTGCAGGTGAACAGATTTATTAGGAAGTTCAATCTTGGAAATGTTCAGAGAGCAGAAGCACTCTCAAAAGCTATTCTGGGCATTTTGAGATACTCTGCTGTCAAAGAAGCTTTTCATATTGCTCCTTCCCACTTTAAGACAACACTTACTTTTAGCTTAGCAGAAAAGCTTCCAAAAGGAGACATGGTCTTAGAAGCACTGTATAATAACTATTTCCAACTCTTGGACTCTTCATTGAGACATTTGGCAATTGATTCTGCAGTCGATAAAATGTCGGAGAACCATTCTGTACCATTTTCTTTGTATGCTCTCTCTAGAATGGGTTTTCTTCTGCTGAAGACAAAAGATGAAACTGAAAAGGAAATGAGCTTTTGTGCTGTTTGCTTTGGTGTAACAAAATCTCTGGAGGCTGCCCTGGAAGAGTCAATTTGTTACTCTGAGAGAATAGAGTCAGCACGTGCTACAGTCGATCAAGTAAAGGTGGAAGGCGTTGATGCAAATCTTGCCCTCATGCAGGTTTGTTTATATCTTCCTTTTCTGGCACATGTAATGGGAAGTAAGCTTCTTTGTTGCCATGGATTCAATTATAAAACATTTTGATTTGGATGCAGGCAATACTTTTACGCAATCATGCTTCATATTAGTTCTTTAGAGTTCCTTGGCTTTTCATATTACCCAAGCCTATTTCTCAAATGATACTTCAGTAGCAAGGTGATTTGCATTCTGATGGATTGCCTTATATATTGCAGGAGTTACTCTTCCCTTTCGTTCAAGTAGGCAAGATTGTTTACTCTCTCAGCCAATGGGAAGATCCTTTGAAATCACTTCTATTCTTAGCTTTCATGTTGTATGTTATTCAAAGGTGATTTCATTGTTGTTGTCAGATCTTATCAAGTATGCTTATACACATTAATTCAGCTTTCCCCTTTTTTGTTTCACAGGGGTCTCGTCAGTTACATCATGCCCTTTGTTATCTTAACTTTTGCTATTATCATGCTTTGGCACAAGTATATTGGAGACGGAAAATTGTTGGAAGTGCTTGAAGTGAAACCTCCTCCAAGTAAAAATGCTGTTGAGCAGATTTTGACATTGCAAGAGGCTATATCCAAGTTAGAAGATTTTCTACAAGCTGCAAATATTACTCTTCTGAAGTTCAGATCTGTCTTGTTTGCCTGTGTTCCTAAGGTTTCTCTTTTGATCTTTGCTGTTTGACATCTCTGGCTTTCAATATCTTGATAATAACCAGGCTGTTAGTCCATTGAGGCACAGGCTAATATCTATAAAAAATCTTTTGATATTCCTAATTGAAATTTTACTTTACAAGCTAAGGCATGGTGATGAATGTTTCTTTAGAAGTTCTCAGATCTTGGTTCTGATTCTGTACCCCAACATGTATTTACGCCTTTGCAACATTACGTATCATTTATTGGGCAGAATTATAAAGCAGGGTAGACTTGAGCTGTACAAGTGATTTCCAGTTTGGCAAATGCTAATACCATTTTCTGCTTATGCAGGCCACTGAAGTTGCTGCAGCTGTACTTGTTGTCGCAGCTGCATTTCTTGTCTTCGTACCTTCCAGGCATCTGCTACAGATGTTATTCCTAGAGATGTACACAAGGGAGATGCCCCTAAGGAAACAGAACACTGAAAAATTCCGCAGGCGAATTAGAGAGTGGTGGGCACGCATTCCAGCTGCACCTGTGCAGATGATCAGACCTAAAGAAAGCAAGAAAAAGAGATGACCATGGGCTTTGGGCTCTCGAAGAGAAAAAAATAACCCACAGATTTCACCATTCCCCGGTTTGAACCTGATCAGCTAACGTGTATAGATTTTAACCTTGACTCTGCTTGTAGTAATCAAAATGCTACCGAGTTCCACTGAGAAAACTAGCCCTGGTAACCAGTGTATAATGATGACTGCAAAAGAATTATTCATTTTTCTTGCAATACATTTCTTCGAAGTTTCTAGAGCTCTGATGTGCTCTAGAAGAATTTATCAGATGTTTGAACTAATACTTGGAATGTAAAGGTGGTTTCATATGGATTCTCTGAAGTTATTTGCTCTAGCAGAATTGATGCATCCCCATATCACTCTGGAGAAGCAGCTGAAAGTGTGTCGTATTGTCCAATTCAGCACTTTATTTTCAAAACGTAAGTTCCAAAATTTGAGGTGTTTTGGTTTTGTTCTAAGTTAAACCAAGTCTGGGCAAGTTTATGGAAAAACGATGCAGCATTTTCCTTTTTATAGTATAATAGGTAGTGTTGTGCGTTGCTACGGGACAACTAAACTTTTGTACTAAAAACACTGGGATCGCACGATAAGATAACAATACTGTAAAACATTAAAATGACATTTAATCCAAAAAGCAAAAAGCGAAGTTTGTGAAACTCAGGTTCCTCTTCTATTCTCCTTAATGGGGTACCTGGCAAACAATTCCAGTGCAAGCGTGGAGTAAGGCAAGGAGACCCTCTTTCTCCACTGCTTTTTGTCATGGCTGCCGACCCACTGCAATGTGTAGTTAATAAAGCACATAATCAAGGTTTGTTTGAACTGCCCATACCTTCTCATGAGGGAGCTGACTACCCAATAATCCAGTATGCAGATGATACAATTTTGATCATGAAGGCTTCACAGAGAGAACTATTCACTTTGAAAGGGTTACTTGAGTCTTTCTCCCAGTCCACCGGGCTAAGAGTCAATTATGGAAAGTCCTGCCTTGTCCCCCTAAACATGACGAATGAAAAGGCCCAAATGCTTGCAGGTGTTTTTGGCTGTAAAATTCAGTCCCTTCCTTTTACCTATTTGGGGCTGCCAATGGGTACCACAAAGCCAAGAGTTGAGCACTATGCACCACTCATGAATAGAACAGAAAGAAGGCTCACAGCCACATCTAATTTTCTTACACATGCAGGGAGGCTTCAATTAGTAAACTCTGTACTGTCATCCCTCCCCATGTATGCTATGTGCTCACTACAAGTTCCAGCTGCAGTCTTGGAATACATCGATAGGGCAAGAAGGCACTGCTTGTGGAGAGGTTCTGACACTAATGCTAAAATGAAACCTTTAGTAGCATGGAAAAAGTGTTGTAAGCCAAAGAAGAAAGGAGGTCTTGGGATTATCAACCTTAAAAGTCAAAACTCAGCCCTGCTTCTCAAACATCTTGATAAATTCTATAATCAGAGAGATGTTCCTTGGGTTAAACTTGTTTGGAGCTCTTACTACTCAAATGGGCAAATACCACATGCTTCAACTGATAAAGGCTCCTTTTGGTGGAGAGACATACTGAAGCTTTGTGACTTATTTAGAGGTATTTCAAGATGTACAGTTGGAAATGGCTCCACTGTTCTTTTTTGGTCTGATGTCTGGAACAACAACTTGCTCCAGGATAAATTTCCCAGATTATATTCATATGCAAAAAACAAAAAAATCTCAGTTGCAAAATTTCTTACAAGTAACACAAGTAACACGCTGGATTCTCAATTCCACCTACCTCTATCTGAACAAGCTTATCAGGAATACTTAGGGCTCCAGGAACTCATACAAAACATTCAAGTACAGGAAGATTCAAAGGACTCTTGGCATTACATGTGGGGAAATAGCTCATACTCTTCTTCTAAGTTTTACAATTTCCCATACAAGCATGTGTCCCCTCCTGCTCCATTCCTATGGATTTGGCAGTCCAAATGTTGCAACAAGCTTAGGGTGTTCACCTGGTTGTTGCTGATGGACAGACTCAATACCAGAAATATTCTCAAGAGGAAGAAGCACAAGCTTGAAGGAAACAACTATAATTGTGCCTTGTGCAATCACAATGTCGAAGAAACAGCTCTCCATCTCTTCTTCACATGCCCTTTTAGTCAGGCTTGTTGGCAGCACCTTGGTGTTCAGTGGAACCTTGTGATGGATTTCTTCCATATGCTGTTGCATGCGAAAGAGGGGTTCTCAAACCCTTTTTTCATGGAAGTATTTATCATCAGTGCTTGGCAAATTTGGAAGCAAAGAAACAACTTCATTTTTAGTAGAGGCCAACCATCCTTCCTTGCTTGGAAAACAGGTTTCATTGATGAAGCTCGCCTACAAGCTCACAGGATCTCTGAAAACAAGCGCTCTCCCTTCCTTTCTTGGATAGATTTGTGTACACAGTTTGGTCCAACCTGCCTCAGGCTACCTGTCTCCTTCTTTTGCTGCTGTTTTTTGTTCTGTCTCTTTTGTACAGTTGGTTCTTTTTGGTTTAATAAATTACTAACAGTGGGGGCTTCCCCTGCTGTTGTTCTTTCAAAAAAATATTAACAGTCACTAAGAGCACGACATTATAGGCTCACAAACTATACTATATAGACCTTTCCATGATACGGCTAAAATAATGTTTTATATCGGCAAGAAGTCTCCGATATTACAAACTAAATGAAGCAATCAAATATGTCAGACAAACATGGCTCAATCCACATATTTTGAACCTGTTTGACCAATGAAAATGCACAAAATGACTATTATATTAAACTAAATTCATGTCCATTATCTATTCAAAGTGCGTGTCACAAGCGTGTAAATAATTTCAATATTATTTAGTTCTCTAAATCTATGAGACGCGACATGGTGTCCTTAGCAAATTCTTGAACTCGGCAACGTCTGGCTTCATCAACAAGCGACATGGTGTCCTTAGCAAATTCTTGAACTCGGCAACGTCAAGTCGGAGACCACGTTCTCACTGTCTTCATTGGGGAATGCAAGAGCTGCAAGCATTGCGTCTCGGGGAAGAGCAACATGTGCCAGAAGCTTGGTTTGGAGAGGAAGGGTGTCCTGCGTACCATTACAAGACCCGCTTCTCTGTCAAGGGGAAACCTGCGTACCATTACTGTACAGTGAAGGTTGTCCATTCCGGATGTGCGGTGAAGGTTGGCCTGACCGTGCCAATGGACAGGGTGTGCCTGCTGAGCTGCGGTGTGTCTGCAGGTAAATCCTGAGGTTCAGAGCTTCAGATATCTGAGAGTAGCTGTGTCAGCTTGTCTGTGTGTAGGAACCAGTGCCTTAGTTACCTTGCATGGTTGTGCATTTTTATGGTATCTGATCATCCCTCTTTGTTCATGGTTCCATCTTTAGGACTCGGTGCAGTCTGAAACGTAGCTAATGTATCAAAGGGCTCGAGTGTAGCTATATTTGGTCTTGGGACCGTAGGACTTTCTGTGAGTATCTACATAAGGTTCCATTATAAGTTAATTATTACACATCAAGACTTGAAATGATGGAATATACCTAAAGACTTAGCTTTAGATAGACGTGTTTAGAAAACAACTATTCACGTGTCTGAACCTTAGATTGCTTCTGCTGGGTTTCTCTAGCCTATCTCAACTTATTTGCGACTCAAAGGCCGTGTTGTTCTTGTCACTGCAAGAACTGTAGTTACGAGACCTTATGTCTGCTGAGTTAGGTCGCTCAAGGTGCTAAGCTTCGGGGGCGTCAAAGATTATAGGAGTTGATACTAATTCTGAGAAGCAAGAAAAGGGCATGCTACCTGCTACACTGTCAAGTTGTACAATCTGCTATGATCCCTTTCGTGTTAATTATTTTGTTCCTGGTACAGGGAAATCATTTGGTGTAACGGATTTTATTAACCCAGATGAATTGAGTGAACCTGTTCAACAGGTATTTTACAGCACATAATTGGTCACCTGCTCATCACTCTCGTTTGGTATCATGCAATTCTGCTTGACTGCTAAACTAATAAACCGTTGAATTATAATCACACTATGTATGTGTTGGTGTTTTCGGACCACCAACGAGTAAATTTGTATTTGCGCATCTGGCTTGGATGGTGTGCTTAGAGGACACGGGGTTTATACTGGTTTAGACGAAAAGTCCCTACGTCCAGTTCGTCACTGCTGCTCGTGTTACCAGCACTGAAAGTTTGTAGTAGGGGTTACAAACAGGCGAGAGAGGGAAATGATCCCAAGTCTTTGGTGAAAGGAGTGAACGAGTGCTGAGAGCTTGATCGCTGCTCAGCCATGCGCTCGTGTCGTGCTCTTGTGCGGATCTGGCTCGATCCCCTTCATGGGGCGCCCTACTTTCCCTTTTATAGGCCAAGGGAAAGCGCGGGTTACAGCAGAGGAAAAGGAGAAGAACCAGAGAGAGAAAGGCTTCCAGGATCGTTGGGTCCTTCTTCTCCTTCATGCGGGTCCCGTCGCGGCCCTGTCTGTCACTGGCGCCATGCGCAGACGTCATCTGCTGTTCATGGCATTCCATCGTCCCGGTGGATGTCGTGGTGAACTGACGCGTCTATCAGCGTTCGTACGAGGGTTAGGCAGAACAGCACCGGTACGCCCGACGCTGTTCTTGATGTAAATCTTCAGGTATGGTCCGTCATGGCCTTAGGTTACATCGAGTCATGCCCGTCTTTTCCCTGGTATCAGAGTTTTGACCTAGTCCCATACGCTTGGACCTAGAGTGGTTGGCGGCGATATGGGTCCCTATTGGGCGAGACAGAGCCCACGACCCTTGGGGGTCGGACGAGATGGAGCACGCACCCAAGGGTCGGGCAAGATGGAGCCCGTGACCTCGGGGTCGGGCGAGACAGAGCCCGTGGCCTTGGGTGAGACCCCCGCGGCCTCGGGGTCGGGCGAGACGAAAACTGTGTCCTTAGGGTCGGATGAGACGGAGCCCACGGCCTCGCGGTCAGGCGAGACCCCCACTGCGTTGGGGTCGGGCGAGATGGAAACTACGTCCTTGGGGTCGGGCGAGACGGAGCCTGCGGCCTCGGAGTCGGGCGAGATGGAGCCCGCGGCGTTGGGCGAGACCCCCGGACCCAAGGGGTCGGGCGAGACGGAAACTGTGTCCTTAGGGTCGGGCGAGACGGAGCCCGGACCCAAGGGGTCGGGCGAGACATGTTAATACGTCTTGCTTTGTCTAAGGAAGTCAGCGTGGGCGCTAACTCCCTTTCTTTGAGTATCCCTAATATCGATACCCGACAGTAGCCCCCGAGCCTTCAGAGGAGTATTTTGGAGGCTTTTCCGGATGGGAGGACTCTGAGGGCCTTGACCTTCTTTTTATAGCCCGCAGTGTGTCCCGGTAGGACGGCGATTCCTTTCGTCGTGATCGGACCCCTTGGGGGTATAGCCGTGAGATTTGGTGGGTCAGAAAAAGGTCTTTCCTGATTCTGACCCCTACGGGGGTCTATTGTTCTACGACGGCGTGTTCGGTCTCCTTGTGAGTCCAACTTTCCTCGAACCCCCGCCCGTAGCAGGGGTCCGATCGGTCGGCTCGTCTTTGTGATCATCTTCCCTCAAGCGTTTTTCCGATAAAAATGGAGGGGCTGAGCCGTGCCATGATTTTCCTCTATGGACGAATCATGGTGCTCGGTGACCTATTAATGGGCTAGTCCAAGTGGGTCCCCGACATCCTATTCGCAGGGGTCCAGCTTGGTTCAGCTGGTGACCGACTCTAAATTCTTAGCGGCCAATCCATATAGTTCTCGGGTCCGTTTGACCCATCCCGAGGGCTCTCTACCTTTCTTCGAGGAAAAATCATGGATCGTATCCGGCCGAGACTCGAACATGGGCCGGGATGCCCGCGGCACTCTTGCTCTCGGGTACTGGTCGCTAGCGGGCCCATCCCTTTCCACCCCTCACGCTAAAGGTGCCTGGAGCGATTGTCGAACCCGTCGGTGGGCCAACCTTTGAACTCCTAAGCCTAAACGGGTCTTAGGAGCGTTTTTAGCTCCATATCCCTCTTACCTGTGACAGGTCGTGGCCCGTTCGGGGAGGCGAAACGTCCGGCATGTTTTTTGAGGGGACGGTCATAGGTTGCGTGCACACTCCCCGCGACGAGACGTGGTGATAGGTCATGGCAGGCGCGGAGATCTAGGTGGGCGGTTGGTTTCCTCGCACCCATCACCCCTATAAAACCAAAGGGTTAGCCCTCCGTGTTTCATATGCACGCCTACATCCTTACCTCCACAGCCACGCCGCCGCCGCCAATGTTTAGGTTTCCTGCCTCCACATCTCCACCGCCATTGAGCTCGCATCCATCCGCCCCTAGCTCCAATGGATCTGTGGTGCCATTCTGACATCACCTTCTAGCGCATAGAGGGCCTCGTCCATCACGGTCTTCTCCGCGCGCGGTCCTCGGCCGAGGAGTGGTTGCTGCCTGGCAACAAGGATTCACCGTCGCTGCCCGACGGCTATGTGGTGTCGTTCGTCCACTTCCACGAGCGTGAGCTTGCGACCCCCACCCACAAATTCCTCCGGGGGCTGCTGCACTTCCAGAAGATTGAGCTGCAGCATCTCAATCCCAACAGGATCCAGCATATGGCGGCGTTCATCACGCTGTGTGAAGGATTCCTGGGGATCAGCCTCCACTTTGACTTGTGGAGGTATTTCTTCGCCGTCAACCTCTAGAAGAAGAGGGAGAAGGGCGGTAGGCAGGAGCTGCACATGCCGATGGGGTGCGCCGGCATCCAACTTTGGAAACATCGGGTCGATGAGTACTCGTCCATGTGGCTCTCGACGCCTAACAAGGGGTGGCACTCGTAGTGGTTTTACCTCATGAATGATGCTGCCGCCCCTCTGCTGAAGTTCACCGAGCGCCTGATCAAAGAGGCTCCAGAGCAGTGGAAGAAGTGGGGCATCCCGGAGAAGGACAAGAAGAAGATCCGAGACCACATTGCCGCCATCCACATCCTAAAGAAGAACGACCTGAAAGGGTCGGGCGTCATCGGGGCTTACCACGTGAGGAGGGAGGCACCGTTGATGACGCGCGCGCTCCCGCTATACGCGATGGTGCCTGAGGCGTCGTTCGGCGGAACGACGCTCGTCGAAGGAGCACTACCCAACTCCGAGATCGCACAACACATCAAGTAGGCGATGGAGCCTTCGCTGGACGACACGGGTGCCGCCCTTGACTTTGTCTACCTGGTGTCGATGCATCCTCCAATGCGGCCGGAGCTAGGCCACGTTGTCTTCGTAAGTTTCCCTTTCTCTTGCCTTCTCTTCAATTGATTTCCTAACTCCATGAGACTAACTTTGAGAGGGGCAGGATAAGCCGAGGGACCTCATCCTCACGGATCACCCAGCACCGCTACCGAGGGATTCGGCCGTGAGGGCAACGAATCACACCAAGGGCAAGTAGCTGAGGAAGGCGAAGGAGGACAAAAAGAGGAAGAAGCAGTGGAAGCTGCGGGTGCGGGAATGAGGGGAGGACACTGGCAACGATGATGATGACGATGGTGATGACGACAAGGTGATGGAGGAAGAAGAAACGATAGCCGCCGATATCGAGTGGGACAACCTAGAGAATGAGGATGCGCTGACAGGCACCAATTCGTCCTTGCAGGCGTCGGGACCCTTCCCATTCCATGGAGGGGAGGGTATGTTTAGGGAGCCAGCGGAGGCGGGCCATTCCGACGATGCCCCCTAGGAACCAATGGAGGAAGGACGTACCGTCGGCCTACCCCAGGAGTCAACAGAGGTGGGCGGCTCTGCCGTCACGCCCGAGGTGCCAGCGGAGGCGTGCGACTCCGCCGTTGTGCCCCAAGAGCCAAGGGAAGCAGGCCATTCTGCCAATGTGCCCCAGGAGCTACCAGGGGAGAGCCCCTCTGCCCAAGAGCAGGGGGCGGGCTCAAAATGGCCTCATTCCAACGTGCCGGAGCAAGGGTCAGGGGGTTTGTCCCCCAAATGCATCTACCGCCCGACGGCGTTGAGGTGAGTTATCAATTCCTTTGTTTTTTTTGTTTTAGTTGGATTTCATCGTGACTTATATTTTTTGTCCCTTGCAGCGTCGGTAGGCGGCGGAATCCTTTAGCGCTGGCGCCGAAGAAGAGCATCGCCCTCTAATCGGGGCGGCGATCGTCGGCTGGTGTCACGCCCGTTTCGGGCAGGAGCGGCGCTAGTGTGACCACGTCGCTGGCCGGTCACGCGCCGCCCATGGTGGCGCCTGTGCCCTCGGCGGGATAGGTGGACACGGGCGTTCAGAGGTCACAGAGCAGCCAGTGACGGCGTTGGTACCGCTGCCGACAGCGGGGCGGACGAGGCTGCCGACCGCGCTCGTGGCGCCGACCGTAGCGGGCGCGACGTAGCCGGTCGTGACCCCACCAACGCAGGTGGAGGTGGCGGAGGCCATCAAAGATGGGTCACAGCCGGGCGCAACCGTTGCGTCGCCTAAGGCACCAGTGCGACCCGTGCCATCGGTGGCCCAAGCGACGACGCCTGGCATGGGTCGGACGGAGGGGGATGCGGCCGAGGTTTCTCCAGGAGTCGTGGTGCTAGGAGAGAGGTTCGCGTCTACACCGCTGACGCCTTCCATCGTCGGAGGGGGCATCCAGGTGGGGACATCATGGCGGAAGGGGTTGGCAGCGTTTCGGGCCGGCGGGGAGTCATCCCTAACCCTGATGTCGGTGGGCAGCGGCTCGTCCACCCAGGGGGGAGCCCATGCTCTAGTGGACGGATTCATAGGATTCGACGTTGACGCTTTTTACCCTTGACGCCGCTGCAGACAACATGGAGCAGGAGAGCCTTGACGTAGGGATCGCGTCCATGCTTGAGGCCGTGGACCACGCCGCGGGCGCATGGCGTGACGTTGTTGTTCCCTCCGGCCGGGTATTGCTTGGTCCTGCTTCTTGCCTTTTTCTTACTCTATATACTTTTTGTATCCTGACCATCGTCTCCCTAGAGTTTTTTTTAATTTTAACACTTTTTGAAAACTAATTTTAAATCTAACACTGTCGGTTTTTTTTAAAACTAACACTTTTGGCCGCGCCTATTGCCCTGGCGCGGCCAAATGCCTGTGTCACGCCATGCATGGTGGTGCGGCAGTGGGATGATGTGGCGACGACCGGATTCGCTGACTACTAACATGGTAGGGCCTGCCACGCCCTAATCCGTGGTGCGGCAGCGATGCACCCTGGTCACCTGGCCCTAGCCTGCCCGCGTAGGGCTCGACACGGGCGCCGCGACTGCATGTCGCGTGCGCGCGCACCCGCATGAACCATGCTGTCGTGCCCGGTTGGCCCTGCTACCCTATCGCCGTCTGACCTCTGGGACACGCCGAATGTTTCAATCCTTTCCTCGTCTCCCAAAAGTATTGACGTTGTAGCCTCCTACTCTACCCAATTAGACATCAATCATCCATGTCCTATCACTTTTCGAATAGAAAAATGAAAACAAGTCTAGCGTTGGATGATGGTGGAGCTGTGTAGGAGCGCTGGAGCGGTGGCCAGGCACGGAAGCAGAGCAATGAATGCGCACATCATTCCAAATTTTCAGCAGATGTGATGGTTGCTTTGCAGGGGCCCCAAGCGTGCTTCTGCTCCCCAACGCCACTTTTGCTCATTTGCGCTTTACTACTCTACTACACATAAATCCTAGAGCTATGTTGTAGAGTAGTAAATAAAATAGTGCTTCTGCTCCCCAAGCTTTTACCTAAATCCTATCGAACCAGCTGAGTTGTCTGAACTGATTAGCTGCCAGCTTGGACGACGTTGGATCTTAATGCAGGTGGGAGATTGAAGGAAAGTTACACCGTGACTTTATGAAGCAAAGTCACTGAATCCTGATCCCAACCATTGTGAGCATTAAATAGTATGGGAATTGCTAAACCACGGTAACTTATAACAAGTAAACAAGGCACAGAGGCACATGTCGCAGCTTATAGGTTGGAGGGGCCAACAGTACATGTAATAGCAAAACGATTAATGCTTTTTCTACTCCATTAGAAAAGCATTAACAAATACCTCATTAAAGATATGAATTATAAACTTTGATGTGTAATTTTTTTTCTTTAAACTTAGTTAAAATAAGACTATAGTTTAACCTAGAATAAACTCGGATCCATTATATTTCTGGCAAGGAGCAGATACTTACTCTCCCTCCACCCCAAAATCAGTGGTGTTTTATATTTGTCCTAAGTCAAACAATTTCAAGTTTAAGCAAATTTATAAAAAAAACTACAATATTTATATGATACCAAATACGGAATAAGTATTATTAGATTATTATTTATTTGGTGTCATGAATATTTATGTTCTTTTTCTATAAATATTAACGTGCCTGCCTCACGTGCGTTTTTGAAGTTCCAGTAGTCCCCTCATTCCATTTTATAGGCCAGGCTATATACCTCCTGGTGGCAAAGAAAGTCGCCATGAAGTTACAGCCACCGCAACGTATCTTTGGGATTTCCCCACTAGCACACGAAGGGCCTATTTGGATCACGGGATTTCCTTAGAAAATTTGAAGGAAACCAAAACAAAGGAAAGGAAACGAATATTGCTGTTTGGAACACAGGAAAGCACCCTGTAGCCTCTTCACAATTTCACAGGAATGGAAACATCCACTCCATGCGTTGGTTTTCTCCACTTCGCAGAAGTCCGAGGCACGTTGCCGCTAACACAGTTGGAGAATGAGTGATTAGCCAAGACAAGATGCAATGCGAGCTTATTCCTATTCCTATGTTTTTATTCCTTTATTCTAAACAGGCCCTAGATATAGTAATTAGTACCCATATTTGCCTAATATGTTACCATTCCTATGTTATAAATTCATGTATTTCAAACAGCCTAAATTTTCTGTTCTTGTGTTTTGAAATCCCGTAGTTTTTCACTTTTCATCGTACCTTATTCCTGCGTTTTTTCCTATTCCTGCGTTTTGGATTCCTTCGTTCCAAACAAGCCAAAATGAGGAAAGTTCCTGGAAGTACTAGTCTAGAAGGAGTATGTCGTTGTCCAATATACGTAGTACTCCATTTGCACGTGTTTCCAAATGAAATAGTACTTCTAGTAGCGAGTAGCATTTACTACTCTACTACACAACTCCAGCGCAAATGAGCAGAAGTGCATACAAACATTGCTGGCATTATATTTACTACTCTACTACATAGCTCCAGGATTTAGGTAAAGCGGAAATGAGTAGAAGCACTATTTCATTTACTACTCTACAACACAGCTCCAGGATTTATGTGTAGTAGAGTAGTAAAGCGCAAATGAGCAGAAGTGGCGTTGGAGAGCAGAAGCACGCTTGGGGCCCCTGCAAAGCAACCATCACATCTGCTGAAAATTTGGAATGACGTGCGCATTCATTGCTCTGCTTCCGTGCCTGGCCACCGTTCCAATGCTCCTACACAACTCCACCATCATCCAACGCTAGACTTGTTTTTCATTTTTCTATTCGAAAAGTGATAGGACATGGATGATTGATGTCTGATTGGGTAGAGCAGGAGGCTACAACATCAATACTTTTGGGAGACGAGGAAAGGATTGAAATATTCGGCGTGTCCTAGAGGTCAGAGGGCGATAGGGTAGCAGGGCCAACTAGGCACGACAGCGTGGTTCATGTGGGTGCGCGCGCGACACACAGCCGCGACGCCCATGCCGAGCCCTGCACGGGTAGGCCAGGGCCAGGTGACCAGGGCGCGACACTGCCGCACCAAGATCGGTGGCACGACAGGCCCTGCTACATCAGCAGTCAGCGAATCCGGTCGTCACCACGTCAGCCCGCTGCCGCGCCACCATACATTGCGCGACACAGGCATTTGGCCACGCTAGGGCAATAGGCGCGGCCAAAAGTGTTAGTTTAAAAAACCCCCGACAATGTTAGATTTAAAATTAGTTTTCAAAAAGTGTTAAAATTAAAAAAAATCTCTCCCTGCAGTCGCTTATAGCTCGCAGCCTGGGGAAATCTTGGTTCCTTCATGAACAGAAGGAAGCCTGGGACACCTCATTGATGAGGCATGGCTACATGGGGAGGTGATAGCTCAGCTCGTTGTCGCCCAGCAGACGGTGGTCGAGCTAACTCCCCTCGCTGAGGAGGCGGCCAATCTTCGATCATGGGTGGCCAATGCCCGTTGGGATGCTGATGAGTCTGAGAAGGTGTTCGAGGCCCTGTCGGCGAGGTCGTGGAAGGATGATGAAGAAGCCACTAGGGTCAGGAAAGAGCAGGATGAGTTGCTCCAGAAGGACGTCGAAACCAGCCAGCGGATCCTTGAGCTTCTAGGCGTGGTTGAGAACGAAAGAGATCTGAAGTTGGGAGCCGAGAAGCTCGTGGGCTTGGAGAAAAGGGCAAGCCTGGATGCCGCGATGGTCACTCGGCTACGCAAGGAGTGGGATGAGCTGATCCAAACTGCGTAGAGGCTCTACTCGGAACATGGCACGGCTCACGAGGAGCGTGACCAGGCTTTTTGAGAGTGTGACTAGGCCTTCCGAGAGCACGATGACGTGTAGCAGAAGGTCAGCTCCCTCTAGGCTGAGCTCGAAAGGGAGATGACTCGAAAACTGGAGGCCGAGAGCATATCTACCAGGCTGGCTATTGATCTCACCGAGGTGAGGAGAAATCTTTAGGTGGAGAGTGACAAGCTCGGTATCCTGAGCGTCGCCCTTGGGGTGGTTTGCGATGACCTTGAGGTGGTGCAGTCAGAGGAGACCGGCTCGGTCGTGGCTTGCACCGTCGAGATCACGGCTCGGGTGCGCTAGCTCAAGAGGAATGCCCTTCATGCCGAGGTCAATCAGTCCTTCGTGATTGCTCATTCTCACTATGGGGACAACATCGATCTAGAGGAGATGAGCCACGACTACGTGCTCGGTTATGAAGTCCACAAGCTGGAGGAGATGGAAACGGCGGTGGCTCCCCTTTCGCAGGACCTGATGGACATGATAGAGAGCATAGTTCTCCTCTATAAGGGCTAGTTAGTTAAATAGGTCGGGCGGTTGTTTTTGTAATAAGCAGACAAGTTTCATCCCGTTTGTTTTGTTTGAACAAGTCTATTCTTTCGTTTCGGTTGAACAAGTCTATTCTCTCTTTTTTATGTGTAAAAAATGGTTAATGCATTGTGACCCTTATTGTTGTTAAGACCATAGAGCTCGAGGTGTGGGCAAGAAACTCTGGTCACGCTGGTAAGAGTGTCATAGCCGTTGGGGCATAGGTTTCTTGTAGTCCGATCAGCCTTACTCAGTCGTTTGTTTCCGCAATCCTTGCCTCTAGGTTTTTAACGTTAGAAAGGGGTCGGGCACGATGACTGTTTCAGAATGGGTATATATATCCTTATCAGCCCCTGAGTGAGACCCGACCCCTTACCATTGCTGGGGTTGGGTTTCACTAAAGATCGAGTGGACGATAGCGAAAACTAGTAGGAGAAAGCGTCTCTTGTATTAGAAACGTCATTCTTAGTTTTCGTACATACCCCCTCCCTAGGATCTGAGCCATCGTTCTACGACTGCGCATTCAGTCTCCTTGCGAGTCTAACTTTCCTCGAGCCCCCACGCATAGTGGGGGTCCGGTCGAGGGTCGGCTCGTCTTTGTGATTGTCACCCCGTCTGTGGCATCCGCAACCGGAGGGGTTGAGCTAACGTCGCTTGCCTCGATGGCTCGAGTGTCGTGTTCGGTGAGCTCGCTAATGGGCATGTCCGAGTGGAATTCGGATTCATCGTTCGTAATGGGGTTGGCATAGCCCTCATGTGGCATTCCACTACTCCTTAACCTGCCTACCGGTAGATGCCTAAGTTATTTCGGAGACCGATTCAGGTGGTCGGCTAGCCTCTCCTCGATGGAGATTCTGTGGGCATGGCTTGAGGTTAGGATCGAACGAGAAGGTCAAGATGACCTTGTTCACTTTTGAGTGGGTTGGGCGAAGGCCGCTAGGGCTCATCTGTGTTTTCTCCCCTGGCTTTGTTTGATGTGAGGCAGCCTCAAGCCCTTCGTGTGCTGGCCTTCGAACCCTAGTCGGTTGTCGCTCATATTAATGCGAGGCGGCCTCAAGCCCTTCATGGGCCGGCCTTCGAACCTCGGTCGGTTGTCGTTCATGTTGAATGAGACGACTATCGATTCGTGTCGCGACACGAAGCATCGTGATGCAATAATTGCATATGCGATGCTTGGATGTCTGAGAATGGGTGAATGAATGCTCATGTACTAGAAAAATAAAGTGGGGGTTAGTAAAGTTCAAGGAGCTCTGACCAGCTATGTCCGAGTGGAATCTGGGTTCGTCGTTCATGATGGAGTTAGCATAACCCGCGTGGGGCATTATATTGCTCCTTACCCATCTCTAGGCAACGGCCCGAGCCATCCGATCGACTTGGGTGACCCATTGGCCTCTCGATGGAGATTCCACCGGTGGGCCCCTCCAAACCCTTTCTAGGAAGGCAGAGGCTAAAGCTTGGGGTGTGAGCAAAAAACCTCTGGTGATGCTGGTGAGCAAAAACACCGTAGCCGCTAGGGCATAGGTTTTTTGCGGTCCGACCAGTTTTACTCAGTGTTTATTTCTGCAAACCTTGCCTTTACGTTTTTTAATGTGATAAAGGGTCAGGCATAGCAAATGTCTACCGAATAGACATACTCTTACCAGCCTCTGGGTGAGTCCCGACCCCTTATCATTGCTGGGATCGGGCGTCACTTAAAGATCGTGGAGTCGATAGTGAAACTAATAAGAGAAAACAAGCGTAAATTAAGGGTGACCCATCTATCAGCAGCAGCCCGAGCCGTCCGATCGACTTGGGTGACCCGCTGGCATAGGACTTACCTTGATGGCTCGAGTGATGGGTTTGGGGAGCTCTTACCGGATATGTCCGAGTGAAATCCGGGTCTGTCATTCATGACGGAGTTGGCATAGCCCGCACGGGGCATCCTACTGCTCCTTACCCATCTCTCGGCAGTGGGCTGAGCCGTCCGATCGACTTGGGTGACCCACTGGCATAGGACTTACCTATAGAGATAGAGGATGAGATCATCCTGCCCAAGAAATTAGTTAGGCAGATAAGCCAGGCGGCAAACTTGTAATAAATGGACAAGCTCTTAAATTTCGTTATGGCCAAATAGATTTTTAGCCCTTCCCTTTTTGTATAAAAATGTTAATGCATTCTGACCCTTTCCATTGTTAAGGCTGTAAAGCTCAGGGTGTGGGTGAACAAACTCTGATCACGCTGATGAGCAAAAACACCATAGCCATTGGGGCATAGGTTTCTTGCAGTCTAACCAGTTTTACTCAACGTTCGTTTCCACAACCCTTACTTCTAGATCTTAACGTGAGAGGGTCGGGCATAGAGAATGCTCGCCAGGTGGATATACTCTTAAATGTGTACCAACTCTTTCTGTAGTTAATGCTAAAAAGCTTAGGGTGTGGAAAAAACTCTGATCATGCTGGTGAGCAAAAACACCATAGCCGCTGGGGCATAGATTTCTTACAGTCCGATCAGTTTTACTCAGCGTTTGTTTCTGCAACCCTTGCTTCTAGGTCTTAACGTGAGAAAGTATCGGACATAGAGAATATCTACCAAATAGATATGCTCTTATCAGCCTCTGAGTGAGGCCCGACCCCCTACCATTGCTAGGGTCGGATGTCACTAAAGATTGAGGAATTGATACCGAAACTGATAAGAGAAAGCGTGCATGAATTAATGGTAAAAGCAACTTAGCTGTTCGATGTTCCAAGCGTTGACAAAGACTTCGCTGTCAATGGTCTTGAGCTTGTAGGTGCCTAGTAGGAGCACCTCTGTGATGACGTACGGTCCCTCCCATGGCAGAGAGAGCTTGTGGCAGTTCTTGTTGCTCTGGACGAGGTGGAGCACCAGGTCCCCGACGTTGAAGACCCGACCCCATACTCGACGGCTATGGTACTGATGCAACGCTTGCTGGTACTTGGCCGAGCGGAGGAGAGCGACGTTGCACGCTTCATCTAGCTGGTCCATGGCATCCTCGAGGGATGTCTTGGCTCCCTATTCGTTGTACGCCCTAACCCTCGGTGCTCCATAGTTGAGGTCGAACAAGAGGATAGCCTCGGAACTATAGACCATGAAGAATGCCGTATAGTTGGTGGCCTGGCTAGGGGTCGTCCTCAGACTCCAGAGCACCATAGGAAGTTCCACGGCCCATTGTCCACCAAACTTGTTCAACCGATTGAAGATCCTAGGCTTGAGGCCTTGTAGGACCATGCCGTTCATGCGCTCGACCTGCCGATTCATGCGGGAGTGCGCCACAGTGGCCCAATCGACGTAGATGTGGTATTCATCGCAGAATTGGAGGAACTTCTCTCTGGTGAACTACATGCCATTGTCCGTGATAATGGAGTTTAGGACTCCAAAGCGATGGACGACGTCAAGAAAGAACAGCATGGCTTGCTTAGACTTGATCGCAGTGATCGGTCGAGCCTCTATCCACTTTGTAAACTTGTCTACGGTGACAAGTGCATATAGTCCCCGGGCGCCCTCTTGAGAGGTTCGACCAGATCGAGCCCCTAGGTCACGAATGGCCACATGATGGAGATGGTCTAGAGCGCTTGGGCCGGTAGGTGGGTCTAACGAGCATAGTATTGACACCCTTCATAGGTGCACATAATCTATTCAGCGTCAGCTACTGTGGTCGGCTAGTAGAAGCCTTGTTAGAACACATTTCCGACCAGGGTACTAGGCATGGTATGGTGCCCGTAGACCCCACTGTGTTAATCACTCAGCAACTGCTTCCCTTGTTCGATGGGGATACAACGTTGTAGGATCCTAGTGTGGCTTCGCCTGTAGAGCTCGCTGTCGATGCGGGACCCATAGGATACCTCGCAAGGAAGAGAGAAGATCTTATCTAACTAGAATTCTTCCCATATAATCTTAGTAGTAGTATTATTCAGTAATCCTACTAGGAACCCTCATTGTAAACCGACTAGGACTCTGGCCTCCTGACTATATAAAGGAGGGCAGGACTCCTTAGATCGGGGAGTCTAGAGTTAGAGAAGAACAATTGTACAACACAACACTTTACAATCAATCCAACGCAAAGGCTAACACCGACTGGATGTAGGGCTATTACTCGATCAAAGATCGAGGGTCCGAACCAGTATAAATCAACTGTCTCTTGCGTTAACCATCGAGTTCTGCATACGCCGAAGCCCGAACATACTGTCCCAGGTACCCCCGTGGCAGGCTATCGGTGGTCAAACATTGACAGCTGGCGCGCTAGGTATGGGCTTTCGGCGACTTTGCATCCGAGAGCTCGATGGACCTCAACAACATGATCTTCTCAAAGAGATCAATCTTCATCTTCGGTTCATGGATCTGCGAGGCAGGCGATGATGGCAAACTCCAAGGCCATCTCCTCGAAGATTCAGATCATCATCAGGACTCTTTCATTTTAGCGACAACGATAGATCAGCGTGCTAGAAGATTCGCGAAGCTCATAATGTCCAATCCAGCTCAGATTCTGTGACTTCACACATCCGATTTAGACTCAAGTTCTGTTTCCGAGATGAAGTCTTATCCGAGTTCTTTCGGAAAACCGAGTTCTTTTCTAACAAAGCTTCAGAACATGATGTCAACCTATCAAGAATTCTACTTGGAGTACACCCAGAGTACTTCAAAGAAGTCAGGTCCTTTTCCGTTTAGACCCCACAACATGGCGACACCTTATCAGACATGGCACAAAGGATCCACCTAACCCGTGCTTAGAATGCCACTGAAAGGAGCCCAGGAAGGTCTCATTTTAACTATAACATCTCAAGACTGCATCGTTCACTGGCCAGGTACCGTTCCTGAGGATGACGACACCCAACTAGTCGACGATGCGACAACAGCAGTTCTACCCTACCAAGAAGGAGATTCAATCTATGACCTTGAAACATCTACTGAAGTTATCAATAGCTCTGGCAGTATGGTAATCAACTACACGCTAGAGAAGTATTCATGATTTGTCATCCTCGATCACCATTGATCCCCCTAGAAGTACCTGACGTGAGGTCTTCAGATGAATCCGAATCCAATATATCACCATTTATCTAGGGGCACGATGGTGAGACTGAGAGTCAGAGGCAAGTGAGAGAAAGAAAGAACAAATTGAAACAAGGACGTCAACGCCGTGCTAAGTAGCGAAAGGACACTTGGATCAAATATGAATCAGACCTAGCCGAGTACAATAGAAGAAAATCAGAACGAGAGGTTGAAGAAGGACGAGCAGCAAATACACCCTACGATAAGATCCGAGAAGCACTAGAAGAACTCAGGGCGACCTCATATCCCAATGAAAAACAAGAACAGCTCTAAGATTTTCTCTGATCAATAGTCCTTAAAACACACGACGGAAGAGCAACATCTCATGAATAGGAAGATCAAAATCAAAGGAAGTCCGCTTTCGAAAGACTTGGACCAAGTGAAAGTCACAACGGAGAGAGCCGAAGAAATCACAGTCAAAATAACCGAGTCGAGCAACCAAGAAAGGCCAGAAGCAAAGCACCTACTCGGACAGCCTCGCAGAACTACTCTCACCAAGATGACAATTGGCAAGAAGGGGGCACAAAATCAGAATATACGGAAGCCAGAACGCATGATAGATTCCCCTATTTTGCAAACAGACTTGCTTCAATACGACTACCTCACAAGTTCAAGCCGTCCAACCACTCCAAGTATGATGGCAAGACCGAACCAAAGCAATGGCTCCGGATTTACTCACAATTGATTGAATTAGCCGGAGGAGACGATGACATCAAAACCTTGTTCTTTCCCATGGCCCTAGAAACCATGCCACTTCAATGGTTTGACAAATTGAATCCAGGATCAATCAGAAAATGGGAAGACTTGCAAAGAGCTTTCTGTGAAAATTTCACGAGAATTATTACACATCCAATTACCCACGCAGAGTTAAAAGGACTCAAGCAGAAAGGAGGTGAAAGTCTCAGAAATTACTATCGACAATTTGGTGAACTATGAGCTCAAGTACATGACATCACACAACGAGAAGTGATCGAAGCCTTCTCTCACGGAATCATGGCTAGGTGGCAATTTCAAGACTTCTGCAAAGAAAACCTAAGAAACAATGAAGAATTTAGAAGAACAGTGAAAAAGATGATTACTGTAGAGGAGAAGACATGAGAAAGATTCCCGGATAGAAACAACAGAGACAACCCGGATAGGCAAAATCCTTGAAACAACAGACATCAGGAGAGAAAGCATGGTCCAGACAACACGGTAGCAATGGCTGACAAATCAAAGAAATTTACCAAGCCCAAAAGATATGACGACATTGAGAACATACGTTGCCCCTTGCACCCCAACAGAAAGCGTACCATCGGAAATTGCTACACCTTCAACGAAAGATACAGTAGAAAAGATAGCAAGGGAAACAATAAAGAAGAAATCCAAAAAAAGAAGGAGACAACCTTGAAGACAAGGGATTCCAAAAATCTAGGAGAACAGTGGCGGTAATCTTTGCTGGGGTTCTAGATTCTAGAAGCAAACATCAAGAAAAACTAGCGTTATGAACCATCATGGCAGCAGAACCTGCTACACCAAGATATCTCAATTGGTCAGAGTATCCAATCCAATTTTCAAGAGAAGACCAATGGACCAGTGTAGGAAACGTAGGCCATTACCCACTGGTTCTAGATCCAACCATTGCCGGTATGTCCGTTACAAAAGTACTAATCAACGGAGGAGCCAGACTCAACATCATTTTTTAGAAACTCTAAGGATGATGGGACTACAACTCGCTGGGATGATCACACCAACAAGCACACCTTTTTATGGCATAGTACCCGGCAAGGCAGCAATGCCACTTGGACAAATCACTCTATCAGTTACCTTTGGAACTCCCTCAAACTACCATACAGAGTTCATCAAGTTTGAAGTCGCAGACTTCGATTCATCATATCACACAATCCTCGGGCGCCCGACACTAGCAAAATTTATGGCAATACCGCATTATCCATACCTGTTGCTTCGAGCTGCGGCCTAGCCCAACTGGTTAGCTAGGGAGACCACCATGGCCATGTTTGCCGAGACCCAGGACGCGTCATGCGCGCTGCCATCAGCCAAAAGGAGGACCCTAGCCATGACGTTGTACATCGGAACAAGAGTGCACATGCACGAGCACGCTCACCATGGTCGAGAGCACAACCATGGCGAGACTACTGCATCTTCTACATTGCGGTAAAGGCGATGTTGACACCCTGACTGGCTCTGCCATGATGAGAGACACACCGTGCCCATCTTAGCCGAGGAAGAAGCCCACCGGAGCCCTGCATTGCCGCACCGCACCTCGTCGGAATGCCACCGCCTCTGTTTTGCCCCCACCACCATGGCTGGAGCCACTGGGAGCACCAAGAGCTCCATCAACACGCCCACCATGGCCATAGAAGCACCGGGGAGCTCACATGCTCCTCCAACTAGGCTCTTGCTATCACTGCAGCCCTGTCCATGCACACCGACGAACCCACGCCGCCGTTCACCATGGCCGGGACCCTATGAAGCCCCAGCCGCCACCTTGACCCCACTATTGCACTCACCGAGGCATGAGAAAACTATTGCCTACCTGAATCGCGCACTAGTACCGCCTGAGAAGCTCGCCGATGACTTCACCACTGGCGGGAGCATGCTGGGGAAGAAGCAGGGGATTTTCCCCCTCGCTGACCACGACCTCGCCGACCACAACCTCGCCGACCATGACTACGCCGACCACGTCCTGAGTAGCTCCGCCGAGCTTCGACCATGACCACGTCGTGCACGTGAACCAAACCCTAGGAAGGAGTAAGTGGACCAAGTCCCTCAGTCTATGGACCAACGTAGGCAGGTTCACCATGAACCGCGCCTCACCTGTGCCCATGGATCACGGCCCGTTAGTGGCCCAGTATGACAACGTGGCCGCACCAACGCGCGCCATGTGGTGGGCCAAGCCTGGCCCAACCAGCCCAATCAAGGCCCGACCTGTATTGACCATTGACCGGTCAAACGGTGATCGCTGACCGGGGCCACATGTCAGTGACATCGCCATGCGGGACCTACCTGTCAGACGCGGTTTAGCTCTGATGACGTCATGCTGATGTTAGCATGCCACATGGACTAGTCACAGCGTGACATGTGTCAGCCCAGGATTAAATCAGCCTTTTTCCAATTTCAAAGATGATGTAAACTTCGGAAATTCATAACTAATTTATACGACCTTAGAAAAATACGAAACTAGGGCGAAAATTCATCTAAAATTAAGCTTTACGCAATGAACCCATGTTTGAGTGCATTTGGCTCTTTTGAATTTTTATTGCTTCTTTGTGCCATTCTATGGATGTCGCTAACGTGACTATAATTTGAACGTATGCAGACTCGGAGGAGAACCAGACGGATGAGGATTGTGAGTACCATGAGGAGAACGGAGACGACTACACTGAAGGTGCCACATCCCACCCAATCTCGTAGCACCTATTACGCATGGCTAATATAGAACTGCTATTGCTTTACTTTACAGTTATAATCATACTAAGATAGGACTTGCATGGTAGTATATGCTTACTTGATGGCCTTTACCTTGACGCAACCTTACCCCTGCATACCCTGCTATTAGGCTAGACACATGCTTACTGCTATATTTCATTGCTTATACTTCTGCTAGGCTTATACTATATTAATGCGTGGTGGAAACTGGTGTTATTTGGGCTATGGGGAGAGTGCTGCGTGTGTGACTTGGGTGTGTGGAGGGTGAGGGTTGTGTCGACCAAGTTGGAGTATACAACGAGCCTTGGGGCAAGTCTTGCCGTGTGGTGCTACCTGGGCACCCCTGGAATGGATATCTGTGGTGGGTAAATGGTATATAAGGTGGTCCTAGGTGTGAACCTGTGATGGGAGGAGCCCAGGATGGAGGTGCTATGGTGGCACGGTAAATGGAAACCCTGATGAAGACATTCTAGCTTGGTCATCCCTAAGGACTTACTAGTACTCAGATTCACCGGGAAGCCTTATGTACCACTCGCCCTATATGGTGCGGGACGGCCATACTACTTGGTAGGATATTGCCACTACTGCTAGGTTAGTAGCGGACAATGTAAGGAGGTACGGGGCGTGGAGGATGCCCCCACACCCTTCCGAGACTTCATGGAGACCTTGTGGACCCGGCTCATGACTCACAGTTTCAGCCACCCTAGAGTAGACTTGGGGTGTACCAGGGCTGAATGGTAGAGTGGCATTATCCTAGGCTAGCAAGTGGCCAGAATCAGCCCAGTTGACGACGGTCAGCGAAGAAGGCTGATCTTGTGGTTATGTAAAACCTCTGTAGAGTGTATGGTTGATCGATCGATACATGTGCCGACTTGTTGGCTATGGACCTTTCTTGGGTTTTGCTTAAACTAGATAGTGAGATGAGTCTTTCTCTTCCTCCCCCATGAGAGAGTGTCGGTCGTAGCCAGGGGCTACGGGCCTTGAGACAGTGCCGAGAGGGAGTTGGCATGTCGACTGAGCGATGGTATGGTGATGGTGTGGAAATGGTGGTATATCGATCCCTAGATCGAAACCTGGCTCTAGAATGGGAATGGGGTGGAATGTGTATGGGAATGGTGTTAAAACTTGACTATACTTTTATTCATACATGATATGCTAAATGCATAGGAAACCCCAACCTTATAGGTTCCTTTGATTATATCCAACATGCATCCAATTTCCACAAAGTAATGCTCATAGGGCAGGAGTGGCTAGTACAAATCGTACTGATAAATTTTGGCACATAGGTTCTGCTGAGGAGTATAGCTCCGAGGAGTTTGACGGTTGAGGGGTTCGTGCCTACGCTCGAGTTTGGCGATCTTATCTTCAAGCTGTTCTGAATGAATGCTACTTTTGCTTCCGCCAATGCAGCGATGTGATAATTTATGTAATTCCACACTATTTGTACTCTGATATTATCGTTGTATGGATGTGATATTCGACTGGAATTTGGGTAATATGATCTACAACGGTCTTATTACACTTCGACGCTGTGGATTTCCCTTTGCGGAAATCGGGGTCGTTTCACATACCACCTGCTTGGCCATTCTCCTACTAGGGGCTGGATCAAGTAGGACCTCTCAAGAAAGCAAAGGGCGGATTCGAGTACATCTTTGTAGCAATTGACAAGTTCACCATGTGGATCGAATACAAACCACTCGCAAAATACAGCACAGCCAAAGCAGTCGAGATCAACCAAGACATTATGCACCGCTTCGGTATGCCTAATCGAATCATCACAGATTTGGGTTCTCCCTTCACAACGACAGAATTCAAAAGTTGGGCACATGATTGTGGCTTCAACATAGATTACGCATCAGTCGCACATCTAGAAGCCAACAGACAGGTAGAAAGGGCTAATGGACTCATACTAGCCAGATTGAAACCAAGACTGTATGAAGAACTAGTAGACTATGGATCAAAATGGATTGAAGAATTACCCAAGGTTGTATGGGGGCTACGGACTCAAATAAGCAGAGCCACCAGATACTCACCTTTCTTCCTAGTATACGGATCAGAAGCCGTACTACCCACAGACTTGATCTGGACGTCACCAAGGATAGAGCAATATGACGAAGGAGAAGTAGAACACACCCGAAGATTAGAACTCGACAGTACAGAAGAAGTCAAAGTAAACACTACCCTGCAATTAGCAAGATACCTCCAAGGACTAAGGCGCCACTACAAAAAAACACCCAATCTCGATCATTACAAGTTAGAGACCTAGTACTAAGAAGAATACAAAAAACCGCCGGACGCCACAAACTACTCAGTCCATGGGAAGGTCCTTTTATCATCACAAAAGTCATCGGACCAGGCACATACAAGCTCATAACTGAAGACGGAAAAGAAGTCAACAATACATGGCACATCAGTCTGCTATGAAGATTCTACGCATAAAAACAACTCAAGGGAAAATATGTATACAAGACAAAAGAGATCAACGTTCATGATCAACAAAGATAGCGCTCACCAAAAACATATGTATCATTGTGTCATATCAATATTCATGATCAATAAAGATGATTCTTTCTCGACAAACATATGTCTCATCATGCCTTCCTCCGAGTTATTTCTTAAATGCAAAATGGCTGAAAAGACGCCTGAGCATCCCGACCGAGAGCAAAATAGCTAAAAAGATGCTTGAGCCCGCCGATGAGGGTAGCGAACAAGCTAACACCTGAAATAAAATGCAAAATGGCTGAAAAGACGCCTGAGCATCCCGACCAAGAGCAAAATAGCTGAAAAGACGCTTGAGCCTGCCGATGAGGGTAGCTAACAAGCTAACACCCAAAATAAAATGCAAAATGGCTGAAAAGACGCCTAAGCATCCTGGCCGAGAGCAAAATAGCTGAAAAGATGCTTGAGCTCGCCGATGAGGGTAGCTAACAAGCTAACACCCGAAATAAAATGCAAAATGGCTGAAAAGACGCCTGAGCATCCCGGCCGAGAGCAAAATAGCTGAAAAGACGCTTGAGCCCGCCGATGAGGGTAGCTAACAAGCTAACACCCGAAATAAAAAGCAAAATGGCTAAAAATACGCCTGAGCATCCCGGTCAAAGCAAAATAGCTGAAAAGATACTTGAGCCCGCTGATGAGGATAGCTAATGAAAGGATCAAGATGCCCAAGAGGGGGGGTGAATTGGGCTAATTCTAAATTTTCTTGCAATAATCAAATCCTACGGATAGCCCAATTAACCCCTTGTGCCTAGAAAAGTGTTTCTATCAAACTAACGCACAAAAGACATGCAACCTATGTTCCAAACTTACTCTAGCATGGCAATTCTATGAAAGTAACGACAAGTATTGAATTGCACAAAGTAAATACTCAAAGTAAATGCCCAAAGTAAAGAGAGAGGAACGCGGTGATGTTTTGCTGAGGTATCGGAGAGTCGCCACTCCCCACTAGTCCTCGTTGGAGCACCCACGCAAGGGTGTATCTCCCCCTTGATCTGCGCAAGGATCAAGTGCTCTCTACGGGTTGATTCTTCGACACTCCATCGCGGCAAATCACCCAAAGCCGCTCACAACTTGAGTTGGGTCACCCACAAGCTCCGCCGGGTGATCACCAAGCTCCCAATCACCACCAAGCCATCTAGGTGATGGCGATCACCAAGAGTAACAAGCACGAACTCTCACTTGACCATACGAAGCCTAATGAGAAGATGGATGCACACTTGGCTACTCTTGATTCACTAATGAGGCTACTCTCTTGGATTCTCAAATCTCAATCACCTCACTAGGACCTTGCTCTTCTTGGCACTCACAAACAAGTTTCTCAGCTATTGGAATGAGCAAAAATAACTCCACACATGAGTGGAGCTTATATTTATAAGGCAGCCTAAAAAACGAACCGTTATGAGCTTCTGCGGGGTGACTGGACGCTCCGGTCGTGTTGACCGGACGCTCCGGTCAGTTCAACTCGTGAACCAGTAACAATGAGTTGACCGGACGCTGGCAGGGTCTGGTCAGCACTGACCGGATATGTCCGATCGCGTAAAACCCTTACTGGACTCGACCGAATGCTGAACCCTCAGGGTCCGGTCAATACTGACCGGACGTGTCCGGTCATAGATTTCCTTCTCTAGAAACTTACTAGAGTCGACCGGACACTGCCTTTCAGCGTCCGGTCACTTGACCTCTCCAGCGTCCGGTCGCACCGAACGCAGACAACTGATCAAATGAACTGACCGGACCCTGTGGCCAGCGTCTGGTCGCACCGGGGCCAGCGCTCGGTCAGCATTTGACCCTCCATTCACTTCCAACTCTCGATCATATGTGAAAGAAGTTTGCTCCAAAGGATCTTAGGCATTCATATGAGCTACCTAGAGCTAGTTTTAACAAGTGTGCACCACACCTAACTCACTAGACTCAACTAGGTCAAGCTACCCATCCATACCCCCCTTAATAGTATGGCCAAAGGAAAAACAAAGTCCTAAACTACTCTAAGTGTCACTCCAACTCCAATCGACACTTAGAACTAGTATCCTTAACCTTGTCGTCCATCCTTTGAAAACCGAAACGATTTCCATCGTAGGGGCATGACAACCTTGATTGCCCAATCGATCTCCATTACCATGACCTAACTTAATTGCCTCTGCAAAACACACGTTAGTCATAGTAATCTTGTATTGTCATTAATCACTGAAACCCAACTAGGGGCCTAGATGCTTTCAATCTCCCCCTTTTTGGTGATTGATGACAATACCACCTCGAGTATGTGAAAGAGTGAGGTTTTTGACGGGCTTGGTTCGTATAAGCTTTTGTCGATAAGAACAAAAGTGTTAGTAAGCTTATATGACTCAAGCCAACACAATGTACTCAAAGGATATGAATTAAGCATGAGTACAAGTAACAAAGCTCATTTGCATCAGAGTATAAACGCGGAAGCAAAGGCAAATGAGCATAACACCAGTGATATGACATATGAATAATGTAAAGTAACGAGCACATAGGTCATATATCACAATCACGTAGATAGCACTATCACATAGATATAATAGTATGTATGAAAGTAACACACGATGCATAATAGTAATAGTGTATCACACAGATAAAACTCCAAATGTATATAATAAGCTAATACTACTAGATAACTAGCTCCCCCTAAAACTCACTCCCCCTGAGTCTACATACTCGAACCCTCTCCCCCTTTGGTGTCAAACACCAAAACCTAAGGGTCGGTCGGTGGGGCTGCAGCGGATGAGTTGGGCGCTGAAGTACGTGGAGCAAGCTAGAACTAGGCACCATCATCATCTGACCCTGAACTCTGAATAGACTGACCCTCTATAGCAGGAAGTGTCGCTGAAGCGGTCTGGGTCTGAGCTGGGGCTGGTGCTACCTGTGAAGCTGCTAGAACGTCTGTCGTAGGATCTGACGAGGTGACAGACGAGGGGAGCCTCTGAGTAGTCACTGTGATAGGAGCTGCTGTAGAAGGACCGGCAGTATGCATATGAGGTGGTGTAGGCATGCCGGTCAACTTGCTGAAGGATGCTCCAAGACTCTTGGAGACTGACGTGTCAAGCACAAAAAGCGAGGGTGACTGCTCTGGTGAGAAGCCCGTGTGATATGGAGTGAACTGTGGGGCAACCACCGGTGAGGACAACCACAGGGACACATGAACTGTAGGTGAAGCAAACTGAGCTAGAGGCTGTCCCTGACTCTGAAGCCTGCTGGGCTGTATAGCTGGAGTCATCATGGTGGAGGCAGGCTGAGCAAGCTGGGGCGAAGGCTGTGGTAGTGGGGCCCCAAGTGCTATCACTACATGCTACATAAAGCCCATAAGCTACTACTGCATGAGTATCCGCTGCTGATGCATCTGCTACTGCTGCTGTTGAAGAAGCTGCTGCTGCCTCTAGAACTCATCCTGACAAGCCTGGAACTATGCGAAGTTGGCAGCGGTCTCCTGTGCCTGTCGTGCTTGATCCTGCTGCATTCGCTCAAGAATGGCAATCAATGTGGGGTCCATCTATGGTGCTGGTGGGGCTGAGCTGGAACTGCCAGCCTCTGCATCATGTCTGCATGGAGGCATCTGAGGAATCGACAGATAGTCATCATCCGAGCTATCACTGGACTCGGTCATCCCCTGCTGTGCCTCAAGCTGCTCCTCCTCTATGGCGGCAATGCCTCTAATAATCTCATCCTGCTAAGCTGCTGACTCTAGAATATCTAGACGACGACTAGGACGAGCTAGTGCCTATGGAGTGCTGTGCCTGATCCTCTATGCCATGTTATATGCGGGAAACTCTGTGGTGGTAGCCCTGTACTCTGCAACCAACTCAGGGGTCCTGACGTGCACACACTGTAGCATCAAGAATGTGACCTAATGTGCATAAGGAAGCTATCGGTGACCCTTGAAGCCCTCAACAATAGTATCCTCCATCTCTAATAGAAGGAGGTCCCAAATGTCGAACACGGTCTGCTGCATTAGGGCATTAAGGAGCTAGAGATGTAGGCGAGTCAGACCCTCCCTGTATCCCAACCTGAGAAGCAGTGTCCTCCAGATAATGGCCTCTAACACTCATGCTATAGGAGTCAGGTCACTGGGGTTCATGCTCGACCCCTCACCAAAGGGCTCCTTGAAACAATGTCGCACCAGATCTGTAGGGAGCACCAACCCTCCATGAGGACGCCTAGGAGGCTCCTGCTGTCCATAACATACCTCATGCAACTTGATAGGCTGATCCTATAGCCTCAGTATCTCCCGGGCCCTGAAACTCATCACCCTGTAATCTCTGCCGTTGAATGCAAAGTGAATGAAGTTGTGATGCGGATCAACGTAGAGTGAAGCATAAAACTGCCGGACCCAAGATAGTACATATACTCCTGTCTAGCCAATTAGATCTATGAGTCCCGGCAAATATGACAAGTAGGGGTGGATGTGCTCTCTAGCTGCTGCCATAATAGACTCTAAACTGCAGACTCTCTGAGATCTAAACACTGCCCCACTATTTAGATATGCGTTGTAGAAGTCCTCCTGGAGCGGTGTGTAGAAACCCTCAGCTGCTCTCTCATCCCTCCTCAGAGGGAACCACACATCGAACTCAACAAATCTCAACTGGCGAACCTATCTGGCTGTGGCAGCCCTCAAGTCAAGGTGTACCACTGGAGGCGGACCCTATGGTCTAGGCGGTGGGCGTGAACCCCTACGCTGTGTAGCTAGCCTTGGTGGAACTGTAGCACTGGTACGACCAAAGCAGCGTAGCTGGGGTGCCGGCTCGGTCTCCTCGGCCTGCTAACCCTCCTAAGTCTCCTGAGCTGGGTGAGGCTCTACTGGTGGGGGCTGCTACTGTGCCTCCTGCTGGGACTCCCCCTGAGGTCGAGCCTCCTCAATAGCCAGTCAACGTCCTGCCATCATGACAGTCCTAGGTGGACCACCATGATGACGCTTAGCCTCCTCAACTGCTGCCCTCTGTGCTGGTGTGAGCTGTGGATCTACTATGACAACACCACTGCGAGCGCCTCCTCTCTCCGCACGCTCTGTGGCCTCTGCAATAGCTGCTACTCTTGCTATCTCTGCATCGGAGTACTTGCGCTTCTTGGATGTCACCTGCTTCATTGCCTTGCCTTTCGATCCTGTAGGCTGGCGAGGCGGGGGCCTCCGATCGTCATCTCCTGGACCACCACCAACATTCTTGGTGTGAGCCATCTGATCTGACAAGAGGATGAACTATCGCTGATGAAGATCAACTGTCAAACTGACACTCCTGAGGCTTGGCCTCGATCCTTACTCGCGAGCTTGGCTCTGAGTTGACTGCCAACTACCACGAGAACCTCAACGACACCAACTCGCTGCATGACAGAATAGATGGATATACAAATAAATACAATATGTCTAATAGATGCAAAAGACCTAGGAAGCAAGCAATGTAGGTGTGAAATTGAGACGATGGGCAAGCTACCTGACGATCAGCGATCTGGAGAAAAGAAAAGACGTTGTGCGGGGAACCTCGGAACCGACTAGGGTAGATCGAAAGCCCTGAATGTGATTGGAAATCAGTGCATTGCAATTGATCTATCACACAGGCAAATCAAATTTGGATCAAAGGTCGGGCCTTACCAACGATGGAGGAGGCAAGGGTTAGGGCTTGGATCAACGGCCTTGAGAGACCCTCAGTGCCTGGGGAGCCAATGGTGGCGTTGGCACAGAGGGTGCGCGGTGAGCATGTGAGGGGGTCACTGGCATGCGCGGCTTGGACGCACGGAGAGGCTCGGTAGCGGGCTCTTCTGCGGTGGCACAGTGGCGAGAGAGGCAGGGGCGAGCACAGGCAGGGGAGGCGCGGTGGCGTGCGTGGCTGGCGCAAGTTGCTCGAATGCGGTGGCGCGGTGGCTTGGGCGTGGGAGAGCCAGAGGTGGCGGCTTATGGCGATTAGGGTTAGGCCTAAAAAACGCGATGGCCGTGGTTAAATGAGGACCCCTAACATGATAGGAAAAGAAACGAAAAAGAGTCCTAAAGCTGCATGAGATCCACTGACCGGACGCTCCGGTGGTAGTGACCAGACACTACCACCCAGCGTCCGGTCGATTCCAGAGAGGTCCAATTCCTCTGGAATCAGGACCGGACACATCCGGTGGTCCATGACCAGACGCAGGCAGGGTCCGGTCAGTACAGCCTATTCTTCCTTTAATCGACCAGACGCTGGATCCCTTCCTGACCGGATGCATAAACGCAGCGTCCGGTCACTCCTTCAGCAGCAGTTCACCTCCTGTGAACTGACCGGACGCTGAACAACAGCGTCTGGTGCAGCGTCCGATGCACTTTTTCCAGCAGATCTTCAAAGTACCTTCGCGCTGCCTGTTCCCAATCAAGTCCCAACTCGAATAAGATCCAAATAAACACCAATTGGGACTGATGTGAGTGACCTCTCTCAAACCCTCATATTTTTCAAAATATTTTGCCTTAGGCTATAATTCTTTTTAAAAATAGGCAATAAGAGGGCAAATGGAACAAAACGACAAAACAACATTCATGCATATGCAATACTTGTAAGTAAATCTAGTTGCTTGTCAAGTTTGATCCAAGGTTAAGCTTCTTCACACGCTTTTCGGTGGTTATCTTAACCATGTTAGACAAGCCCTATATGCATTGCCAAACATTAAACATGTTGTATATTACAATGAATGCAAGGGACAACACAAGCTCAATTTTTAGTGAAGTTGCTAAAGTCAAGTACATTGAGCTCATTCCGCAATCTACAAAATGTAGCCTCATCTAGCAGTTTAGTGAAAATATCCGCTAATTGATCTTCGGTTAGTACACCTTCTAGTGACATATTATTTTTAGCAACATGATCTCTTAGAAAGTGATGGCGGATATCTATGTGCTTGGTGCGAGAGTGTTGAACCAGATTATTTGCAAGTTTTACCGCACTTTCATTGTCGCATAAAAGAGGTACTTTTTCTAGAACTACATCATAGTCTAGCAAAGTTTGTTTCATGTATAAAATTTGTGCACAACAAGCACCCGCGGCAATGTATTCTGCTTCGGCGGTAGACAAAGCCACACTATTTTGTTTCTTGGAGGACCAAGACACAAGTGATCTACCAAGCAAATGGCACCCTCCGGTTGTGCTTTTTCTATCAACTTTGCATCCGGCGTAATCCGAATCAGAATAGCCAATTAATTCAAATATAGCTCCTTTGGGATACCAAAGGCCAATGCTTGGTGTGTGCTTAAGATACCTAAGGATTCTTTTTACGGCAATTAAATGTGTTTCCTTAGGACTAGCTTGAAATCTAGCACACATACACACACTAAACATGATGTCGGGCCTAGACGCGGTTAAATATAACAAGCTACCAATCATAGAACGGTAGAGAGTTTGATCAACCGGGTTACCTCCCTCATCTAGGTCGAGATGTCCATTGGTAGGCATTGGTGTCTTGATTGGCTTACATTCATCCATCTTGAATCTCTTGAGAAGATCTTTTGTGTATTTCTCTTGAGAGATGAAGATGCCTTCTTTCATTTGCTTGACTTGAAAACCAAGAAAGAATGTAAGCTCACCAATCATGGACATCTCAAACTCCTTCGACATCAATTCACCAAATTCTTTGCATGAGTCTTCATTTGATGATCCAAAGATGATATCATCAACATATACTTGACAAATGAAGATATGCCCATCAAGCTTCTTGGTGAATAGTGTGGTGTCGACCTTCTCAATGGTGAAGCCCTTCTCAATGAGGAAGTTCCAAAGGCGCTCATACCAAGCTCTTGGGGCTTGCTTAAGCCCATATAGTGCCTTGGACAACCTATAAACATGATTAGGATATCTAGGGTCTTCAAACCTGGGAGATTGATCAACATAGACTAGTTCATTAATAAAGCCATTTAAAAATGCACTTTTCACATCCATTTGATATAGTTTCATTTCATAATGTGATGCATATGCAAGAAGGATACGGATGGCTTCTAATCTTGCAACCGGTGCAAAGGTCTCTCCAAAATCCAAACCTTCAACTTGAGAGAACCCCTTTGCAACTAGTCTTGCCTTGTTCCTCACAACAACACCTTGATCATCTTGCTTGAACACCCACTTCGTTCCAATGACTCTTGCACCTTTTGGTCGCTCTTCAAGAGTCCAAACTTCATTGCGAGTGAAGTTGTTCAACTCTTCATGCATGGCATTGATCCAATCCGGATCTTTTAGAGCTTCTTCTACCTTGGTAGGCTCATAGCAAGAGACAAAAGAGTGATGAGCAATAAATGAAGTAAGTTTTTGAGATCGAGTCATTACTCCCTTTGATGGACTCCCTATGATGAGATCTTGTGGATGATCTTGTAGGAGAGGTGTATTTCTTCTATTGACCACTTGGGAAGGAGGTTGTGGAGCATCAACATCTTGTGCTTGTACCACCATTTGCTCATGGGAGATATGAGTATCTTCATTTTCTACTCTCCCATCTTTTTCACCATCTTGTGGTACACTTGATGAAGAAGGTTGGTTAATGACTTGTACATCATCTTCATCATCTTTTGGCTTGATGTCTCTCACCAGAATATTCTTCATGGCCTCCCTCAATGGTTCATCTCCTTGTGCTCCTTGGGAGCCGTTAGATTCATCAAATTCCACATCATATGTTTCTTCAACCAAGCCGGTGGCATGATTAAATACTCTATATGCTTTGGACTTCGATGAGTAACCAATAAGAAAACCAATATCACAACATCTTTAGAACTTCCCTAGGTGTTGCCGCTTCTTGTAGATGTAGCATTTGCAACCAAACACCCTAAAGGAGACGTCCGGCTTCTTCCCATTGAGCAACTCATAAGGTGTCTTGCTAAGGAACTTTTGAAGAAATAGGCAGTTTGATGCATAGCATGCGGTGTTGATTGCTTCCGCCCATAGAGCTTTGGGGGTGTTGTACTCATCTAGCATTATCCTTGCAAGAGTGATCAAAGTCCGGTTCTTTCTCTCAACTACACCATTTTGTTGAGGAGTATAAGTTGCGGAGACTTCATGTTTGATTCCAACTTCATCACAATAGGTTTCAATGTTTGTGTTGTCAAATTCTTTGCCATTGTCACTTCTAATCTTCTTGAGCTTTACTTCAAATTCATTTTGAGCTCTCTTGGCAAACTTCTTGAAGCAAGATGCAACTTCGGATTTGTCATGAAGGAAGAACACCCATGTATATCTTAAATAGTCATCCACAATCACAAGACAATAGAGATTCCCTCCCAAACTCTTGTATATTGTTGGTCCAAATAAATCCATGTGTAGGAGCTCTAGCACTCTTGTGGTTGACATGAAAGCTTTGGTTGGATGAGTATTTGCAACTTGCTTGCTGGCTTGACATGCACTACAATGCTTGTCCTTTTCAAACTTCACATCCTTCAACCCTCTCACCAAATCATTCTTCATAAGCTTCTTGAGTGAGCTCATCCCAACATGAGCAAGTCTTCTATGCCATAGCCACCTAAGTGTTGTTTTGGTGAATAGGCAAGTCTTCAAATTTGCATCTTTGAAGGTAAAGTCAACTAGATATAAGTTGTTGTATCTAAATCCATTGAATATCACTTGATTGTCATTTACCTTGGATACAACAACCTCCTTCTCGGTGAACAAGTATTGGAAGCCAAGATCACACAATTGTCCAACGGATAGCAAGTTGAAGCTTAATGAAGCAACATATAGCACATTTGAGATGGAATGATCATTTGATATTGCCACTTTGCCCAATCCTTTAACCTTGCCCTTTGAGTTATCTCCAAATGTTATTTTCTCTTGCCCATCTACCTCTTCATCTAGTGAGGTGAACATACGAGGATCACCGGTCATATGTTGAGTGCAACCACTATCAATAACCCAATGACTTCCACCGGTCTTGTAGTTCACCTACACACATGAGATTCAAACTTTAGGAATCCAAACTTGTTGAGGGCCCTTCACCTTCTCAACAAGTGACTTAGCCACACAAATCTTCTTAGGTCTACTCTTGTTGGGGGGGTCCTAAGAACATGACTTTCATCTTTCCACTAGAATCTTTTCTAAGCATGTAGTGAGCATTGAAAGCAAAGGGTCTAGCATGCTTGGGCAAGGGTTGTGGCGGTGGAGTTTGACACTCATGAGCAAAGTGGCCTTCTTGTCCACACTCAAAACATCTCTTTGGCTTTGGCTTTGGCTTTGATTGTTGTTGTTGAGCTTGAGCCTTCTTCTCTACACTTGCTACATATCCAATGACACTTCTATCCATCTTCATGATGGTGTTCATAAGTAGCTCACTTTGGAGATGCTTGCCTCTAGCAAACTTGCTCAATCCCACCTTGAGATGTTCTTTCTCCATCTTGAGCTTCTTGTTCTCTTCCTTGAGAACATCATTGTTCTTCTCTTCCTTGAGCTTCTTGTTTTCTTCTTTGAGCTTCTCATTCTCAAGGATCAACTCTTTGTCATGATCAAGAGTTTCTAGCACAATGGTGTTGTGGCTTTTCATCTCTTCAAGATCTTTCATGAGCTTCTTATTATCACTCTTGAGCTTGACATACTCATCATAGTCATTTCACTCAACCACTTGCTTGCCTTTGCTACTAGATCCATGCTCAATGCTTTCATCAATTAAATCATCGCATAAAGTAGCTATATCAATCTTGACAACATGGTTAGTAGCATCATGTGGCTCATTTGGTAAAAATTCTTGAGCAATAACAAGAGTATCATAATTGATCTTAAGAGTAGTGTATTCATCTTCTAGCTTATTGTGGCTAGTGATGAGCTCATTGTGCACCCACTCAAGTTTATCATGTTTATCTTTAAGCTCTTTCTTAGAAGATTTGAGCTCCTTGAGTTTGGATGATATAGCATCATTAGTTTCTTTAAGCTCATCATTGGCCTTTTCCAATATGTCACATTTTGCTAAAAGTGAATCATTTTTAGCATCAAGCTTTTCATTTGTAGCTCTACTCTTTCTAATGATCTTAGTGTATTTTCTTAGTATTTTGACAAGATCATCATATGTAGGTGAGTCATCATCATCGCTATCGCTATCATCATCACTAGCTTGCTCATCATCACTACTATCATCATTCTTAGTTACCTTGCGTTCACCCTTGGCCATAAGGCATAGGTGTGTAGAGGATGATGGTGATGGTGGCGGTGAAGATGCAAGATCAATAGCAATGGCGGCCACCTTCTCATTGTCACTATCATCATCGGATGATCCACTTGATGAATCAATGTCCATGAGCCAATCACCGACAATGTAGGCCTTTCCACCCTTCTTCTTCTTGTAGAAGTCCCTCTTTTTGCCATCTCTCTTCTTGTATGGCTTATTCTTTTTCTTCTCATCTTCATCTTCATTGCTTGAGTCATCTTTCTTGCCCTTGTTCTTGTTCTTGAACTTGTCTTTCTTGGGCTTTGTGCATTGATGAGCTAGATGACCAAGTTCGCCACAATTGTAGCAATCCATCTCGTAGATTGGCTTTCTTCTTGAGCTAGTGAAGAACTTCTTCTTCTTGCCGTCAAACTTGATGCCACTCTTGTTTAGCTTCTTTAGCATCTTGGCGGTCTTCTTCACCATGAGAGCAAGACTTTCTTCATCATCTTCATCACTTGAGCTCTCATACTCAAGTCTTGCTTTGCCCTTATCTTGGCTAGCTTTGAATGCTAAGTCCTTCTTTCTCTTCTTTGTAGAGGATGAGCCATCTTATGGCATGATGTGCATGTATATCTCATGAGCATTGATCTTTCCCAAGATTTGTGTCAGTGTAGCGGCGGAAAGATCACCTTGATGTAGCACGGTCACAATGTGCCCATATTTGTCAATGGGGAGGACACTCAAGATCTTTCTCACAATGTCGGATGGTGACATTTGAGTAAGTCCAAGCCCATTGACTTCCTCTACAAGAACATTTAAACGAGAATACATCTCATTAGCACTTTCTTTGGGAAACATTTCAAATGAATTTAGCTTTTTAATCACAAGATGATAGCGTTCCTCACGCTCACTCTTGGTTCCCTCATGGAGTGCACAAACGTCCGACCATAGAGCATGGGCGTCTTTGTGGTTCCTTACACGATTGAACACATCTTTGCAAAGGCCTCTAAAGATGGTGTTTCGAGCCTTTGCATTCCATTTTTCATAGTTAACCTCATCGCCTTGTAGGTTAGTAGCATCCTGAGGTTTTGGGAAGCCTTGTGAGGCAGCTCTAAGAATACCAACGTCTAGAGCTTCTAAGTACGCCTTCATGTAGATTTTCCAATATGGAAAGTCATCTCCCTCAAAGATAGGAGGAGGTCCATCCCCGTGAGACATCTTGCTCTAAGCGGTTAAGCTTAAAAACGTGAGCATGAGGCTCTGATACCAATTGAAAGGATTAAGATGCCCAAGAGGGGGGGTGAATTGGGCTAATTCTAAATTTTCTTGCAATAATCAAATTCTATGGATAGCCCAATTAACCCCTTGTGCCTAGAAAAGTGTTTCTATCAAACTAACGCACAAAGGACATGCAACCTATGTTCCAAACTTACTCTAGCATGGCAATTCTATGAAAGTAAAGACAAGTATTGAATTGCACAAAGTAAATACTCAAAGTAAATGCCTAAAGTAAAGAGAGAGAGGAACACGACGATGTTTTGCCGAGGTATCGGAGAGTCACCACTCCCCACTAGTCCTCGTTGGAGCACCCGCTCAAGGGTGTAGCTCCCCCTTGATCCGTGCAAGGATCAAGTGCTCTCTACGGGTTGATTCTTCGACACTCCGTCGTGGCGAATCATCCAAAGACGCTCACAACTTGAGTTGGGTCACCCACAAGCTCCGCCGGGTGATCACCAAGCTCCCAATCACCACCAAGCCGTCTAGGTGATGGTGATCACCAAGAGTAACAAGCACAAACTCTCACTTGACCACGCGAAGCCTAATGAGAAGATGGATGCACACTTGGCTACTCTTGATTCACTAATGAGGCTACTCTCTTGGATTCTCAAATCTCAATCACCTCACTAGGACCTTGCTCTTCTTGGCACTCACAAACATGTTTCTCAGCTGTTGGAATGAGCAAAAGTAACTCCACACACGAGTGGAGCTTCTATTTATAAGGCAGCCTGAAAAACGAACCGTTATGAGCTTCTACGGGGTGACTGGATGCTCCGGTCGTGTTGACCGGATGCTCCAGTCAGTTCAACCCGTAAACCAGTAACAATGAGTTGACCGGACGCTGGCAGGATCCGGTCAGCACTGACCGAATGCGTCCGATCGCGTAAAACCCTTACTGGAACCTTACTGGACTTGACCGGACGCTGAACCCTTAGGGTCCGGTCAGTACTGACCGGACGTGTCTGGTCGCAGATTTCCTTCTCTAGAACCTTACTGGAGTTGACCGGACGCTGCCTTTTAGTGTCCGGTCACTTGACCTCTCCAGCGTCCGGTCGCACTGAACGCAGACAGCTGATCAAATGAACTGACCAGACCCTACGGCCAACGTCCGGTCGCACCGGGGCCAGCATCCGGTCAGCATTTGACCCTCCATTCACTTCCAACTCTCGATCATATGTGAATGAAGTTTGCTCCAAAGGATCTTAGGCATTCATAGGAGCTACCTAGAGCTAGTTTTAACAAGTGTGCACCACACCTAACTCACTAGACTCAACTAGGTCAAGCTACCCATCCATACCCCCCTTAATAGTACGGCCAAAGGAAAAACAAAGTCCTAAACTACTCTAAGTGTCACTCCAACTCCAATCGACACTTAGAATGAGTCATCCTTAACCTTGTCGTCCATCCTTTGAAAACCGAAACGATTTCCATCGTAGGGGCATGACAACCTTGATTGCCCAATCGATCTCCATTACCATGACCTAACTTAATTGCCTCTGCAAAATACACGTTAGTCATAGTAATCTTATATTGTCATTAATCACCGAAACCCAACTAGGGGCCTAGATGCTTTTAGCTAACAAGCTAACACCCAAAACAAAATAACAAAGCAACCCGGATATATGCTCGGGGGCTGCAAAAGGAGAAGTATACTGTTCTTTTGAACAACTCAGATTAAAGACCCTCCAACTTTTTTATCCAAATAGCAAGAGGCTCGAGGGCTACACTCAGTGAGTGCACTTTTTTCTTTAAAAAAGCGCACATCACTCAGAAGACTACTTCAAAACAGGAGCTTCCAAAAAACATAAGATTCAAGACCCCCCAACTTTTTGTTCCAAATAGTAAGAGGCTCGGGGGCTACACTCAGTGAGTGCACTTTTTCTTCAAAAAAGCGCACATCACCCAAAATACTTCTTCAAGACAGACCACTTCAAGACCTTACGATAAAAAGAACCCAGACCAAGCCATACCCGAGTTCTTTTTGACAAAACTTCAACGAAGAATCAGAGCAATTTCAAGACAAGATGCTCCAGCTCCTTGTTCCAAATAGCAAGAGGCTCGGAGGCTACACCCAGATGGATGTACTTTTTCTTCAAAAAGCACTCACCACTTGAAGATCCCAAGAAGCGCTACAAGGTTTCACTCAAGAAAGCACTCGGACGATGCTTGTTCCTACTCGATAAGACCTGAAGAAACAAGATGAGGCTTCCAGAGCTCAACCATGAAGTGCTCGGGGGCTTGTTGATGCGGGACCCATAGGATACCCCGCAAGGAAGAGAGAAGATCTAGTCTAACTAGAATTCTTCCCATGTAATCTTAGTAGTAGTATTATTTAGTAATCCTACTAGGAATCCTCATTGTAAACCGACTAGGACTCTGGCCTCCTGACTATATAAAGGGGGGCAGGACTCCTTAGATCAGGGAGTCTAGAGTTAGAGAAGAACAATTGTACAACACAACACTTTACAATCAATCCGATGCAAAGGCTAACGCCAACTGGATGTAGGGCTATTACTCGATCAAAGATCGAGGGTCCAAACTAGTATAAATCGACTGTCTCTTACGTTAACCATTGAGTTCTGCATACACCAAAGCCCGAACATACTATCCCGGGTACCCCCGTGGCAGGCTATCGGTGGTCAAACATCGACACTCGCTCTCAATAAGGATAAATGACTTGGCGCAATGCGCGAGCCACCGAGCCTCCATTTTGTCCATCGGCAGTGCCTCATGGAAGAGGTAGTCGAGGTAAGGCGTCCTCCAGTTGGTCAGAGGGTCAGGCTTTATCACTAGATCCTCGTCAAGCTCCATGACTTTGGGGTCGGATGGAGTCGATGGCTGGTCAGCCCCCAAGCCTAGGGCAGGGGGCCTATCACCGGTCTGTTCTGGCTCCTCGTAGTGGACCAAGGGCTTGTACTAATCGCTGGCGAAGACACCCATCGGCATCGGCTCTCGGCCGGATGCCATTTTTGCCAGCGCATTGCCCGCCTCGTTGAGACGCCTTGAGATGTGATTGAGCTCAAGACCATCGAACTTGTCCTCCAGTTGGCAGACTTCTCGGCAATACGCGGCCATCTTGGCATTGTGGCAGCTTGATTCCTTCATGACTTGGTCGATGACCAGCTAGGAGTTACCATGGACGTCATGCAATCGGATACCCAACTTGATGGCGATGCATAGGCCATTGATGAGTGCCTCATATTCGGCCACATTGTTGGAGGAGGGGAAATGGATGCAAACCATGTACCTCATGTGTACCCCAAGGAGCGAAACAAAGACCAGCCCCACACCAGCGCCTTTCTTCATCAGCGATCCATCGAAGTACATCGTCCAGTACTCTTGGTCGATGGCTACTGATGGCATTTGGATCTTAGTTCATTCTGTAATGAAATTAGCCAGCACTTGGGACTAGATAGTCGTCCGGGGGCATATGAAATGCCTTGACCCATCAGCTCGATTGTCCACTTGGTGATTCTTCCTGTGGCATCCCTGTTTTGGATGACCTCGTCGAGAGGGAAGGATGTCACGACCGTCACTAGATGTGACTCGAAGTAGTGACGCAACTTCCTCTTAGCGATGAGGATGACATACAGGAGCTTCTGAATTTTGGGGTAGCGGGTCTTGGAATCAGACAAGACCTCGCTAATGAAGTACATGGGACACTGCACTTTGAGGACGTGTCCCTCTTCTTCTCGCTCTACCACTAGGGCATCACTGAACACTTGCGTGGTGGTCGCAATATAGAGTAGAAGCGGTTCCCTGTCGGTCAGGAGACCAGGATCGGGGCCTTTGTCAGGAGCTGCTTGACCTTGTCAAGCGCCTCCTGGGCCTCGGGCATCCATTCGAAACGATCGACCTTCTTCAGAAGTCAATAGAGGGGGAGACCTCGTTCGCTGAGGCGTGAGATAAAGCGACTGAGCGTGGCGAGGCACCTTGTAACTAGCTGTACCCCTTTATGTTCTAAATCAGGCCCATCCTTGTGATGGCCGAGATCTTATCTAGGTTGGCCTCGATGCCATGCTCAGAGACAATAAAACCTAACAACATACTCCTTGGGACTCTGAAAACGCACTTCTCGGGGTTGAGTTGAATGCTGTTTGCTTGGAGTTTTGCGAAGGTCTGCTCTAGGTCGACTACGACCTAGTCAGCCCGTTTGGATTTGACCACGATGTCATCCATGTAGGCCTCAACGGTCCACCCGATGAGATCCCTGAAACACTTGGGCATACAGCGTTGGTACGTAGCTCCCACATTCTTCAGGCCAAATGACATTGTGACATAGCAGAATGATCCAAACGAGGTGATGAAAGACGTCGTGAGCTAGTCGGACTCTTTCATCACGATTTGATGGTATCTAGAGTACGCATCAAGGAAGCAAAGGGTTTTGCACCCTAAGGTCGAGTCAACTACTTGGTCTATGCATGACAAAGGAAACGGATCCTTTGGACACGCTTTGTTGAGACCCGTGTAGTCAACACACATTCTTCATTTCCCATTTTTTCGTATAAGAACGCGATTGGCTAACTACTTGGGGTGGTATACTTCTTTGATGAACCCGACCGCCAAAAGCTTTGCAATCTCCTCGCTGATGGCCCTATGTTTCTCCTCATCGAAGCGACACAGGCGCTGCTTCACTAGCTTGGAGCCTGGCCTAATCTTCAAGGCATGCTCAATGACTTCTCTCGGAATGCCTAGCATGTCTGAGGGTCTCCACGCAAAGATGTCTCTGTTGGTGCAGAGGAAGTCGACAAGCGCGCTTTCCTATCCGGAGGAAAGCATGGCGCTAATGTGCACCACTTTGACTTTGGAGCCACTGGGGTCTATGAGGACCTCCTTGGCACCCTCTATAGACTCGAAAGACTCGGTCGACCGCTTGGGGTCGGGTGCTTTTTCGACGACCTTCTCCCTGATGGCCGCAAGCTCTCTGGAGGCGACAATTGCCATGGCGTGTTCGTAGCACTCGACCTCGCACTCGTAGGTGCGCTAGAAGGAGGTGCCGATCATGATGACCCCGCATGGACCTGGCATCTTCAACTTTAGATAGGTGTAGTTGGGGACGGCCATGAACTTTGTGTAGCATGGACGTCCCACAATAGCGTGGTAGGTTCCGTGGAACCCGACCACCTCAAAGGTAAGGGTCTCTATCCTATAATTGGTCGGATCTCTGAAGGTGAAGGGCATATCGATCTGCCCAAGTGACATGACCTGCTTTCCTAGCACGATGTCGTGGAAAGGCACCCCGGTCAGCCGGATGCGCACTCGGTCGATGCCCATGGTGTCGAGCGTCTCAGCGTACATGATGTTGAGGCCGCTGCCTCCATCCATCAACACCTTGGTGAGCCTCTTCGTGCCGATGATTGGGTTGACCATGAGCAGATATCTTCCTAGCTATGGGATGCTTTCTGGGTGGTTGGTCTGATCAAAGGTTATGGCGGACTCCGACCATCGGAGGAAAGTAGGCGCAGCCGACTCGGCCGTATAGACCTCGTGGCGCGCAAGCTTCTGGCGGCGCTTGGAGTCATAGGCCGCCAACCCTAAGAAGATCATGAGGTAGCCATACAGTGTCGGAAAGCCGCTGTCCTTCCCCTCGGCGTCATCTGGGGTCGACTTAGGCTCCTTCCTATGCTCCCCCTTGTTGGAGCCTCCAGACAAGAATCGCTTCATGAGGACGCAATCCTTGTATAGGTGCTTGATGGGGAAGGCATGGTTCGGGCATGGCCCTTCGAGCAGCTTCTCGAAGTGGACTGGGGTACCCTAGGTGGGCTTCCGACACCCCTTATAGTCGGCGGCGGCCATGAGTGAGCCCTCGCGCCGCTGCTTGTTCTTCTTCTTGCTGGGACAGTTGGAGGTGCCTTCGCTAGCATCCTTATCCCGCTTAGCCTTGCCTTTAAGGCGGTCAAAAATCGCCCCGACCACCTCCTCTCCCGAGGCATGGCTGGTGGCGATGTCGAGGAGCTCCTTGGTGGTTCGTGGGCCCTTACGTACCAGCTTGTGAACCAAAGACTCATAGATGGTCCCAGATAGGAAAGCTTCTATGACATCAGCATCGGCGACGTTGGGCAGCTTGTTGCACTGCCGAGAGAAGCGCCGGATGTAACCACGAAGAGTTTCCCTAGATTTTTGTCGATAATTTTTGAGATCCCATGGGTTCACAGGACGTGCGTATGTGCCCTGAAACTTTCCCACGAAGATCTCTTTTAGGTCCGCCCAACTTTGGATTCGTTTGGGCGGAATATGTTCTAACCATGTTCACGTCAAATCGGCTAGGAACAATGGAAGGTTGCAGATAATGAAATTGTCATTATCTGCTCCACCGGCTTGGCAAGCAAGCCGATAATCCTCGAGCCACAGTCCGGGGTTCATTTTCCTAAAGTATTTCAGGATATTGATCGGTGGTCGGTAACGCAGTGGGAAGACGGTATTGAGGATGTGTCGGCCAAAGGCCTGAGGTCCCGGTAAGTCGGGGCTCCGGCTTCAGTCCTCGCCGCTGTCGTAGCATCCGCCACGATGAGGGTGGTAGCCGTGGCTAGCCTCCTCCCTCTCATCTCCATGGGTACGCCTATGGGCGTCGAGGGTGCCACGCGTGTCATGGAGGAGGCCGAGACGTTCATGCACTGAGACCGCAGTGCGTGGCCTGCCGCCAAGCTGCACCTATTGGACCAACACGTCCTTATCGGGTCGGTCTGATGGCGCATGCTGGCTGGTGTCAAGCTCGCATTGTCGGGACAACGAGCTCTTGTCCTGCTGCACGCTCGAGTAGCATGCGAATCTTGTAATGGGCCTAACGATCCACATACGTCATAGGTCTTAAAAGCCTCCGGAGCAAGGCCACCACAACAGCGATGTTCTGGCTTGCTCGGGTGAAGTATGGGAGGGCTTCGTCATCCTTGATGATCCTTTGGTCCATGTCGTAGGACATGGCGCGCGCACACCCACCATCTCTGTGGCACTCGATCTCTTGCTCGAGCTTCGCGCATTCCTCCTCGAGCTAGAGCCATGCTTCCTCGATCTCTTGGTGCTAGGCCTTCAGCTGCTCTACCCACAGGCAAGGTGGGGCCTCTACATCCCCCTCGACCTCGTCGTTGAGGTCGTTCATTGGGATAGCCTCTCCCTCATGGATGTTTTTGATGTATCCCTTGGGGGTACCTACCATGAAACATTAACGAGAAGGGTGATGGCTCCCCCTGCTGGAGTTAGAGTCAAAGGGCGACCCTTATTCTCCCACGAGGAGGTCATGGAAAAATTCCATGATATATTCGGTCATCCTCGTGAACTCGTCATTTGCGGGGGATGGAGGCATGCGTTGTGCCACAAGGTGGCCAATGGTCTCTGCGGCGTTGTGGAGACCAGATGGGAGCGCTGTCGGGGCGCTTCGGATGAGGTATTCTAGGGAGAGTGGCTCTTCCTTGGCCAGCTGCATTATGACATTGGTGAAGGAGAAGGTGAGGCGGCCTAGGTCCTCCCTGGACAGTCGAGGTCCCAGGAAGGCACCGAGCTGGTGCTCTAGCCTCCCGTAATCAAAGCCGAGGAGCTGGTCGCTCCTGGGGGCGCGGGCCTCCGGTGTGTGCAGCCGTAGCTCCTCGAGCGCCTCAACGATCGCATCGAGGCCGATGGAGTGGAGAGGTTGGACGGTGACGAGAGCCTGCATCAACTCTCCCTCTGTCGTGATGATGAAGTCTAGGTTTTCGAAGTGCACGTGTGCACCCGGGACCCAGCTGAAGCCATCACTAGCCATCCGAGGCCTGATGTGGACATCGAGACGTACAAAAAGCCCCTACCTGGCGCGCCAACTGTTGATGTTTTTAGAGCACTGATGAGTAAATTTGTATTTGCATGTCTGGCTCGGATGGTGTGCTTAGAGGACACGAGGTTTATATTTGTTCAGGCAGAAAGTCCCTACGTCCAGTTCGTCGCTGTTGCTCGTGTTACTAGCACTCAAAGTTTGTAGTACGGGTTACAAACAGGCGAGATAGGGAAAGGATCCCAAGTCTCTGGTGAAAGGAGTGAACGGGTGCTGAGAGCTCGATCGCTGCTCAGTTGTCTGCTCGTGTCGTGCTTTTGTGCGGATCTGGCTTGATCCCATTCATGGGGAGCCCTGCTTTCCCTTTTATAGGCCAAGGGAAAGCGTGGGTTACAACAAAGGAAATGGAGAAGAACCAGAGAGAGGAAGGCTTCTAGGATCGCTGGGTCCTTCTTCTCCTTCATGCGGGTCCCACCGATCCTATAGATGTCAACAGGGATGGCTCCACATCATGGCCCTGTCCGTCACTAGCGCCATGCGCAGGCATCATCTGCTGGTCATGGTGTTCCATCCCGTCCCGGTGGATGTTGTGGTGAACTGATGCGCCTATCAATGTTTGTACGAGGGTTAGACAGAATAGCATCGGTACATCTGATGTTGTTCTTGATGTGAATCCTCAGGTATGGCCCGTCCTAGCCTCGGGTTACATCGAGTCATGCCCGTCTTTTTCCCTGGTGTCAGAGTTTTGACCTAGGCCCATACGCCTGGACCTAGAGTGGTTGGTGGCGACATGGGTCCCCGTCGGGCGAGACGGTGCCCGTGACCCTTCGAGGTCAGGCGATACGGAGCCCACGACCCTTAGGGGTCGGACGAGATAGAGCACGCACCCAAGGGTCGGGCGAGACGAAGCCTGTGACCTCAGGCCTAACCCCCGCGGCTCGGGGTCGGGCGAGACAAAAACTGCATCCTTGGGGTTGGGTGAGACAGAGCCCACGGCCTTAGGCTGAAAGGTCCTAATGGATAGAGGGGGGGGTGAATAGCCTATTAAAAATTTCTACAACAACTCTTAGCAAACCAGTTAGACAATTATGGGACGAAGCAAGTGTTGCGCTAGCCTACTAAAATTGCAGGCTACCTACCACAATTCTAGTTTCTATAGTCTCTATCCACACAATGGCTATGTCACTACACTAAGTTATTGTGCTCTCAAAGGCTAACTAAAGAGCCACACTAACCAAACTAACAAGCTCTCACGACTAGTTGCACTAAAGAGCTTGACAACTAGTTTGCGGTAATGTAAAGAGAGAGAGCAAGATGGTTATACCGCTGAGTCGAGGAATGAACTAATCAATCACAAGAATAAATACCAATGAAGACCAATCACCTCGGAATCAAATGATAACATAATGATTTTTTACCAGGGTTCACTTGCTTGTCGGCAAGCTAGTCCTCGTTGTGGTGATTCACTGATTTGGAGGTTCATGCGCTAATTGGCATCACACGACAAACCCTCAATAGGGTGCCGCACAACCAATAAAAGATGAGGATCACACAAGCCACGATCAATTTAATAGAGTACCTTTTGGCTCTCCGCCGGAAAAAGGTCAAGAACCCCTCATAATCACCACGAGCAGAGCCAGAGACAATCACCAATCTCCACTCGACGATCCTTGCTACTCCAAGCCATCTAGGTGGCAGCAACCACTAAGAGTAACAAGCGAATCCCGCAGCAAAACACGAACACCAAGTGCCTCTAGATGCAATCACTCAAACAATGCACTTGGATTCTCTCCCAATCTCACAAAGATGATGAGTCAATGATGAAGATGAGTGGGAGGTCTTTGGCTAAGCTCACAAGGTTGCTATGTTAATGCAAATGGCCCAGAGAGTGAGCTTGAGCCAGCCAAACGATATTTATTGACACCCCCAAACAATAGAGCCGTTGGCTTAATTATTGGGCTGACTGCGGGACGACCGGACGCGCAGGTCGTGTGCACCAGACGCGCCCGGTGTGGTGACCGGACGCGTCCTGTTGCTGCGTCCGGTCGTAGCCTGACCGCCACGTGTCCCTTTCAAATTGTTTAGCCATTCGCGTCCAACGGCTATCTCTGCGCACAGTAATACTACGTGATCAGACGCGCTATTAGAAAATGACCGAACGCAGGAGACGCAGCGTCCGGTCGAGTCCAGAGAGCTCCCAGAGCCGCTCTGGGTCGACCGGATGCGTCCGATCACACCGGACTAGACGCTCCCAGCGTCCGATCAATTATTCCCTGAAAACCCGAGAGTTGCTGGTTCACACCAGGCGACCGGACGCGTCCGGTCGCTCTCGGCAATCCTGCTTTGGGCTATATCACTTTGACCTGACGCTAAACAGTAACTCGTCAGCGTCCGATCGCTTCACTGAGACAGAGTTTGGTCACCTCGGCAACTCTGCCCACGCCTGGCTAGAATGTCCGGTATCGATATCGAACGCGTCCGGTCACGTCAGGAACACTACCGCCTGAGACAGTATCGGACGCATCCGGTACGCATGTCGGACGCATCTGGTCACCCCGTGACCAGCGCATTCAACTCCTTTTCAACTCTATCTTCTTTGCCCTTATTCAAATGTGTCAACCACCAAGTGTATCACCTTGTGCACATGTGTTAGCATATTTTCACAAATGTTTTCAAGAGTGTTAGCACTCCACTAGATCCTAAATGCATATGCAATGAGTTAGAACAACTAGTGGCACTTTGATAACCGCATTTCAATATGAGTTTCACCCCTCTTAATAGTACAGCTATCGATCCTAAATGTGATCACACTCGCTAAGTGTCTCGATCACTAAACCGAAAAGCTCCTATCAATTTCACCTTTGCCTTGAGCTTTTTGTTTTTCTCTTTCTCCTTTTCAAAGTCCAAGCACTTGATCATCACCATGGCATCACCATCATTATGATCTTCACCGTTGCTTCACCACTTGGAATAATGCTGCCTATCTCATGATCACTTAGATGAACTAGGTTAGCACTTAGGGTTTCATTAGGTCACCAAAACCAAACTAGAGCTTTCATGGGCGAGACCCCGCGGCCTCGGGGTCGGGCGAGATGGAAACTGCGTCCTTGGGGTCAGACGAGACGGAGCCCGCGGTCTTGGGCGAGACCCCCGTAGCCTCGGGGTTGAGCGAGACGAAAACTGCGTCCTTGGGGTCGGACGAGACGGAGCCCGGACCCAAGGGGTCGGGCGAGACATGTTAATACGTCTTGCTATGTCCAAGGAAGTCAACGTGGGCGCTAACTCCCTTGCTTTGGGTATCCCTAATATCGATACCCGACAGTATGAGCTGACAACTTAGTTGGGGAAATAAACAAAAGACAGTGCATTATCGTTCGGACTAAGTGCATGTAAGTAGAATTTTTTTCATGCTTGCAGGTAATCAAAAGGATTACTGATGGAGGGGTGGATTACTCTTTTGAATGTGTGGGTGATACTGGAGTAGTATCCACTGCACTTCAATCTTGTTCTGATGTAATTTCTTGTCTTGCCTTTCCTTTTCATACAGACATATTTCACATATCCCGTTCCCTTCTATTCATTTGCATTTTCCCACTTGCTAGGGCTGGGGAGTAACTGTAACTCTTGGTGTACCAAAAACAAAGCCAGAAGTGTCTGCTCATTATGCATTTCTTCTATCCGGAAGAACACTGAAGGGATCTTTGTTTGGAGGATGGAGACCTAAATCTGATCTACCTTCATTGGTGGATAAATATGCAGACAAGGTATTTCTGATTTTTTTTGCAGAAACAAATATTTGAAAATAAAATCAGATCAGCGATAGTAATATATTTCCCCCTTTTTGTGTTATGTGAGGTGGAGAGGCAAGATGATCTTAAATATGCATGTTGACATATTGGATGGTGACTGTGTACTAAAATTAATGTCAGAAAACTACTGATTACTATGACACTAACAAAAACGAAACGTTCTGATCTCTTTGACATATTGGTTGAATGCTTTAAGCTGAAAAATGACTTAGAAAGCATAAACTCACATTGACTATTATATCTTGTATTCTTGTCACTTATCAGGAAATCCAAGTTGATGGCCTAGTCACGCATGATATACCATTCAGTGAAATCAACAAAGCGCTTGAGCTGATGCTAGAAAACAAGTGCTTGAGATGTGTGATTCACATGCCACAGTAACTGGGTCAAACAGCTGCACATGATTTCTACCATATGTTACATATCTGCTCTTTCCCCCTTGATCTCCTTTGTGGCTCAACCGCTCAAGTACTCATCAGCACATCGGAGCTCAACTTTTTTTTTTTTTTGCCCTTTTCTGGTGTCCTGGTAAACTTTTTTTTGATGAAAAGTGTCCTGGTAAACTTGTTGTAAATCCAGCTATCCAAGTCCAGAATTGTTTGTATCTTCTTACTTTTTCTTCAGGAGTTGCCTTACTGTTCCATGTATAAGGCATCAAGCCAATATTGTTCTTCTGTTTAACCTTGATTTGATGAATTGAGATTAGAAGGATTCTTGAATCTGTAACATTGTGTAGGGCTGAATGATAACAAAATTGAAGTGAAAATATTCTCTGATATGAGGGATTAAATTCTTTTTTTAACACTCACATTTCGTATTATTGAAGGACGCCATAGTGACTGTCATTAAAGTCTCTGTGTCTTGTACATGTATAGGGAATTTACTGGTTTTTGTCATATTTTCAGACTGAACAAGCTATGGATCTTTATCCAGTCATTTTTTTTTGGCTGAAAATTAAATATTACAGAAGGTGCAAATGGAAGGGCGTGTCTGGTGCAAGCGGTAGAGTTTTATCGCCTGTGACCGGAAGGTCCTGGGTTCGAGTCGCGGTCTCCTCGCATTGCACAGGCAAGGGTAAGGCTTGCTACTGAGACCCTTCCCCAAATCCCGCACAGAGCGGGAGCTCTCTGCACTGGGTACAAAAGGTGCAAATGAAATCCAGCTTGTTATTTGATTAAGCACAGAATGAAGGATATATCAGGTGCTCAATATAGAAGTGCAACCAGTTATTCAAAAATTTAGCCTAAGAGATCTTCTAAAAAAAGTGGTATCTTTAGCAAGATCTTCTATCTTTACATGCTCTTCAGGTTACAACAGGGTCTTGCTACTTGGTCACCAGTAACAAGATCATTCCCTCTTTCCAAAATCACCTTTTTTTTTAATATTAGTCTTATGCGACGCTTACTAATGTTTATTCTTCATCAGCTGATCTTGAGTTTCCAGAAGAGGCTTGAGGTTGGCAATGAACTTTACCCATGGTTAGCTCCCTTCTGCAATGGATCCGAATGAGGAAGCTCATAATCTTCGGGGTTTAGAGCAAATGGAAAATCTGGCAATGGAGGAGGTGTTGCAGTGATCTTGCTGACTCCTATGTTCAACGCTCTGAATTTACGCAACCAAAAAAAAACAGAATTAGCATATATGGTGTCAGCTATTTCTTCACCCCTTTCTTTGAATCTAATTCTTATCGATGCTCTGAATTTTTGCAACAAAAAAGAAGAATTGGCATATATGGTGTCATTCTTCACGTCTTTCTTTGATTCTGATTCTTACCCTTTTTGTGTGTTCAGGTCTTGGTAGCTCTGGAACTTGCTCTTTGCATCTTTTGGTATCATGTCCAAGAGATATTTGGTGGTTCCAAAAGCAGGTGGACTTCTGCAGAGTAAAAAGACGATCGAGTTTATATCTTTGTTAAACATGTGGCGGATGTAGAGGGCACAGTATTAGACTTAGAGGCAGGTAAATTTAGATGGTCAAACATAGGGGATGAATAGACTTTGAGGTGCCAAATCACCTTGATGTTGGTGGAGCTGTGTGGAAGGCCTCAGAAGCCCTTTTGCTCTCATTGATAAACTCTTCTGATGATTGCAGAGCAGCCATGGCCGTCTCTTGTGATTTTTCAGTCTCCCCCTCATCAAGAATCAATCCGTGGAAATAGTATGCTGCAGCCTGGCAAGGGGAAAACAAAAACAAAAACAAAAACAAAAACAAAAACAAAAACAAAAACAAAATGACAAGGATACTTACACACTGGAGAAAATATCTGTGCTCTGCCCAGGAAATTAATTTAAGTGGCTTACCAATGATTGCAAATGCAATTTAGAAACGAAAATGATTAAAGAAACAGAGTAAGATTGTGTGCACACCTTCGCTTCAACGTATTTCCATTTTACAAATAGAGCATGTTTTCTCCCCCATCCAGCTGACAAAGGAAACTCTGGGATGCTATCCTTAACCTGTTGAACAATAGCTCAGATATATAAGTGAACAAGATTGTTTCGTAGTTGAATGCACAATGAAATGGAAATTGTGGTACGAAATAATAGATTTATGCATTGCTAAGGCCTGATGATAGGACTGAGAACTGACACCTGTTTCCAGCATTTGATCATCTCGCAAGCTAAGCGTCGTTTTACTGCTAATGTTGCCTTTGGGTTCTCAATTGCTAGTCCAAGCTGCATATCAACCCCCTGGAGGATATTAAGACAATTAGTGGCTCCAATTGAACCCTGATTGTTTACTTTCAATCAAAGTATTTGTGGAAATAAAGTATTAAGGACAAACATTCTAGCTATGTTAGAATATCTGCATAAATAGTATATAGATGAGAAGAGTTATAATGCAGTACCTGACCAAGACCTTGCAAGCTAAGAGCTTTAAGATTTCCCTGTGCTAGATCTACTGGAAGTTCTCTTCTGAAATTAAAACAACAAACAGGATAATTCAGTGGGTGTATTGCGAATTTCGTCTCTCAGATATTCACATTATTAGATCCTCAAGCATTAAACCTTCTTTCAGGTGGTATATGTATGAGTACATGATGAACTGCACAATCCAAATACCCAGCTGCCTTCAAGAAAAGATCAACAGTGGCTTGCCTGCTCTCTGCGCCCGACCACGTGTTTTATGTTGTCAACAGTCGTCACAGGGCACAACATATATCAAGATTGACAATAGTCTTATTAATCCAAAATAAGCATAGATATTAAGCTGAGACCACCAGGTCTATGTTTATACTGAACTGCACCAACCTTCTGACACTCTCGGTCCGTGACCATCACCATAGGACCTAGGAAGAAGCAGGGTGTTAGCCTGCAAGAAGCACACCATGGCCATCAAATGCAGCACGGACAGCACCTCATACCAAGGATCAGCCATGGATGTCTCCTGCAGTCCAGTCATGCAGCACTCTGAAACACATTCAGAAGAGCTTGCATAGGTGCATATAGAAGGGAGCTCAATTCTAACCTCAGTCACATCTTCTTGGTTAGCCCATACAAACTGCACTTTGTTTCTCATCTCACTGCCTGCAACATTGATGCCCGAATCATGATAAATCAGGAAAGCAATTTAACATAAACAAACAGTGATAGGGATATTTGGTGTACGTTATAATCACCTTCTTCCGCCAATCCTAGCAGAGCTGGCAAGTACTCTTCCAGAGACTGGAGGAGATTAGCAGTGCTAGACCCTCCTGCAGATCAAATACTACAATCAAAGCAAGAATTCTGGTATTCACCTTCAGCATGAACAATCAGGGCAGGATTCATATGCTGCAACAACGGCCCGACTCACCATGCCGCGCTGCAGCCCTTCGCCTTGGCTTCAGAGCCGCCGACGATTCCTGCGTCGCCATTGCCACAACCCTAGCCCTCAGAGCTGTCAGCCTCTCCACTGTGCTCTTGTTCAGGTCATCATCACCTAGTTGCTGAGACAAGTCTATGGTTCTTGGTACCCGGAGACCTGGGAGGAAGACAACCACCTCGCCGACACTCGACAGTCCTCTCTGGCGTACGACACCGGGATCACTCCATTTTGACGCTCCACAGCCCATGGATGCAGATTATATATCTGTAAGATAACCATGTTGGAAGCATCAGCAGTTGGATGTCTAGCAAGAAGTTCATGGCAACGAACGAACACGTGAAGCGAATCACAAATTCAGTGTGCAAGTTTTTTTTTGAACAAAATTCAGTGTGCAAGTCATAACCAAGAAGTGAAGTTTCCCCAAGGTGTAGCAAGTCACTGCAAAAGAAGAACACAAAGGCTAAAACAAAGAATCTTACCTTATGCCGAGTGCTTGTCCTTTATGGTGAACTTTTGGGGTCTTGTTGAGCCACTAGCAAAATATCAAAATCAAAAGCCAAACCTTGAGCTGTGCTCGTTCTCTGTAAACCAACTGCCGCGCTTTTTAAAGTCATATATGATATATGCAATCAAATGGTGGAGCGGAGGGACGGAATAAGGAAAGAATGTTTATCCTATATATGACAGACCAACGAACATCAAAAGGAGGGTGCAACTTGACCAAATTTAAGGCCAATTTGGCAGTTCCTCCGTGGGGAAAAACAAATAAGTTTTTGGCAAGTTGAGGTTACCATGAAATTTAAAAAGCATGTGCTTGTACTACTTAGAAAAAAATGGTGCATCATCATCTGGTAAGTAAGCATAACTCGCTGATGTTTGCGTCTCTTTTACTAGTTCAATCAATCTAGAAGCAATGGAAGGCTTCGACGAATACTTGCTCGAGGAACATAAAACTTCAGAGAAAGATTACATTAATAGCTTACCTCGTCTTTGCCAAGGTATGTATCTGATTTGATGCTGATGAGCCGTTCTAGAAAACAGATAACAAATTTGACGGTGGGAAATTGGGAATTCGGATCTGGGGAAGTAGAACCCGATGGAATGGACGGCTGGAGGTCTCGAGCGAGCGAGAGAGAGAGAGAGAGAGAGAGAGATTGGTGGGGCCTTGTTAGCCGTGACGTGTCTATTTAAAGGTCCGTGTGTCGCGATGGAACTTCCAGGAACGACAAAGACGAACAGAGGCACACGACGACGCTGTAGAACACTAGAACTGAATAAATACTCCCTACTAGAATCCTAGATATTTATATAGAAAAAAAACTGGTTAATAATAACCGAAAGTCGTACATGTAATTGTTTTTCAAACACCATATATATATACATCGTGCACCTTTCGGTCTTCAATGTTGGAATAGTAAGACGCGAAATTAACAGATTATACTGTCTCATGCTTGTTGGTTCGAAAACGGGGTAAAAGAAGAAGAAAAGAAGCATGCCTGCCATGCTGCTTCCGGCAGAAAGAGGCATTGATACCGACGCCACCCAACTCCGTTGGGAGTTTGATGGGCGGATGGTCCAAGAAAACCGAAAGCAGCAGCAGCACATCGCTCTCACGAGTCACGAGTCACGACGGCAGAATCAATCATGTGACTGGGCGCTACTGCTAGTCTGCTAATCAATACGGTCGGCAAAATTCAGTATCAGATCTGCCTGAGTGCGTTGAGGCATGGTATGGAGGAAGCTGCTTCTGTGCATTCACCTTGACTGCCCACTGGTATTAGTGCTACTAGTTTTGTTTTGCAGAGTGACATGTGTACTGTGTCGCGTGGCAAGAAATAACCAAAAAAATACTTTACTAGCTGGTGTTGGCTGCTGCTGACTTTGGGGCAGGATTTTGGAAGCTAGTGAGTAGTGGATACTCATTTGAAGTGGATCCATGCATGTTGTATGGTGTTCGAGCTTAAATTAAACACATGAATGTGCTTATTAGGCCAACGTTTTATGCATACGTGTGTGAAGAAAACGTTGCCTTGCATAAACTAATGAACAATTGAGACATGTAACGGACGTACCAATACCACTAGTTATCATCCGTCGGGAAAACGATCGCTAAGGAAGTACACGTACGTACATTACCTATTCAACGGCACGTGAGTGACACCGGCGATATGATTACACGTCACGTGGATGAAAATTTGAAATCATACTGATGATAAGCTGAGGATTGGTGGGCAATTCAATTCTATTCCAACACTCTCTCTCACATGGAGGCTTTCTCAGGCCTCAGACGTGAAATATGAGCGAGCAACAATTATTTTATTTAATTACGCTAACCAGGGTTCGATCTCGAAATCTCTAGCTCTGATACCATATTAAGTTGCATGCACCGACCAATTCAACCCAAAAGCTTAAGCTGATGGAGAGAGGTAAGTTGCATGCACCGACCAATTGAACCCAAAAGCTTAAGCTGATGGAGAGAGGTAGGCAATTCACTTATATTCCAATAGTCTCCCTCAGGCCTCAGACGTGGAATAGGAGCGAGCAGCAATTATTTTATTTAATTACGCTAACTAGGATTCGAACTTGAGACCTCTGACTTTGATACCATATTGAGTTGCATGCACCGACCAGTTCAACCCAAAAGCTTAAGCTGATGGGAAGAGGTGTGTAATTCACTTATATTCCAACACGTTGCATCGGTGTCTCGCTAGTCAAGTTGGTGTTATCTGGTAGGGCAATCGCTTACTCTCCCTAGTTCCATTAGGCCAGTCTCATTAAGGGTTTCATGGCTCAGTTTTCAACACACCTATATTTTAGAAACAGCGCAGAAGGGTTTCATCCTCATGAAACTCTCTCTACTCCCATGAAATTTTTATCATCTCTCTTTATCAATATAGTGCTATGTTAGTGTATTTAATGCCCATAAAATTTATGAAACTCCCATTGAGATTGGCCTTATAATTTTGGACTTGCTAGTGCACGGACGTCCGTTCCTAGACGCTAGTGTCGGACAGTGTCGCGCCCGTAAGAAGCGCAGCCCACGCTGTCTTTTTCGGGCGCCCCACCGCATGGACCCGACGCTGCTTCCCGCCCTACCATCACACTCGCTTTGCTTCGCCTGACCGCCATGCGCCCTCGCCTGCATGAGGGAACGTCATGTGGGTCCCAGTCACCTGCCCTGCTTGTGGATGCGCGTCGCGGATGCGTCTGCATGCCTCAGGCGCCCGCACGGTGACCCACGGCGACACCCCAGCTACTGAGGCGGCTGCTGCAGGTGGGGTCCCATTGCAACATATGCAATACCAGATTCACTTTTGTAACATCCAGATGAAACACTTGTAACATACATCCGAAACCGCTAAAACACTTACAACATGCGTCTGAAACACTTGCAAGTTGTAAAACACCAGAAAAAGTTGAAAACGTGTGTGTAGCCATTACAAACATATGTAACATCCACATGAAACATTTGCAACATACGTATGAAACACCTAAAACATTCAAAACATATGCTTGAAAAATACATGTATATGCAACATCCAGATCTATTTTTGCAACATCCGGATAAAACACTTGCAACATATATCTGAAACAGATGAAACATTTTGAATAATCTCTTGCAACATATGTGTATAGCCATTGCAACATGTGCAATATCCCGATCTACTTTTACAACATCCATATGAAACACTTGCAATATACCCCTAAAATATCTGAAACACTTGAAACATACGTTTGTAACATGCGCTTTAAGCGCAACATCTCCTTATTGCTTGGGAGAATGGAGGCTCGTCAGCGTGTGGAGTTCACCGGTGTAGAGCTCGCCAGTGGTGCGGAGCTCGCCGCTCCAGTGGAGAAGGTCGTGGTAGGTCCGATGTAGAAGGCCACTCTGGTAGAGAAGGCATGGCGGATCTGGCGTGAGCTGTCACAGCTCCGGTGGAGAAGGCGGTCCGCGCGTTGGAGAAGGCCACAATTGGCAGAAGGCGCGATTGAGATGGAGGAAGGCAGGCGGCCGCGCTCGGGTGTGGTGGAGATGCCGGCTAGTAGGCCCAAGGTCATCGTGGAGAACGTTGAGGCAGCGTGGTGGAGCACGGTTGCAGCGTTGCGATGGAGAGCCTTCTAGAGGATGGAGACAACAAGTTATGGTCAGAGGCGACGATAGGATATGTAGGATCATTGGTACGCCTAGAGGAGGGGGTGAATAGGCCTATAAAAATTCAACTCAAATCAAAGTCAAATTCACCAGCGACACTGCCGCTCTATGAGCGTGGCACTGCCGCACCTGCAGGAGAGATTAGTTCACAATTCAAAATCTATCCAACGAAATTTAAGAGGTGTTTGGTTCTTTAGTCGCTCCTAAAATTCATGTCACATCGAATGTTTAGATACTAATAAGGAGCATTAAATATAGATTAATTACAAAACCAATTACATAGATGGAGGCTAATTTCCAAGATGAATTTTTTAAGCCTAATTAATCTATCATTATCACATGTTTACTATAGCACTACGTTGTCAAATCATGGACTAATTAGGCTTAAAAGATTCATCTCGCAAATTAGTCGCAAGTTATGCAATTAGTTTCGTAATTAGTCTATATTTAATACTCCATGCATGTGTCCAAACATTCGATGTGACAGGAATTTTAGACGTCCCTGTAGAAACCAAACACCCCCTTAGATCGGGTAGATTTCTTAGCTTCCTATAGAGTAGTAGATCACAGATTGACAACTGAAAGTGGTGGGAACACCACACACAAGTAGATCGGCCTCAAACTCTAGAAATCACCTCAACAACAACAAGAACACAAGTGAAGCAACCAGCTGAAAGCGGTGGGAACACCACACACAAGCAGAAGATGACACAAGGATTTATCCCATATTTTAGCTCACCACCAAGGCTTGTCTATGTCCACATTGTTGAGGTATACCACTAAGGCTTAGGGATTTGCAACCCCACCTCGTTCTCAAGTCAAGAGAGTGAACTCTTGAAATGATGGGTGATTTTACTTGTTGAAAGAGGTGGTTACAAACCTCCTGGGGCTGCCACACAAGTTGGCAAGCTCACCGGGCAACGCTCTAGCTGGCTAGGAGCCAAGCTCCAAGAGTAACAAACACAACCGCCAGCTAAAACGTGAACCAAGTGCTATTTAGAATTTAGGAATCAATGGAGTTGCTCTCTAATCAAGTTGTGGACCCTTTTCCCTTAAGGATTGATGGGGAAATCAATGTATTTGCTTGGGGGCTTTAGATCAACAATGGAGTGAGAGAGCTCATGCTCTGTTTTGAGCGTGCTGAAGTGAGGAAGAAGAGAGCAGGTTGGTTACCATTGGAAAGGAAGGGGAAATGTAAATATACCCCCTAGCCCTCAATGGACACTGCACCTAAGAGGTCAGGCGAGATGAGGCCACAACCAAAGGCTCGGGTGAGCCGGAGCCCGCGACCAAAGGATCAGGTGAGATGGAGCTCGTGACCAAAGGGTCGGGCGAACCGAAGCCCGCGACCAAAGGGTCGGGCGAGTCGGAGCCTGTGACCTTGGGGTCGGGTGAGACGGAGTCCACGACCAAAGGGTCGGGCGAACCGGAGCCTATGCCCGAGGGGTCGGGCGAGTCAGAGCTCGCACCCAAGGGGTCAGGCGAGTCAGAGCTCGCACCCCGCAAGACAGCAAAGGTAATAGTGAAGTGTAGATTGTCTTGATTGTGAATCTAAGGATGCTTGTGGTTGTTTGAGCACTTGGTACCACATATTAGCTTAAGCATTATGTACTCCTTTATAGTATGGCTTTTTCTATACTCAAATTCAAGATATAAAAGAATCTTAAACCTCTTTTGAGTTTGAAGCCATCTATATTTGTAATTGGGAGCTCCTTCGTTTCGTGTAGCATCCTCAAATATAAATTTTCTGCTTGTCATCTCGATAAATCTCATTAGTTCTCTAATTACGTGGTCATTATCACCAAAACCCACAACTAGGGCTTGATTGCACTTTCAATCTCTCCCTTTTTGGTGATTGATGACAACCCAATTAGAGCTTACAAAAGATATAAAATAAATACTGAGATTTTCAAGCCATGGGTGTAGAGCCTCTCCCTAAGTATGTGAATAGAGAATTGAATTCTCAAATTGACATAAGAAGCCAAGATTCATATTTTAGTGAAAGTGATGGGGAGTGAAAGTGATGGGGCTCCCCCTACATCCATGCTCCTGTGGGGTGCTGCATACTGTGTCAGGTATGTAAAACATGATGCAAATGACAGTTTATGCGGCAGTGCCGCACCTGACTGTACGAGCAAGACAAAGTCAAGCACCACACAACTAGTTCAGATAAAAATATATGCAACCTAGCACAATAAGATGACTTATAATCCACATAACGATACATGTCCATATCCGATACACAAAGAGTCAAATAGTAGCATTATTTCACAATTTAGGGTTTTGATTGACTCTCAAACTTTCCACCTAGCGAAGACTAACACTCATCGAATAGGACATGAAGCGCAACAGCTGCGAAAAGTTGTTGAGCCCTCTAGTTGTTGACCCCTCCACACAGCTAGTTTAGATAAAAAGATATGCAACCTAGCACAATAAGATGACTTCTAATCCACATAACGATACAAGTCCATATCCGATACACAAAGAGTCAAATAGTAGCATTATTTCATAATTTAGAGTTTTGAGCGACTCTCAAACTTTCCACCTAGTGAAGACTAACACTCATCGAATAGGACATAAAGCGCAGCAGCTGCGAAAAGTTGTTGACCCCTCTAATTTTCTCCCCCTTTGGCATAAAGCACCAAAAAGAGAAGAAAAGAAGAAAGATCAACACCTACTCATCATCTCCCTGGATGTCCATCCAATCAATATCATCACCTCCTACAGTAGTCTCGGCACCACCAACACAATCATCGTCGTCAGAGTCAATATGTGCACGGCCCTGAAGGTGAGTAGTGGCGGTGTAGCAAGTGGAACAAGTGAAATGCCTCAACTCTTGTCTCTAACGGTATCCTTCCAGGGTCTCATCCCAATCTACTGCTCGTCCCTGCTGCTCCTGCTCATCTTTATCATCCTCATCATCTGAATCTATGTTGGAGAGACTCAGAAGGTCATACTGTGGAGGAGGTGGAATAGGAGGAAGTGGTAGAAGGTCCTGTCCACACTGCTGATGCTGCTCAAGCTATGTTTCATATGCTCTATTAGATGCATAGGTGCACTTGCCGAAGATTGCCTTCAACAACTTGCCAAACTTCTTCATCTTGCCTCCTCTACGAGACCAAGAGCAAAAAGACTCAGGGATATCTACATGAGCATAAGAGCTCCCCACTCCCTGAGTAGCTACAATTGGCTGGGTCTTCTTAATTTTGTAGACGGTATGCATCCCATCCTTCAAAAAATAAAATCCAGTGACCCTCTCAATCATGAACATGAGGTAAGGGGCATAGGGCAGACCCCTTCTCCCATCCTCAACTACAAATCTTAACTCAGTCCACATGAATCTAGGGACATTGAACCTGTCCCCACCTAGAGCAAATCTAGCCAACACATTTCTCACATAGCCATTAATATCTGAGGCTGCTCCATCCTTTGGGTTGATGGTGTTCCTGATGAGGCTGTTGAGGATGTAATAGAAGCTGTGTAGACCACTCCTCTTGCCATCTGCATTCCTTCTATCTCTCCACATGTAACTGATGTCACGGATCTCAGCTCGAGGCTCATCATGAATGTAAGTGTAACCTCTATGCTCCTCCCCAAAGTCAAGAATTTGGCTGAAAGTGACAAAGTCGACTCAGTAGTGCCGATCATCAGTCATCCAGTGAATCTCATCAGAGGTCTGATCATAGGCATGAAACTGTGCAAGGACCTCCTCATTCCAGTTATATTGGAAATCCATGATGTCTGAAAGCTGGAACCTGTCACAAATTTTGATTACATCGTCAAACTCAGGCTCCTCCTTCTCCTGCATCTTATCCCAATCAATATACTGTATCTTGATGATCTTGGTTTTCTTGGATGCAAGAATGGCAGTGGCATAAAAGTTTGAATGAAACTCATTCCATAATCTGTAATCAATGCCCAAATCCTTGCGCATGGCATAGGGATTGATCTCCCTTGCCTCTTCCACCAATTTCTAACTCTTGGAATAGTTGACAACTGCATGCTGGCAGGAGACATCTGGAGGTCTCATGATGATCTCACCCTCAAAATCTCTCATGTATCTACCATCAAACTCAGAGAGATGCTGTGGGGTGTCAGGAATGACATCAGTGGTATGACTTGTCATCTCCAGCCTCTCCTCATCTTCAATGTATTGCTCGTGCCTCCCCCTGTTAGCAAGTCCCCATAGAGCTGCACTACTGCCTACAGTTGTTGACCTCCCTCGACCACGGCGAGGTGGATCCTTGTCTCTTTGCTCATTCATCTTCCTTTTCACCCTTCGGTCATAATCTCCGTGGTCCATCTTCTCAAATGAGGATTGAAGAGGAGAGGGAAGAAACTGCTCGGGTCAGGGGTAGTAGTAGCCATTAGCAATGTTGAGGGAGTGCTGGCAGCTACCGTGGCACTGCCAGAGATCAGCAACGCGCGGCCAAGCGACGGCGATGGCATAGGCGCAAGAGGAGAGAGAGATGCGTGGGGCGTCGGTGTCGAGGGGAAGAGAGAGGGAAAGAAGTTACTGCTGACCTAAGGATAAGAGGAAGAATAAATGGGCCCCACGGTAAAATCATTTGGGCCGAATCTCAATTGAGATTCAAAGTGTGGCACTGCCGCACGGCAGGTGCGGTACTACCGCACTCCCCAAAATAGTGGGAGTTAGCTATAATCTATATGACTCTCTCTGTATAAGATATGAACACATATCACCTATATACCATGACTAGAAACAAATAATCAATACAGACCATGATCATGATACATAAGTTGCCTTTTATAAATCATTTTCATGCACAATATGAAAAATTTCAACTCTTTTGCCAAGATACTAGTTTATCAAACAGAGGCATGCTAAAATTCAAATCATATTACGAGAATCAAGTATATTTAGCTCACTACACAAAGCATAAAACCTTGACTCATCAAGGGGCTTTGTGAAGATATCGGCTAGTTGCTTTTCGGTGCTCACATGACGAATTTTGATAACTCCTTTGGTTTCGTGGTCTCTCAAGAAATGATGATGAATGTCTATGTGCTTGGTTCTAGAGTGGCTTATGGGATTATTTGCAAGCTTAATGGCACTCTCATTATCACATAATAATGGGATTTTTGTGAAGTGACATCCGAAATCTTGAAGGGTTTGCCTCATCCAAAGTAGTTGAGCACAACATGCATCGGCTGCAACATACTTGGCCTCGGCGGTGGAAAGGGCTACACAATTTTGCTTTTTAGAACTCCAAGATACTAGGGATCATCTAAGGAATTAACATGTCCCCGAAGTGCTTTTTCGATCTACTTTGCAATCGGCGTAATCGGAATCCGAATACCCAAGTAGATCAAACTTAGAGACCTTAGGATACCACAAGCCAAGGTTAGGAGTGTGTACTAAATATCTCAAGATTCTCTTAACGGCCAACAAGTGACACACTTTTGGGTTAGCTTGAAATCTAGCACATATGCACACACTAAGCATAATATCGGGCCTAGATGCGCACAAATAAAGTAGAAAGCCGGTCATGGAATGATATACCTTGGTATCCATGGCTTTCCCTTCAATGTTGAGATCAAGATGTCCATTGGTTGGCATGGGAGTTTTGATAGGCTTGACATTCACCATATCAAACTTCTTGAGCATATCATGGGTGTACTTCGTTTGACTAATAAAAGTTCCATCCTTCACTTGCTTGATTTGAAAACTGAGGAAGAACTTCAACTCACCCATCATGGACATCTCAAAATTCTTTGTCATGATTCTACTAAATTCCTCACAAAAAGTATGATTAGTACTACTAAATATTATGTCATCAATATATATTTGGCACACAAATATATCTTTACTAACTTTGTGAGTGAAAAGGATAGGGTCGGCTTTGCCTATTTCAAAGCCTTGTTTAAGCAAGATTTCCTTAAGGCATTCATACCATGCTCTTGATGCTTGCTTAAGCCCATAGAGCACCTTTTAGAGTTTGTAGACGTGGTTGGGGAGCTTAGGATCTTCAAAGCCCGGTGGTTGCTTAACATAGACAAGTTCTTGAATGGGACCATTGAGGAATGCACTCTTCACATCCATTTGATATAGCTTGAAATTGTGATGAGCGGCATAGGCTAGAAGCATTCAGATTACTTCAAGTCTTGCCACCGGTGCATATGTTTTCTCAAAGTCCAAGCCCTCTACTTGAGCGAAACCTTGAGCAACCAATCTTGCCTTGTTTCTTGTCACCACGCCATTTTCATCTTGCTTGTTGTGGAAGACCCACTTGGTGCCAATGATATTGGTGTTGGGTCTCTCTACCAATGTCCACACTTGGTTTCTTTCAAAGTTATTGAACTCTTCTTGCATGGCCATCACCCAATCTGGGTCTCCTAGTGCTTGTTCTACCTTAAGAGGCTCCAAAGAGAAAAACGAGTAATATTGACAAAAGTTTGCTAAATGTGAATGAGTTGTTACCCCCTTTCAAAGACTCCCAAGGATGTTGTCAATGGGATGATCCCATTGTATTATTTGCCTTAGCCTTGGATGATCAATGGCCTCTTGTCCATCTTCTGGATTTTCATTATCTTCTTGCTCGAATATAGGTTGTAGGTTCTGTCCTTGAATCGGAGTTGGACTTGTTGTTGCTGTCAGAGGGAGTGCGGCACTACCGCTCTTATGTGAGACACTGCCGCTCTACTGATTTGCAGTAGGGGTCAGCTCCCCCTCAGCATCAGGTATGTTAGCAAAACTTTGTTCATCAGTAGCTTGAGGAACCTCTAGTTTAGTGACATCATCTTCTTATGGTCTTATATCACCAATAGCCAATTGTTTGATTGCTTCACATGGTGGATCCTCCTTTCCTACAACACTTGAATCAACTTGCTCCACTTGAGAGCCATTAGATTCATCAAATGTCATGTCTACCGCTATTTCAACTCTCCTAGAGGTTTTGTTGAAAACATTATAGGCATGCTCATTTGATCCATAACCAAGAAGAAAACCTTCATCAACTTTAGGTGCAAACTTAGAGATTTTGGGTTTCTTGTTAAGTATGAAACACTTGCACCCAAACACTCTAAAGTAAGACACCATAGGCTTATTACCTGTTAGAAGCTCATATGAAGTTTTCTTCAACTTCTTGTGTAGGTAGAGGCGGTTGATGGCATGGCAAGCGGTGTTGACGGTGTCACACTAGAAGATGTCTGGCGTCTTGTACTCATCTAGCATTGTCCTTGCCATGTCAATGAGTGTGCAGTTCTTTCTCTCTACTACACCATTTTGTTGAGGGGTGTACAGAGTTGAAAACTCATGCTTGATGCCCTCTTCATCAAGAAACTCCTCAACTTGGGTGTTCTTGAATTTGGTTCCATTCTCGCTTCTTATTTTCTTGATGGGGAGACTGAACTCCTTTTGAGCTCTTCTAACAAAAGTCTTCAATTTGTCTCTAACTTGACACTTATCAAACAAGAAAAATACCCAAGTGAAACATGAATAATCACCAACAATAACAAGACCATATTTGTTACCCCCGATACTTAGGTAGGTGACTGGTCCAAATAGATCCATGTGTATGAGCTCCAATGGTTGCGTCGTGGCCATGATGCTCTTTGGTGGGTGAGGTACGCCAACTTGCTTTCCGGCTTGACAAGCGCTACATATCCTATCTTTCTCAAAGTGAACATTTGTTAGCCCAAAGATGTGTTTGTCCTTTTGAAGTTTGGCCAAATTCCTCATCCCAACATGGGCTAGTCGCACGATGCCAAAGCCACCCCATGCCAGATTTTTCTACTAAACAAGTCTCAAGCTTAGCTTTACTTTTGTTGAAATCAACTAAGTAAAGCTTGTTCTTTAATTGACCCATAAAGACAGTAGAGGAATCCTCCCTTCTAAAGACTTCTACACCCTTATCCAAAAAGAGATAATTGTAGCCCATCTCACACAATTGAGAAATAGACAACAAATTATAACTCAACGAATTAACATGTAATACATTTATAATTGAATGCTCAAGGGTTATAACAACTTTACCAAGACCAATCACATCCCCCTTTGAGTTGTCTTCAAAGACAATATTTTCATTTGAGTGCATCATCGGGGAATATGATGAGACATACTCATTTCTCTTGTCATATGATTTGTACATCCACTATCAAGCACCCAACTTGATCCACCAGAGGAGTATGCCTGCAAAACAGATTTAGTTGCTTGATTTAGGTCCCCAATTTGAATTGGGGCCTTACATGTTAGTCACAAGAATCTTAGGAACCCGAATAGAAGTATTCCTATATATGTTGGTTTCCTTTCCAACATATTTGGCAACCACTTTTCCATTGTTATTGTTCCTTAAAACAAAACACAAAGTCAAGCTTTGTCGAGGTGGTTGAAACTTTGGTTGGTAGGCATACTTGTTCATAGTGCCCCACACTAATTCCTTTGGTTTCTGCTGAACCTGTTTTTGCTGAGACACCTTCTTCTTGGGCTTAGTTTGATCAGGAGCAGAGTTGGTAGCCTTCCCATTTTTGTGGAGAGTGGCAAAGTCGGCCTTCACTGTGGCACTGCCGCGGTGCGGCACTACCGCTGTTTGTGCAGGCTGATCTGTACCAACTCTTTTCTTCCTCTCAAACTTGACACACTCATAGCCATTTATGATCTTTCTTCCATTTGTCTTGGCTCCTACAGTGTGCCCAAGCCCATGCTTGATTAAGGGGTGTCTCCCTTGCTTGAATTTAGTCACTTTTGAATCATTCGCCTTCTTGTCACTTACTTGAGCCTTACCACTCAAGCAGCCCTTGCCAATGATCTCATTGAGTCTAGCAATTTCTTTTCTCATTGCCTTTATGTTTGCAAGGTTTATGGAATAAGCATTCAAATCAATATTATAACATTTTCCACAACCTTGACTAGTGGAGGTAGTAGAGGCATCCTTTGCCTTAGAGGGATGTGAGTTGCTATCCCAAAGAATGTTATATTGCAGCTCAAGTTCTTTGTGCTTTTCGTCTAAGTCACAATACTTTTTCTTGAGAGCAATATTTTCTTTTTTTTGTGATAGCATGGTCCCCTTGTTCTTTGGCCATGGCCTTGCGCAAGGATTCCACCTCACTTCTATCTAATGCAAGAGCTTTCTTGCTAGCAATGTAGAGATCCTCTTATTGGATAAGAGTTTCCTCTCTAGATTCTAGCTCGGCTTGGACACTCTCTAAATCCTCCATTAGCTTAGTGATGAATAATTTGGTCTTTCCATCCAAATTTTTAGTTATCATGTTTATTTCTTCATCACTAGATTCATCGTCACTAGAGCTATCACTAATATCACTACTAGAGATATCACTAGAAGGTGGAGGATATTTGGCCATTGATTTGGATTTTACCTTCTCACCCTTTGCCATAAGACAAATGTGAGGGGAGTAGTAGTCATCATCAGACATGTTGGTGAAGAGTCTTGGAGAAGGAGATGGCTTATGGATAGCAATGGTTGCAACTTTCTCATCTTCTTCACTTGAGCTTTCTTTAGTTGAGTCCCATTCATGCCTAATGTGAGCCTCTCCCATGTACTTCTTGCTCTTTCTATGGTCGGCCTTCTCCTCTTTCTTGTCCTTCTTGTATTTGTTGTCCTCATTCTTCTTGCCCTTTCCTTTTTTGTCCTTCTTGATATGCACTTGGTAGGACTTATCATCATCACCATCTTCGGAGCTTCTAGATAGCTCACTTGAAGATGCTTTGGAGGCTTTTGCTTCTTGTTCCTTCTTCTTTCTTTCTTCTCTTCTTTTTCTTCTAGCTTCTCTCTTGAGTCTTCTTTCTTCTTTTCTTGCTTTCTTCTCTTCTAACTGCTGCTGCTGCTCCTTCTTCTTCTTCTTCTTCTCTCTTGCTTCTCTTTTCTCTTTTCTAGCTACCATTCTTCTTCTTCCTTCTTCATTTTGAGCTTTTTCGACATCGGTTGCCTCTAGCTGTGGGAGCGTGGAGTTGCTCGCTGTAGAGGCACTAAGCTCACTGATGTCAGTGTCATGCAGCCCAACGTCCTCCGGATCAATGTTGATGTGCTTCACAACACCGGATCCTTCCTCGGGCTCCATACCAAAAGGTCCTTGTTTGGTTTTGGTAATTGAGTGACAACTTAGGTGGACTAATTGTGTTTATGTGAGATACACAGGTGATTAGTCCACAGGTATATGTGTGTGAGCAACATATGCCATGAAGGTGAAAATGGCTTGGAGATGTTGCAAAGCTCACACATGTGATGATGAAGGAGCTCATTGCACATGAGACATGACATTGAGTCATGTGATCAAGGTGGAGAAGATCAAGACAAGACTTGGCTTGATGGACCGGTTGCAAGCGTGAAGGGCAAGTCGAAGGCTTTGGAGTGATGGACCGCAGTGGCGGTGAAGCTTGAGCAAGACTTGGCGCCGATGGACGATGGCAACGGTGAAGAGCAAGTAAGTCAAGATCGATGAACCAATATGATCACGTGATGATATGAAGTGGATCATATCATTGTTGATCATGTTGGTGCATGTGTTGCATCGACATTGGAGGAGATGGAATGGAATGCGCAAGGCAAAGGTATAACCTAGGGCATTTCATTTCACCGGTCATAGGTGTGTAGAGAAGTTTATGACCGGGTTTAGGATAGATGGCCGTACTATCAAGAGGAGCAAACTTGTTTGCATATCGGTCATCTAGTGCCACTCGAGTGATCTAACTTTGCATCGTCGCTAGGATCGAGTGGCGTGGCAAGTTGAGTGGCTAACATCCTTTGGGAAATGATTGTGAAAAGCTAACACACATACACATGGTGGTGTACACTTGGTGGTGTTGGCACATTTACAAAGGAGATGGAGTTGGAGTTGATGTGGATCAACTTGGTGAAGAAACTCCACCGGCGCCCTACACAGAAAAGATAGGGTCTCACAGAGTGCATCGGACGCTGGCACTAGAAGTGACCGGACACTGGCAGGGCGCGTCCGGTCAGGCTGACGCATGGTGATGCAGGAGCTGGAGTGTGACCGGACGCTGGGCTGCGTCCGATCATGTGCGACCGGACGCGTCCGGTCAAGGTCGGTACCTTACTGTAAACGACCGGACACTGAAGTCCAGCGTCCGGTCAGTTGAAGCTGCTGCGTCCGGTCAGAAGATGACCGTTGAGATTGGAAGAATGCCGTTGAACACAGGTGACACATGGCTATCATCGGGCGACCGGACGCTGAGGACCAGCGTCCAGTCAACACGACCGGAGCGTCCAGTCGACCCGACAGTTGCCCAGTGAAGGGGTAACGGCTAGTTTAGCCCTTAGGGCTATAAATAGAAGTGGCCTTCGGCCATGGCTGGTGCTGAGCACCTTGGGGGACTTTGTGTCCATGCTTGAGAGTGCTTAGGAGCCCTCCATCTCACACATACTTGATAGTGATCATTCGATTGTGTGAGTGAGCGATTCTAGTGCGATTGCATCGTGAGGTTGCATCGAGTGGCACTAGGTGATCGAGTTGCAAGCCGGTGGTGCTTGTTACTCTTGGAGGTTGCCACCTCCTAGATGGCTTGGTGGTGGTCTCCGTGGAAGCCCGCAAGAAGCTTGTGCGGCGCTCCGGAGAAGTGCTTGTGAGGGGCATTGTGCTCGCCCCGTGGGAGTCGCGAAGAGCAACTTTAGTAAAGCGTGTCATTGAGCTACCCTCACTTCAGGGGTAGGTTCTTGCGGCGCCCGACGTGCGGGCTTGGCGGGTGATGCCAATTAGCCGCCGAACCACCAAGTGAGCGGTCGACACAACGGGGACTAGCGTGTTGGCAAACACGTGAACCTCAGGAGAAAAATCATCAGTGTCAACCTTGTTCTTCCCGTTGGTTTGCATCCCCGTTACACAAGCTTGCTAATTACTTTCATATACATTAAGCTTGTGTTGTTGCTCTTGTAATTAGTTAGCTTGTGTAGCTTGCTAGTTACCTTCTTGCTTGTGTAGCATAGAAGTAGCTCCCTTGCGTGGCTAATTTGGTTTGTGTAACCTTGTTAGTCACATTGCTTAGTTTGTGTAGCTAAGTAATTGCGCTCTCTAATTTGGCATTGGTTGCCTTGTTATTGAGCATTGCTAGTGAGCTTAGTTGGCTTTGTGCTTTTGCTTACTAGCATGTGTAGGAGCTCCCTTGTTGCTTAAAGTACTAGTGGCATAGGTTTGTGTGACCTTGCTTCTAGAATTGGTTAGGAGAGCTCTAGCTAGCCCGGCACCTTTGTTGCTTGATTAGTATCTTTGAAAGGTGCTAGTAGAACATAGATAGAGGGGTGTAGTCTTGGCTAGACCGATAGTTCTTAATTCCGCACTTGTTTCGGTTAGCCGACGTGATTAATTTTAAAAAGGACTATTCACCCCCCTCTAGTCTGCCATCTCGACCCTTACAAGTGGTATCAGAGCCTGGTCTCTCATTTGTGGTCTTCACCGACCCTGAGAGGATGGCGTCTAATGGGCTAGATGTTTGTGAGGCACACATTTTTTATGGCACAAACTTTGCACTTTGGAAAAATCACATGCTTGATCATTTTCGTGCAAAGGGACCTAAATTTTGGTGGGTTGTCACTAAGTGGTCTCACCCATGTCTTGGATCATAGAACTCTAACCAAAGCTCAAAGAGTCCTCTATGAATTGTAATGCACATGCTTGTTGTTTTCTATTGGATGCTTTACATTTTGATTTGATGAAGCAAGTAAACTACAAGGGGACCGCTCAGTGAGATATGGGAGTCCATCAAGGAAACCTTCGGTGATTCCTCCACATGGGATGATGGCAAATTCAAGAAGGAGGATGAGCCCAAGAAGGAGGTGCATGAGTGTGTTGAGCATGATCACAATTTGGTGATTGTGGAAAGATTGCTCCACCTCATGGTCAAGTGATGATGATGATGATCGATCTACTACAAGTTCACTTGACAAGGTTGATGATGATGCCACAAGTGTTGCAAGTGATGATGCTACCCCATGCACACTTGATGGTGATGATGGTTCATGCTCAAGCCATGATGAAGATGCTACTACATGCTCTCCAACCACACCACATTGTCTCATGTCACAAGGTGACACTAAGGTATCAAATGATAATGTGGTTGATCATGTTGATTCATATGATGAGCTTGTTAGTAGACTTGCTAGCATGACCATGTCTTTAGAAAATGAGAAAGCTAAAACATTGAAATTAGAAAATGAAAACTCATTTCTAAAGAACTCTTGTGAAGAACATAAGAAATTACTTGATGCTTATAAATCTTCACTTGATGAGCTTAAATTGAATCATGAGACACTACTTGCATCTCATGATGAATTATTAGAACAACATGCTTCTCTCATTAAAGTGTTTACAAAGAAACTTAAAAATAATGAGAGCTCATCACATGGATCAAATGATAAATTGCAAATTATTGCTAACCCTTGTGATGTAGGCAAGAAGCATGTATCCACCTCTTGTGATGATTTATTAGATATGCCATGCTCTTCACAATAGATGCTTGTTCTACTTCTATGTCTTGTGAGACTAACCTTTTGAAGGAGAACAATGAGCTCAAAATGAAAGTGAAGAAATTGAGCAACAAGTTAGAGAGGTGCTACAACTCTCAAGTCACCTTTGAGCATATGTTGAAGACTCAAAGAAACTTTGGTGACAAGAGTGGAGTCGGCTTCAAGACTAGCAAAGTCAATCATCAAGAAAGCCGCAATGACATAAGTGGCATTGGCTTCAACAAGAGCAAGATCAAGGGCAAAAGATGGGGCAAGAGAAGATATGAAAGAGAGATGAAGAAGCAAGAACAAGAGAAGCTCTCTCATTTCATGTGCTTCAAGTGCCATGAAGTGGGACATCTTGCAAATGGTTGCCCCAATGAAGAAAAGCTCAAGTTGAAGAAAGAAGAAGAGAGGCTAAGGCATGTGAAGTGCTTCAAGTGCCGCACTTGGGGTCATCTTACCTCAATGTGCCCAACCAAGCAATTGGTGAAGCAACAAGTGAAGCCTCAACCAAAGCCACAAGTTGAGCAAGAGAAGACACCCCAAGTTCAAATCAAGATCAACCATGAAGATGGTGGTGATTTGATGATAAAGAAGAAGAAAACAAGAAGGGGTGGAAAGGCAAGGCATCCAATGCAAACTCAAGATGCCAAGATGATGAGCAAGAATGAAGATGAGAAGAAAGATTATGCTCACATCAAGTGCTTCAAGTGTGGAAAGTATGGGACACTTTGCCTCTAAGTGTCCTACCAAGCTTGAGAAGAAGGCTCAAGCAATCCATGAGAGGCAAGGCAATGAGAAGCACCACATGAGCAAAGAAGAGAAGGCTCAAGCAAAGAGAAAGTGCTACTCATGCCGGGAAAGGGGACACATGGCACATTCATGTCCCCTAGGTGATATTTCTAAGCCTACTTCAATTGTTGATAATAATGTGCTTAGAAAGGATGGCAATGGTACCTCATTGGTTGCAATTGCAAAACATCCCGCTATTCATACTAAGGTTATGCCTAAGTATGTTGCTCCTAACTTGAGAGGACCCAAACTTGTTTGGGTACCATCAAAAAGTGGATGATTGATTGTAGGTACCATCGGCATTGGAGACTTGATTCAATTGTATTCATATTAATCATCATATGTTGAATCAAGCATTGAAACTTAGTGCATATCTAACCCAATGCTAAATGAAAATTGAATGAAGTCCAAGTGCTACAACATACAAGTGTCATATTCAAGTTGTGGTGATTTATTGGAATATTTGATGACTTGCAAATAATTGAGTTGAAGCTTGCTAGTTGGATGATCATGATCTAACCAAGGTATATCTCTTGTTGATCATTTCATTTGGGTGCATATGAGTTGATTGAATTGGATAAATATGCAATATTGCTTGCTATGAGATGTTTGAATGGATAATTGCTTAGTAATCAAGTTTGGATTGATTTGTGTTGGATAAATTCATGAGATGACTTTTAGTAAGTGATTTGAATGGATATATGTCTTATGGAAGTATTCAAACAAGTTAGTATCAAGTTTGATTCATATTTGATGAAGTATAGCTCAATTGTTGAAATCTATCCTATATTGCAAAATCTGAGCTAGCTGTGAACTTAGCCATGTTTGAGAAATCAAAACTTATTGGATTGGCATGAAAATTGGTGTACATGCTCTAGACTTATGGTATAAGATGCTGTAAAATTTTCATGAGAATTGGATAAGAAATGCTTCAGTTTTGGAGTGGATCTTGTCAGCTATAGTGCAGCAGTTTTCAGCATGTAGCAGTGGTGGAAGAATTGAAATATGGCAGCAATCTAGAAGTCAAATGAAGCTCAAATTTTTACAGCTGCTAGATAACTTAGTAATGCACATCCTCCACCAAATTTCGTGGTATTTGGATTTGTACTTTGGGAGATATGCTTATTTCTTTGAAGGGTACAAAATCTGTCAGAAAAGTGACAAATGTTGGATTGATCTAAGAGTCACTTTGATTGAAAGGTCCTCAAGTTGGAAACATGTTTACAAGTGTTTGAGGTACCTAAGTTTGGTTTTGAGATGATCTAGAAGCATGACAAGATATGAGTACAAGGCCATTTGATTGTGGAAGTGTACTTTGCACATATTCGGTACTCAAATTGAAAGATCAAGATCAAACTCAAGATGAAGTTGAAGGTTAAGTTCTAGTGACTATTGGAAATCATTTGGTAGAAAGAAAAGAACTTAAATCAAGAAGAAAGAAAAGGACTTAAAGAAGGAATCAAGGTTACTCATCAAGTTAAGTCCATCACTTGGATCAATCAATCAAGTTATTTCAAGTGAGTGTCAAGAATGGTTCTTGGAGAGAGGTCACTTCTCCCTAGTGTAGGGGCTTGCCGCCTATGTGTAGGTAAACCAAGTGTGGTACTTGGAAGGCTAACATGGAAGTGGTGATCCGAGGAACATTTGAGATGCTTAGTTGAAGCAATCAAAAGGGTTGATCAAGAAAAGCAAGCAACACCCAAAAGAGAGCTAATCATGATATTTCAAGTGGTATTCTCAAATTGATACTCTCATGCAAGCAAAGATCAAAAGATAAAGCAAGTCAACCACAACAAGAAAGTGCACTTGATCATAAGTGGTATTCATTTCATATGGGTGAAGAATGAAATTCAACATGGTATCTATTGGTCTTCACCAAGCTTATAATTGGACTTCACATTGCTATTGGAGTAATGAATTGGAATCTATGTGACTATCCTCTACTCCAACATAGCAAAGGTATCATTGTAATGTGCATGATCATTTCATCCCTTACTAGTATGCTGATTAGTGCATATAGTACATGCTTCATAGGATCATGCATAACAAATGAAATGTTTAAATTCATAGCCTACCACTATTGTTTGAATGATTACTTGATCTAGTGGTTAGTACATGAATTTGTTCATGAGCTAGTGAACCCAAGTACTTGACTTAATTTGGATTGCTAACAAGTGACAAGTACAACATTGACAAGATAACCCTTGCAAGAGGTGTGAAGAAGCTTGTCATTGGTTCAAACCGAACTTGGAAGCTTAGGCAAATCATTTTAGTTCAAGTCAATCATAGAAGCTCATGATAGTGATAAGAGTACAAGCACAAGACAACAATGCAAATGGATATCTAGTTTGTTTCAAATGATATCTAGACTCAAGTATTTTATCAAGAATCTACAAATAATGTCTAGATCAACTCACAAGTGATATCCTATAAGTGGTACTCATGAAGATAGCAAATGTTCAAGAAATGGTCTTTATTGATAAATCAAACAAGTGGTTCCATACTAGAAGATTCTTTCAAATAGTATTCACTTCCTACAAGTGGTATCTATACATAGTATCAACCATGAAAGACGATGGTTCCACAAGTGATCCTCAACTTTAAGTGATCATCAAATAAAGAATGCATCCCTTACCTACAAGAGCTCAAGTGTATCAAATGGATGACCCATGCTATCACATAGGGGGAGGTGTCCCACAAATTGATCACAAGATCAAAAATCTTATGTATGGTATCTCAAGAAGCCCTACACAAGATACAAGTGGTACAAGCTACAAGTGGTATTAACAAATGGTGTCATTCCAACAATCAAGTGATGTCCATAAAAAATGCAAGATTCAAGCCTCAACCATCTACCCCAAATGCATACCCTTGCATCAATGAGAAACACACCTTTATGGAAATTGATGACAAAGGGGGAGAGATTGTACAAAGATATGAAAGCTTGATTGAATGGGGGGAGAGATGAGATATAGAAATAGAGGCTGGACATGAACATGGACAAAGAGGGAGCAACATTGGAGAAAAGAGGTGGATCAAAATTCTTGGACAAGAGAAGCACACAAGTAGGGGGAGCAAGTTCATGAACTTTGATTGATTGCATTTGATATGTGCATATTCATGTGCCTGCTTGCATTACATAAGCCTTTAAAATTCAATATGCATGCTTGTGTGATGTATGCTAGTTGTAGAACTTGAATGATGATTTGATAACTAGCATGCATAGGATGATAGCTAGACACTTGGTATGCTTTTCAAGTAATGCTAGTACCTTGCTTTTAATGTTGATCTCACAAGGTATCTAGTATTTTTATTGCCAAGTGATATCTAGCTAACCATGGTGCTAAGGATGAACTTAAAGGTGCAACTTCGATTGGTACATGCTTCAAAGGTTTATTCTATACACCTTAGCATCATTTTGTAGTATTTACTCTCCCACATTTTTAATCTATGCATATGTGCGAGCTTCAAATCAAACACTCTAGCACATATGTAGGGGGAGCTAATACTACTATTTTGGGTTTGTGGTACTTGTCCAAAATCATTTTCACATGGTAAAATTGCTTGGGCAAGCAACATGAATCCAAAAGAGCTTAATTTCCATATCTTTGTAGAGTTGTCATCAATTACCAAAAAGGGGGAGATTGAAAGGTCCTTGTTTGGTTTTGGTAATTGAGTGACAACTTAGGTGGACTAATTGTGTTTATGTGAGATACATAGGTAATTAGTCCATAGGTACATGTGTGTGAGCAACATATGCCATGAAGGTGAAAATGGCTTGGAGATGATGCAAAGCTCACACATGTGATGATGAAGGAGCTCATTGCATATGAGACATGACATTGAGTCATGTGATCAAGGTGGAGAAGATCAAGACAAGACTTGGCTTGATGGACCGGTTGCAAGCATGAAGGGCAAGTCAAAGGCTTTGGAGTGATGGACCATGAGGCAGTGAAGCTTGAGCAAGACTTGGCACCGATGGACGAAGGCAATGGTGAAAAGCAAGTGAATGTCAAGATCGATGAACCAATATGATCACGTGATGATATGAAGTGGATCATATCATTGTTGATCATGTTGGTGCATGTGTTGCATCAACATTGGAGGAGATGGAATGGAATGCGCAAGGCAAAGGTATAACCTAGGGCATTTCATTTCACCGGTCATAGGTGTGTAGAGAAGTTGATGACCGGGTTTAGGATAGATGGCCGTACTATCAAGAGGAGCAAACTTGTTTGCATATTGGTCATCTAGTGCCACTCGAGTGTTCTAACTTTGCATCGTCGCTAGGTTCGAGTGGCGTGGCAAGTTGAGTGGCTAACATCCTTTGGGAAATGATTGTTAAAAGCTAACACACATACACATGGTGGTGTACACTTGGTGGTGTTGGCACATTTACAAAGGAGATGGAGTTGGAGTTGATGTGGATCAACTTGGTGAAGAAACTCCATTGGTGGAGTGTCCGCCCGTAGAGTGCGGACAGTCCGACGGTGCCACCGGCGCCCTACACAGAAAAGATAGGGTCTCACAGAGTGCATCGGACGCTGGCACTAGAAGTGACCGGACACTGGTAGGGCGTGTCTGGTCAGGCTGACGCATGGTGATGCAGGAGCTGGAGTGTGACCGGACGCTGGGCTGTGTCCGATCATGTGCGACCGAACGCGTCCGGTCAAGGTCGGTACCTTACTGTAAACGACCGGACGCTGAAGTCCAGCGTCCGGTCAGTTGAAGCTGCTGCGTCCGGTCAGAAGATGACCATTGAGATCGAAAGAATGCCGTTGAATGCAGGTGACACATGGCTATCATCAGGCAACCGGACGCTGAGGACCAGCGTCCGGTCAACATGACCAGAGCGTCCGGTCGACCCGACAGTTGCCCAGTGAAGGGGTAACGGCTAGTTTAGCCCTTGGGGCTATAAATAGAAGTGGCCTTCGGCCATGGCTGGAGCTGAGCACCTTGGGAGACTTTGTGTCCATTCTTGAGAGTTCTTAGGAGCCCTCCATCTCACACATACTTGATAGTGATCATTCGATTGTGTGAGTGAGTGATTCTAGTGCAATTGCATCGTGAGGTTGCATCGAGTGACACTAGGTGATCGAGTTGCAAGCTGGTGGTGCTTGTTACTCTTGGAGGTTGCCACCTCCTAGATGGCTTGGTGGTGGTCTCCGTGGAAGCCTGCAAGAAGCTTGTGCGGCGCTCCGGAGAAGTGCTTGTGAGGGGGCACTTGTGCTCGCCTCGCGGGAGTTGCGAAGAGCAACTTTAGTAAACCGTGTCATTGAGCTACCCTCACTCAAGGGGTAGGTTCTTGCGGCGCCCGACGTGCGGGCTTGGACGGTGATGCCAATTAGCCGCCGAACCATCAAGTGAGCGGTCAACACAACGAGGACTAGCGTGTTGGCAAACACGTGAACCTCGGGAGAAAAATCATTGTGTCACCCTTGTTCTTCCCGTTGGTTTGCATCCTCGTTACATAAGCTTGTAATTACTTTCATATACATTGAACTTGTGTTGTTGCTTTTGTAATTAGTTAGCTTGTGTAGCTTGCTAGTTACCTTCTTGCTTGTGTAGCATAGAAGTAGCTCCCTTGCGTGGCTAATTTGGTTTGTGTAACCTTGTTAGTCACATTGCTTAGTTTGTGTAGCTAAGTAATTGCGCTCTCTAATTTGGCATTGGTTGCCTTATTATTGAGCATTGCTAGTGAGCTTAGTTGGCTTTGTGCTTTTGCTTACTAGCATGTGTAGGAGCTCCCTTATTGCTTAAAGTACTAGTGGCATAGGTTTGTGTGACCTTGCTTCTAGAATTGGTTAGGAGACCTCTAGCTAGCCCGGCACCTTTGTTGCTTAATTAGTATCTTTAAAGGTGCTAGAGAATATGGATAGAGGGGTGTAGTCTTGGCTAGACCGATAGTTCTTAATTCCGCATTTGTTTCGGTTAGCCGACGCGATTAATATTAAAAAGGACTATTCACCCCCCTCTAGTCCACCATCTCGACCCTTACACATACCTCACACGGTGAAGCGCACATGAGGTAACCTCGCCCTGATACCACTTGTAGGATCACTGGTACGCCTAGAGGGGGGTGAATAGGCCTATAAAAATTCAACCCAAACCGAAGTCAAATTCACCCGCGGCACTGCCGCTCTATGAGCGTGGCACTGCCGCACCTGTAGGAGAGATTAGTTCACAGTTCAAAATCTACCCAATAAAAATTAGATCGGGTAGATTTCTTAGCTTCCTATAGGGTAGTAGATCACAGATTGATAGTTGAAAGTGGTGGGAACACCACACACAAGTAAATTGACCTCAAACTCTAGAAATCACCTCAACAACAACAAGAACACAAGTGAAGCAACACAAGCACAAGATGACACAAGGATTTACCCTGTGGTTCAGCTCGCCACCAAGGCTTGCCTATGTCCATGTTGTTGAGGTATACCACTAAGGCTTAGGGATTTGCAACCCTACATCATTCTCAAGTCAAGAGAGTGAACTATTGAGATGAGGGGTGATTTTACTTGCTGCAAGAGGTGGTTACAAACCTCCCGAGGCTGCCACACAAGTTGGCAAGCTCACTGGGCAACGCTCTAGCCGGCTAGGAGCCAAGCTCCAAGAGTAACAAACATAACTGCCGGATAAAACATGAACCAAGTGCTCTTTAGAATTTAGGAATTAATAGAGTTGCTCTCTAATCAAGTTGTGGACCCTTTTCCCTCAAGGATTGATGGGGTAATCAATGGATTTGCTTGGGGACTTTAGGTCAACAATGGAGTTAGAGAGAGAGAGCTCCTGCTCTGTTTTGAGCGTGCTGAAGTGAGGAAGAAGAGATGTGGCAGAACTGCCTAATCTAATGCCTCTCGGGAGTGCTCGTCTTCCATTAGACACTAAACACTCAAGGGAGAACACCAAATTACTCGGTTTCGTTGGGCACACCCCAGAGGAGAACCCAAAAATCCACATTTTTCCATCAGGATCACAAATGAGATAATAAAGCTAACATCATTCTTAACCATTCCTTACATAACTTTTATTCAACATCAGAGTATAATAGTTATTGTTATACAGCGGAATGTAATCATATTATCAGAGTTATGAACAATTTAATTTAACAACAGGATATAAACATGTGATTAGAATTACAGCGGAAATAAATATCTGTTCATGATATGATGAAGCATTGTTATATAAACTATGACAACAGATTATACAACTTTCATTTATAAAAATATTTGGTAAAAGGTATAAATAAAAACTATGATCGCAGTGTAAAGGAAATCCTCTCTGAGCCCACCAGGAGGAATTCACACACAATGGTCAGCTTTAGCATCCACCTGTCACCTGTAACAGGGGGAATAAAACCCTAAGTACTCAATTGTACTCAACAAGACTTACCCAATAGGAGAAAAGAAACGACTCCAAGGATATGCAAGGCTATCTGGCTTATGGGTTTATTGCATTTGCAGGAAGCATTACTAAGCGTGTGTCCTTATATTCAATTCTTATTAGGAAGCCGTATTAGTTCATTAACTAACCATTCTATATAAGCACATGTACTACTTTCAAGCAGGTGGTAAGCAATCAGACTTCCTTTTCCATTCCATCTTTCATCTTTCAGTTCTTACTATGGTGCTAGACACAAAACAAGTCGTACCGAATTGCCCGGCGATTCACGAATCAATGCCCCCAGCTGGGTACCCCAAAAACACACGTCCCGCTTGTACCCTAGGCACAAGTAGGACCAACCCATCACCCTCCTATCCTAGGTGTCCAGGTCCCCGTCCAAACTAGGACTCCAAGCCCCCGCCCCTGAGTCCCGAACTCAGTGCGGTGCAAGGACCTCCTAACCCAAAAACCACCCTAACGGTCGGTCCGGAAAGAGCCGAATCCACGACAAGAGAGCAACAAGTCTTCCAAGCGCCCATACATAAGTATGTGCTTGGGATAATAAATCTGTGACTTGCCCACGATGTCTTATGCAACGACCGGTCCTTAACTGGCATAGACAGGGAAAGCAGTGTAACCAAGCCTTGCCCCGCATCCACGGCGACACAATCTCTTACACCCACCAATACCCAAACCATATCACTGCCCGGTCACCATTTTTTCTTTCCACTATTTTATATATTCCAAGTGATAATAATATAGTAATATATTTCCTATATCTCGCGAGTGACAGGTAATCACTCGACTTTTACCGGAGTCCTGTAACATAGCATTCTACACGATCCTATCATACTAGTAAGACTCATAGGATAAAGATATATATATATATATATATATATATATATATATATATATATATATATATATATATATATATATGCAAGTGGGTTTCATTCAACTCCTAAAAACTTAATGCACAAATATAATTTAAACTGTAGAAAAGTAGGGGTTATGCACCAGGGCTTGCCTAGGTAAAATATAACCAAAAGTTAGTATTTGCATCTTCAGATCATTCACATCATCTGAATAGAAAGTCCATCACATCATCTCCTAGGGAGAATACCATCACACCATCTACAGATTCCCACTCATCCTTCACTTGATCCGTTGATCCATCATCGTACCGATATGATATGCAATGCGATGCAATGCAAAGACGTAATTAATCGACTGTAATCGTGACTTGTAAAATACGATTTACGCCTCTCAAGTTAACGAGCTAGTTCTAACGATGACCGTACTTAGGCTACATATCCATGTTATCGAATAAGGCGTTATTAAACCCAAGTTGTTTCTTTATTCTATTCCATCAATTTAATCTTTATTCGCAATATGACATCATTATCTATTTAGCAACTAGTTATTCTGGAGCTACAAAAATTACAGTGAGTACCTAATATTTCTAGGAGCTTACTGTAAAAATTTCAGATCCAACACTATTACCAATTTATCACAGAAATTCCTAAAGTTCACATTTTAACAATATTAAGTATTTTAAAATAATTAGAGCAACCCTAAAAACATACCAAATCTATGTGAACAAAATACCCTAATAGATAGATCATGATTTTAGGAACTTAACAAAGCTGGTTTCACAATTTTTGGACAACTACACAAATTTATATTGATTTTATAAATTTATTCCCGAAACTAATTTTAGTAATCGCCTTAGAAAACAAAAGGGGCCAGCGACCACCAAATGGCCTAGCGGTGGACGCGGCCCAACGAGGCCCACGGCGGACGAGCTGGTTCGGCCCGCAGGCGCACAGCGCGCGCGCGGCCAGCGGCGCAAGAGCAGGCCGGCCGGAGACCCAGGCAGGGACGCACGCGGCCTAGGTGCGGCGACCACAGACGGGCCATCAAACCAGCGCGAGTGGCCCAGCAGCGCGGCGCGGCCATCGACCAGGCGCGGCCCAGCGACGCAGTCAGCGGCAAGCCGGCTCAGCGCGTGGCCTGCCCCCAAACCGGCCAGGCAATTATGCAAAAATGACCATGCACTTCTCCTTATTTAGTACGCTACGGTTCATACGGGTCACTTAATTTGCAATAAGAACCCTAGAATTACTCATTCCTTACCCCGGGGTCCCTTTCTTCATCATCAAAACAGAGCACGGACGGGGAAGACCATCCGTTGGCCCAAGGAGCAGCTCGCCGGCGGTGGTGTTGTCACAGGGCAGCGCGTGGGGGCAGCAGCGGACCCAGCCGTGTACGCGGGCGCTGGTGGCATGGCCGGTGGCGGCCCACGGCACCCTTGCCACGCACGCACGCGGCAGCCACGGGGCGACGGCGGGGCGCGACAACGGATTGGCAGGCGAAGCTACGCGCGGCTTCGGTGAATGGGAGGCGAACCGCGGTGGTGCGGCGATGACGCAACAGCGAAGGGGGAACGACGCGAACAACGCGGGCGGCGCTCCAGGCGCATCGGCGGCTCTGGCGCTATACACGGCGGGGGCGTGGCGCTGGACCCGGGTGGGCACGTCAGCCCACAACGCGCGCCACGGGGAGGAAGGACGGCGCGCGGGGGAACAGGAGGAGCCGCGGCGGAGCCTAGACGCGCTGCCCGTGCAGAGGCATCGAGGGCGTGGTGGCTGGTGAGGCGGCTCGGCACGCGGAACTGGAACGGCGGGGCAGCGCAGCGGGGCCACAGCTCCAGCGTAGAACCGTGGGGTCACGCGCACGGGCGTGTGAGGAAACCGGGCGGTGGCAGGAGCTGTGGCGTAGGAGCTAGGGAGCGAGAGCGGCGGCGTTCCAGGGCGAGGTGGCTGTGGCATGCCAGGCAAGGGGCGTGGACAGCGGCAGCTGCGAGCGGTAGCAGCCGAGCAGGAGGGGATGACGCAACTGAGGACTAGGGAGCAGCTGTAGGAAAAGAGGAACGACAGCCAGGAGGAGAAAGAGGAGCGGCTGCAGCACTCCTCCACAGAATCGGTCATGGCGACAACGTCACAAGGCAAGCAGAGAGAGGCGAGCCGGGAAGGGAGTGAGAAATCGGACTGGCTCGGCTTGGCCTTGTCGTGACGTGCCACGAATGCGGAAGAGGTGGCACGGCACTGGCCTGGCCTGGCCTAACTGAGCGTCCTCGCCATAGTGGCCGACATAGGAACGCACATGGCCGGTGACGATGGTGCAGACATGGCGTGCTGGCACGACAGCGCAAGCAGAGGCAGACAGACAAAGACGTTGATGGTGAACGCACGGACAGCGCATGGATAAAGCCGAGGTAGGCAGAGACAAGCCATGGCAGGCAAGCAGAGGCAGCACGACAAGGTTATTAGTTCAATGGGACAACGGAAGCAGTGATTACTCGGTGGTGCACGGCAGAGAGAGGACATGGCAGGGGCAGGGGCAGAACCACGTGCTCCAATTTCAGACGCCCACCGCAGTGGACCAGTTCAGATGCGATTGGATGGGAGGCTTTGCAACGCCGAGAAATGCAGAGCCACGACGAGAACGAGATGGTGAAAAATTGTTATGCAACGAGTACGTTGTACGCCAGAAAAAACAAACAAAGTTGTTGCTCTCTCTCTCGTCAGTTCGTGCTTATCAAAATAAACCCGTGAGTATATATATATATATATATATATATATATATATATATATATATATATATATATATATATATATATATATATATTTATTAATGAATTTTATTTTATTTATAAAAGTTACTTTTCCCGCTTAATCTAATAGAACAAACCATTCGCTATCTCTTGACTAGAATTGTCGTTCGACATTCCTAAATATATCTACGCACTGAGTAATTTAACTTGGGCGTTTATTTGAGTCCATAAAACTAAGTCACATGGGATTCGCTTATCGCATCAAGTACGTTTTAAATTAAAAACCTGAGAAACTCGTTTTGAAATTTTTTCTTAGACCTAAATCACGGTGCTAAACAAGATCGTAATACCAGGGGTGTTATAAGAGAGCAGATTGGTTACCGTTAGAAAGGAAGGATAAAGGTATATATACCCCTAGCCCCCAACGGCCACATAAATCACGGATAGCCGTTGGGGAAGAAAAGGAAAGGTATATATACCCTCAGCCCTCAACGGACACTACACCCAAGAGGTTGGGCGAGACGAGGCAATGACCAAAAGCTCGGGAGAGCCAGAGCCAGCGACCTTGGGGTCGGGCGAGACGGGGCCCGTGACCAAAGGGTCGGGTGAGCTGGAGCCCGCGACCTTGGGGTCGGCGCGAGACGGAGCCCGCGACCAAAGGGTCGGGCGAACCGGAGCCCACGCCTAAGGGGTCAGGCGAGTCAGAGCTCGCACCCAAGGGGTCGGGCGAGTCGGAGCTCGCACCCCGCAAGACAACAAAGGTAATAGTGAAGTGTAGACTGTCTTGGCTGTGAATCTGAGGATGCTTGTGGTTGTTTGAGCTATTGGTAGCACATATTAGCTTAAGCATTGTGTCCCCCTTTATAGTACGGCTTTTTCTATACTTAAATTCAAGATATAAAAGAATCTTAAACCTCTTTTAAGTTTGAAGCCATCTATATTTATAATTGGGAGCTCCTCCGTTTCGTGTAGCATCCTCGAGTATAAATTCCTTGCTTGTCATCTCGATAAATCTAATTAGTTCTCTAATTGCGTGATCATTATCACCAAAACCCATAATTAGAGCTTGATTACACTTTCAGGATACGAATGTTGGACCATTGGGCTTGTGTCGTGACCTTCGGAGGATCGAACGCCCTGACAAAGTGACAACAGCATTTTTATTAAAATTTTCACTATCTTTAACTTTTAGAATATTTTTAGTTTAATGATACTAAGCTCGTCTATATTTTATACGTCCGCTCTATTTTTTTTCTTTGCAAGAATCGTCCTCCCTAATTGGATGTGGTTTGGTGGGGTTTAATAACCAGATTGACGAGAGGTGACATGGGATTGCCTAGTGGCCTAATAATTATGTATCTGCCCTCAGCTAGACCTGGTGGCTTCACGACATGGCCAGCAACAGCTATGATGCATGGTATGAAACATGCTTCATTGACTTGGGAACTTTGGAGAGGCTATATGTTGTGGCGTGTGTGCTAGATGCTGCGATGGGGGCGCGGTTGGGGCTCAGGCTCCGGGCATTCATGGTGCAGGCATTGGTGGCGTAGTGGCTTAGTGTCACGACACGGGCTAGAATACTGCGATGGTGGCGTAGTGGCTTTGTTGGTCCTAGTGTTTAGGGACAATGTAGTACGGGAGACGCTTCGAAGACAAGGGCTGCGATCATTGGTGTACTGCAACGGCGGTGCATTGGTTCATGATGTTTGGAGACGGTGTGGTATGGAACACGCTTCGTCAACTTTAGGGGGTGCATTAGGCGAAAGTCATAGTCTGTCCATACGACGGTTGGATGATGGTGACATCTTCGGAAGCCATGTTCCTTCTTGAGGCGTTAGTTATGGGTGCTCCCCCTACGTCGTCGTGGGTTCTCTTCTTGGTGAAAACGTAATCGCGTTGGTCTCATCCAAGGCTTGTAAAGAGTAATTAGGAGCGCTCAAGAGGATTAGCTAGATAGTTCCGGTCCACTTGGCGGATTGACAGCCTCACAGCCTAATCCATGACAGTCCCCAATTTTAAAATGTAGCTTGCCCTCAAGCTGCTACAGGGATCTTCAAATGTTCTTTTTCCTTGAATTCGTAAAAGATTTGTGTATCCTTGTAATTAAGGTAGAAGAGTTTAAACATACAAATGACGTGCTTCTGTTGAGCGCCCTAGGAGAGATCGACCTAAAACAGCCATGGCTAGACCATCCTGGCAAGCGAACTCAAGTTTCGATATTACACAAATGGAAACAACCGACACAAACGCAGCGATGCAACCTAAGAGGTGGCCTTGCGTCTCCGCTGCTACTTGCACAAGCCTTTACCGCCATCCGCGAAGAGCACACCCGGTGCTTCGATGTTGGACGTAGTCAGCTTAGCTTCAAAGAGCCTTTCGTAGGCCTTGTGTCCCCACAAACATGGCGTTGATGGACCTTTGGCGTGGTCCGCACGCTGCATGGCAAGGAGTTCTTATGTTCTTGTAGATTGTAGTCCAGCTTGTATTAGTATCGCATAGCCACATAAATGACCACCCCTTTGCTGCTTGGCTTCGAACTCAAGTGTTATTCTATAATAACACCTTGCTGCAGTCCACATGCCAAAGCATAGAGCAACATATTCTGAATACTTATACCTCTCAATTTTATCACCCGTGCCCGGTAGAGAAATTGATCCGGTAACCGTTCTTATAAATAGTTGTAGGACTCTAGTGAATGATAAACATGTGCAAGAAACATGTTGATCATCTTCAGTAGAATCCCACGTATTTTTGATGAATTGGTCATCGTAATGCTTAGGATTTCCCATGTTGCTGTTGGCACAATCAATTTAGCTGCTGGGTAACAGCATTGAGTATCTCGACATATACATTGTCCAAGTTCACAATAGTAACAACAGACCAAATACCATGATCGGAAGGCCACGAAAATAACCGAAGCCAAAAAATGAGACTATGCTTCTTGTTGCAGGCAGCCAATTTATGCAACACATACAGACCACCAGGATCCCAACTGAGTTGTATCACTCTTTAGGATTGACATTGCAGTGCAATTCACTTGCTTTTAATAACTTGTTGCCATTAAGGAGCTATAGTACTTCTTTTGCATAACTTATTGCGTAGCTATGGTACCATTGTGGCAAAGAGTAGTTTGTAGCACTGCCATGTGTACCCAATTATATGTGACCACATTTTGATTGTTCATGACAGACAATACACAATTGTATGTCTTGCAAGGAGGTCATTTCTTTCTGTGGGGATTTACAAAATTCTATACAAACAAAAACAAAGTAAAAACGATGCTAGTCCAATTGTTTTTTAAGACAATAGAGAAGGTGTTACATTGCATGTTACATTTGCTGGGCCGGCTGGAACATAAACAGGCCGATTTTTTTTCCATGTCACATACAGGGATTGGGCCGAGCATTCCCCCTTTTTCTAAGGGTAAAGTACACTTTTCAACCCTCAACTCGCGCCGAAGTTCGATTTTCAACCTTCAACTACGAAACCGGTTAAGAAACACCCTCCAACTATCAAAACCGGACAAATTTGGTCATCGGCTGGTTTCAAAAGAGGTTTTCTATTTTCGGGAGGCGCCGAAATTTTATATTATTTTTTTGAGCATCTTAACGTCCTCAAATGAAAAAACTCAAAACTACAAAGTTGTAGATCTCTTTGAGAGCTATAACTTTGGTATAAAAAGTATTTTCATTTAACTCAATACAAATAATATATTAGTGCTCTAATGCGGCAAGCGCTAGTAGGCGATTATTATGTTGCTGAAATTTTATATTACTTTTTCGAGCATCTTACTGTCCTCAAATAAAAAAAATTAAAACTATAAAGTTGTAGATCTCATCGAGGTCTACAATTTACATATAAAAATTATCTTCATCCGACATCGTATTGAAGGATTTTCTATTTTTTAAAATTTAAGTCTCGTCACGCGACAAAACAATACTGTGGCGAGGTGACGAGTCGCGAGCGTGCAACGTTCCAAGAGTCGGGTGGGGATTTTCCTGGCCCCCATGTGTCGACGTGTATCGGTCCGCGATCCACGGCAACGCTCGGCCAGCCAAATGCAATATTGGGTTGGGCGGGGATCTCGCCCCCGACGTGGGCTTCATTCCACGGCACGCGTGGTTTGGGGCTCGAACCACGCCAATACTCAGTCCATCCAAACGCCTAAGAGCAACTCCAGCCCAGCATGCAAATTGGGCCTCTATTTTTTTCATTTGCATGCTGGCCTGTAAAAAATAGGGACCCAAATTTGCTTCCAACTCCAGCCCAACACCCTATTCCAGCCCAAGAACGCCCCGCACACGCGCCCCGCCCGCGCGCCGCCAGCTCCGGCGCCCCGCCTGATCCACGCCACCGACGGCGAGCCGAAGCCCCTGGACCAAACGAAGCCGCCTCGACGTTGACCGCCGGAACCACCTCGCCGCGCGACGCCCTCGCGCTGCGCCGTCCCGGCCGCGTCCCAGCTCGCCGTGAACCGCGACCCGGACGACATCTTCACGAGCCCTAGTGAGCAACCCCCTGCCCAAGGCCCTTCCTTTCCTCTGTGTTGGACCTCCCATGCCTGTCCCGGCCTGTCCCGGCCTTCGCGCCCCTGCCCAACTCCATTTGTTCTTGTTTTTTTATTTGATAAAAAATTTAGGACCATTAACTGATTGATTTGTTGGTAATTAAGCGAGATGACCTAACAACTTGTGGATAAGTTATGGTACAAATGATACTACTGACTTATCTAATAGACTAGCACCCATCCCACAAATGGCGATCAGAAAGTAGTAGAAACATGGAGGAGAAAGGTTCAGAAACTCCATATCTATAACCAATTAGACCAGTTCCAGACTTCCTATTGTGTAGTAGTCAAGAAAAGGCAAGGTGAAAGTACAACCTGAACCTTAGCTTGTCGAACCATTAAACACTTTTTCTTAAAAAAATCCTGTTACAGGATTGGGTTGCGGCAAGTACAGGACTTTAAGCTAATGAGTACAAAAGAGACAGTTTTGTTCTGTCTCTTGAATTTGTTCTTGTTGCACTAAGGTGGAAGATGAGATGTTGAAATCAAAAGATTGCACTTTTTATAGGTAGAAGAAAGCAATAGCAATACAAACTTTTCTGTTAACTTTTTCCCTTTTTTTGTTGCTATGGCAGATGTCAAGGTTTGGAACTAGAGCTCGTCGAGGGTGGAATGAAGAGGATGAATCTGATGATGACGACCTCTTCATCATTGCTGGTCTTCTTGAGGGCTCGAGGAGAAACAAGCGCAAGAAAAAGTTTCGTGGATCGTTGCCGGGTCGCCGCAAAGTGCCACGGAACATTTCTGAAGGTCACAATCGCATCTACCTAGACTACTTCGCGGACTAGTGTGTATACAGTGAGAAACATTTTAGAAGGAGGTTTCGGATGTCTAGGTCGCTCTTTCTGCGGATAGTGGATGCAGTGGAGTCTCATGATGACTATTTCCGTCAGAAGCCCGATGCCATCGGAACTCTTGGCGCCTCTCCCATACAGAAGGTTGTTGCCGCCATTTGGATGCTTGCCTACGGTATTTCGGCCGACTTTTTGGATGAGTATGTGAGGATGGGAGAGAGCACAATCATTGAGTGTCTGAAACATTTTGTGAAGGCTGTCGTCGAGGTCTTTAGTGAAGAATACTTGAGGGCCCCCAATGCCCAGGACACAGCCAGGCTGTTGGCAATTAATAGTGCAAGAGGGTTCCCAGGAATGCTTGGTTCCGTTGATTGCATGCATTGGAAATGGGACAAGTGCCCAGTAGGTTGGAAAGGAGCATACGAAGGGAAAGAAGATGGGCCAACCATGATCCTTGAGGCCGTTGCATCACAAGATCTATGGATCTGGCATGCATTCTTCGGCCTTCCAGGTTCTCTAAATGATATCAACGTTTTGCGCCGCTCTCCACTCTTCCAAAGTCTAACCTTTGGGACGGCGCCACAAGTGGAATACATGGTCAATGGAAACAAGTACACAATGGGGTACTATCTTGCTGATGGGATATACCCAGCCTGGGCAACGTTTGTCAAAGCTTTTCAACATCCACAGGGCAACAAGAAGATCCACTTCACAATGGCACAAGAAGCAGCGAGGAAAGATGTGGAAAGAGCGTTTGGGGTGCTCTAAGCTCGCTTTGCAATTGTGCGGGGTCCTGCAAGAATGTGGCATAAGGAAGATCTATGGTACATAATGCAAGCTTGTGTAGTCTTGCACAACATGATCATTGAGGGTGAGCGAGATGAGGAAGATGATTTTAACTACCATCAGGAGGGTGTCCCTGTGTTGCAACCTATGGACTACCAACGTCGTAATCCGCTTGTGCTAGAGGACTTCCTGAAGATACACGATGAGATTGAGGATAGGTCTTCACATGAGCGACTTCGTGATGATCTTGTAGAGCACTTGTGGGCAATTCATAGTTCAAGCTAGTGATAGATTTCAAGCTTGTCCCTGTCTTGTAATGTTAAAAATTATTCTCTGGTGCATTGCCATCTTTCTGCAGAAAGAATAGGCTAGCCTCTATTCCATGCTCTGTACCAGAAGGGTATCCATAGTAGAAAAACACTCATTTCCCACACTGATTTTGTGCCTCAGAAATCAGAAACAATTGCACACCCATACCCCCAGAAATCAGAAACAATTGCACACCCATACCCCCAGAAACAATTTCAAGAACTGAAGACAGCAGTCAGATAGCTGTTCACATTTCAGGATATGCCAAACTCCAGTTTTCACCTTTCAGGATGCTGCTTCTTTCTGGACTACATTCAAGAACTGAAGACAGATAGCACAAAAATATGAAATAGATGTGGCTTAAAATAAAAACAGCAGTCACATGCAGTCCAGATAGCTGTTCACATTCAGCTAGCATCCAGATAGCTATTCACATTCAGCTAGCATCCAGATACAGAGACAGACATAAGTTCACATAATACAGACATAAGTTCACATAAACTTAAGTTCACATAAACTTAAGAAATGACCACTAGCACTCCACTCTCACCAAACCCACACTCCACTCTCACCACTAGCAGTCTCGCCTACACTAGCACTCGTCGCCTTCGCAATCTTCGCTCTCTTGGCCAACACATATGCCCTTTGATCATCGTCCATGGTGGTCACATCACAAAACATAATTTTCTGTTCCTGCTCCCACTGCAGCCGCTGCTCCTCCATCTCAATCCTGCGCTGCTCAAGCATCATATCCTTCTCCCACCTTTCTTTCTTCATCTTATGTTCCTCGGTCTTCATTACCATCAAGTTTTGCATCATATCCTTGTACTCGTCATCTCCTTCATTCTTTTTCAGCTTCTCTTTGGATTGCTTTCTACCCGGAGGTCGGGCTTTCTTGGCAGAAGGGATTGAGGAGCTTTCTTAGCCTTGGGTGGTTGACTCATCGTCTTGTTCACTTCCTACTGGGAGGTTGAGCTCTCTGGACTTGGCTGGCCTCTTGTTGCCTTCAAGTGTCGATTCGAACTTCTGAGTATGCCTCAACGTGAGCCAGCAATGTTTGAATTGACAATTTTTGCCCTTCGCTTTTCTGGCATACCTTGCTTGGGCTTCAAGCAGCTGCATCAAAGATCAAGTGCATGATTAGATATATAGCAATGTCAAGATATATAGCAATGACAAGGTATGGAATGAACCAATTACATGCTCTTTGTATGGAATGCCGCTTGGATGACGACGCTCGACCTGCTCGTAGTAGCCTTGGAATTTCATGCACTCCTTTAGTATGATCCCAAAGCGATGCTCGAGTGAATTGGGAGTCCTATCAGACTCAAAGTCCCTGTTGCTGTGGAAATCATTTCCGATCCTCTCCCAATAAGTTTTCCCTGGCTGGTTATTCCCTATGATAGGGTCATTGCTGATATGAATCCAAGATTTGCAAAGTTGGATATCCTCAAGATTAGTGTAGTTGCTGCCTCGCTTGGATGATCCTTTGCCGCCAGTACTTGGAGTGGCATCCTGCTGCCTCAGCACTTCCAAATCATCATCCGCTTCCTGTGTCAATATGGTTGTGAAATATCCTCTTCCTCTTCCCGCTGCACTTGAAGCCCTTGGTTCCTGCAAAAAACATAAACTCCAGATTGTCAATTCAGTCCCATGCAATGTAATGCAAGTGCAAATTGCAACATGTCAGTTCAGTTTGTATTCAAATTGCAAGTGTACTAGCAGCAAAATTGCTGGCATGATGGATGATTCATTCGACAAAAACCTTTCTAAGCTGGCTATTGCTGGATTCATTCAACATAAATCCTTCTTAGCTGGCTATTGCTGGATTCAATCAACAAAAAATGTTTCTTCTGCAGGGATATTTCATATGGTCTCCCACTCTCTCTCTCTCTGTTGTTATCTGTGTCAGACTTGCACCAGCTGGATGGATGGATACACCTCCATAGGTTGACCAGCTCCTGCCTACCTTCGGTGTTGTTTATCACAACTAATGCAAATGCTAATTTTCTTTGGGTCACAGTCAACGCCTCTTCATTCAGTCCAGCCCATACCCATCTGTCTGTCCAAAAGAAGAACAAATCTAACCGTGGCGTGTCCTCCCTATGAATAGACTGCCTGCCTGCCTGCCGGCTGGCAATCTTGAGTTTTGGAGGCATGCTGTGTCATATTCAGAACTTGAGGATATTTTGCCCCTCTTTTTTGATCCGATACATATATGCGTCTGAAACCAGATGCAGGCTTCCTACACTTAAATTTTTGCTCATTTCATTTGATGATATAACCAAAACCAAAAGGTACTCTACCAGAGTTGACAGAATTAATGATATGGACCGGCTTGTGTTTGCATTGCAATTTGCACTTGCCATGTTTGATGATATAACAACAGTCACATGGCATTCTGGCTAGACAGCTAAACACCAGGCAGTTAACAAACATGCTACAATTGTACTATATGTTCTCATCGTGGCCCAAATTGCAGACAAGTGAGCACGCCTCAGCCCTTCAGAAGCTCAAGTATAACACAGCTCAGAACCAAAACAAAAGCAAAATAATGGCTGCCTGATCTGAACAGGCACATGACTGAGCTCAATGTGGAACAAGCAAAAATAGGTGAGTGACCAGCAAGAAAGGTCAAGTATCTTCTGCAATGTCTATACTAGATTTCTTTTGTATTGTACTTGTATAATGTTACAGTTAGTAACACAACCTTATAGAAAGTAATAGCACATACAAAAAAGATCAGAGAACATATGATTGTGATTGCCATAGCACATGCACATAGCTTATCTAAAATGTTTACCAATGAGCTCTTAACATTAGCACAACTCACCGAGTAGTCATCAGGCGTCCAATGGTTGGGGCTGAAGTCGCCGGCAACCTCATAGACGTGTGCTGGTGATGTTGTGGTGCTGCCGGCGTCCCAGGTGGCGGCGTGAGGCTCCGTGAAGGTCAATGCGTGAGGACCGAGTCGAGGCTGCTCGTCGGGGAGCCGAGGAGGTAAGCCGCTGTCGCCGCCGCTGGGAGAAGGACGTTCTTGGGACGAATGCGGCGTCGGACGGGGATGCGGCGCGACGAATGGGCGACGTCGCGTGGGAGCCACCGTCGGATGGGGAGGCAGTCCGCCTCCGGAGAAGCCACGGGACGCGTCGTCGTCCATGGGAGAGGAACCGGCAGCGTGGTGGGCGTCGACGTGGTGGGCGTCTTGCTGGTTGCGCTGCTGCTGGTCGTCGGCGTGGTGGGCGTGGAGAGGAGGAAGAAGAGGGGCGGGCGCAGGGATGGAGGCCGGGAACGCAAGCGGGGATGGAGAGGAGGAACAAGGACGAGGATGGAGAGGCGGGGATGGAGAGGAGAGGCGGGGATGGAGAGGAGGAACAAGGACGAGGACGCGGACGCAGGCGAGGTCGCCGGACCGGCGGGAACCGGCGGGACGAGGAGGAAGAAGAGGGGCGGCGGGAACCGGCGGGACGACGCGGAGGCAGGCGAGGATGCGAAGGAGGGCGGATCCGCGAGCTCTGCGGCCGCGATGGAGTCCAGGCGGCTCGCCGGACCGGACCTCGCCGGATCCCGCGGACGGCGGTGGCGGGGTGGCGGCGGCGGTGTGGCAGTCGGGGTGTCGGGCGTGGGGAATAGGAGCCCCTGGTTCCTGGGGGCCTCCAACTAAATTATGGAAGGTCTCCTAAAATAGGAGTCCAAATAGGAGGCCCATTGAAGTAGTTTTTTTTTTACTTGAGCTCCTAAAAATAGAATAGGGGCCTGTTTAGGGACTCCACTGGAGTTGCTCTAAGAATTGACATCCAGCAACGAAAACGACCAAACGATTAGGTGAGCACGTATGCGGTCTCAAATCAGTACGCATTATGCTCGACTAACATAGTACTCCGTACAAGCCAACTCCACGCAGCACAGAGGCCGGAATTTTTCCATTTTCTAACAGAAAAATAAAACATCCACGCAGCAAGCTAGATAAATGTCGAGGTTCAATGGGCCGCAGAAATGCTCTCGCCCTTGCATCTGCTCAAAGAAGTCCAATTCGACCGACGGTTCAGTCCGTCCATTATTGATGTGGAAGACGCGAAACAGGTCCCCCCTGTATCCTTGTCCATGGCAGAAGTACACCGCATTGGCGCTGGCAGCGATGGACGGAAACAGCTTGGTGGAGATGGACAGCGCCCGAACCGACCCGATGATCAGAGCGCGGTCAGCGCCCACGGTGCTCTTCGGAATCAGCCTCCGTCCGTCGATGTCCACCTCGAACACCTCAACTTGTTCAACATGTTCATCGAATTCGTTTTCTCCGCTGGTGTGCGCCATGATCATGAGCATCCCGGCGCCGTCGTCGTTGCCGGACGGGGCAAGATAGAAGGAGCAGATGGTGGGCGGAACCGTGGTGGTCGTCGCCGGGGGTGCTGTCTTCCTATTCCTAACCACGTGCACCAGCCGGGGCACCGGGTGGAGCTCCACGGTGAGCACGTCTCCCGTGGACGTCGACAGGTAGAAGCGCCCGCGCAGCGAGAGCACGGACACCTGGTGCGCTCCGCAGGTCAGCGCGCTCGTGTCGGCGAGAGCCCAGTGCGATTCCCCGGGCCTGATGAAGGCGAGCAGCGGGACCTTCCCAGAAATAAAAACCACCACCGTCGGCGGGGAGGCCGCGCCGCCGCCGTCGATGACGCCGAAACCCCTGTAGGACAATCCTGTGCCGAAGCCCGTCTCGGCCTTGAGCGCGCTGATCGAGGTGGAGGAGGACACGTCCGGGAGATCCGTCATCGCGTGCGTGAGCGGGTTGAAGAGGCGGATGCCGGATGTCTCCGTGTTCGAGAGGACGAGGAGGCCCTCGGCGTGTCCCAGCGGGTGGCGCCCGGAGAACTCCGGGAAGTCGGCGACGATAGAGGCGCCCGTGGCGACGTTGAGCAGATGGCGGCGCGTGTCGTCGTCCTTGCGGTAGTTTGTGAGCATGACCCAGTTGCGGGGGAAGAAGCGGCTGTTGAGGAGGCGCGGGTCGTCTGTGGACCGCCGCCACTGCTTGCACACCGCGCGGAAGCGGATGTACTCGCTCAGATCGATGCCGAGGAGGCAGCCAGAGATCTCCGCCGCAAGGTCCCGTGGAAGCTTGGCCCAGTCCCTCCTGCGAGCGTTGATGCTAGCTTGTCATTAGGTGATAAGTGACGATCGAGAGGGATGATGAGCGCAAATGAAATGCTGGTACCTCTCCGGAGCATCGCCGTCTCCTCGCCGGTCGGGTTCGTGCATGAGGGGCCTTACAACGTCGCAGCCGGCATGCCGTCGTTGGTTGGCCATCTGATCAGCGGATCCGCCTGCCCGACGCCCCGACTAGTCCCGGTGGCTAAACATGCATCATGCATGCCGCCAGCTGCTGGTTTGTGCGAGGCTGCGAGCGCGCAGGCCGGCACGCCGGAGGCTCGCTCAACTATGAGAGGACTGATGAAAGTGCAGTATGTCCCATGGCCATGTCTTGGGCGTCAAGAACCATGCATTCTGCTGAACTGCTGATGATGATTCTTATACTAATCCAGAACCATGCTTCCATCCTGTATTCCTCATCCTCAAGCTTTGGATCTGTCGAAATTTTGGTGCACATATATGTTCCTAGTAACTGTCCACATGCCATGTTCTATGAAGAATCACAACATGCGACAACTGTTCCTTGGAACTAGCTGTGAACATTGTTGTCTTGTTTCTTTCACATATATAGGCCTAGTTGCCTTGGGCAATTGGATGTATCGACAAGCTTCGACGAGTTTTTATCTGGGCAGGCTCCGACTCGGTGGCTGGCGGTCGCTGCAAGGTGGCCTGGACAATTGTCTGTCGTCCCAAGGAGCTGGGCGGCCTGGGCATTGCGGATCTGACCAGGGCCGGTGTCGCTTTGCGGACGCGGTGGCTTTGGAAGGAACGCGTCGCAGGGATAGCTACAAACACCAAGGACACAGCTGCGCTTGCTCTGTTCCAGGCAGCAACGGTTTTCACCGTGGGCGACGGGAGATCGACCCTTTTCTGGACGGACCGTTGGCTGAAGGGCTCCTGTGTTCAGGACATTGCACCGACCGTTTTTGCTGCGGTTACGTCGCGAAAGAGAAGGGCGACAGTAGCTGAGGCTATCATTGATGATGCATGGGTACAACACATTACAGCGCCGACAACAGTACAGCTGCTAATTGAGTTTGGTAAGCTCTGCGACCTCATTGAGGGGGTACAACTCACGCCAAACCCAGACACTATCACTTGGAAGTTCTCTGAGGATCAGGCTTACTCCGCGGCCTCGGCGTACGGCGACATGTTCCTCGGTTGCTCCACTCCGCTGGGCGCAAGACAGATCTGGAAGACCGGTGCGCCGCTGCGAGTGCGCTTCTTCTTCTGGCTGGTCATGCATGGCAGGTGTTGGACGGCCGAGCGCCGATTTCGGCACGGCCTACAACATTCCAGTACTTGTGTTCTGTGTGATCAAGAAGTGGAAACGATGGACCACATTCTTCTTGGATGCTCCTTCGGCCGTGTGGTTTGGCACATTTGGCTGTGCAAGCTGCACCTGTAAGACTCCATTGTACCCAGCCAGGAACCGGCTTTGCATTGGTGGTTAAAAAACAGGAAGCTCATCCCCAAGCAGCAGCGTCGTGGCTTTGACTCATTCTTCTTCCTCATCGGCTGGGCGCTTTGGAAGGAGCGTAATGCAAAAACCTTCAACAGCTCGATAACCACGGCTCAGCAGCTCGCGTTATTGGTGCAGGATGAGGTGGAAGCTTGGTGCACGGCCGGGTTCAGGCGCCTCCGCTCACTCGTGGCCAGGATGTGAGGCTTCCCGGCTACTTCGTGTGTTTTAGTCGCAAATTAGTTGCTATGTAATCGCTTTATAGTACTCGTTGTTCGTTGGAGTCCGGTAACCTTGGATTACCGTCTCCAAGTTGTTGTTTCAAACTCCTTTCTTCTTAATGAAAAACGCGCGTCGGCGTGGTCGGAAAAAAAAATATAGGCCTAGTTGTCAATGCTAACAGAAAATTGCAATTTTTTCTTACTACCTCGGTCCGAAAAAGAATGTAAATCTCGCTTTCCGAGGAGTGAAAGATTCTTAATTTTGACCAAATATATATAAAACAGTATTGATATTTATGACGTGTAATAGTAAGTATCATTAGATTAATCATAAAATATATATTCATAATAAACCTAATTGGAGATCTAATGGAGATAATATCTTTATAAACTTAGTCAATCATAAGATTCTTTGATTCTCTTAAAGCGAGATTTATATTCTTTGGGGACGGAGGGAACATTATATAGAGAGAGAGAATTTACAATGTCCACAACGCAGCGAGAAACATTGGTCAAGCATGCTAGAAGCCTCGGACTGGAATTCATCTCAATGGTATTGGGCTTGCACGACAAGTGCCTCAAGTATCTCTCTTCCTCCCACCGCGTGGCACCTTGTAGGCTGCCCCAACGCTGTTTGCGCTACCGCGAATTCCGACACATTGCGTGCGACTGCATGTGACGGCGCACGGCTGCCTTCAGTGGTTCCGACGCAACGGACAGCAGGTCCGCTTCAGGCAGCCATGTCGTGGTTCCAGGCCGGCACCGCCGATCGTTGCCACCGCCAGGGGCCGCACTCTGTCTCCGGAGCCGGGAGGCCACCCTTCCGCTCTCCCGTCATTCCCCTACCCGAAGGAGCCAGCGGCGGGGAGGCCGGGTCGTCGCTAGGGCCAGGGTGGGGCCAGTCATTCAGCCCTCACAATTTCGTCTCGGTGGGGTCCATCGGATGCCCGTTGGTGGGATTTGAAGTCCGAGAGGGCCAGCCTGGTCGTCACGTGCCACCGTTCTCGCCCGTCCGTCAAGGGCAGCAGGCGCCTTTGCAGCAATGCGTGCGCTCGACGACGGTCGCTCCAGCGCAAGATCTTGAGGCCATGGTCCTGACCAGCACACAGTTGCTTGGCATCTCGTGGGATCCCATGTCCTGTGAGTGGGGCGTGATGTCAAAGCCGGATTCACCAGCTATCGCTTTGCAGGGATGCGCTGAACGGATGGGTGTAGCATGTTGGGAGCCAGAGTTCGCGGTGGACCGTCGTTTGGAGGCCTTGGATCCTGTAATGGCTGAAGTGGTCGTTGTTTGCTTGTAGGGAGGGTGTGGCGGATCCATGCTCAATGACGGCGTTGAGTACTTTTTCGGACGATCACGCCGCACAGCCATTGTAGCCGCCGTCTGCACTGCCGAAGCCGACGATTTTCCGTGGTGGTGGCGTTTTTCTAAACGCTAAACGGTAAACAGTCGGTCACCTACTGTTTAGCCATTATTCGGGCAAAACGTCCCATTAAACGGGCTAAACGGCCAATTAAACAGGGTAACGGGTGATTAAACGAAAACGACGCACCACCGTGTAGCATTTACAAAGTGTTTAAACGGGCTAAACGGCCGTTTAGGCGAATAGTGGTGGTGGCTGACCTCCTTGCTAAGATTTGTGTGCCCATCCAATCCTCCGTCCTCTCCGAACTGCCTCGACATCGTGTCGCGATCGTGAAGAAGCGCTAGTTGTTCAGGCGCCTGATGTCGCCACGAAGGAGTAGAAGACTTGCAGCGAAGAGTAAGAGCAGGGTGTCCAACCCTACGGTGCAGGCATAAAATGTAACCTCCGTCCAGAAAAGAATACAATTATAGGTTGCGTGCCACGAAAAGTGGTTCACGTTTGACCAATTATTTAGTGAATAATATTTACAGTTATGTTTTTAATATAATTTAGTATGAAAATATATTTCGTAATTAAGCTGATGGTTTTTATTTAGTATCATAAATATAGACATTTTTTATTTATGATTGGTTAAACTTAAGGTACTAAAACATGACGCTATTATATGCTATGCTAGAATTACATCTTTTACGAACAGAGGTAGTAGGACGATGAAATGGGGTCTGCAGCGCCAGTCTTCTCAGCCGATGGCCTCAGATGCAAATGTCTTTGATGAATACCATGCGGTGTTTGGGGCACCGATGTCCGCGTCCAAGCGCAAGGCGATCCGGACGCTGTTCCCGGCTGGAGCGGACTTGGAGGGAAGTAGTACTGGCCGATGGGCTGGAGCACGACGACATGTAGGCAATTTGCCTCGTCAAGCTATCGCATTTGGTTGACTTTCTTTATGTAATAAGAGCTCTCGTGTTATTCATCTTTTTTTCGTTGTTTGGGCGTTCGCCGGGGTAACCGCCTGGTTACTGCAGCCTGCCTTGTAATATTTTTCTACTTCCTCTTAATGAAAAGTGCTAGCACTATACGCGCTATACATAGCGGAATCAAAATAGATAAACGCAACCGGATGTCCGCTCAGATCCCAAAGGCTCCGAACGCCACATCCACGCAGCAAGCTAGATAAACGTCGAGGTTGAATGGGCCGAAGAAAGGCCCTTCTCGCCCTTGCATCTGCTCAAAGAACTCCAATTCGACCGCCGGTTCAGCGTGCCCATTATCGATGTGGAAGACGTGGAACAGATTCCTCCTGGATCCTTGTCCATGGCAGAAGTACACCGCATTAGCGCTGGCGGCGATGGAGGGAAACAACTTGGTGGAGATGGACAGCGCCCGGACTGACCCAACGAACAGAGCGCGGTCAGCACCCACGGTGCTCTTAGGAATGAGCCTGCGTCCGTCGACGTCCACCTCGAACACCTCAACTTGTTCACCATGGTCTTCGTCTTCTCCGCTGGCGTGCACCATGATCATGAGCATCCCGGCGCCGTCGTCGTTGCCGGACGGGGCAAGATAGAAGGAGCAAATGGCCGGAACAGTGGTGGTCGTGGGGGTCGCCGTCTTCCTAACCACGTGCACCAGCCGGGGCTCCGGGTGGAGCTCCACGGTCAGCACGTCTCCCGTGGACGTCGACAGGTAGAAGCGGCCGTGCAGCGAGAGCACGGATACTTGGTACGCTCTGCAAGTCAGCTCGCTCGTGTCAGCGAGAGCCCAGTGTGATTCCCCGGGCCTGATGAAGGCGAGTAGCGGGACCTTCAATTGAGCAGACAGAAAAAGCACCACCGTCGTCGGGGAGGCCGCGGTGCCACCGTCGTCGATGACGCCGAAACCCCCGTAGGACAATACTGTGGCACCCGTCGCGGCCATGAGCGCGCTGAACGAGGCGGGGGACCAGGATGAGAAGCCTGGGAGGTCGGTGACCGCGCGCGTGAGCGGGTTGAAGAGGCGGATGCCGGATGTCGCCGTGTTTAAGAGGACGAGAAGACCCTCGGCGTATCCCAATGGGTGGTGCCCAGAGAGCTCCGGGAAGTCGTCAACTATCGAGGCGCCCGTGGCGACGTTGAGCAGACGGCGGCGCGTGTCGTCCTCGCCGTAGTTGGAGAGCATGACCCAGTTGCGGGGGAAGAAGCGGCTGTTGAGGAGGCGCGGGTCGTCTGTGGACCGCCGCCACGGCTTGCACACCGCGCGGAAGCGGATGTACTCGGTCAGGTCGATGCCGAGGAGGCGGCCGGCGATCTCCGCTGCAAGGTCCCGTGGAAGCTTGGCCCAGTCCCTCCTGCGAGCGTTGATGCTAGCTTGTCATCAGGTGATCAGTGGCGATCGATGAAGAGGGGTGATGAGTGAATCAAATGAAATGTTAGTACCTCTCCGGAGTATCGCGGTCTGGTTCGTGCATCAGGTGCCTGCCTGAATACTCCTGGTGGCCACAGCCGGCATGCCGTCGTTGGTTGGACATCTGATCCGCGGTCCGCCGTCCGCGTCCGCCTGTACGACTACTCCCGGTGGCTAAAGACGCATGCCGCCAGCTGCTGATTTGTGCGAGGCTGCGAGTGCGCAGGCGGCAGGCCGGCACGCCGGCACGCCGGAGGCTCGCTCAGCTATGTGACGACTGATGCAGTGCTGGCTCTTATAATCCGGAACCATGCCTTCCAACCTGTATTCCTCATCCTCAAGCTTTGGATCTGTCGAAATTTCGGTGCACATATATGTTCCCTAGTAACTGTCGACATGCCATGTTCTATGAAGAATCACGACATGCGACTCCCTGGAGCTGATCATTGTTGGACACATCAATTGCTCCTTTCTTGGACACACCCTTGTTCCTTGTTTCTTGTTTATTTCATAGGCCTAGTTGTCAATGCTAATAAAAAATTGCAATGTTTTTTTCTTCTTCTTATACTATAGAGAGAGATAATTGACAACGTCCACAACGAAACACAGAGGAGTAGGAGAAACAAACAATCGTCATGCATGCTGGAAGCCTGGAACTGGAATTCATCCTCAACGTTATTGGGCCCAGTTTACTTCACATTGGAAGGCATATGGGCAGGCCTGAACAGAGAGCTTATATGCGGACCAGCCCAAATGAGTGCAGGCACATCGCCATCTGTCCCAGCATTCCAGCAAGCAGACCCGCCGGTGCCGTCCTCTCGCTGGCTCTCACTGCCCAAAAGCTGGTCTGAATTTTAGCTGAAACTGGCTAAAAAATACTGTTCCGGTTAAATTATTGTGAGAGAAAAACAATGTTCCGGCTGAAAAAACAAGCCGAACAAACCAAGTTTAAGACAAGCGAACGGGGCCTAAAACCCAAACGCAAAACCATGGGCGGACGGTGGGAAACTGGAACCGACGGGAACGACCGAACGAGTAACCGAGAGAGCAGCAGTTGTACTTGTAGGGGTAGTGTGAAGACACCCAAGGAGAGAACAGTACATGCAGTATGTGTAGAAAAATGGTCCAATTTTTTTTCTCGAATACGCAAAATGTTTGTTCATGTTTGTATTTTGTATTAAGTAGAAGATAGTTTTCACACGACGCGCTATTTAATAGCGCGCTAAGGAGGACAAGCATATTTACATTACGACATAACTTGCCTAGCAAAGGTGTCCTTTAGCGACTACTCACGTACTAACAACCACGGGCTGCTAATCTGGTTACGCTACGCGCCTATACTCCGTACGTACAACGGTACAAGCTAGCTGGTGCGGAATTTCAGGACGGTCGATTGGTTAACTGGGATGTACTATGTGGGCCGTGGCACGGAGCGACCGGACCACATTTGCCCGCTCGGCACATCGCTGTCACGTACTATACGCTAACCTTTGCCCTTCCCCTTCTTTACCTGCCCCTCAGTTTCTTTTCCCGATCCTGTTTCCCTCGTAGAACAAGGGATGGGGTTTAGGTTGTCCAAGGCCGGAACATGGACGGCTGCCGCCGAGCTCCAACTCACCAACTGCAACTGTATTCACGATCGCTTATAATCCGTTTTTTTCAGCTTATTTTTTTAACCGGAATAACATTTTTCTCCACCAAGAAGTTGAAACAGTATTTCGTTTTTTTTCCCCGGCGAAGCGAACGGGGCATGTTCGGGCGTTGGGAAGCGGGTTAGTGGAACGGCGCGCCAGATCTGGACTGGATTTGGGCGGTGGAGCCAGCGATCCATCCGCCGGGGGCCGGTTCCCGGCACGCCCAAGTGGCCGGCCTTCGCCTCTCGCAGGGCACGCCCAAGTGTGTCACGGGCACCCATGGTTGGTCCCATTCCCATGCTGGCCGGACCTGAAAAGCGGAGCTTCTTTGCTCTTGCCGTTGCCGCTGTTGCCCAGGAGCACGAGCCGGACCCCGTGGGCCATGGGGAGAACCAAAACCTCCCATCCATCAACCCGTACTCCATTTTCCATCTGCTCATCTGACAGCCAGCAGTGCATGTCCTTCCTCCTCCATCAATCAATGTTCCTGAGGAATTTCTTCATTGGCCTTATTTAGTTACACCCACCTTCCAAAAAGTTGCTACAGTATTTGTCACATCAAATGTTTACCGTCCGTGCATGGAGCATTAAATGTAGACGAAAAGAAAAATTAATTACACAGTTTAGTGGAAAATTGCGAGACGAACGTTTTGAGCCTAATTAGTCCATGTTTGAACACTATTTACCAAATAAAAACGAACGTACTACAATAACCTCAAAATCTAAATTCCTACGACTAAACACAGCCTTTCTTTCGTTCGCGATAAATGCCACACTGTTCACGTAAATACGCAGAGGCTTCCCGTGTTGGCCCCGTTTGGCTGGGCTTCCGCATGCCCGGCTCCGGTACTGTAGCAGGTTGTCAGCCGCTGGGCGGTTGACAGGAGACTGTGAGCCAGAGCCCGTGAAGCTTAAATTTTTGGCTACAACAGCTGCGGCGGCGTCTGTGAGAGGAGAGGGAGAAAAATGGTTTCGATGAACAGTGAAATATGTATAGATAAACATTGATTTCGGCGCAGGAGCCAGAGCCGCCAGCCAAACGGGCCTTGGCAGGCCGAATTCAAAAAAGTGCTACAGCACCTATCACATCGAATCTTATGATACATACATGGAGCATTAAATATAGACGAAGAAAAAACTAATTACATAATTTGGTTGAAAATCACGAGACGAACGTTTTAAATCTAATGATTGAACACTAATTACTAAATAAAAATAAAAATAAAAATACTACAGTAACTCAAAATCCAAAATTCACCCCAACTAAACACCCTAGTATCGTTTCCTCGTGCTCCTGTCCTGCTGGATCACGAAGCGGATCGCCAACACTACTACTAGTAGACAATACTAGTCCTTTTTCTATGCTGATACGTACTATTTTTCTTTCTTTCTTTTCTTGATTGATGACACCGCTAAACTTATCCCATAGGGACTTAGCAAGGCCGCGTTTAGTTCGCTGCCGGCATTCTGTACAGTGTGATGTCACGGTTAACACGGTAGCAATTTCGTTTGTATTTATAAATTATTGTCCAAACATTGACTAATTAGGCTTAAAAGATTCGTCTCGCAAAGTTCAACCAAACTATGTAATTAGTTTTTGATTTTATCTACATTTAGTACTCCATACATGTACCACAAGTTTAATGTGACAGAGAATTTTCTTTTTCATAGTGTCAAAGAAAGTTTCGGAAACTAAACCAGACCTAAGACATGGACAGCAGCCAGCAGGACAGAAACCGATCCTGCCTTCCACACCAAAAGCTTCGGACCCACTAGGACATGGACATCATCAGATCAGAAGCATTTCAGAAGAAAAGGTTGGCTGGAACACTTTGAAATGGAGGCGAGCCACGCACACTTTGAGAATTGAGACCATGGAGTGGCCTCGAGACATATAGGAGCATATACTACTAATGTATAAAAGCAGCGAACGTGCAAATGACTTGGCATGTGAAAGCAGTCGTACTCTTGGCCGTAGAATATCGGACTCTTCTCGCCTTCGACGTGCATGTATTTATCTCAATCTATATGAGTTGAAGTGGATTGAAGTGTAATTAAACTAAGTTTTATTCTGATTCACTCCAATATATATGAATTGAAGTGGATACTCATACATCCCGATAAGACTTCTCAATGGGGGAGTGAACAACATTCTTGCGTCGAAGAGTAGCCACAACAAAAAAAAAATGCTCGCTTTAGCTGATTGCAACGCCCGCACCCGCACCTGCAGGAAGGAGGATTGACTAGTGAAGAGCGTTCAGGAAGGAACCCTTTGCTGGCTTTTTGTGTTCAACTTGCTCTTATCTCGTTGATCGGGCAGATCTTCCGACTGATTTCTGTGTATCAATGTAGATATTTGTGTTATCTCTGTTCGACGAGAGCAGTAGGGTAAACCGAAATTTCTTGCTTTTTGTGTTTGGTTTATAACCATATACGTACACGTCCTTGATTCTTGAAAGTGCAGCGTTACGGAGTGCACCGTGGATATGTGATGGACTGGTGGCCATCGATTCAATTACGCAGAGGTCAGACATCCTGCTAGAGTTGACATTACTGAAACATCAACATCTCAAGTCTCAACTGGACAAGTCAGGGAAGCTGTTGAGCTTGTGAGTTGTGTGCCCCACGAGTGACGAGTCCACGACGGACGACGTCTGAATCCGATAGCCATTCCGCAGCACCAGCTAGCGAATGCACCTTGGAGTCTTGGGAGTCACACACACGACTGACGAGTCATGCCAGCATGCGTCCCAAAAGAAAAAGAAAAAAAATCGGTGGTTTCAATCGGCCTCCCGTTAAGCAGCATTTAGTCATCGAATGAATTGTCCGTCAGTGCCTGATCTCAGCGCCCCCGGATTAAGTGGAAACGAGAAATGAACTGTGCCATTGCCGATGGCTTCCATCTTAATGCTGACGGGCAATTCACTGCAAAGGACCATCTGATCAGGCGTTGAAACCTCACCGTCACCGCCTCACCGCAACAACTGGTGCGCCCGTGAGCGCAGGCATCCCTGCATGCACGGCGTAGGAGCTGCTGTGCTACCGTGACCCGAGGACACAATTGGCAATTCCGTTTTTATTATAAGTCATACTTTTTCAATTAATAAATAGTATTTTTCTCTTATATAAAATCAGTTAATTATACTTTTAGCCATTGTTTATCAGCCAAATGAACGAAACATTCGATTAGTTAACTGTTCTTTCATGTGCCCGCTATCAATCAATTCGCACCGCAGGCGCAGGCGCAGGCGAGGCAGGGTACGCTGATATTGATTTACTACGACAGAAAAACATCTTGATTTCTCTCAAACGGTACAGATAACAGGTGGACGACTCCAATCCATCGCCTGCGCTGGGGCCGTTTGCCGACGAGGGCCCCGAGCCCACGAGACGAGAGTCCACTGTCCACTGCACCGGGGCTGGAGCCTGGAGGGGACATAAAGATCCAAGCGCTGTGGTCCGGGAATCCAAGCCGCAGATAGAAATCCCGTAACAAATTCTCACCGATCCACAGCGGCCAGCGGCCGGCCAGCCACACTGTCTGTCCTGGCGGACTGACGGTGTGCACCCACGTGACCCGCAGGCCAGCTTTGCTGCAGTCCGTCCCCTCTTGTCCCAAGTCCAATCCGTCAGTCCTCCGGCCCTACCTCTAGCCATGTGTTCATGTCCACGCTGCTTGGGTGAAAAACTGAAACGGCGGCACTTCTTTTTGAAAAAAAAAAACGAATAGCGGAGAGTTCAAATTATTCAATATCCACTAAAACATTGAATTAAATACGTGCTCCATTCGTTCTAAATTATAAGTCGCTTTGATTTATTTGGTACATCCATTTTTCTATGTATCTAGATAAATAATATGTTTGTCTAGATACATAAGAAAATGGTTCAACCAAAAAATAAAAAAAACAACTTATAATTTAGAACGAAGGGAGCACATTCGTACTCGATTCAAATATACATCCGAAATAGATTTATCCAAATCTATTTTTCTCTATTTTATTTTAACTGAATTCGTCACGTTTGAAGAGAATTTTTTTAAATTTCAATATCCGCTAAAACTTGAAACTTAACATATATTCATGATTCAGGGGTCTATGTATATACTAAAAGCTATGTATCAAAAAAGACAGAAAGATGGTAGAGCCTTGAATTTTGTTCCATTATCTTAAAATAAAATCTAGAAAAGTCATAATAACTTGTAATTTAGAATGGACGGAGCAGAAACATCTAGTGCGAGTGAGAATACAGTAAGAGATAAGAGGAAGGGGAAGAAAATATTTGCTTAGAATGACAAGTGGGCACAATGACTACTGTGGGCTAATATCTTCTTATCAAAGCAGGAGACTTTGCCCGCCGCTCAGGGTGGCCACGTCGCCCTGAATTCCCCTGGTCGTCCGATCTCACGTTCGGCGGCCCAGATCGCTCGAAGCGGATTCTCGATGGCAGCCGATTTTGTCCGCCAAGAGCGCCGTCCACGTCGCCCCGAATCGTCCCGGTCGTTCGATCTCGCGTTGGACGTCTCATATTTATTGTAGCGGATTTCATTGTAAGCGGTTTCCTGTGCTTCTCCTCGCCTTTTCCGGCTTGTCCTCAGCTTCTGCTCGGCTTCTCCGGCTCCTCGTCGGAATCCGGCCAGACGAATATATTCGCACCTCCTGCTTCAGCTTCTACACGCTTCTCCTTTCCCCATCCTCTCTCCTCTTCCCCCTCTTCCCCGATGGGCGACGGCAGGGCGACGGTGGCTCGTGCCGGTGGCGACCCACGACTGTGGCCGCCCTCGCCCTCCTCCTCCCCCCTTGCGTGGCCTCGTGCTAGCCGGACCCGTGCCGGCGGCGCACAGCACGAAGCGGTGTCGGGGCGCGACGGCACGGCGCCACGCATGGGCCACCGGCCACGGCGCTGCACGAGCGGGCCCCACCCTTGCCGTCGGCGCGGGTTCCCCCCACTCCCCATGCGTGGCCTCCTACTGATTTTGCGTGCCTCCTCCTGTGCAATAGCAAACCCTAGGAGCCTCTCCGTCTCCTGATCTATCGCTGTTGTGACAGAACCGCCTAATCTAATGCCTCTTAGGAGTGCTTGTCTTCTATTAGACACTAAGCACTTAGGGGAGAACACTAAATTACTCGGTTCCATCGGGCACACCCCAGGGGAGAACCCGGAAATCCACATTTTTGCCATCAGGATCACAAATGAGAGAATAAAACTTACATCATTCATAATCATTTCTTACATCACTTTTAATACAACATCAGAGTATAACATTTATTATTATAATAGCGGAATATAATCATATTATCATAGTTATAAATAATTTAATTGAATAGCGGAATATAAACATCTATTAATGACATGATAAAGTATTGGTATATAAACTACGACAATAGATTATGAAACTTTCATTTATAAAAGCATTTGTTAAGACTTATAAATAACAACTACGATCGCAGCGTAAAGGAATCCTCGCTGAGCCTACCAGGAGGAATCCACACACAAGGGTCAGCTCTAGCATCCACCTGTCACCTGCAACAGGGGGAATAAAACCCTGAGTACTCAATTGTACTCAGCAAGACTTACCCGATAGGAGGAAAGAAAAGACTCCAAGGATATGCAAGGCTATCTGGCTTATGGGTTTATTGCATTTGCAGGAAGCATTACTAAGCATGCGTCCTTATATTCGATTTTTATTAATAGCCGCATTGGTTCATTAACTAACCATTCTATGTAAGCACATATACTACTTTCAAGCAGGTGGTAAGCAATTAGATTTTCTTTTCTTTCCATCTTTCATCTTTCAGTTCTTACTACGGTGCTAGGCATAAGACAAGCTGTACTGGATCGCTCGGTGATTCGTAAATCAATACCCCCAGCTGGGTACCCTGAAAACACACGCCCCGCTTGTGCCTAAGGCACAAGCAGGACCAAACCGTCACCCTCCTGTCCTAGGGTCCTAGGTCCCTGTCTAAACTAGGACTCCAAGCTCCCGCCCCTGAGTCCTAGACTCAGTGCAGTGCAAGGACCTCCTCCACCAAAACAAAACCCTGATAGTCGGTTCAGAAAGAGCCGGGACCCACGACAAGAGAGCAACAAGTCTTCCAAGCGCCCATATCCAAGTATGTGCTCGGGATAATAAGTCTGTGACTTGCCTCGATGGCTTATGCAACGATCGGTCCTTAACCAACACAGACAGGGAAAGCAGTGTAACCAAGCTATGCCCCGCGTCCACGGGGACACAACCTCTTACACCCACCAATACCCAAACCATATCCATGCCCGGTCACCATTTTCCTTTCCATTATTTATATATTCCAAGTGATAATAATCTAATAATATATTTCCTATCTCTCGCGAGTGACAACCATCACTCGACTTCTACCGGAGTCCTGTAGCATAGCATTCTATATGATCCTATCATACTAGTAAGACTCATATGATAAAGATATATATGCAAGTGGGTTTCATTCAACTCCTTAAACTTAATGCACAAATATAATTTAAACTGTAGAAAAGTAGGGGTTATGCACCAGAGCTTGCCTAGGTAAGATATATTAAAAAGTTAGTATCTGCATCTTCATATCATCCACCATCATCTGAATAGAAAGCCCATTGCATCATCTCCTGGAGAGAATACCATTACACCATCCTCGGATTCCCAATCATCCTTCAATTGATCCGTTGACCCATCATTGTACCTATATGATATGCATTGATGCAAATGCATAGATGTAAATAATCAACGATAGCCGACTCCTTAGAAACCCGATCATGCCGCATTAAGCTAACGAGCTAGTTCTAACGACGTCCGTACTTAGGCTACATATATACGTTGTCGGATAAGGCGTTATTTCCCAACAATTATTTTAGTTATATAAACCAAGGTTGTTTCTTTATTCTATTCTATCAATTTAATCTTTATTCGCAATAGGACATCATTATCTATTTAGCAAACTAATTATTCTAGAGCTACAAAAATTACAGTGAGTACCTAATATTGCTAGAAGCCTACTATACAAATTTTAGATTCAACAATATTACCAATTTACCATAACAATTCCTACAAGTTTACCTTTTAACGATATTAAGCAAGTTAAAATAATTAGAGCAACCCTAAAAGCATGCCAAACCTATGCGAACCAAATACACTATTAGGTAGATCATGATTTTAGAAACTCAATAAAACTAGTTTGGCATTTTTATGACTTTTCTATGATTTATTACAAATTTTACAAGTTCCCTATTTTTTATAAAAGAAAAAGACTAAGAAAAGGAAAAAGGACCGCTTGGGCTAACACCAACCCAGCTCGGCCCACGCGCGTGGTGGCAACAAACATGGGCGGCACAGCCGGTCCAGCGAGCGGCGGACGGCCTAGGCGGTAGGGACCGACCGGCCCAACAGGCGTAGGCAACCAACCGGCCCAGCGCGCGGCGAGCGCGACCAGAGGCCCAGGCCAGAGCGCGTTTTGCATAAAACCCCCAATCATTTTTCTAATTGCGAAACCTTATTTACACTATTTATTACTCTCATTGTCTCATCACCATAACCCCCTATACTTACTTCTATTTTCAAACCACGGTCCACGAAGGACTCTAGAGCAGAGCATCGGTAGGGGTGGTCCGACGGAGGGCAAAACTGGTCGGGGAGGGCACGGTGGCGGTGGAGGGGTGGCCACTAGTGGCGCAGGGCAACCGCAGGGTTTGCGTGACTAGATAGGACCACGCCGGCCCATGGTGGCATGCAGGGCATGTCTGCCCGCGTGCAGACACGAATGGCGGTAGTGGCACGCGCGTGCCAGCGAGGCTACACCCAACGATCCGGTAGCGATGACGGAGAAGGACTAGAGGCTCACCTAGGTACGCCCAATGAGAAGGGTTGACACAGGGGGATGATTGAGACGACCTGACCACGCATGCCCAAGCCCAGCAGCGGCGCCCCGAGGCAGACACGCTGCGTCACCACGCTGACGACGAGTGCCCTGGACCAACTGGCGTGAGCACCAGCTTCAGGGGGTCAAACCGAGCACTAGCACAAGATCAATTTGACTTATTACCTATTGAGTTGGTCTGGCCATGCGCGCGGTGAAAAAGGGCGACAGCGCACCGAACTAGCACCAATGCGCCACTCCATCTCCGGCGATGTCTCCTACCAAACCATGATGAGCATCGATACTGGTAGGTCAAGGGAAGTCCAAGAGTGCAAGCAATTGAACTAATGTCGATCATGGAGGCTTACCCCCCAAATGCGCACAATAACGGCGGTGAGCTGACCGGTAGAGACAAAACTCAAAAATTGGCCATCGCTAAAGAACCTTTGTGGCTAACTACGGGTCGAACGGTTGGTCAGCTTTGTGACTTAGCTACTGACGCAAATAATTGAACCGAGATGGCCCAAGCATCGTGAAATCGAACGACGCGCCGAAAACAGCACGAGGGCATGGCAGGGCATAGTGGTAGCAATGCACGACATAGGACGTGAGATGACTTGTTGTTGCATGAGGGCGACAAGGCGTTCATGCTATGGGACGGTGGAGGTAGGCGGCTACACGACGAGTTGGTAGCTCACACGATGGGGCAAGAGTCACATTGGCCGGACGGCGGACGCCATGACAACGACACTGCCCTACGTTTAGACACGTCGGTGATGACCCCAACACGACCTCAAGGAATGAGCGTTGCCTACCCCGACACGAGGAGCAGCTGGTACCAGTAGGGTTGGCCAGCGATAGCGGCCATGGCTAGGAGCAGGTGGGCAGCTGCGGAGCCAGACATGGCGTGGTGACCGTGGCCACAGAAACCTGACGGCCAACACAACAATGTGCATAAATTTTAAAGCGATGCCAAAGCTACCAAACAGTGCGGTTCAAGTTCGACCAACCTCACTAATCCAAAGTCCACGCCACCAGCTAGCTAGGGAAGCACTCGGTGCGATGAAAGAGCGACTAGGGAAAAAGAAACGAGAAGGCCAAGATGAGTTCGTCGCGCAGTGCGCCGATTCACGAACCGAGCACCGAATGTAGCTCTTCGTGCGTTCTAACGAGTTTCGAGCAATTCTTGGGATAACCCTGCTACGTCAAACCATTCTACGAACCACTCCACACCAAAACACTTACGATGATGCAACCAGCGATACAATAATATAAAGTTAGTGTTTAAGAAATTTAGCTAGAATTTAAATGCTAACACGTCATTGTCAATCGTTTCCGACTTAGAAAATTATAACTTTTTAGTTTCGAACTAACATCCCAGAACTACTCAACTAGTTAGTTCAATATAACTCGCCGCGAGTGATACTTTTAAACCTCATTACAAGCGTTGCCGTCTTAACGAAATTCGATCATTGAGCTATCAGAAATACCATGGACAACGCCTATTTACCAAATCAACGGTTGCATTACATCTACTAAACTTGCACTTAAATTTTCATTTAAGTTCCAGTTAATAGTTATATTTTATTTTTGTTTATAAAAATTGTTTTTTTCGTGTCAACAAGCAAACTACTTCTCGTATTTTCTTGTTAAGATTTCATTAGCATATTTAAGTAACTACCCACTATAATAATGGATCTTTTTCTTCGACCGTAATCTTAGTGCTAAGCGAGCTTGTAACACCAGGGGTGTTACAACTGCCTCTCCCTTCTCGTCTCGGATCGGGTGCCGTACCAGTGTGGGAAGAACTCGATGTGGCCGGATTGAACGGCGCTCCTACGCAGGGAGCCATTGGCCGCCACGACGGCCCCGCCCTAGCCACATTGGCTACGTGAGCGCCCTCCTCTGGCGCGGCCCCACCCAGCGTAGCCCCACCCCGCCTACGTCGGCCCCGTTGAAGCGACCGACGCTAGTCTAGCTGCATCCTCTGCTCTATTTCGTCCTCCCTAACCTTGCTTGGTCCTGCTACGGTAACCTAAAAAAATCCCCTATATCTCCTTTGCCACCTTATATCTCTGATCCCTTGATTTTGTTTTCTATATGTATGGATGTAGTTTGCTTACACATACGATTTGTGTTCTGGGAAAAAATGAAAATGTCTGTCCTCATAGCATATGCATGTATTGTTAATCTAGAGGGCACATTGTTTGCAGGTTTGGGACATTGATGCGAACAAACTATGTTATCTACAACGTATTCGAAAGATATGTTATCTGCAACGTATTCGAAAGGCGATCGCTGTAGTCTCTGAAAAGCTACGGCATGTGACTATGTGAGTTAGCCCCATAGGAGATAGGAACACATGTTAAATCGGTTTCTACTAAAAACGTAACGCAACGGTGTAGCGTCTTAATTTTAGTACTATGGTCTTAGGCCTAGCGATGGTTCATGAGTTCTCGGCAAATGATAGTAGTACATAGAAAATGCATACATACCTATGAATGCTGAAAGCATTATAGTTGCTTAAAGTATTCATTTATATTAAATTAGAATTGCTTACAGTAAACATTTATACTTCGTACTAGCATTCTGAAGAAAAACCGTATTCACGGGCAGCAGCTCTCCTCCAGTCATCGTCCTCCCGAATCCCGACGCTCGGCGAGTGCCGGTCGCGTGGTGCCATGGTGGCGACCGTCCGTGGGTTACTGCTTACGCTACGAGACTGCACCATAGAGCTGAGCTACTTTGGTCTCTTCCCTCATGCCGTCCAACTGATTTTGATCTTTTGCTTGTTTGCTTGTTTCATTGGGTATATACAACCATACAAGTCCATGTAGTCCACATGATGGAGGTGAAAGTGCATCTAGCCCTTTAGTGGGTTTTGGATGATTGAATGACAACGTGATTAAAGGACTAACCCGTTTGCTAAGTATGGACAGGTAATAGGTTATCTCACAGGTACTTAATGAAAGCCAAAATGATGTGTTGTTGTATAAGCTATCTAGTTCAAGCACAAGACAACAATGCAAATGGAATTCATGCAAAGGCTTATTTATTGTGGGATTTCCTTGTTCTATGTGAAAGCAAGCTTGTAAGAATTAATTAATGGGACATACCTTGGTCTTGTGGGCCGAGCAGCGCCGTGCATGCCTTGATCTTATGGTCCGAGCAGCGCCGTGCATGCCTTGATCTTGTGGGCTGGGCCACCTCCGATGGTGCATCCCATGTCTTGGGGGCCATACCCCCATAGTTAGTCCCCGAGCCTGACAGTAGGTGACACAGTCACATGGTGCCAGGGTCATAAAGTAGAAGACCAGCCGAGCAGGCAGCCAGTCCCCGGGCATAGCCTCAAGATAAGAACAAGCACATTCATCGCAAGGTGAAGTGTGCCCACTTAGTCCCCGAGCCTGCTGGAAGATGAAGAATGAATCTTGTAGCAGGGTCAAAGAAAAAGAAGTCTGAAAGCTTGCCGACGTCGTCCGACATGTGCATATCAAGACCCTAGACGTGCTGCCCAAGATCAGCACCCTGATCTAAATAGCATGGAGCAGCTTGATAGCACACCGACGAGACGTAACAAGATCCAAGCACCGAGGAGTCCCCGGCGTAGCCGGCGATGTCCGACCAACCAGGGAGTTCCCGACGTAGCTAGCGATGACCGAGCACCGAGGAGCGAGGAGTCCCCGGTGTCGCTGGCGATGACCGAGCACCGAGGAGCGAGGAGTCCCCGGTGTCGCTGGCGAAGTCCGAGCACCGAGGAGCGAGGAGTCCCTGGCGTTGCTGGCGATGACCGAGCACCGAGGAGCGTGGAGTCCCCGGTGTCGCTGGCAATGTTCGAGCACCGAGGAGTTCCCGGCGTCGCTGGCGATGATAGAGCACCGAGGAGCAAGGAGTTCCTGGCATCGCTGGCGATGACCGAGCACCGAGGAGCGAGGAGTCCCCAGCGTCACTGGCGATGACCAAGCACCGAGGAGCGAAGAGTTCCCGGCGTCACTGGCGATGTCCGAGCACTGAGGAGCGAGGAGTCCCCAGCGTCGCTGGTGATGACCGAGCACCGAGAAGCGAGGAGTCCCCGGCGTCGCTGGTGAAGTCCGAGCACCGAGGAGCGAGGAGTCCCCAACGTTGCTGGCGATGACCGAGCACCGAGGAGCATGGAGTCCCCGGCATCGCTGGCGATGTCCGAGCACCAAGGAGCGAGGAGTCCCCGGTGTTGCTGGCGATGACCGAGCACCGAGGAGTCCCCAGCGTAGGCGGCGACGTCTGAGCACCGAGGAGTTCCCGGTATAAGCGGTGATTTCCGAGCAGCGAGGAGTCCTCGGCATAGGCGACGAGGTCCGAGCACCGACATAGCTGATGATGTCCGTGCGGTGAAGTGTGCCCACTTAGTCCTCGAGCACGAAGAATCCGAGCGCTGAGGAGTAACCGGCGTAGCTGGCAATGATCGAGCACCGAGGAGCGAGGAGTCCCCGGTGTCGCTGGCGATGTCCGAGCACCGAGGAGCGTGGAGTCCCCGGCGTTGCTGGCGATGACCGAGCACCGAGGAGTGAGGAGTCCCTAGCGTCGCTGGCGATGTCCGAGCACCAAGGAGCGAGGAGTCCCCGGTGTCACTGGCGATGACCGAGCATAGAGGAGCGAGGAGTCCCCGGCGTCGCTGGCGATGACTGAGCACCGAGGAGCGAGGAGTCCCCGGCATCACTGGCAATGTCCAAGCACCGAGGAGCGTGGAGTCCCCGACGTCGTTGGCGATGACTGCACACCGAGGAGCGAGGAGTCCCTGGCGTCGCTGGCGATGACCGAGCATCGAGGAGCGAGGAGTCCCTGGCGTCGCTGGCGATGTCCGAGCACCGAGGAGCGTGGAGTCCCCGGCGTCGCTGGCGATGACCGAGCACCGAGGAGCGAGGAGTCCCCGGCGTCGCTGGCGATGTCTGAGCATCGAGGAGCGTGGAGTCCCCGGCGTCGCTGGCGATGATCGAGCACAGAGGAGCGAGGAGTCCCCGGCGTCGCTGGCGATGACCGAGCACCGAGGAGCGAGGAGTCTCTGGCGTCGCTGGCGATGTCCGAGCACCGAGGAGCGTGGAGTCCCCGGCATCGCTGGCGATGACCGAGCACCGAGGAGTCCCTGGCGTAGGCGGCGATGTCTGAGCACCAAGGAGTCCTCGGTGTAGGCAGCGAGGTTCGAGCACCGAGGAGTCCTTGGCGTAGGCGGCGAGGTCCAAGCACCGACGTAGCTGACGACGTCCGTATGGTGAAGTGTGCCCACTTACTCCTCGAGCACAAAGAAACCGAGCGCTGAGGAGTAACTGGCATAGCTAGGCGACCGACGAACAGTCCGATCAACTGGTCGGCGACGGAGTCCATGAACCAAGCGGTCTGACCAGTTGATTGGTGGAGAAGCCTGAGCACCAGGTGGTCCGATCACCTAGACGATAACCCTACAATATAAACATGTAGAATTGGTAGTACATGATGTAAAGATATATGAACTCCAGAGAAAAATAGCGTATGTAGCTTGGCGATCAGTTGGAGCAAAGATGTATTTAATATAAACTGTCCGAACAGTTAGTGTGTAGCTGAGTCTCTAGCCCTAGCTAGCCTGTTAACCATAACACGGAGCGCAAAGCCCGTGCTCGTGTAGGAGGAACAAGCGTTGCTAAGGAGCCGCTGCCGACCACCCATAACGCGGAGGGCAGATGCTCGTGCACGTGTAGGGAGGAGCCGGAGACAGGGCCGTCTCTGGAGGTGTCCGAGCATCAACAGGACTGTTCGAGGGTTCGGAAAATCGTTTGGAGAGCAAATATGGAGAAAACAGCTCGGAGAAACATTATGACGATATACGAAGATCGGAGAATATTTAGAAAAATATTAAGGCGTGACTTAGCTTTAGACGGAGCGTCTGGTCGGCGACGTATGGTGTTATCTGGTCGGCGACACGGATAGCTCGCTTAGTGGCTCGCTTGACGGCTGGAACAGAGTTGATCTCGTGTTGGAGTAGGACGGACGTAGTCGGAGCTTGACGGTGTCGGTCCGCGTACGAAGACGTGCGGTCGATCTGCTTCATACATGGAGGTGTAACACGCATCCTTCATACGTGGATGCATGTGTACAGGCAAGTCTTGGTAGCTTGCACGGCGGTGTAGATGCAAGTAAGCCTGCACGTGATGCATGTATATGCCCATGGCGGTGTAGATGCAAGTAAGCCTGCACGTGATGTATGTATATGCAACTTGATCTGTTGCATCTTGGTTTGGCTTGCATGTCTTCTCGTATGTACGTGAGGCAAGTACAGATTGATCGGCTTGGCTTGCATGTCTGATTGACTCCGTTGAGGCTTGCATGTACAAGTAGATGGATTTCTTCCGCCTTTGCTTCTAGAGGTCGGAGTCGAACTCGGTGGAGCGGATACAGCTAGTAGAGGCTGGTGAGCACAGGTCGGAGTCAAGCTTGGCTCCACATGGGCCTGAGCCAACACGTGATGCACTTGCTTCATCTTCAACTTCAAGGACAATGAACTGACTAGATCGGTAGAAAATAGTAGATGCCCTTGGCGACGACGGCGCGAAGGACAGAAATTCAATCTCCGGATGTTGAGTTGCCCCTGGATGATGTTGATCTTGAGGTACGCCATCTGGTTCGCCATGGATCAGCACGCATAGCCCCTACCTAGCGCGCCAACTATCGATAGAATATGCTCGGCAGTCCACCGAGGGGTATCCCGCGATGGTAGATTTGTCGGTGGGGGTGCATGTGATCAGGAACCGGATGGTGATACAAGGCGTAGAGACAATAATTTAGACAGGTTCGGGCCGTCTGATCGACGTAATACCCTACGTCCTATGTCTTTGGTGTATTGTATTGAATACATGATGTCGAGTAGAGGACCCCTGCCTCTCCTTTTATACTCTGGAGGGGCAGGGTTATAAGTAAAGTATCCTATTTAGTACTATACAATGTCTTGCGATGCACGCCGAGCAGCGCCGTGTATGCCTTGATCTTGTGGGCCAGGCCACCTCCAATGGTGCGTCCCATGTCTTGGGGGCCATACCCCCACACACATGCTCAAGATGGCTATGCTCAAGTGAAAAATCAATATCAACATGTTAGCACCCTTACTTGATGAAGATTGAAAGAGACGGCATTAATTCAAAAGAGGTCAACTCAAGTGGTATAAATTCATTTTTCTTTGATCTTGAGTTTGATAGGTATGTCGTACTATTAAGAGGGATGCATCATGTTGATAGATAATGTTTCATAAGTGCTCAAGCCAACCCATTTGAGTTTTGAGTATTTGAGCGATAAAAGAGCTAACTTTATCTTTACTGGTCTGGCAATACCGGACGTGTCCGGTATTGATACCGGACATGTCCGGTATTTGCCCAGCAGCTGTAAAATTGTTGTTCTCGGGTTGGTTCGTCGGGAGTTCCGACGGTCGGGAGTCCCGGCAAGGGTCGAGAGTTCCGACGTCTTGCTTTTTAACTGACTTTGAGGGTTCACTGTCCTGGTCATACCGGACGTGCCCGGTATTTATACCGGACGTGTCCGGTATGGATGACCAGAAGCCCGCGGCTAGTTTTCAAAAGCCTTGAGGGTCGGGAGTTCCGACGGTCAGGAGTTCCGGCATGTGTCGGGAGTTCTGACACCTCACTAACTTTAACTCAGTTACATATTTTTCAAATTTGCTGAGGGTTGGAAGTTCTGACGTGAGTTAGGAGTTCCGACGGTCGGGAGTCCCGGCATTCATCGGGAGTTCCGACGCCTCACAACTTCACTGTAACTTAGTTACTATTAGCGCAGTGTAAGTCATACCGGACGTGTCTGGCAACGGCTATAAAATGGCTAGTTTTTCCAAGGGGGCTATAAATACCCCCAAGCCTCCACCTTTAGAGGCTGCTGATTCTGTTGATATACACACATGTTTTTGAGCCTTACCAACTCTCCTAAACCCTCTCTTAGTGAGTGTGTGATACAAATTGTAAAATCCATTTGTGGGTTAAGAGAGAATTTGAAAAAGAGAGCAAGCCACCACTTGAGCACTTGTACATATTGTTAATCTCGTGGTTCGCATTTGTTACTCTTGGACTCTTTGGTCCTAGATGGTTAGGCGTCGCTGGAGAGCACCCGGGAGCTTGTGGTGTGCCTCGGAAAGTTTGTAACAGTCGATTTTGCCGCCTCAGAATCATCTAGTGGAAGGAGAAAAAGGAGTTGGAAAAGACTCTGGCTAGAGTGACCTTCGTGGTACCCTCTAGGGCTGACCTTCACTGGGTCGCCCGCAGCCCCCTCAACGGAGAGTAGGACTCGAACGAGTCCGAACTTTGGTAAAACAAATATCGTGTCTCAATTCGCATTTCATTTGATATTTGTATTGCTCTAGCTCTTGTGCATGTTCTCTATGTATATTGATATCTCTAGTAGGCACCTGCAGTTTGGTTTGAAGATAGAAATCGAAAGGAGCAAGTTCGGGGCTGTTCTGCTGAAACCGTGCATACCGGACACGTCCGGTATTCATACCGGACACGTCCGGTATTAGAGCTCTGTGCTGAAAATATTTATTCGCAGTTCTAACTTTGTGTTGCAGGGTTGTAGCTTCTAGATATATTCTTTATACCTTGTACATTGTGTGGCTAACTTGTGAGGGGTGGTATTACTCTTATTTGGAGTTTCCAATTTGGAAACTCCCTTTACTAATTATTTCCATATTTAAAGGTGTTAATTTTTAGAAACGCCTATTCACCCCCCTCTAGGCAGCATCCTAGGTCCTTTCAGGAGGACATGGTGGAGCAGAACAAGCTAACCCACGTAACAATGTAGTTATATCTTGGTTGTGCAAATATGCTTCTACTGGCACTGGAAAAAAGGTTATGGGAGTTTGACATATATGCCTTAGTTCCTTAGGTTTACTAACATAAGATTGCAGATAGCAAAAAACTACAGTTGGACCTGTCGGTTGTCATTCTTGGGATCGTTCCATTTGAAACACGCATGCTCCCAACAAATTGAGTGTCTGTCTGCGTGAATCTATGAATGATCTAAACTTTTTTTTTATTCAGTTACTTAAAAAACTTAACTGGGTCTATTTTTTTTTCAAAAAGACTGTTTGAGACCTACTAAATTGTCTCATTCCCTCATTAAGTATTTTATTTGCTTCAGTCCAGCCATGGATTCTGATGTAGACTTTATTTAGCCAAAAAATATTAGGTATACTTCTAATTTCTGCTTCCCTGTATCCTACCTTTTTCTCATTTGTAGGATTTTGCTTTCTATACAAAAAGAAGGTGATGATACCTTTACATATTCTGCAGGTAGGTGAGAAAAAAGGGAACCAGAAAAAAAAAGTATTGGACGGACTTATGTCCAGTTGCAGAGTATGGAAAAAAGCCTACCATCTGGGCCGCATTCACACATGAAGGTCAGCTTGGTAACTTTAATGGTTTGCAATTCTACATCTATGCGCTATGGTCCTGTTCAACTTCTTAGTTTCAATAACTGTAATTCCATTAATTGCAACCGATAACTGTGATTTACTCAAACTGTATTGCGATGTTTCGTTCCTGTTGGTTTCCTTCCTGGCAAAGAAGTTAGTACTGGATAGTTTACAGTGTGGTATCCTCGACAATTACTGTTTCAAGCAATAATTGTGATTTATGAAGTTAGTAGTGGATCGTTTATAGTGTGGTGTCATCTATATTGCCATGTTTCCTTCCCATTGGTTCTCTTCTCGGCAAACATGCCAGTATTGGATAGTTTACGGTCTGATTCGTGCTTCGCTAAAACTATTACATAAATATTTCCGAGGCTTCTTATCGATGTAGGTCCATATTTTCGGTTACCACTTATTGATACTTACTATGCCGTTTGCTTCTATATAGGTTGCAGCAGCTATGCAGTGTCTCATGGTGCATTTTGCTTTCACTTCTATCATTATATTTTCAACTGATTGTGGACGCATGCGAGGGCGTGCGTAATGAACTGGTGGTGTATAAAACGACCTATCCATTCGTTTCAACCAAACACGTGGTAGAATAATAAAAAAAGGCACGAACAAGACTATTCCATCAAACCAAATATTGTACCTTCTCTGTTCCAACTTCCAAATTATAAGACATCATGGCTTTTTAGGTACAATAGTTTGGGTTACGCACCTAGATATATATTATCTCTATATATAGTACTTCCTCTATTCTGATTATAAGTCGTTTTGGATTTTCTAGATACATAGATTTTATTATGCATTTGGACATAGCCTATAGTATATAAATGCATAGCAAAAAAAAATGGTACCCCCACTCTATAAAAGAACGCAATTCTAAAATAGTGTCTAATTAAAGGATCTTATGTTTGTCTAACTATAGATAAAAAAATATAAATATTTATCGTGAGATATATTTTTATAGTATATCTTTTTGCTATCATAAATGTTAATATTTTTATGAATAAGCTTGGTCAAAATTTAGATACTTTAGCAAAGAGTACACCTAGAATTGCATTTTTTTTTATGGAGAGAGGTAGTACCTAAGAGAAATGGCAGCGCAGAGAGACGGCGTTAGTGTTACTCCTATATAGCAGCAGCACGCTTTTCCGCCTTTCCCTGCTTCGCCATCTCCTCCTCCCAAGTCCCGTGCGCCGGCCAACCAGCAACCACTGGCCACTGCACAGTCGTAGTGGTGCAAAGCAGCAGAGAGTGGAGAAGTACTAGATTCTAGGCGAGAGCGAGCGTGCGCGAAGGAGGGGACTCAGGGGTGAGCCGGAGGGGATGGCGGCCGTGGTGGCGGCGGTGGAGGCGGGGGTAGTGGCGGTGGCAAGCGGGAGGGGATGCAGCAGCCGGCTGGTTCGGGGCCTCTACTGGCGCCTGCGCGCGGTGCTGCGGCGCCTGCGGTCGGAGCGGGCCAGGCGCGGCCGGAGGTTCAGCTTCCACTACGACGCGCTCAGCTACGCGCTCAACTTCGACGACGGCCGCTTCACCCCCGCCGCTGCCGACCTCGTCGTCCTTGTCCCCAGCGACAACGACGCGGTACGGTGAATCGGTGTCCGATCTGCTCTGCCAACTGGGTTTCTTGCTCCGGATGCCGCTGCGCATGCTCCCCTGTGGTTTCGCTTTTTTGATAAAGAGGGTTGTTGTGTAATGGAAAGAAAGATGGTAGGGGGTGTGGCCTTGCGTTCTGCGATTCTTGCATTGATAATGATACGCAGCTAGCTAGGAGATGCCCCGGCTTCTGGTGATTTGGAATGCAAATTCTCTGCACCGCTTCGGCCTTCGGCGATGCGGTGCTTTCTTCTCGAATTCTAAGTTCTAACACCATGATTTGCAGGGAGAAACACATGTGTTTTCGCCGCCTCGGAGCTTCCTTTCTCGAGTATTTCTTGCTTGTGCTTCACAATTCCTTGTGTGCTTCATCCTACATTTTTTTTTCATTCATGGCGCGATTACGATGGTTTCTTAGTTTCAGCTGAGCAGCAATCGGGTTAAAGCTAGGCGTGTGTACAGTTACTGAATCGAACTGTTATCGGAGGAAGGTAGGAAAACTTTTGCTAGGTGATTGACCCTGACTCCCTCAGCTCCAAAGTCTCAACGCTAGAAGAAGAGCATTTACTAGTGAACCGAAAAAAACGTCCACAATCATATAACTAGTCTACGTATATGACAGATTGCTCGTGTAGAACTAGATTTTAGAATTTACAGATAGTTGTAGTATGTTTTGCGCACAAAAAGAAGAGAACTTGTACACATAAAGCGTTTGTCAGGAACAAACAAAAAGCTACTAGTCCCCCTAGTCAGGCTGAGAGGGCAAACCCGAATGGGAGGCATTGCCACTTGCACATGCGCCCACGCGACAATGCAATCACGAAGATGGGCAGCAGCAAGATCGGCAAAGCTGGTCTGAATTCTGAAATGAGCTCAGGCATTCCAGTTTTCACATGGGATGGAAGTTGATAGGGTGACGACTGTTGACTGATGAGCCAAATTCTGCAGAGGAACTGAGAAAGTGAGGAGACCTGCCGTTGCCCGTTGGGTCGTCGGGTCGTCACCATCGATCCATATTCTTTCCTCGGCACGCCTCGGGCCATGTTTAGATCGTAAAAAATTTTAAATCGATGAATAGTAGCATTTTCGTCTTATTTGATAAATATTATTGAATCATGGACCAACTAAGCTCAAAAGATTTATCTCGTGATTTTCAACTAAACTGTGCAATTAGTTATTTTTTTACCTATATTTAATACTTTATGTAAGTGGCTAAAAATTGATGTGATGGAGAGAATGAAAAAACTTGAATTTGGAGGTGATCTAAACAAGGCCTCGGAACTTTTGACGCAAAAAGTTTAGCCGAATATATATTCTTGGGCATTCACACTGGCGGGCAATATTCTGCCGTGGAAATTTTGATTTAATATAAGTTTTGATAATAATCCGTGTTAAACAAGATCACCAGCCTTTCAGCATCAGGCTGAGTTTATCCCGTTTTTAAACGATAACAAAAGACTCTGGCGCACTCGAGTGGGCAAGGCATCAGGAGTGGTCCTCCAATGGAACAAGCATCTCGCTGGCATCGTCCAAAGCCAAAGGCGATGGCGCATGTCTGGATCGTCAAGGGATTAATAACGGAGACAGCATAGGAGTGCCAATGCCAATGGATGTGCTTTCGCTGGCTTCTCGGGCGCAATAATTTATGTACGTACTGGATTATTATCAGGTGCAGGTACAATGATTTGTCACTAAAGATGGCAACGGGCTCCGAAATCCGACGTGTATTTGATCCATAAGGGGATAGAGATGGCATTATATTTTTATCCGTGGGTATCTAAATGGACAAGAATCCATTCCCGACGGGTATAGCGGGTACGGGAACGTTCCCTGTTTACCCGTCCCTGTTACCCGTTGGAGAACCCGACTATTTGAGCTGTCATGTGAGTATTAGGCCCAAAGAAGCTCAACATAGATATTTTGGCCCAAATCTGAACAATCATATATATACTTTGTGTGTTTTAGGAACCCTAGTTCAATTTTCCTCACCATCTCCGTCAGCAGCACAAGCACGCCTGCCTCACGAGCGCTCGTGCCCCTCGCTTCCTCAGTTCGGTCTCTCTGCCACCTTTGCTCGTCCTCCTCGCAATCTCGCTCCTTCTCCTCGGCATCTCCGAGACTCCGACATTTACCGTGTGAAGAAGAAACGTCTCTGATTGCAAAGCTGCGACCCCAAGTGTCCTTGTTTATCGGGTATGCAGTACCCATCGGGTATCTGTTACCCGACCGATGCCCGATGGATACGGGGATGGGCAAGAATCTATACCTAAGACAGTTAACGGGGATGGAGACATGATGAATTCTCCGTAGCAGGAAAGAGAACGTTCCGACGATACCCGACGGGTACATCCTGTTGCCATCCATAGCTCTGATACTAGTGAAGCATGGTACGACTACGACCGAGCATGGGCCTTGGGCCTTGGCTACCGCAAAAGCACGATAGGTGGGGAGATGGACGCAGCAGCGTGTGGTCTAGTCTCAGACTCAAATGCAAATTCGCTATATGATGGGCCGAATCGAAAATGGCCCAAATGGTACAGAGGGAATTCGCGGGCTTGTATCTTTTTTTTAACTCAATTCGTGGGCTTGTAGGCTGGGCTCAAAATGCCTCCGGCTGTTGCTCCTTCAGTCAACCATAGCCGACTAGCTGAGAGACAAAACCACACGGAAAAAAGGTCCATTTTAGCTTCGATAATGATTCCACCTGCCGTCCGTGTAGCCGGACGCGTCTCCTACTCACTACGCTCACTCCCACTTATTTGCACCCAGTCGTCCGCCTCCACCGCGCAGACCGCCGCACTGCCCCGTTGCGCGCGCCTCCCTCCACCAGTCGGCGACTGCGCTCCTCCGCGCCTCCTGCCCGTCTTCTCCACACCCCGCTCCCTCCCTAGCCACCGGCGGCGTCCTCCTCCACCCACCTCGGCAGCACCATCACCCACTCCGGCGCACGTCCTTTCCAACCCCGGCGTCCTCCTCCCCCACTGTGGCCTCCTCCTCCCCCCAGACCGGCGTCTCATTCCTCGACGTCGGCGTCCTCCTCCTCCTCCACCCCGGCGACTCCTTCCCCCACCCCAGCGGCGCCCCTCCCCCGACACTGGCGTCCTCCTCCACAGGGAGCTCCCAATGCCCTCAGATTTGGAGGCCATGGCGCTCCTCGCGCCAGGCTCTCTCTCCCCTTGTGTTGCAATTGTATCTTTCAATCATTTTAGGCATTTTAGAGGTATGTTGCATTTGAATCATATGGATGCTGCAAAAGTAGATTGGGGATGCTGCATTTGTTTTCAAAGGCATGTTGGAATAGTGTCGGTGTTTCGGACCGGGGGGTCCTCAACCAACCAGTGAATTGGAACTGTGTGCTCCCGATTCCGGATGGTGATGCAAAGAGACACAAGGTTTATACTGGTTCAGGCAATCGATGCCCTACGTCCAGTCTGAGAGATCGATCTTGTATTCCTTGCACCGAAGTGCTCGTAGTAGGGGGTTACAAGCTAAGGGAGAGAGGAAGCTAGTCCCAGGTCTCGGCAGGGTGTCGTGAGGGCCATCTGAGACGTTGCTCTCAGGCGGCTGGGATGTGTGCGTGTGTGTGTTCCCAGGTGTCCTCCTCCTTCGTCCCCCCTAAAACGGCCCAAACCCTCTCCTTTTATAGCCTGAAGGGAGGACAAGGACGGTACATGAGCTAACTATACGGTGTCGTGTGAACAGAGGCGGCGTGTCCGGGCCCTGTAGCCTGTTCCTGTGGTGGCGTGGTCGTCGGAGTGGTCCGTCCTTGGAGCACTGGGGCGGTGTGGTCGTCCCATCCGATCCTGTGCGTCGTGGGAGCCCCGGGACTGCCTCGGAGTGGGTGCGGCGGTGCACGTGCGAGCCACTGTAGACGGACTGTGCGTGAGGCCGAGACTTGGTCGGTGCCGAGGCTGCACCGCAGTGGAGGGGTCTCGGCAGGCACGAACCCTAAGATAGCCGAGACCTTGGTGTACAGTGCTGAGGCCTCGAGTGGGCGGCTGATCGTGGGCACAACGTTAGGACACAGTGGCCGGTAATCCCCGCCGTACCCTGTCCCAACCGGTATGGCATTGATCGTGGACACAGCGTTAGGACACAGTGGCCGGTAATCCCCGCCGTGCCCTGTCCCGGCCGGTATGGCGCTGATGCGACCTCGGGTCCCATCGACCATTCTGTGGCGTTGAGCCATTGTCCGGCTGAGATTGCGGGAGTGGTTGAAGCATTAATGAGACATGACGCGCTGTCTGGAGGGTCGGTCGAGGTGGGGGGCGACGGGCTACGGACGAGCCGGGCTCGAGCGACACGGAGAATGAGGCCTCGCACAAGACGGAGATCGGGTTCCTTACCGAGGCATGCCGCGAGAGGCCTCGCGCGATACGGAGAATGCACCCCCTGCCGAGGCCTTCCATGGCGAGCCTTGTGCGAGGCGGAATTTGCGTCAGGGTGGCGAGACCTCCTGCGCGAGGCTCGAGGCGAGGCGGAGGGCCTGGTGGGCTCGGTCATTGCGGGTGAGCGGCCCACGACTTACCTTCTAGCTTTATTTATTTATTATTTTTTATGGGACTTTAGCGACCCTTTTGATTGTTCGCTCGGGGTACCCCGTTCTAAGGTACCCGACAGTAGCCCCCGAGCCTCCGGGGGAGTGCGTGCACTCTCCCTGAGGGTTTGCCTAGGCTTGGTTCATACCCGCTCCCGTAGGAATTGGGTTTTGTATCTTGAGGTTCCGGTGGGTGCGCGCGAGCGCACCCGCCGGGTGTAGCCCCCGAGGCCCTGGAGGAGTGGAGTTACTCCTCCAGGGGCTTTTTTATTTTCGTGTTTGAACGAGTAGTTCTTATTGCATTTTGCCGAGCCCCTAAGCGTAAGTTCGGGTTGCGGGGGTCCCGGCGAGGCTACAGGAAAAAAACCCTCTAGCCTCCGCATGGAGCGAGAGGTTCGTCAGGGGCCCCCCTGACTTTGGGTATGACCCTCACGCTTCCTTTCGCTCGGAAGGAGGGGTGGAATGTGCCAGGCTACCCTCGATGGGCACGAGCGTGGACACTTCCAGTGAGCTGTTATCGGGTAGTCCGAGTGGAGGCCCGAGCCCCGTTCGCTAGGGGACGGCTAGCGGTCCAGAGACACACTCCAAGAGAACCAGAGGGTTTCTCTAGTGGGTGCCGAGGCCGTTCGCTGGGCCTCGGTGGCTCGGTGCCTCCCTACGGTGGGATCCCATTCGGATACTTCCCTGCTGGTCTTGGACACGACTTAGGCCACCCCGAGTGACTGTTCGCTCGGGCTTGGGCCATTCATAGGCTCGCCCCGAAGTCGTCCATAACTCTGTTGCCTTGGGGCGGCTGTCGAAACCTCTTGGAGGCCCAGCCTTCGAACCCCTAGACCGTAACGGACTCGGTGCCCTTTATCGTGTTTTGTAATTAAACCTCTAGCGTGGGCTGGGACCGTTTGTCTTGGTCTTGGGTGCAAGAAGAGCCCCTGAGCCTCCGCCTGGAGCAAGAGGGCGGTCGGGGGTCCCCTAACTTTTTCATCCGACCCTCACATATCCTTTTCGTTCGGACGGAGGGTTTGTTTGCCGAGCCCATTCTGGTCTCGGCAAGGTTACAGGAAGAGCCCCTAGCCCCTACGCGGAGCGAGAGGGCCGTCGGGAGTTCCCCTGACTTTTTATACGCCCCTCGCGCATGAGGGTTTGTTTGCCGAGGCCCCTTTTGGGCGCAAGCCCAAGTTGTGGGGTCTTGACGTATTTGCAGGAAGAGCCCCCTAGCCTCTGCATAGGGTGAGAGGGCCGTCAGGAGCTCCCCTGTCTTTTTGTATGACCCTCACGCTTCCTTTTCGCTCAGAAGGAGGGTTTGTTTTGCCGAGCCCCTTTGAGTGCGAGCTGGGGTCGCTGGGTCTCGGCAAGGTTGCAGGAAGAGCCCCCTAGCCTCTGCATAGAACAAGAAGGCCGTCGGGGGTTCCCCTGACTTTTTGTGTGACCCTCACGCTTTCTTTTCGCTCGGAAGGAGGGGTGGAATGTGCCTCGCTACCCTCGGTGGGCACGAGCGGTGGCACTTCCGGTGAGCTGTTATCGGGTAGTCCGAGTGGAGGCCCGAACCCCATTCGCTAGGGGACGGCTAGCGGTCCAGAGACACTCTAAGAGTACCAGAGGATGTCTCTAGTGGGTGCTGAGGCCGTTCGCTGGGCCTCGGTGGCTCGGTGCCTCCCTACGGTGGGATCCCATTCGGAGACTTTCCTCCGGTCTCGGACACGACTTTGGGCGTCCCAAGCGTTTCGCTTGCTTGGGCCTCAGCCCCGTATGGGCTCACCCGCGGTCATCCCTGACTCTGTTATCCTGGGGCGGCTATCGAAACCCTTTGGGGCCCAGCCTTCGAACCCCTGGATCGTAATAGGTTCAGAGCCCGGTTCCTTCATACGAAAGGAATAGGCCGCAGGGAATATCTTCCTTATTGGCTCGGCACGGGTGGCGCGCCTTTTGAGGCAGTTTCATGGGGAGTCGAAACGACGCCTGCTGCCATAGTGGCCGAGCGTGACGTGGTGGATGGGACGTAACTGTCCTCGTATTTAATGCGGGAGACGTGGGTGCGTGGGCCGGCGAAATCGGCTCGTGGTTAACCGCGCCGGATCGGGGGGGGAAAACCTCCCCGATTTTGTCGCCCGTTTGTTTCGCCTCCTCCCTGCATAAATACCCAAGGAGTCTCACCTCTCCTCGTCTTACCTTGCCTACATTAGCACCGCCTCTGTCGAGCCGTCGCTGGAGCAGCGGGTGCCGGGAAGAAGAGGAGAGAAGAGCGAGCCTAGGGAGAAAGCGAGAAAAAAGCGAGAGCATGGGAGAGAGAGAAAAAACTCACCGCCGCACCCGATTCCTCCATCGCACCCATGGCCGGTGACATCGTCGTTGTCGAGGTGGACCCCTGGGACCCGTCGAACATCACCGAGGAGATGCTTCAGTCGCTTGTCGATGGTGGACTCCTTCGCCTGGTGACGGACCCCAGCAGGACAGAGTGGATTGCTCCATATGGCGAGCCAAAGCCGAGGCCTCGCGACAGCTACGTCGTGAGCTTCATCTCCTTCCACGAGCGGGGCCTCGGCGTCCCGGTGGACCGGTTCATGCGGGCGCTCCCACACTACTATAGTGTGGAGCTCCACAACTTCAATCCCAACTCCATTGCTCAGGCGGCTATCTTTGTTGCCGTCTGCGAGGGGTATTTGGGGATTGCTCCCCATTGGGAGTTGTGGCTCCACCTGTTCCGGGTGAGGCACACTACCAAGACGACGGGTACGTCGGGTAAGAGGAAGGCAACGAGGGCCGGCAGCTGCACTCTCCAGGTGCGCCAGGACCGCCAGCACCTCTACATCCCGGCCCAGCTCGTGTCCTCCAACCGACGGTGGTACATGAGCTGGTTCTACCTTCGTAATGATGATAGAGGACTTCCCCCTTACACTAGGCGGATTGTGGGGAGCTGCCCGGAGAGATGGAAGTGGGGTGTCCTGAAGGACGACCAGCCCAAGCTAGAGCCGCTCTTGGAGGGGCTAGCGAGGCTGCGAGGCCATGGCCTCACCGTGGCTGTGGTCGTGGCCGCCTTCCACCGCCGGAGGGTGCTGCCGCTGATGGCTTGGCGGCGGCGGCTGCTTGAGATGAAGCCGGGTGAACCCATGGAGGGCATCCGGATGTCCTCCTCTGCCCTTTCCGACGAGGAAATCCTTCGTCGGGTGGGGGAGATGGTAGAGGCGAAGCTGAAGGGCGGCAACTTGACCCCCTTTGTGATGCGACCATCGCGGGGGTTCCTTTCGCTGGTAAGTCGTGTGCCGCTGTAGCCTCTGAACCTCCTCAGTCTCCCCTTAACCCTTGTTCCCTTATGCGCGTTTATCGTTCCTTCAGGGGATGAGGGACGTGCGCTCCTCTCCGCCGCCCGTTCCTGAGGACACGAGGCGGCGGGCGATCAACCGGGCACACGCCGACGCGTAGAAGACACGGAAGGATGCCAAGGCGGCGAAACGCACGAAGCAACTCCTCGCGCGCGAGGAGCTGGATAAGCGCCGCTGTCAACAAAGGAAGGAGGGTCTCCCGCTGGAGGAATCCCCGTCGACATCGCTGTCAACGGAGGCCTCGGACGGGGATGACAGGGGCGAGGCGGGGCGAGGTCCCCTGGACCACCTTCCTGACGTAGTGGAGGTGGTGCCCGGGGCGCTGGCCAGCAGCCCGGCACTCCCGGGAGGAGGAGGAGAAGCGGACCCGGGGCCGGTGGTTGCCCGCTCCGGGGCCGAGGCCAACACGCCCGAGGCCCGGGCGTTGGGCAAACGAGCCATCAGCCTGGTGGGCTCGACAGCCATGGTGGAGCGAGTGGCAGTGGAGACGACGCCACCGCCCCCATAGAGGACCGAAGGGGCGCCGGGGTCCATTGAGGACCGACCGGCGCTGATGGATACGGAGGCGACACCTCTGCCACCGCCTCCACCGTTACGGACGAGGTTCGCCGTGGCGAAACGGTTGCCGCCCCGTTCAAGGTTAGTGTATTTTTGGTGGGGTTATAGTGCATTCCGTTCGCCTTTTTGGTCTCACGCTGACCCCGTGGGTTATTTTTCCTTAGTCAGAAGCGGCCTGCGGATGAGCTCCCCTTGGCGCCCCTTAAGGCGCTAAAGGCGAGCCCCGGCTCCTCCGCCCACTGGGTGGCGGAGGCACAAGCCGCTATCCAACGCGGCGCAGCATCGGCGAGGGTTGACCCAAGGGGGCCAGCCACCCAAGGAGGGGTTGCTGAGGCAGCCCCTACACAGACGAGGGAGGGAGCGCTTTCGCCTCGTGGGGGCGAGGCTCATGAGTCGGACGGGGCCAGCGTGCCCTTGGTTGCCAAGGACGCCGGGGTCTCTGAGGCTGAGGCGATGGAGGCTATAGCGCCCACGACCGTCGAGACCGCAGTGGCCACGGTCGGTGTCTCTACGTCTGCTGAGGCCACGATGGCGAAGGCCAAAGCCCCCGAGACTGTCGAGGCCATAATTGCAGAGGCCGGAGCCCCCGAGATCACCAAGGCCATCGTGATGGCGGTGAGGCCGTCTGTCTAGGAGGCGTAGATGCAGGCGGCGGAGGCCTCGGTGGCGCCCTTGGTTCAGGGCCCGCCGTTGTTGCGGGAGAGCGCCCGGGAGGCGGAGGTCTATCCGATCTCCTCCGATGATACTTCCCGGGCATGGGAGGTGGTCGACGCCGAGGATGCCGGTGCCATGGAACAGCCGGCGCCGTTCTTGGACGGGGGAAGCTCGGCCCTCATGCGGGCGCGACCCGAGCCTCGTGGGTGGGATCACCCGCGAGTACTGTGGCAGAGCTAGGACGACCCTGAGGGGGAGCCTCTGTTCGCCCTCGAGGATGAAGCCAAAGGCGGGCGCTGGGGCACCTTCGAGCAATACCACCAGCTGGCGGAGCGGTCGCTTCGGACGGCCCTGTCCGTGGTGGCCGACGAACTGCCCGGAGTTGCCCAGGTTCGTGTTTTCCTTTCTCGCGTGACGTTGTCCTTTTCTGGTTTTGTTGCAACCAATGACCCTTGTTCCGCTTCCCTAGGAGCTCGAGACCCAATCGCTTGGGAAGTCGGTCTTTCTCTGGTGGGAGAGGGGCGTCTGGGACCAGCTTCAGCGGCAGAAGGACCTTCTTGCCAGCGCCAATGAGCTCCTGTCGGCGCGGAGCACAGAGGTAGAGGACCTCTGCCTTTGTTGTGCCGACACGAAGGTCGAGGCGGCCATGGCCCAGACGCAACTCGCTCCTCTGGCGGCATGGGTTAAGGAGTTGGAGGAGGAGCTCACCCGCACGGTTAGCGACCGGGATGCCTTTAGGGGCCGAGCCGTTGAAGCTACGGCCTCGGCCGTGGCTCACGCGGGGCAGCTGGGGGCGGAACAGAGGGCGCACCAGCTGACGAAAGGTGCCTTGGACGAGGCCCTTGCTGCAGCTGAGGCCTCATGGACCGAGGCTATAATTTGGAGGGGGACGGTCGAGGGTGAGTTTTAGTCCCCTCATTTTGTTTTCTTTTTCTTATGTTCACTCCCTAACTCCCTTGCGTGACGCAGAGCTGGGGAGTGAGGCTTCCAGGGCGGCCGAGGCTTCTCGGGTCGAGGCCCAGCGCTTGAAGGAGGAGGCCGAGGCTTCCCGGGCCGAGGCCCTATGCTGGAAGGAGAAGATCGAGGCTTGTCAGGTCGAGACCTGACGCTGGGAGCAGAAGGCCAAGGGTGAGTTCCATGGGCTTCCGTCCCTAACTTAGGTTGTTTTTTCCCTCGCTCGGCCTCATTCCATTTTTCTCGGTGCAGAGTCGGAAGCGGAGATAACTCGGGCCGCCGAGGCTTCTAGTGCGGTGCAGACGGTGCTCGAGGCCGAGATTGAGGAGCACGAGGCGCTGAAACATGCTGCCCTTTCCGCCTGCGAGGCCTTAGAGGTCGAGGGGGTTCAGTTAGGCAGCTCCCTGGGGAGCCGTCTGACCGCGCTGAGCAACCAGGTGCGCGAGCGGCTCCGAGGGGCGCTGCACACTAGTGTCAAGCGCGCGCTGGCCGTCATCTCTTCTCACTACGTCGGCGTCGACCTCCCGGCCATCAGCGATGGGTATGTCCTGCCTGATGATGACGAGGAGGTGGACGCAGTGGTCACGAAGCTGATGGAGGCGGCGGAAGGCCCTAGCACGGCGCTGGCGATGCTCTTCGAAGAGGAGGTGGTTCCTCCCTTACCATCTGCCGGTGCTGAAGACCCTGAGCCTTGATCCGTGCCCCGGAGGCTATGTAAAAGTAGAGTAGGGGTTATTTTTTTGCATCGTAACGCTTGTGGCCGTCGAGGCCTTTATTTCTGAAGTATTTGTGTTTCTTAGTTGTTTTTCTTTTGTTTTCGAGCCTCTACCCTCTGTTGCCCCTGATCGGATTTCGTTTGCAAAACACCCCATTGGGGCCTAAGCCGTCCCTTGAGCGAGAGGTAGTGAGGGAGTGCCGTAGCCTGGAGGCGTAGGCCGTCTCGCGACTCTACCGGCCTCTTGCTTAGGAAACAGACCTTGGTCCGAGGAGTTTTTACAACTAATTCGTCAGAGCCCGCTAGAGTCTTGGCGTAGGAATTTTTGCGAAAAACAACTGAAGAACGGTGCGTGGGACCTAGGGGGGAGTCCCCCATGTAGCCCCCGAGGGAGGCTTGGTTCTACCGAGGCAGAGCCGAGTCTCCCTTGTCGTGTTATTGTACTGCCGAGACCTACGATGGGCTCGGGGGGTTTCTCGGAAAATTAGACCAACTAAAGAATGCTTTTTAATTGTATTTCGAGAAATGATATATACAATGCTTGGAAATTTAGGGATAAAAGTGACGTAGCTGTTCTATGTTCCAAGCATTGGTGAAGACTTCGCCCTTCTCGTTGGCCAGCTTGTAGGTCCCGGGCTTCAGTACTTGGGCGATGATGTACAGTCCCTCCCACGGCAGGGTCAGCTTGTGGCGACCCTTGTTGCTCTATGCTAGCCTCAACACCAGGTCGCCTACCTTCAAGTCTCGGCCTCAGATGCGTCGGGCCTGATAGCGCCGTAGGCTCTGCTGGTATTTGGCCGAGTGTAGTAGCGCGACGTCTCGGGCTTCCTCCAGTTGATCAAGGGCGTCCTCTCGGGTGGTGCGGTTACTTTGTTCGTTGTAGGCTTGTAGCCTCGGGGAACCATATTCCAAGTCGGTGGGGAGGATGGCCTCGGCCCCATAGACCAGGAAGAAAGGCGTGAACCCTGTGGCTCGGCTTGGAGTGTTCCTTAGGCTCCAGATGACCGACGGGAGTTCAGCGAGCCATTTCTTGCCAAACTTTTTCAACCGGTTGTGAATCCTTGGCTTGAGGCCTTGTAGGATCATGCCGTTGGCACGCTCTACTTGGCCGTTGGTCCTTGGGTGTCCTACGGCTGACCAGGCCACACGGATGTGGTGGTCGTCGCAAAACGTCAGAAACTTTTTGCCAGTGAACTGCGTCCCATTGTCGGTGATGATGGAGTTGGGGACCCCAAACCTGTGGATAATGTCAGTGAAGAACAACACCGCTTGCTCGGATTTGATTCGATTGATCGAACGAGCCTCAATCCATTTGGAGAACTTGTCGATTGATACCAGTAGATGGGTGTAGCCCCCGGGGGCCTTTTGCAGAGGCCCGACCATGTCGAGCCCCCACACGGCGAACGGCCATGTGAGGGGAATGGTTTGTAGGGCCAGGGCCGAGAGATGTGTCTGCCGAGCGTAGTACTAGCATCCTTCACAGGAGCGTACTAGCTTGGTAGCGTCGGCGATCACCGTCGGCCAGTAGAACCCTTGGCGGAAAGCGTTCCCTACGAGCGTCCGAGGCACCACATGGTGCCCGCAGGCGCCTACGTGTAAGTCCCAAAGCAGGGCTTGGCCCGCCTCGGCACTGATACATCGTTGGAGGACACCTACGGGACTTCACCTATACAATTCGTCATTGTAGAGGACGTAAGCCTTGGCTCGGCGCGCGAGCCGTCGGGCTTCGGTCCTGTCGCTAGGAAGTTCCCCTCGATCGATCCAATCAAGGAACAGGATTCACCAATCCGCGTCCTGATCGGTCTGCGAAGGCTTGGCGCTGACTTCCATGACCTTGGGCTCGGTCGAGGGGGTCTCGGCAGCAGGGGGGCGTCGAGCTTTGCCGTGGGTTCCGCAGGTGGGCCCTCCTCTGTTGTCGAGGTGTAGCCAATGGAAGGTTTGTAGAGGTCTCTGGCGAAAATGTTCGAGGGGACCAAGGCCCGTGCCGAGGCCATCTTTGCCAGCTCGTCGATGGCCTCATTGTACTTCCGTGTGACGTGATTTAGTTCAAGACCGTCGAACTTGTCTTCCAGGCGTCGTACCAACTTGCAGTAAGCCTCCATTTTGGGGTCGAGGCAATTTGACTCCTTCATTACTTGATCTATGACGAGCCGCGAGTCGCCTCGGACGTCGAGGCGCCGTGCCCCAAGTTCGATGGCGACTTGTAAGCCGTTGATGAGGGCCTCGTACTCGGCCACGTTGTTGGAGGCGGCGAAGTGGAGTCGCACCATGTGGCGCATGTGTACTCCGAGGGGCGAGATGAAGAGCAGTCCCGCGCCTACCTTGGTCTTCATCAGGGATCCGTCGAAGTACATGGTCTAGCACTCCGTCTGAATTTGAGCAGGTGGCAGTTGGGTGTCTGTCCATTCAGCCACGAAATCGGCCAAGACCTGAGACTTGATCGCTTTTCGAGGCGCAAAGGTCAAGGTTTCCCCCATAAGCTCGACAGCCCACTTGGCTATCCTGCCCGAGGCCTCCTGATTATGAACTATCTCGCCCAGGGGGAAAGATGATACCACAGTCACTAGGTGTGACTCAAAGTAGTGACGCAGTTTGCACCGGGCCAGGACCACGGCGTAGACCAGCTTCTGGATGTGGGGGTAGCGAGCTTTAGTCTCAGAGAGCACCTCGCTGATGAAGTAAACAGGACGTTAGGTGGGCAGAGCATGCCCCCCTTCCTACCTCTCTACCACTACGGCAGCGCTGACCACTTGGGTCATTGCGGCAACGTAGAGTAAGAGGGCCTCGTCCCTGGCCGGGGGTACCAGGATGGGAGGATTTGTGAGCAGCGTCTTGAGTCTGTCGAGGGCTTCTTCGGCCTCGAGGGTCCACGAAAAATGCTCCGATTTTCTCAAGAGTCAGTACAGAGGCAAACCTTTTTCGCTGAGGCGTGAGATGAAGCGGCTCAGGGCCGCAAGACATCCCATGACTCTCTATACTCTCTTGAGGTCTCTGATTGGTCCCATGCCAGTTATGGCCGAGGCTTTCTCCGGGTTGGCTTCAATGCCGCGTTCCGAGACTATGAATCCCAAGAGCATGCCTCGGGGGACCCCGAACACACACTTCTCGGGATTGAGTTTGATGCCCTTTTCTCTAAGGCATTTGAAGGTTATCCTCAAGTCATCAACGAGATCCTCGGCCTTTCTGGTTTTGACCACGATGTCGTCTACGTAGGCCTCGATGGTCTGCCCGATGTTGTCGCCAAAGACCTGGGTCATGCACCGCTGGTACATGGCACCTGCGTTTCTGAGGCCGAAAGGCATAGTCACATAGCAGTACATGCCGAATGGTGTGATGAAAGAAGTTACGAGCTGGTCAGACTCTTTCATCTTAATTTGATGGTAACCAGAATACGCATCAAGGAAAGATAGGGTCTCGCACTCTGCAGTGGAATCAACGATTTGATCGATTCGGGGTAATGGAAAGGGGACTTTTGGACAGGCTTTGTTCAAACCGGTGTAGTCTACGCACATCCTCCATTTCCCATTTTTCTTCTTGACTAACACGGGGTTAGCCAACCATTGTGGGTGGGACACTTCCCTGATGAACCCGACCGCCAAGAGTTTCTGTATCTCCTCACCGATGGCCCTACGCTTTTCCTCGTCGAAGCAGCGTAGGCGTTGCCTTGCCGGTCTAGATCCGGCCCCGATGTCTAGGGCATGCTCGGCGACCTCCCTCGGTATGCTCGGCATGTCCGAGGGACTCCATGCAAATATGTCGGCGTTTGCACAGAGAAAGTCGATGAGCACGGCTTCCTATTTGATATCGAGGGTGGCGCTGATCCTCAGCGCCCGGTCGTCGGGGCAGGCGGGGTCGACCGAGACGAGTTTGATGGTTTCCGCAGGCTCGAACGCCCCCGCGCGACGCTTGGAGTCAGGCACCTCACCACTGAGTTGGTCGAGGTGGGCGATGAGGGGCTCGGCCTCCGCAAGGGCCTCGGCGTACTCGATGCACTCAACGTTGCAGTCGTATGCATGTTCGTACGTGGACTCAATCATGATGACACCACTAGGGCCTGGCATCTTGAGCTTGAGGTAGGTATAGTTGGGTACTGCCATGAACTTGGCATAGCACGGCCGCCCCAGGATGGCGTGGTAGGCTCCCCCGAACCCGACTACCTCGAAGGTGAGGACTTCCTTGCGGTAGTTGGAGGGGGTGCCGAAGCAGACAGGAAGGTCGATGCGCCCGATGGGTCACGTGCGCTTCCCTGGCACGATGCCGTGGAAGGGGGCGACGTCACCTTGGAGCCTCGAGCGGTCGATCTCCAAGAGCTCTAGGGTATTGACGTAGAGGATGTTGAGGCCGCTGCCTCTGTCCATCAACACCTTGGAGAGTCGGGTGTTGCCGATGATCGGGTCGACAACCAGTGGGTACTGCCCGGGATTCAGAACATGGTCAGGGTGGTCATCTCGATCGAAGGTGATCGCCTCTCAAGACCAGTCGAGGTACTGGGGGGTGGCCACCTTGACCAAGAAGACCTCTCGGCGTTCCCTCTTGTGCTGCCGCGCCGTAAGGCATGCCGAGGGCCCACCGAAGATCATGAAGGCATTGCGTACCTCGGGGAAACCGTCGTCTTGGTCCTCGTTCCGCTCACCGGCGCCCTTCTGCTTGGCGTCATCGTCGGGGAGCCCGAGCCTGGCGTAGTCACACCGTAGCATGGAGCAATCCTCGAGAGCATGCTTGACTGGGCCCTGGTGGTAAGGGCAGGGTTTCTTGAGCATGTCGTCAAAAGGCCTAGGGCCTTTGAAGCCTCGGGGGTTCTTGTGTTCCGCGGCCGCGACCAGATCAGCCTCCAGGACCTCCTGCTTCCCTAGGCACCCCTTTTTCTTTCTCTTGGAGAGGTGGGAGGCTGAGGCCTCGGGGGCCTCGTCCCTCTGCTTCCCCTTGGTGTCGCTGTCGGGGAAGATGGCTCCAACAGCCTCCTCACCTGAGGCGAAGTTGGTGCCGATGTCGAGGAGTGCGGCAGCAGAGTGCGGCACGTTCCGCCCTAACTCTTGAACTAGGTCTTAGCAGGTAGTACCGGAGAGGAAAGCCTAGACGATCTCCGAGTCACCGACGCTAGGCAACTCGGTGCATTGTTTGGAGAAGCACCGAATGAAGTCTTGGAGAGACTCGTCTGGCTTCTGGTGGTAGCTCTTAAGATCCCAGGAGTTCCCAGGGCGCACGTATGTGCCCTGGAAGTTCCCGACGAAGATCCTAACCAAGTCACGCTAGTCGTGGATTTGTGAGGGAGGAAGGTGCTCGAGCCAGGCTCGCGCTGAGTCCGACAGGAGCAAGGGGAGGTTGCGGATGATGAGTAGGTCATCGTCCGTGCCACCTAGCTGGTAGGCCTGGCGGTAATCGGCAAGCCAGAGTTCAGGGTTGGTCTCGCCGCTGTACTTTGCGAGATTGGCTGGTTGTTGAAACCAAGCAGGGAAAAGTGCAGCGCGGATGGCCCTGCTGAAGACCCGAGGGCCTGGCGGTTCAGAGGAAGGACTGTGGTCCTCCCAGCTGTCATAGCGACCGCCTCGATGTGGGTGGTATCCCCGAGCAGGCCCCTCATTGTCATGGCATCATCGCCTGCTGACCACCTCATGGTCTCCCTGTACCTCACATCGATTGCCGAGGTGGTCCAGAAGCACGGGGACCCTGTGGGCTATCGGCGCTTGGTCAGGCTCGAGATGAGCCGAGGCTTCCCTGTCCTGCCGAGATGGTGTCGTGGGCAGTTCGAGGCGCCCCTGTGCCATCGGGAGGCGGAACTCTCGGCCTGCTGAACTGCGGCGGTCTCTAGGAGATCCCGGAGCTCGCCGCGGACCCACCGCCCTTCCGTGGTAGAAGGCTCGGGCATTGCACGGACCAGCATTACCGTAGCCGCGATGTTCTGGCTAGCGCGATTGAAGACTAGGGGTTGCTCGCTCCCTTTGTCGTCATGGATGCGGTGATGCACATCGCGGGCCCTCCGTCGGGCTCCCCCGCCTTCGCCGCGACCTCGCTGTTCTTATTTGAGAGAATCTCGAAGCTGCTGTAGAAGGAGTTGGTCTTGTTCGACCTTGGCCTAGAGCTCATGGAGCTGTTCTAGGTCTAGGCGCTGAGGTCGTGCAAGAGCGATGTTCTCATTTCGTGCGGCCGGTAGGACATTGCGTGGGGGCGTGGGGGCGCCCGTACCTGGGCGAAGCAGGGAACGGCTACCTGCCCCCTCGTCCTCTTCGCCCGCCCTCGGCATCCCGAGCCCGACATGAAAACACTCGTGAGTGGGGTCGTAAGTGCCTTCGTCGTCGGAGTCGGAGTAGCCGAAGCAGTAGTCGCTTGCGGCCAAGAACTGGCGCAAAGCCCCAGGGTCGCGGAGTCCGGAGAAATCCACTCCGAGCCATGCCTCGTCCTCATCCGAGGAGTCGGCGTGGGTGCTTAGGTCGAGGCCGAAGCGCTGGCGACGCTCTGAGGGATCCTCGTGAGCGGCAGTGTAAGCGTAGGCGTAAGAGGCGGCGGCATTTCTCAACCCGAAGGGGTATGGGGATGGTGCCATCGCCTGACTCTGCTCCGTCGGGATCGGCTCCTCAGGGAGTGGTGGAGCGGATCCTGACGGCTGGGCATCGCCGCGTGCCACCGGCGGTTTTCCTTTGTCCAAGCTCAGGCCAGACAGGTCCCCAGCCAGGGACCCCGTGCCAACAGCTGGTCGTAGGATATCGGCGGGGAGCGGCGTGCCGTCCTGGATTCGCGTAGCGTCGGGGTGGTCTTGCTCGCGTCGTGTCTAGCGAGCGCGGCGAGAGCGGCCGCCCGAGCGCCGCCTGCGCCTGGGCCACCGGTGCGTGACTTCATCGTCGGTTGGTGGGGCTCGAGGGGTGAGGAGTACCATGTCGTACTCATGCCCTAGGGACATGAACTCTAGGCTCCCAAACCAAACCACCGTGCCGAGACGCAATGGTCGTACGGGGTCTGCCATCCGGGACCTGTTGGGATGACGAAACTGACACACAGAGGCCCCTACCTGGCGCGCCAACTGTCGGTGTTTCGGACCGGAGGGTCCTCAACCAACCAGTGAATTTGAACTACGTGCTCCCGATTCCGGATGGTGATGCAAAGAGACACAAGGTTTATACTGGTTTAGGCAATCGATGCCCTATGTCCAGTCTGAGAGATCGATCTTGTATTCCTTGCACCGAAGTGCTCGTAGTAGGGGGTTACAAGCTAAGGGAGAGAGGGAGCTAGTCCTAGGTCTCGGTAGGGTGTCGTGAGGGCTGTCTGAGACGTTGCTCTCAGGCGGCTGGGATGTGTGCGTGTGTGTGTGTTCCTAGGTGTCCTCCTCCTTCGTCCCCCCTAAAATGGCCCAAGTCCTCTCCTTTTATAGCCTGAAGGGAGGACAAGGACGGTACATGAGCTAACTATACGGTGTCGTGTGAACAGAGGCGGCGTGTCTGGGCCCTGTAGCCTGTTCCTGTGGCGGCATGGTCGTCGGAGTGGTCCGTCCTTGGAGCACTGGGGCAGCGTGGTCATCCCATCCGATCCTGTGCGTCGTGGGAGCCCCGGGACTGCCTCAGAGTGGGTGCGGCGGTGCACGTGCGAGCCACTGTGGACGGACTGTGCGCGAGGCCGAGACTTGGTCGGTGCCGAGGCTGCACCGCAGTGGAGGGGTCTCGGCAGGCACGAACCCCAAGATAGCCGAGACCTTGGTGTACAGTGTCGAGGCCTCGAGTGGGCGGCTGATCGTGGGCACATCGTTAGGACACAGTGGCCGGTAATCCCCGCCGTACCCTGTCCCAACCGGTATGGCGTTGATCGTGGACACAGCGTTAGGACACAGTGGCCGGTAATCCCCGCCGTGCCCTGTCCCGGTCGGTATGGCGCTGATGCGACCTCGGGTCCCGTCGGCCATTCTGTGGCGTTGAGCCATCGTCTGGCTGAGATTGCGGGAGTGGTTGAAGCATTAATGAGACATGACGCGCTGTCTGGAGGGTCGGTCGAGGCGGGGGGCGACGGGCTGCGGACGAGCCGGGCTCGAGCGACACGGAGAATGAGGCCTCGCGCGAGACGGAGATCGGATTCCTTGCCAAGGCATGCCGCGAGAGGCCTCGCGCGATACGGAGAATGCACCCCCTGCCGAGGCCTTCCATGGCGAGCCTTGCGCGAGGCGGAATTTGCGTCAGGGTGCCGAGACCTCCTGCGCGAGGCTCGAGGCGAGGCGGAGGGCCTGGTGGGCTCGGTCGTTGTGGGTGAGGGGCCCACGACTTACCTTCTAGCTTTATTTATTTATTTATTATTATTTTTTATGGGACTTTAGCGACCCTTTTGATTGTTCGCTCGGGGTACCCCGTTCTAAGGTACCTGACAAATAGTATGTTTCGAGTGTTATAAATGTTTTAGAGGTTTGTTTTATCTGTGTTTTTCGGACGCATGTTGTAATTGTGTGTTTATCTGCATGTTCCATATGTTTCACACATATGTTGCATTTGTTTTATTTGGATGTTGAGTATGGTTGCAATGGTTTTCAAGTATGTTTCAGGTGTGTTTTTCAAGTGTTTCGGAAGCATACTTCAAGTGTTTCAATTACCTTCAGACGTATGTTGCAACCGTTGTTTTTGATGTTTCTCCTCCTCCCACCTTGTGCTGTATCGTCTCTCTTGAAGCCGGCAGGGCATCCATACGAATGAGGGATGGGCGATGGGCGCGGGACGAGGGAGCTCCATACGGCCGGACGCTGCCTCTGGAGCGGGATGGGCGCTGGGGCGGAGGGGACTGCGTATGTCGCGGTTGGGAGCAGGGGGCCGCAGGCACGTGGTGAGGTGGGGCGTGGCGAGCGCTCTCTCCTGTTGTGCAAAGGTGATTTGATTTTACGTGAGGGGGACGCGGCGGGTGCGTGAGCTGTGTCTGGACGTAGGCCTAGGGCCGGATGTCCGGGCGGTAGGCTTGCCATTTAGCTTCTTGAACTATTCTGCTGCTATAGACTTGTGATCAGTAGTTTTTCTACATGGTGCAGCATCGAGTAAAAAGAGAGAGAAAAACTCAACCAATGGGAAAAAAAGACCACTTCACAACATCGCACTGGGAAGAAGCTTCCCACGCGCAAGGCCAAGAACTCTGGTGCCATCATCACCGTGCCACGGTCTCTTGCTCCTGATGTACTCCATAAGTCGCCGCGAGGCTTAGGCCTTAGGACGTGTTTGAATTTATGCCAGAAGCAGCCAAGCGCCCAAGCCAAAGTTTGATCCTTGGCCATGGGCAAGCAAGGCGTTTGGATCTCAGCCAACATTTGGCTTCTGGCCTTCGGCCGCTTGTGCCTATGCCAGTTCATTTTTGGTGCTCAGGCTGGCCGATTCACGGGCGGCCAAAACTTGGTCGACCAATACTACATAAAAAAGGGGGCTTCCACCAGTACCAAACAAATACTGTAGGTCTTTATACTTGTCGTCCCTGCAAGTCATTCAATGGGCAGATAACGGTTATCCAGAACAGATCAACGGACACCTGGCGGGCTACCCTAGCCTGATCGAACAGTGATCCACCCCCTGTTTGCTTCAACTTATCAGCGTGGCTTATCAGCTAAGGTATAATATTTTTCTCTCACAACAAATCAGTAAACAATACTTATCCGGCTGGCTTATCAGCCATAGAAGTATTTGCTCACTTCCGCCACTGATCGATATGTCACGTCGTCTTGTGCCTGTTGGGTTAAGAAATCACCAGAATATCAAAGTTTGAACACAATGCAAAGCTGTATTCATTTCATCGTGGCACTGTACATGCTAGATGGAGTATTTATAGAGACCCCAGTCTTCGCATTTTACATACAAATAACTATTTTGTCCTTAACCAATATATTTACAACCATTTTCAACTACAAGGGCGAAGTGATATTTTCCCTCTTCTAAGCCTTCATTCTTCAGCTTTTGCTCTTTAATCTTCTTAGTGTGTTTGTCACTTGGACTTAGTTGATTTTGACTTCATCTTTTACAGCCTGTTCGTTTCGGCTTATACGATCGTGGATTATAAGCTGCAACAGTATTTTTCTCTCACACCAAACCAGCCAGTAGTACTTCTGGCTTATAATCCACGATCGTTTCAGCCGAAATGAGCAGGCCTTAGTCTTCAAAATGTCAAGCCAAGCTAATTTTTTATCTTCGCTTGATTTTGTCTCTTTCTTTCTTTGGGCGAAGACGAGGTTTCTTGAGCGAAGACGAATTCCCTCTTGCGAAGTCAAATTTCCAACTTCGCACTGCTGCTTTTCCCTGCAGTCAAACTTTGTTATGAAAATCATAATTTTAACTCCGAAGTTTCAGGGGCTAAGTTTTCTTGGCAAAGTTAAATCCCCAAGAGCAGCCCCTCGTGGGTGAAGGCATACTCCAAAGGTCTGAATCCCGTGGAGTTTGGATTTAAAATGAAGACAGAAAACACCGTCCCGAACTTTAGAGTTGGCCGTTTATATCCGTTATCCTGAAAACAATTGTTTTTTTGAATTTGTAACGGTCGAATTTGACCGGCGGAAGTTGAACCGTCAGGTTTGACCCAAAGCCGCCTATATACCTATTTTGCAACTTCTTCGAAGATGGGGAGGTGCTGCTAAATTTTTCTTTGAAGCGAAGTCGATTTTTATTTGCGAAGCCAAATTCTCCTGTGAAGATAAGTTTTTTCTGAAAGTTAAGCCTGGTTGACTAAGGTTAGTTTTTACTTTGTTTTATTTTTGTTTTCCTTCTTCGTTCTCTTTTTTATATTTGTTATTTTTTAAAGAATGTGTCCTTGTTGTTTGTTTATTTTTAGATGTCTGATCAAGAAAAAGTTGTCTGAAGAAAAAATTGCTTCTGAGAATTCTCCTGTTGAATCACACCATTCTAGTGTCGATGTTTGACCACCGATAGCCTGCCACGGGGGTACCCGGGGCAGTATTGTTCGGGCTTCAGCGTATGCGGAACTCGATGGTTAACGCAAGAGACAGTCGATTTATCCTGGTTTAGACCCTCGATCTATGATCGAGTAATAGCCCTACGTCCAGTCGGCGTTAGCCTTTGCGTTGGATTGATCGAAAAGTGTTGTGTTGTACAATTGTTGTCTTAAACTCTAGCCTCCCGCTCTAAGGAACCCTGCCCTCCTTTATATAGTCAGGAGGACAGAGTCCTAGTCGGTTTACAATGAGAGTTCCTAGTAGGATTGCAGAGTAATACTGCTACTAAGATTACATGGGAAGAATCCTAATTAGACTAGATCTTCTCTCTTCCTTGTGGGGTATCCTGTGGGTCCCGCATCGACAAGCCCCCGAGCACTTCATGGTTGAGCTCTGGATGCCTCGTCTTGTTCCTTTAGGTCTTGTCGAGTAGGGATAAGCGTCGTTCGAGTGCTTTCTTGAGTGAAACCTTGTAGCGCTTCTTGGGATCTTTGAGTGGTGTGTGCTTTTTGAAGAAAAAGTACATCCATCTGGGTGTAGCCCCCGAGCCTCTTGCTATTTGGAACAAGGAGCTGGAGGATCTTGTCTTGAAATTGCTCTGATTCTTCGTTGAAGTTTTGTCAAAAAGAATTCGGGTATGGCTCGGTCCGGGTTCTTTTCGTCATAAGGTCTTGAAGTGGTCTGTTTTGAAGAAGTATTTTGGGTGACGTGCGCTTTTTCGAAGAAAAAGTGCACTCACTGAGTGTAGCCCCCGAGCCTCTTGCTATTTGGAACAAAAAGTTGGAGGGTCTTGAATCTGAGTTGTTCGAAAGGACGGTATACCTCTCCTTTTGCAGCCCCCGAGCATATATCTGGGTTGTTTTGTTCAGAAAGAACTCGGATGCAGAGCCTTGGCGTGTTCTCTGGTAGTCTGCTATTGTCAGATGTAGTTGTATGGTGGTGGTTGAGTGTAAACGCCTTTTGTTCATGGGTTGTACTGTGTTGGTATATTCTTCCGAATATGCTTGTCTTTAAGTACTGTTCCCTCTTGCCTGAGTCTTCTATTATTGAGCCCTGTCTTTTCACTGTGTGCTTTGTTAGTCTTATTTTGTTGGTACTCCTAGTCCATATGCTTTGTTTTTCTTTGTCTCTTTCTGCTCAGTCCTTCTCTCATGATCATACCAGCTTCTTTTTCTCGTCTGAAAATGAGAAAAAAGTTGTCTTCCGAAGTGAGCGCCCTAAAAGCTGATCTTGACCTCCTCCAGGATGAGATGGAGGCTGAGCATCAAACGCATCAGGAGGAGAAAAATCTCTTCGTGCCCGGGTTGTTGAGACCGAAGAGCAGAGGGATGCCGCTTTTCAGGAGGCTCAAAAGAATTCAGAGGCCGTGAAGAACTTGGAGGCCGTGAAGAAGGAGTGCAACGGTATTGCGGGTTCTTTTTGTTTCCTTCTACATTCAAATTCTCCTTTCTGCTAACTTGTTGTTTGTTGTCTTTGTCCAGCTCTCCGGGTTGAAAAGCAGAAGCTCTCGGAGGGCGTTGAAGAAATGAAGACTCTTGTTCATACAAGTCACAACAAGGCTGAGGAGGTAATTACTCATGCTGAGGAGGAACTCGTGCTTGCTAAGTTGATTAGGCATAGAGCTGATAGAGATCTTGTGCAGGCCCAAAAAACTATTGAAGACTTGTCTAGCAAGTTGGCGACGGCTACTGAAAACTAGAAAGCTTTGTGGAAATCCTTTCGTTCAGTAGCTGACGTTCTCCGAACTCTAGTGGATGATGGGCAATCTTGGGCTCAGTTGATTCCTCAAAATCTGACTCATTTCCAAGAGTTTGTGAAGAGGTGCGCTCAACTGTGTACCAAGAATGTCCTGGCCCAGGTCCGGGTTCTTGCTCCAGCGGCTCCTTTGTCCAAGATAGCAGAGGAAGCTGATAGTCAAGAATACATTGATGCTGTTGTGAGGATGGAGCCCGAAGTTGAAGATTAGCTAGTAGAATAGTAGATAATCTTAACATTGTTCTCCCTTCTCCTGATGATGAGGCTTGATGTATTTGACCTTTATGCCCGTGCCTTGTAATATGACATTATGCTTCTTTTGAATGAAGATTTTTGTTGATGTCTTCTCTGCCTGGATGCCTTGTTTATTCCTTGGATGATTTGTCCAATTGGTCAGAGTTACTTGACTTGCCGAGTAGTTTGTCTTGCTTTCATCTTTGCCTTGTAAACAACTCTGCACGCTATTTTGACAAACTTTCTTGATTTGTCGAGTACTTTTCTATCCTATGTAAACAACTCATTGTATATATAGATCTTTGTGCTGACAACCTTTCTTGATCTGTCGAGTGCTTGTCTGGCCTTCTTCTGTGCCATGTAAACGACTCGTTATATGTAGCTCTTTTTGTTGACAACCTTTCCTGATCTGTCGAGTGCTTGTCTAGCCTTCTTCTGTGCCATGTAAACAACTCGTTATATGTAGGTCTTTGTGTTCTTGGGTATCTCCAGTGTAGCCCCCGAGCCTCTTGCTATTTGGAACAAGTAGCTGAAGGGTCTTGTCTTGAAATTGCTCTGGTCTATGCCCAGGTTTAGTTTTAGTCGTTTTGCTTTTTGTTTTGGATGTTAGCTTGTTAGCTACCCTCATCGGCGGGCTCAAGCGTCTTTCCAGCTATTTTGCTCTCGGCCGGGATGCTCAGGCATATTTTCAGCCATTTTGCATTTTATTTCGGGTGTTAGCTTGTTAGCTACCCTCATCGGCGGGCTCAAGCGTCTTTTTAGCTATTTTGCTCTCGGCCGGGATGCTCAGGCATATTTTTAGCCATTTTGCATTTTATTTCGGGTGTTAGCTTGTTAGCTACCCTCATCGGTGGGCTCAAGCGTCTTTTCAGCTATTTTGCTCTTGGCCGGGATGTTCAGGCATATTTTTAGCTATTTTGCATTTTATTTTGGGTGTTTAGCTACCCTCATCGGCGGGCTCAAGCGTCTTTTTAGCTATTTTGCTCTCGGCCGGGATGCTCAGGCATATTTTCAGCCATTTTGCATTTTATTTCGGGTGTTAGCTTGTTAGCTACCCTCATCGACGGGCTCAAGCGTCTTTTCAGCTATTTTGCTCTCGGCCGGGATGCTCAGGCGTATTTTTAGCCATTTTGCATTTTAGAAACAACTCGGAGAGAGCCATGAGACATACGTTTGTCGAGAGATAATCGTCTTTATTGATCATGAATATTGATGTGTTACAATGATACATAGCGTTATCTTTATTGATCATGAACGTTGATCTCTTGTGTCTTGTATACATATTTTCCATTGAGTTGTTTTTATGCGTAGAATCTTCGTAGCTGACTGATGTGCCATGTATTATTGACTTCTTTTCTATCTTCAGTTATGAGCTTGTATGTGCCTGGTCCGATGACTTTTGTGACTATATAAGGACCTTCGCATGGACTGAGTAGTTTGTGGCGTCCGTCGGTTTTTTGTACTCTTCTTAGTACTAGGTCTCCAACTTGTAATGATCGAGACTGGGTATTCTTGTTGTAGTGGCGCCTTAGTCCTTGGAGGTATCTTGCTGATTGCAGGGTAGCGTTTACTCTGACTTCTTCTATACTGTTGAGTTCTAATCTTCGTGTGTGTTCTGCTTCTCCTTTGTTGTATTGCTCCATCCTTAGTGACATCCCGATCAAGTCTGTGGGTAGTACGGCTTCTGATCCATACACCAGGAAGAAAGGTGAGTATCCGGTGGCTCTGCTTATTTGAGTCCGTAGCCCCCATACAACCTTGGGTAATTCTTCAATCTATTTTGATCCATAGTCTACTAGTTCTTCATACAGTTTTGGTTTCAATCTAGCTAGTATGAGTCCATTAGCCCTTTCTACCTGTCCGTTGGCTTCTGGATGTGCGACTGATGCGTAATCAATGCTGAAGCCACAATCCTGTGCCCAACTTTTGAATTCTATAGCTATGAAGAGAGAACCCAAATCTGTGATGATTCGATTGGGCATGCCGAAGCGGTGCATAATGTCTTGGATGAACTCGACTACTTTGGCTACGCTGAATTTTGTGAGTGGTTTGTATTCGATCCACTTGGTGAACTTGTCAATTGCTACAAAGATGTACTCGAATTCGCCTTTTGCTTTCTTGAGAGGTCCTACTTGATCTAGCCCCCAGCAGGAGAAGGGCCAAGCAGGTGGTATGCAGATGAGGTTGTGGGCTGGCACATGAGCCTGTCTCGTGAATATCTGACAACTTTTGCATCTTCTGACGAGTTCTTCTATGTCTTTCCAAGCGGTTGGCCAGTAGAAACTAGTGCAAAATGCTTTGCCGACTAGTGTTCTTGAAGCGGCGTGATTTCCACAGCAACCTGAGTGTATTTCGTCTAGGATTTGTTTGCCTTCTTCAAATGAGACGCATTTTAGGAGTACTCCTGATGATGTGTCTCTTCTGTATAACTTGTCTCCTACTAGGACGTAATTCTTGCTTCTGCGAACAACTCGGGTAGATTCTTATTTTTCTGCTGGTAACTTATTCTCTTTGATGTAATCAATAAAGACCTGGGTCCATGAAGTGGTGATTACCAAGATCTGGTTGTCTTTGGTTGAGATTTCAGGGGTTATCTCACCGGGTTGTTTGATAGAGGGAGCTGATAGCTCCTCTATGAATACATCGGGTGGGACCTTCGCCCTGTCTGATCCAAGCTTGGCGAGGATGTCTGTCGTAATATTAGAATCTCGCAGGACATGTAGAATTTCTAATCCTTGGAAATGTTTTTTGAGTTTTTGGATTTCAGCACAGTAAGCACCCATGTTTTCTTTGGTGCAATCCCAATCTTTGTTGACTTGGTTGATGACTACTGTCGAATCACTGTATACGAGTAATCGCTTGATTTCGAGGGTAATTGCCACTCGTAGCCCGTGGATGAGAGCATCGTATTCTGCTTCATTGTTGGTAGCTTGCCATAATATCTGAAGGACATATTTGAGTTGTTTTTTGTCCGGAGAAATTAGGAGGACGCCTGCACCGGCTCCGCCTAGCTTGAGTGATCCATCAAAGTACATCTTCCAATGATCAAGGATGGTGCTTGACCTGGGTTGTTGAATTTCTATCCATTCGGCAACAAAATTAGCAAGGGCTTGAGATTTAATTGCTTTCCGCGGGGTGAAATCGATGTTGAGAGCACCGAGTTCAACCGCCCACTTGGATATGCGTCCTGTTGCATCTGTGTTATGTAAGATGTCTCCTAGTGGGAAATCTATCACCACGGTAATCTTGTGGCTTTCAAAATAGTGACGAAGCTTGCGTGAAGTGATCAGTAGGGCATAGAGTAGTTTTTACACATGTAGGTACCGGATTTTTGATTCTGACAGTACTTCGCTGATGTAGTATACTGGGCATTGTACTTTATACACACGCCCTTCTTCTTCCCTTTCCACTACTATCACCATGCTGACTACAGTAGAAGTTGCTGCAATGTATAGCATCATGTCTTCGTCTTTCTTTGGAGGTGTGAGGACTGGTGAGGAGGTGAGGTATGCCTTAAGTTTCTTGAAAGCTTCATTGGCTTCTTCCGTCCACTCAAACTTGTCTGTCTTCTTTAGTAGTTTAAAGAAAGGCAACCCTTTTTTGCCAAGTCTTGATATGAAATGGTTGAGTGCCGCCATGCAGCCTGTTAGTTTTTGTACATCTTTGACGCTTCGAGGAGGGCCCATCTCTGTTATGGCTCGAATTTGCTTGGTGCTTGCTTCTATTCCGCGATGGCTGACCAAGAATCCGAGTAGTTGTCCTGAAGGAACTCTGAATACACACTTGTTTGGGTTCAATTTCCACCTCCACCTTTTCAGATTCTCAAAGGTTTGTTTTAAGTCTTCAATCAGTGTATCCGGGTTCTTTGTTTTTACAACCATGTCAGCCACATATGCTTCTACGTTTTTGCCGATCTGATCACCAAGGCATGTTTGGATGGCTCTTTGGTAAGTGGATCCAGCATTCTTAAGTCCAAACGACATGGTCCTATAGCAGTAGGCGCCGAATGGAGTGATGAAAGATGTCTTGCTTTGGTCCTATTCTTTTAATGCGATCTGGTGATATCCGGAATAGCAATCAAGAAAGGATAATAGGGCGGATCCTGCTGTTGAATCAACTATCTGATCAATGCGTGGTAGCCCAAACGGATCCTTTGGGCAGTGTTTGTTGAGATCTGTGTAGTCAACACACATGCGCCACTCGTCCGTGTTCTTTTTCTATACCAGAACTGGATTTGCTAGCCAATCTGGATGGAAGATTTCCCTGATGAATCCAGCTATCATTAGTTTTGTAATTTCATTTTTTATTGCTGCCTTCTTGTTGGGGGAGAATCGTCATAGTCGTTGCTTCATAGGCTTGGAGCCTTCATTGACATCAATTTTGTGCTCAGCCAACTCTCTTGGGACCCCTGGCATGTCGGCCGGCTTCCAGGCGAAGATATCCTTGTTGTCCCGAAGAAAGTTGGTGAGTGCGAGTTCCTATTTTACTAATAGGTGGGCACTGATGGTTGCTGTTTTTGAGGGATCACCGATGCCTAGGTCGATCTGCTTGACGTCGGCTTCTTTTGGTGGTGCTAGGATGCTTGGTCTTTTAGCCGGTATCTCCAGTTCTTCTTGGCTTATTTCTGTGGCGATAATGGCTATTTCTTTTCTTCCATCGTTTGCTTGTGCTCTTGCTGCAATTTGAATAGCCTGAACATCATAGTCAAATGCTCACTTTAAATCACTCTGAAGAGAAAGAACACCGTTAGGCCCTGGCATCTTAAGCAACAGGTATGGATAATGCGGTATTGCCATGAATTTTGCTAGTGCCGGGCGCCCGAGGATTGCGTGATATGATGAATCGAAGTCTGCGACTTCAAACTTGATGAACTCTGTACGGTAGTTTGAGGGAGTTCCAAAGGTAACCGGTAGAGTGATTTGTCTAAGTGGCATTGCTGCCTTGCCGGGTACTATGCCATAAAAAGGTGTGCTTGTTGGTGTGATCATCCCAGCGAGTTGTAGTCCCATCTTCCTTAGAGTTTCTGAAAAAATAATGTTGAGTCCGGCTCCTCCGTCAATTAGTACTTTCGTAACAGTCATACCGGCAATGGTTGGATCTAGAACCAGTGGGTAATGGCCTATGTTTCCTATGCTAGTCCATTGGTCTTCTCTTGAAAATTGGATTGGATATTCTGACCAATTGAGATATCTTGGTGTAGCAGGTTCTGCTGCCATGATGGTTTGTAATGCTAGTTTTTCTTGATGTTTGCTTCTGGAGTCTGGAACCCCGGCAAAGATTACTGCCACCGTCCCTCTGGATTTTCGGAATCCCTTGTCTTCATAGTTGTCTCCTTCTTTTTTTTGATTGTCTTCTTTATTGTTTCCCTTGCTATCTTTTTTAGTGTATCTTTCGTTGAAGGTGTAGCAATTTCCGATGGTGTGCTTTCCGTTGGGGTGCAAGGGGCAACGTACATTCTCAATGTCATCATATCTTCTGGGCTTGGTAAATTTCTTTGATTTGTCAGCCATTGCTACTGTGTTGTCTGGACCTCACTTTCTCTCCTGATGTCTATTGCTTCGAGGATTTTGCCTGTCCGGGTTGTCTCTGTTGTTTCTATCTAGGAATCTTTCTCTTGTTTTTTCCTCTGCGGTAATCATCTTTTCCACTGTCCGTCTGAATTCTTCATTGTTTCTTGGGTTTTCTTTGCAGAAGTCTTGAAATTGCTACCTGGCTACGATTTCGTGTGAGAAAGCTTTGATTACTTCTCTTTGGGTGATGTCATGTACTTGAGCTCGTAGTTCGCCAAATCATCGATAGTAATTTCTTAGACTTTCCCCTCCCTTCTGCTTGAGTCCTTTTATTTCTGCGTGGGTGATTGGATGTGTAATAATTCCCACGAAATTTTCACAAAAAGCTCTTTGTAAGTCTTCCCAATTTCTGATTGATCCTAGATTCAATTTGTCGAACCATTGAAGTGGCATGGTTTCCAGGGCCATGGGAAAGAACAAGGTTTTGATGTCATCGTCTCCTCCGGCTAATTCAATCGATTGTGAGTAAATCCTGAGCCATTGCTTTGGTTCGGTCTTGCCACCGTACTTGGAGTGGTTGGACGGTTTGAACTTGTGAGGTAGTCGTATTGAAGCAAGTCTGTTTGCAAAATAGGGGAATCTATCATGAGTTCTGGCTTCTGTATATTCTGATTCTACGCCCCCTTCTTGCCAACTATCGTCTTGGTGAGAGTAGTTTTGTGTGGCTGTCCGAGTAGGTGCTCTGCTTCTGGCCTTTGTTGGTTGCTCGACTTGGTTGTTTTGACTGTGATTTCTTTGGCTCTCTCTGTTGTGACTTCCACTTGGTCCAAGTCTTTTGAAAGCGGACTTCCTTTGATTTTGATCTTCCTATTCATGAGATGTTGCCCTTCCATCGTTTGTTCTAAAGACTGTTGATCGGAGAAAGTCTCGGAGCTGTTCTTGTTTTTCATTGGGATATGAGGTCGCCCTGAGTTCTTCTAGTGCTTCTTGGATCTTATCATAGGATGTATTCGCTGCTCGTCCTTCTTCGACCTCTCGTTCTGATTTCCTTCTATTGTACTCGGCTCGGTCTGATTCATATTTGATCCAAGTGTCCTTACGCTGCTTAGCACGGCGTTGATGTCCTTGTTTCAATTTATTCTTTCTTTCTCTCGCTTGCCTTTGACTTTCAATCTCACCATCGTGCCCCTAGATAAATGGTGATACGTTGGATTCGGATTCATCTGAAGACCTTACGTTGGGTGCTTCTGGGGGGATCAATGGTGATCGAGGATGGTGAATCATCAATACTTCTCTAGCGTGAGTTGTTCTGTCATCGTCGTTGATTTCTGTACAGCCAGAGCTGTTGATAACTTCAGTAGAGGTTTCAAGGTCATAGATCGAATCTCCTTCTTGGTAGGGTAGAATTGTTGTTGTCATATCATCGACTAGTTAGGTGTCGTCATCCTCAGGAACGGTACCTAGCCAGTGAACGATGTAGTCTTGAGATGTTATAGTTAAAACGAGACCTTCCTGGGCTCCTTTTAGTGGCATTCTAAGCACGGGATAGGTGGATCCTTTGTGCCATGTCTGATAAGGTGTTGCCATGTTGTGGAGTCCGAACGGAAGAGGACCCGACTTCTTTGAAGTACTTTTAGTGAACTCCGAGTAGTATTCTTGATATGTTGATGTCATGTTCTGGAGCTTTGTCAGAAAAGAACTCGGTTTTCTGAAAGAACTCAGATAAGACTTCATCTCAGAAGCGGAAATTGAGTTCGAATTGGATGCGTGAAGTTGCGGAATCCGAGTTGGATTGGAAACCGCGAGCTGCGCGAATCTTCCAACAAGCTAATCTATCGTTGTCGTCGAACTGAAAGAGTCCTGATGATGATCTGAATCTTCAAGGAGATGGCCTTGGAGCTTGCCATCGTCGCCTGCCTCGCAGATCCATGAACCGAAGATGAAGATTGATCCCTTCGAAAAGATCATGTTGTCGAGGTCCATCGAGCTCTCAGATGCAAAATCGCTGAAAGCCCCTACCTGGCGCGCCAGCTATCGATGTTTGACCACCGATAGCCTGCCATGGGGGTACCTAGGGCAGTATTGTTCGGGCTTCAGCGTATGTGGAACTCGATGGTTAATGCAAGAGATAGTCGATTTATCCTGGTTCGGACCCTCGATCTATGATCGAGTAATAGCCCTACATCCAGTCGACGTTAGCCTTTGCGTTGGATTGATCATAAAGTGTTGTGTTGTACAATTGTTGTCTTGAACTGTAGCCTCCCGCTCCAAGGAACCCTGCCCTCCTTTATATAGTCAGGAGGCCAGAGTCCTAGTCGGTTTACAATGAGAGTTCCTAGTAGGATTATAGAGTAATACTGCTACTAAGATTACATGAGAAGAATCCTAGTTAGACTAGATCTTCTCTCTTCCTTACGGGGTATCCTATGGGTCCCGCATCGACATCTAGTTCTAGTGAAGATTTATTAGATGTTTCTGCATCAGAATCGGAATTAGTGGGTGATGACACCAAATCCTTAAATTTTGGGAAGACATTGATGGATGATAAAGAATTGGACTGGATGGTTGCTAATAGGATGGTTGAAAGGGCTTCCGTTCGGATGCCTAAAGGTGAAACAATTCCAAAGCTGAAGTTTCACGAATGTATTGTTTTTCGTGATCAGTTTTCTTCTGGACTTCGTATGCCTTGTTAGGATTTTATTGAAGAAATTTTGAAGGCATATAATATTGAGATGCATCATTTGACTCCGAATGGGATTGCAAAGATTGCACTTTTTATCTGGGTAGTGAAGTCCCAAGATGTGAATTTGGATACTAGAGCTTTTTGTTCTCTCCATGAGATGCATACTCAGTTTAGGAATAAAATTGTGGAGGGGAAGAATGTTATCAAGTATTTTGGCTGCTATAGCTTTAAGCCCGCTCGTGGTGCCAAGCAAATTGCACCAGCTTCTAAGAACAAGTGGGTTGAGAATTGGTATCGGTATTGGTTTTATCATTCCGTCCCACTAGTTGAAGAAAGGAATGATTCAAATAAGATAGTGAGGCGATATTCTTTGGCCACGAAGATGGCAAAAAATACTTTTGATTGTAAGCTTGACTTCGCTAGTACAAAGAATTCTAGGACTTGTGAAAAGGATTATAAGTTGGCTACTAACTTGCAAAGTGCCCGTGATCTTTGTGAGGAATACATTGTAGCTCATGTGTGGCCCCTCAGAAAGGGCTGGAGCTTTATTCGCTTTCATAAGAAAGTTGTGAGGGGAAAAGATTATATGTATCCTGACAAAGAAGCTTTTCGTCCGAAGAAGTATTCAAGAGATGAAGATTTTGTCTCTGTTGTTGAATTGAAGATAGTTGAAATTCTAGGCATGTTTTTGAAGAAGGAGAAGGATCTTATGGACAAGATTTTGGGGGAAAGATTACAAGCGTCTAAATAGGGTTTTTGAAATTGCACAGATCAAATACGGTGAGAGATCTCCGCCGACGTATACTCGTGTAGCGAAGCTAAGCATAGAAAATGTCATGAAGAAGAAAAGGGCTGGAGGTCAACTTACTAAAAAGGTTAGCAAGAAAAAGAAGGTTTCTGTTTCTTTTGATTCAGAAAGAATTGAAGAGGATGAAGTGGGCTTGGGTCTCAATGTTGATAATTAGGAGGTTCTTAGTCAGCTGGCTTGTGATGATGAGGTGAGAATGATTAGTTTAGTTTTTAATTCTAGTGGTTTGACTCCTCCAATGTTGACTTCGCTTGGTGACTATTTCTAGAATTTGGGGGCCACTTTGCATTCTAGTGAGAATGTTGGTGAGGCTAGCTTAACTTTGCCTTAGAAAAATATTGGCGAAGACACTTTGCCTTGTTTCTCGGTTAATCCGGCTTCATCTCCTGTCCTTGGTGCTAGCGCTGCTGCTGATGCAACCACTACTATTGATGTGCAAATGGAAGAAGGTGAGATTGTAACTATAGCTTCGCAGGAGCTTGTAGGGCCATCTTATCAAAGATTTGTTGCTGAAACTCCGCAAGAAACTGCAGGAGATGTTGGTGCTAATGTTCATGTTGCCTCACCCCCCAAGTTGAAATGCAAGATAGTGATTTAGGAGGTGGCCCTGCGGAGACTGACGTTGATAAGGCTAAGGCTCGCAAGGGTAAGGGTACTACTACTCTTAACCTTGATTTTGATGAGTCTGACGATGATGTTTTTGATGAAGAAGCTCAGAATGCTCGAGTTTCTTGTCTTACTGAATCTACCATTAATGTCAATACTGGTGAAAAAGTTTTGTGTCAACTTGAGAAGGGTGTTTCCACAAGTAAGTTTTTGCCTTTTGTTTTTTATATTCTTATTCTTCTTTTTTTGACTTTGCTTCATAATATATATATATATATATATTTAACTTCGCTGTTGTTTTTTCAGAGGAATTTTTTCTTGATACTTCGTCTCAAAAAGAGACGACCATGGATATTGGAAAGATGAAGGATGTGGTTCTAGAACCTGTTACTCCTGCTGAAGCCTTTGAAACAATTCTTGATGGGGTTGATCCTGAGGCGCATAAGCGCTGTCTAGAGTATTGCCAAGCTCAAGGTGTGAATTTAGACACTTTTAAATTTGCTAGGATTGGCTTGGACAGACTTCGCATTATGCCGAAGAAATCAGAGCTAAAATTGTCAAAGTGCATTGATGATGCCTTCATTGTTCCAAATGCAAAAGCTAAACTTGCTGGAAAATCTTCCTTTGAGTTGGCAGATGCTAGTGTCACCATGATTTATAAGGTACATGAGTTTCTTTTTGTTTTTGTATGTTGATTTGTTTTTGTAACTTGATATTTTTGTTGTGTTGTATTTTTTGTAGAGTGCTATTTTGCAATGGAGTTTTGCATAAATCTCTTGAAGAAGAAGCTAAGAATGCAACCCTTCATGAAAAAGGCTTGCTTGAGGAGATTAAATCTTTGAAATTTCAACTTGCTGCTAAAGAAAAAGAAAGAGTTGAAACTGTTGATACTCTTCACTTTATGGAGACAAGATGCATTTCAATGGAAGCGAAGCTTGAAGGAAAGACTGAAGATTTTGAAAATTTGAAAAAAGATTATGAGAAGATTGAGTGAGAGAAGATGTATCTTGAGAAGAAAGCAGCCGAGAAGGATCAATGTTTTCATGAAAAATGCAATTGCTTATGGGGGCTTTGTAGAAATTGTTATGACAAGTTTGGCGCGAAGCCTGAAGATGCTTGTTGGGAGCTAGGGGAGTTTGATCCTTTCTTTGGTTGGCTCTGTCATCAAAATGAAGACTTGTCTAGTGCTTACAAACTACTATAGATTTGAGTTGTATGTATGCAACAAGGGCTCTTTTTCATTTGATGAAAGAGGCCAATGATCCATTGTACGAGCAGCTGCTTGACAAGAACTATAAGTTTCCTTCAGTGGATTCACTTAACAAAGTTTCTTCAAGGACTCAAATTCTTTGCAAAAAGTATTTTTATGAGTATTGGAATCGAGGTGGCCGTGAGCACACTTTTATGAAGGCGAAGAAGATGGAAAAAATTAGATTTGGAAAATTTTCCTCTTTTGTTTTATTTCTGTCTCTTTTTTTTCTTAATATTTTGTTTCTTTTTGCAGCAGCTCGAGTAAGAGATTGGTACTGGTGAAAAGTTGCAGAGGGTGCAAGATAAGAGAGATGCGGAGAATGCCAGAGATGATGATGTTGGTGATCATTCAGTTTAGTTGTCTTCGTAGTTTAGATTTTAGATTTTAAGTTGATGGGTGAATTTTAAAGGATGTTTGATGTTTTGTAAATATTGAACAGGCAAGATGGAGTTAATTGTAACACCCCTGGTGTTAGGCTTGCATGATTGCACTTGCATTCCATGAACATGAGCATCATTCATCCATTCATGAGCTTATTTTACATGAAACATGTTATCGAAACATTGCAACATATTGTATATTTCATGAGTGTTGTTTTTGTTTATGAAATGATTAGTGTGCAACATGTGCAACTTACTTTAGTGGAACCTAGCTAGTTAGTACGATACAACAAGATCATGAAACATGTGAAACATGACCATGAAACAAATGTAACATTTCAATTGTTTTTCATCGTTTCAGTGCATTCTATGCTTGATTCTTGTGTGACCAATATGTGGTATGGCTAAATATATTGTTAAACGTCTTAGCTATGCTTAGAAAGTCATTAGGAACAATGTTCATGTTGACCATTTTGCCTAATTAAGTTTTCAAATAATGGTTTGACTTGTTTTGACTCCTAAACTCTTTAGTTTGACTGTTTAAAAAGTATAACTTAGAGTCTATGCATGTCTGAGCAACCTAAAGCAAAGTTGTAGCAAATTTTATAAGGATCAAAAGTTGTTTTATGACCAACTCATGAAAATGTGCACAACATGCTCTAATTGGTCCCACAAGTCTGATTTGTGGTGCTGACTCAACACTTAGAATTTTCTAAGTCAGAAATCAAATTCCAGTTTCAAATACTCAACTTTGGCTTGATATAACTTGTGATCCAGTGAGAATTAGGTCTTGGTCCTTTAACATGATTTGTAGCTGGTATTTAGAGCTATGAATTTCATTTATACTGTTTTCGCTGACATCCAACGGTTTAGGAGTTAATGGCCGGTGAAAACTCGCTGTCAGTCGCGTTGGTTAGCTGAATCAGCCGCTACAGTGCCGACCGGTTTAGAGAAGCACCGCCGCGTGGATGCCGCGCGTTGCCGGTCGCCTGATCGCGCTGGCCACGCGCCATGGGCTTCCTGACGCTGCTGGCCGAGTCTTGAGCACCCCGCACGCCTGCCCGACCAAGTCGCCTGCTTCATTTGCATTTCTTCGCCTCCCACCGCGCGCAGCAATAGAGCCGCTACAGCTCCACCGTTGCCGGCCAACCTTCGCCCTCGCCTAGCTCCCGTGTCTCTGCAAAAACACGTTGCCCAGTTCACCTAGAGCCTCGCCGTGATCCCCTCTACCACCTCCACCGTTCAATCGAGTCAGTTGAGTCAGGGTAAGCATGTATTCGTCGTTTCTTCGCCGCCGCCTCCATGGCCGCGCCTCGCCGGAGCGGAGCTCACCGCGGCCAACCACCACCTATCCCTTCTCATCATCCGTTCTCTGCTTGGTTAGCACCGTAGTAGCCTAGTGAAGCTCGTACCGAGCTGGGTTGGGGCAATGCGAGCTTCACCGTCGCCGGAGTGCTGCAACAACCTCGCCGCCGTCCACTATTGCCGATGCCGTCGTAGCTAGGGTTTGGTAGCGATTGTGGGAAGGGCATAGATCGACGCGGTTCATCACGTAGAGCACGTCGGTGCCACCGGTTTCATCGGGGGAGCCATCGTCGGCGAGCTCGACCATCGCCGCGCCGTCGCGTGCTATCTCCCCTGTTCTGTGTCGATGACAGGCGGGCCCGGCTGACACGCGGGTCCCGCATGTCAGTCGCCGAGCCGAAGGTGGGAGCCAGACCTGGGCTGCGCTAAGTTTTGGGCTACCGTGACCTTCGGGCCGGCCCAGCCGTAGATTTAGGTTTTCCTTTTTGTTTTGTTTATTTGTTTTTCACAGATTTGTGTATAGATTCAAAAATGTGTAACCCCAGTTTGGTAGATCCAAATGTTATGGTTCCAATTTTGTTGAGTTCCTAGTAATGTCTAGTATTTAAGAAAAATATAACATCAGCACTTATAGTATAATTTTTGGATGAATTAAATAGGAACTTGAAATGTGTTTTTAGATGCATGCAAACTTGTTTGAATTTTATCTTGAGTTTTTGTGGTCAAAAATTATGAAATTTTGTGGGTATGCTAGTCTTGCTTAGTAGAAGCTCTGGTAAAAATTTGAGAGTCATTGCATGTATGGTTTTTGAGTTATAGATTTTCCTTTTATCATTGAGTAATACTTGTGTGAATTTTCATAATTTTTCTATAGATCCAGTAAAGGTAAAATTTGGTGAGTGCTATTCTTATGCTATAATGATACTAGGAAAAATGTGAAATCTGTCTCTTGACACTTTTAACTAAGGTTTCCTATTTATGCCTTTTTAAGCAATTATGCCTTGTCATATTTGAGTAGGCTATTTTACTTATCTAAATGTCATGAAAATTTTATGGTAGTCTACTTAGAGTAGGACTATGCTACTGTAATTTTCTCAGATTTTTATGAGCACTAGAAATACATGTTGCTATGTAGCCCTAGTTAAAATGAAATAAAATAATCTTCTTCAATGCGAGTTTAGTTGATAATGTTCGCTTTGGTGTATCCTTGAAGCATCTTAATTTGCTGTGGTGATTTGGCATGTTAGTACAATGGTGGTCATAGTAGATAATAGTACATGTTCTTGGATGATGTTGACTACCTTGTAGAAGAGCTTTGCTATGACCTATACCTGCTCCTCTACATTTCATGCATCAAAATCATTACATGTCATCTCTCCGATGCACCTCTGCATTAGCACTTATGCATCTGCATCATACAGGATCACAGGAGGATTTACAAGTAGCAGTTCAGGAAGAGCAGACCGGGACCGATCCACAAGAAGTCCAGGCACCGGAGGTGCCAGAGGAAGAGGAGCAAGGAGAGGACTTGTCGGAGTGCGTGGATCACCAACCTAGTTCGTTCGAACGAGGCAAGCCCCGGAGCATTCTAAGTCTCCTACTTTACGAAAGCAATTCTTCCTATATATATGAGTTTACATATTGTGCATTAAGTTGTAGGAGTTGATTGAAACCGTTGATGCATTTATTACTATCCTTGCCTACCTTATTACCTTTTCCCTGTTAGGTCAGGATCGAATAACTACTTAGCCTTGCTTAGACCGGTAGCGATCGATGATACTCAATCACCTACATTATGGGTGGTTACTGGAAGAAATTGGCTATGGAAAGAATGATATCCTGGATTATAACCATATGTGATGGAAAACTAGAGACCGGACGGAAAAGTTGGAGGCAACCAGACAGAGTTCTGGGGTGCTGTTAGTTTCCGTCTGTGTCGATTAAGGACCAATCGTTGCTTGTCCCTCTTGTCATGTTGAACGCATGCCTCACATTTAGCTGGCCGAATAAAGTACCTTTTGACCGCGAAGCTAGTGGCACATTTCGGGCCGGGATCTACACGAGTGCGCGTATTGGTGCTGAAGGGGGTATGACAGGGGCGCGAAGAGTGAGTCCAAGGGCAGGTGCGACCTGATTCCTGGCAGTCGGGCGGTCCCTGGGTACTACGGCTCCAGATTGTCCCGCGGCTATCTGGAAAGTGTCATTGGTGATCTATAGCTCACTTGATCGGTGGGTGTGGTTTGTGTGAGGAATAAATCACCAGCTGGTTAGGAATCGATTCGAATCGCCATCGCTCCTGGATAGTGAGCACTTGACTCGAGCTACGGCATCGTAGTAATTATTATGGAACAATGATGGTTATCTAGATGGTATGGACATGCTAAAGCTAAATTGGTAACTGGATGTTAATGGTTAATCATGTGATTGCTATAGTACAGGTGCTTACCTAGATGAATAGGTTATAATAAAGATGATGCAAAGTATCTAAAATGATGTTTTCAGGATAGCTAGTCCACTAAAGAAAGCCTTGCATAATCCTTGGTGTCATTTTATTGTGGTTTAAGACGGGTAAGTCTAGCTGAGTACCTTCTCGTACTCAGGGCATTGTTCCCATTGTTGTTGCAGATGGTCAAATGTACTATGGCTATTGCATTAACTGCCTGTATCTGGCGATGGGTGACAACTAGGACCAAGGGCAAATGGTCACTCCGTATCTCTCACCTGATGCTTTTGTGGAGATGACTACCTACTGGCACTATATCTGAACTTAAAAGTGGGTGTGTGGCTTTAAAACTATTTACTTCCGCTATTTCAGTTGAACTCGGTTTGTAATAACTTTATATTCTAAACTCTGATGTATCCACTGTCATTGTGAACTTTATGTAACGTGTGACGGTATTTGCTAAACTTGTACGATCTTGGTTTGTATGTCGATTGGTTTGAAATCCTTCGTGGTTTCACGGACTACCGGGTTATACGGGTTTAAGTTTGCCAAATTATCTGCTTCGGTGGAAGATTTTCTTACTTAATCTCATATAATTGGTCGGTTCTGTTACATTAATGTTATGCCGTTGTTAATGTGTAAGGACAACTTTGTCATTGAACCTTCGATGTGGTTGGAGTATGAAACCAACGAGGTGAATCATACATTTGTTACATTTGTTGAATGTAAGCTAACGTAAACGTTATATTGTGAAGTTTTGACTTTTGCCGTAATGATTTTTTTGCTGATGGTGTATGTTGTTTTAGATTTTGAATGTAAAAATCTTATTGCTGAAAACAAAAGACCTTGTTTGCCACAGATTCTTGACTTTAGCAAATTCTCTCAGGTAGTTGCTGGCTCTCCTTTTTTCTCATAAGGTTTGTATTGGATATGGAATATTTTGATATTTTTATTTTTCCCAGCCATCATATTTAAGTGCTTCACCAAGCTTTGTTTCTAAAGATTTTCTGTGCTCAGAAGTTGATCGAGTGCTGGACAAAGTTATTGAAGACTTAATTAGTGATACTACAACTATTGTAGCTTCAGAAAGTGATTGACTGTGACTTTCGATGTACAGTTTGCTTCCCTGTGTTGTAATTTGTAATAAATGATTTTGTTTTGTAATATTTGAAGTTTCTAAATTTTCTTTTATATTGATGTGTAATGTTTCATGAAGGTAATGCGTAGACTTCGCTTAAAAGTTATGATTCATCTTGGTGAATTTTGAAAACACCGTCCCCTCAATTTTTTGTGAAGGCAACGCGTAGACTTCGCTTAGAAGTCATAATTCACCTTAGTGAATTTTGAAAAACGTTGTCCCCTCACTTTTTTTATGAAGGCAACGCATAGACTTCGCTTAGAAGTCATAATTCATCTTAGTGAATTTTAAAAAATGCCGTCCCCTCACTTTTTTTTCCAAAGGCAACGCGTAGACTTCGCTTAGAAGTCATAATTCACTTTAGTGAATTTTGAAAAATGCCGTCCCCTTACTTTTTTTTCCAAAGGCAACGTGTAGACTTCGCTTAGAAGTCATAATTCGCCTTAGTGAATTTTGAAAAACATCGTCCCCTCACCTTTTTTGCGAAGGTGACGCGTAGACTTCGCTTAGATTTGAAAAATCCCATCCCCTCACTTTTTTGCGAAGGCAATGCATAGACTTCACTTAGAAGTTATCATTCACCTTAGTGAATTTAGAAAAACGCGGTCCCCTCACTTTTTTGCGAAGGCAATGCATAGACTTCGCTTAGAAGTCATAATTCACCTTAGTGAATTTTGAAAAGTTAAAAGTAAATAGAATATTTCTTTAGATAGGTTAGCATTTTTTTGCTTGTTCGAAAAATGATGCTACCTATTTTTAGTTTTGTCTTAGCCGATATTTGAGTATATTTTAAGTATACTCTTTGGTTTTGTGGGTTTTGCTATACTCCAAGACTTAGGGGAATAGTTTCTCATTTATATTTGATGAGAATTTACAATAGAAACTACCTCGTTAAAAAACCACTCACCCTATGAAGCGCTTCCCCTAAGTGGAAAAAGAGTGCAGGTCATTTATATTTGAATTGAAACTTCATAATGTAAAAACAACTTGTCTACTTCTAAGCTAGAACTTAAAGAAATGAAAATCTAAGGATAATATCTTTGTAGAGCTTCAATGTTCTAGGTGTGGTCAATTTCTTCTCCATTCATATTTGCCAGGTGAAATGCCCCTAGTTTGTTTGTTCTTGTGATGAGGTATGACCCTTCCCATTTTTATTGAAACTTTCCAATTGTATCTTCATTTCTTTTCCTTTTTAGAACAAAGTCTCCGGGTGATATTGCCTTGGCTCTACCTTCTTGTTGTACCAATTCTTTGTTTCTTTCTGGTATTTCTTGAGGTTCTGAATTTCTTTCATTCTTTCTTCTTTGAGCAAATCTTTGCTTGTTACCTGCTCTTCTTCCTCAATTATTTGAACGTTTGTTCTTGGACCTTCAAATTTTATTTCTTCGGGTGACATTGCTTCTTCTCCATACAACAACTTGAATGGTGTAAAATTTGTTGACCTTGATACTGTTGTATTATGAGCCCAGACAACTTTTGGTAGTTAATCGACCCATTTTCCCTTAGAAAGCCCCACTAGGCACTTTGAAATTCCGGTGCATATGATTCCATTTGCTCCTTCGATTGCACCATTTGACTATGGGTGTATGACTAAGGTAAAACATAGTTGGATTCCCATGTTTTGACAATAGTTTCCAAAATCTTGAGTATCAAATTGAGTTCCATTGTCTATTGTAATGTGTCTTGGAACTCCGAAGCAACATACGATGTTCTGCCATAAGAATTTCTTCATTGTGACGGATGACATATTTGTTACTGGCTTGGCTTCAATCCACTTTGTGAAATATTCTACTTCGACAACTGCATATTGGAAATTTCCTTAAGCTAGAGGCAGCTTGCCTATTATGTTAATTCCCCATCTTGCAAGTGGCCAAGTTGGTTCTATTATTTGTAGATTTGTTGCTGGAGCTTTTATCTTGCTAGCAGACATTTGACAATTGTGACAAGACTTGACTATTTCTTTGCTGTCACTTTGGGCCGAGGGCCAATAAAATCCTTGTCGAAATGCTTTCCCTGCCATGGCTCTTACGCCTGGGTGTGTGCCACAAATTCCTTCGTGTATTTCTAATACCAATTCTTTTCCTTCTTCTGCTGATATGCATTTGAGAAGTGGCTCACTAATTCCTTGCTTGTACAACTGATTGTTGATGATTTTGTAATTCCTTGTCTTGTGTTTCATTCTGACTTCATTAAGTTCATCTTCTGGTTCATAGTGTCCGCAAAGATATGCCATGATTGGTGCTCTCCAGTCTTCGCTTTGTATTATATGAACTTCTCTTAGAACTTCTTGCTTTGTCTTGATAGAGGCATGAGTTAAGACTTGGAAGAAGACATCTTGAGGCAAACTTGTATTTTGAGCTGCAGCCTTTGCTATTTTGTCATGAAAGGATCTAACAATGCCTAGAGGGGGGGTGAATAGGCATATCTAAAAATTTATTATAAATGCTAAGTTCAAATTTGTCAGCCACTGTCGGAAGTCCCAAAAGTTTGGGTCAGAACTCCCGACGTCGTCAGAAGTTACAGCACAAACTGCCAGAAGTCTTGACGCCTATGAGAACTACAAAAGTAGTGCCAAATTTAACTCTATGGATAAATAATCTTACAACCCCACTTCCTAGTGGTTCGATGAAGATGTTGGATCACTCTCTTGACACCGAAATGCCTCCAAATCATAGATCGAGTCCAAACCCTAAAATAAAGCTTAGGAGAGGGAGAAAAACAAATACAAGTAATTTCGAGCAAATCACAACAACAACAAGCACACGGGACATAAGAATTTATCCCGAGGTTTGGCAACCATACAAAGGAGCTCCTACGTCCTCGTTGTTGAGGTGACCACAAAGGCCAGAGTCTCTTTCACCTCCTTGCCTCTCTCAAGGCGACCACAAAGGTCACTTGAGCTTTCCACTAAGAAATCAAGGGTAATACAAACTTCCCAAGGATCTTCCACAAGATGGAAGCTCTTGGGTGACATCTAGCCAGCTAGGGGCAAAGCCCCAAGATTAATAGATGCAAATCCAACCGGCTTGATGAAGAAATCAAGTGCTCAAACTTGCCAAAGAGATTTTCTCACTCAATATCCACTCTCCTATCACTCAAATCCTTGGGGGAATCGAAGTTAGGAGCAAAGGGGAGAGGAGAGGGGAGCCTTGAATGCTTGAGAGCTGTTTTGGCCATGAGTAGGTTACAATGAATGAGTGAGTAACGGTTAGAAGAGAGGAGAGGGCTATTTATACTCATAGTAGAAATCTAACCGTTTAGATCTACGTCGAAAGTTTCGACGCAGATCACAGGACTTCTGACCTCTATAGAAAACACTATTCATAGCTAGGTCAAAGTCACTATGAGCAGGTCAATGTCGGAACTCTCGGCGTACATCAGGACTTCCGACGGTCGGGACTTCCGACGCCAAAAGCTACAATATTCTACGTGCTCATGAAGTGCTAGAGTGTCTCTCTTTTGATTTTATGTTTATACTTGAGCACTCTATCTTCCTCAAACCACCTAAACTTTCATCCCTCTTTATAGTACGGGCGAACCTAAACCCAAAAAGAGAAATGTAAACTTTGAAGATCCACTTTGAGTTCATCCAGCTTTTATACTTCAAGAATTGAGGGATACCATTTCATCTTAGAGCCACTCTTTAAAACTTTTTAGGGACTAAAGCAACAATGTATCTCATTAAGTTCTCATTAGTCCCTAATTTGGATGTCATCAATACACCGAAACCCACATAGGGGGCAAATGCACTTTCAATCTCCCCCTTTTTGGTAATTGATGACAACCAACTTAGGCTTTTATATGAGTGAAAGAATTTAAAGCTTTTGAACCCCAACATTTATAAAGAGCTCTCCCTTAATATATGCAATGAATTTGAATTTCAATGATGATCATTTGTCCATCATTTGCATATATCAATACACAAAAGCTCTCCCTAAATTTTATAATTCATGGGGTGCAACAAGTGTATGTGAACAAGTATATATCCATGAAAAAGACATGCAATATGACATGTTATATTCACACAACAAGTAAAAGAGAATATGATGGCCAAGATCTCAAAGTGAAACTTGAACAACACATGGACATAAAAAATAACAACCATCAACACAAGTAAACACAAGCACAATCTAATAGATAAGTATTACTTGTCCTACAATCATCCATCATACACACATATATAGTTGTCCATCACATAGTGCCATCACACGACATAGTTAATACAAGCTAAAAGTTTTAAAGTCTCACAAGCCAACTAACTTATTATATGATAATCAAAGCCTAACACTCCCCCTTTGTCAACAAGTGCCAAAAGGGGTAGGCCGCATGGGAGAAATGACTACTCGTCCTTGTAGTCCTCCTCATCATCATGGTCACCATCATCACCATCATCGTCGTCGTCATCATCGTCTTCCTCGATGTAATCTTCATCCGTAGCAATGGCCTTACTCTTGCCATGAGGGCGAGAAGAAGCATCATCCATGTATGCCACACAAGCCTCATCATGGAGCGCCAGAGGATCATGGGGAGGCACAAAAGGCAGCAGTGGTGAAGACTCAATACCGGCTTGCTGTTCCAAATGATAGAGCCTCTCTTGCATGTCATGCTCATGTTGAGCACTAGCATAGCATTGTCCAAACATGCAGGTCATGAGAAACTTGAACTTGCTAGGATTCTTAGTCGAGGAGGAAGAAGTGAGTGGCTCAGCACTAGAAGCCAGAGAAGCAGCGGGAGGTGAAGCACCACGACGAGAGCGAGAGCCCAAAGCACCTTTGCCTTTGCCTTTTTTAGCTTTCTTCTTAAGTTCCCTTACAGCCGTAATAGATCTTATTGGAAATCTTGAGAAGCTTATGAGTGGAAACTATGGTAGAACCGCCTAATCTAATGCCTCCTAGGACTACTTATCTTCCATTAGGCACTAAGTACTCAAGAGAGAACACTAAACTACGCAGTCCCATCGAGCACACCCCAAAAAAGAACTCGAAAATCCATATTTTTCCATCAGGATCATAAATGAGAGAATATAGCTTACAACATTCTTAAGTCATTTCTTACATCACTTTATTATAGTAACAGAATATTACCTCAATTGATTATAACAGCAGAATATAACAATGTTATCAGAGTTATAGAGAAAGCAAAGATTAATTTAATGACATGATGGAGCATTAACATAGTGGACATTTATATACAAGAGATGCTAGCAGATTTTTATATCTTTTCTTATAAAAACCTTTAATGAGGGTTAAAAATAAGGGGCTCTTGCGTTTGTACCCTTGTTTTGTATCAAAATTGTGATTCTGCCCCTATTTTTTTTACTTTGTGAATTTACCCCTATGATTTCAAAATGAAGCACCATTTTGCCCCTGCTCCGTCATCTACCCCTAACGGTGTTAAACTTTGTACAAAAGGACATGAATGCCCATGCGATTTTGCCCTTGTTTGTTATGCCTAATTGTGATTTTACCCTAATTTGGAATTAGACTTTTTCCCCTATATGCACATAGCATTTTCCCTGTGGCTTAGAGTCTAAGGCGTGTGGCTAGTCAGAGGTCAGAGCTGACCGGCACTATGCCTGTGCACTGATCTATAGACCTATCCTCTTTCTCCCTTTGGTCTACGAAGACCGAGTCTACAGAGAGAGAAAGAGAGAGGGGGTGGGTCTCTGTACCAATGACAGGCAGGACCCATAAGGTGAAGTGTCACCCGTCCATTGGCCAAGGCGACATGGCCTAGGGCGAACGGCCTTGGTCCATCCTCATCCCCCTATTGGCTCAGTCGTGGGAGAGGCAGAGAGAAAGTGTGAGACGGAGAGAGGAAAGGGAGAGAGAAGGGAGCAAGGCAGAGAGAGAGAGAGAGCGAGCGGAGCAACTATGCGTCGTCGTTGGTCTAGTGGGGTGGAGCAGAGAGGGAGATAGGGTAGAGCAGAGGAAGAGCACAGTGATGGTGGTGGCTTCGGTGAGGGCGGAGAAGGAGAGTGAGCAAGCAAACCGGTGGCGAGAGGTAGAGGTGAGAGAGGGAGCTACGCGCCTGCGCACCCGCAGCACAGCGCGCCCACCGGCCATGCCACGATGCCCACCCAACGGCACCCGCTGGGCCACGAGCTCGCACGGCTGCAGCGCCCGCCGAGCCAGGGCCCTGATGTGGCTGCCGCACCCACTACAGCGCCTGCCTTGCTGCGCCTGCCTAGCTACGCGGCTGCGCACCCACCGCGTAGCGCGCCCACCAGCCATGCCGCGATGCCTGCCCAGCGGCACCCATCGCGCCATGAGCTCACACGGCCACAGTGCCCTCCTAGCCGTGCCCCCATCGCGGCCGCTGCACCCACCGTAGCACCCGCCTTGCTATGCCTGCTATGCCATGAGCCCACCGGCCGTGCCTCCCACATCAATGTCGCGCGCCCTTCCCAATAGGCACCGGTGGACACGGTGCGGATGGGATAACTGTGATAAGGGCATTTCAGTCATTTTGCATCTAATTTTATGTGTTCTATTTTTTTAAATCATTTAATCAGCCACTAAATAATGGACATCCAAACTAGGGGCAAACTGCTCCTTTGTTTCAATATAACAGGGGTAAAATCACAAAGTTGAAAAATAAGGGTAAAATCACAATTGAACTTCTAGACAGGGGCAAAAACACTGTTTTCCCTAAAAATAAACACTACGGTCGTAGCATGAAGGAATCCTCTCTGAGCCCACCAGGAGGTTACAGCACACAAGAGTCAGCTCTAAGTATCCTCCGATCACCTGCAACAGGGGGAATAAAACCGTGAGTACTCGATTGTACTCAACAAGACTTACCCGACAGGAGGAAAATAAAAGACTCCAAGGATATGTAAGGATTATTTGGCTTGTGGGTTATTGCATCTACAGAAGCATGACTAAACGTGCATCCTTATATTCAATTTTATTAGCAGTCATCATTAGTTTATTAACTAACCATTCTATGTAAGCACCTATGCTACTTTCAAGCATGTGGTAAGCAATAAGAACTATTTTATCACCTTTCAAGTTCTGGTTCTTACTACGGTGCTAGACCATAGCCAAGTCATCCCGTCTCACAGAAATGACAATTCACGAACCAATGTATCCTAGCTGGGTACCTAGAAACACATGCCTCGCTTGTACCCTAGGCACAAACAAGACGAACCTACTCCACTCCTGTCAAGGGGTCTAGGTCCCCGTCCAAACTTGGACTCCAAGCCCCCACACTTGAGATCCAGTCTCAGTATGGCGCTTAGACCTCCACCTTTCCCCACCTCCAATTAGTCGGTGAGTGATATCTTTCCTATCTCTCGTGAGTGATAGGTAATCACTTGACTTCTACCGGATTCTATAGCATAGCAATCTTCATGATCCTGACATACTAGTAGGACTCAAAGGATAAGGATATATATATGCAAGTGGTTTTCATTCAACTCCTTAAAACTTAATGCACAAGCACAAGATAAAGTGCAGAATAATAGAGGTTATGCACCGGAGCTTGCCTGGGTAAGATATAACCAAAAGTTAGCATTCCATCATGGTGACACAATCATCAGGCACCATCTTTTCCGCTACTTCGATCGACTCCATGATCCATCGTTGTTCCTATTATGATATACGTGGATGCAACGCAGAGACATAAATAATCAACGACAACTGCAACTCTCAAATACGATTACGCTCCACAAGCTAACGAGATAGCTCTAATAACTAATGTGCTAGGCTATGTATCCATGTTGTCGAATAAGGCGTTGTTTCCTAGAAAATGTTCTAGTTTAAAATCCCAAGGTGTTTAGGCATTTTATTGATTAAAATATATTTTTGAACTAGGGCTCATTTAGCTACGTTAGCAAACTAATTATTATGGAGCTACAAAAATTATAGTGAGCACCCAATAATGTTAGGAATTTACTGTGAAAGTATCAGAGCCAACACTATCATCAATTTATCACAACAATTCCTACAACTTTATATCTTACAATATTAAGCATCTCAAATTAATTAGATAACTCCTGAAAATATTATAAAACTATGTGAACAAAATATACTAGCAGATAGATCATGATTTTAGGAACCTAACAAAATTAGTTTCATAATTTTTGGTTAACTACATAATTCTATATTGAATTTACAAGTTTACCTTAGAAACTAAATTAGAAAATGCTTTAGAAAACAAAAAGGGTCGGTGGTAAGCATTCGGCCCAGCAGCCCAGCGACCCAGGCGCGAGGTGCGGCGGTGCGCGCATTGCGATAGCCTAGCATGGCCCAAGGCCAGAAGAGCCCGCGCACACGACATGAATTACAGAAAAAGGACCCCACCGTTTAGATTAAACATGCACTGCTACGCCGCACTATTTCCTCAGCCTTAAGCTTTGTGAAAACCACCCCCAAAGAAGTCGCCTTCTTACTAAGCTACTCCCCGACGCGTCCGCGTGATGGCGCGGCGGCCGACGATGAACCGTGATTGCCCTTAGCAAAAGGGACCCGTTTAGGCCAACTATAGTACCGACAGCCACCTATGGTTTAGACGGTGACGATGGGCAATGGTGGGATACTAGGAGGTGCCATAGGATACGCTGCGGTGAAAGGCGGTGGTTCGCGGTGATGGCGTAGCTGTTCCACTAAACGAGGAGGGTGGAGAGAAAAAAAAGTGGTGCGTGAGCACCAGTGTCATACCACTAGAGCAGCCGATGCGTTGATGAGGATGGAGAGGCCCTGTGTGGCGCTGGCCACGTGCGAGCAGCGACAGCGGTAGCATTCCGAGAGGGGCATGGTCACGTTAGCTCACCTCCGGTGGGACCTTCAATGAAGCTAAGGCGAGCACCGACACCATGGGTTAAGATGAGTCTACAGCTGACTTGAATTGAACTAAGATCAAGTGTATAGACTTACCCCCAAAACGTGCCATAGTACGGCGGTGAGATGTCCGGCGACGGCAAAACACCAAATTGGTCGACAACAAGGCTCGCCTGCGCCTTGATGTAGGTCGACTGCTAGCGAGCCTCCAATCCTAGCTGCTAGAGCACTAAATTGAGGTGGGGTATCATGAACCATGCGTATAAGCTTGCGAAGCAGCGTGGCTCCATTGGCGGCAAGGCAGATGGGGCAGCGGCTTCTAGGCTCGGACAACCTTGACCATGGCTACGTTAAATGAGCAGGAGCATCCGCATGGTGAGGCTCAAAGGGAGCATGCCATGGGCTACCAAGATGGGACCGCTCGGTCTTGGCAGGGCGCGGACGGTAGTAGTGGAACAACGGTCATGCGGGAAAGGCATTGACACTGCGACAAAGGGTAGCAACGCGACGGAAAAGCAGATGCAGACAGCGAGTCGGCGATAGGTGGATCGAACGGCGAGATGGGTGCCACATTAGTCATGTGGCGGCTATTGCGACATTGGCTTGGCCTGCGCACTGCCTGGCCAGCAGCGTGCACGCGACGGCCACGCCGAAGCAGCCCTACGTCATAGTTCGGGCCCGCGGAGGCAGCCGGCAGCCCGCAAGGCCGACGATGGACATGACCATGGCCAAGAACGGTTAGGTAGTGGCAGTGCACACATGTGGTGACTGTAGACACGGGCCGCGCAACGATGAGCGGTGATGTGCATGGATTTTAAAGCAAAGCAAAAGCTACTGATTAACTCGACTATGGTTCCACCAGTTCCACTAAGCTAGAGCCAAGCATACCAACTATCTAGCAGAGCAATCACCATGACTAGAGAGCAACTAGATAAGTTGCTAAAAGAGTGCCAACATAGATTCATCACTGAAGTACCGGTTCACGAGCAGGACACTAACGACATGGTTCACATATCGTTGCAACGCAGTTTGAGCAATTATTAAGAGGGCAACGTAACATCCAACACCACTACGACCTATACCATGCTCAAGGGCTCACTTAGAGGCAATCAACAATACGAAAACATAAAGCTGGTGTTTAAACAATTTAGTTAGGATTTGAATGCTGAAACTACATTGTCTACTTCCATTTAGTCTTAGAAAGTCAAGAGTTTAGCTTGAACTAAACATCCATTAACACTTTTGCCATAATTTTTAAAATGTCAATACCTTATTAACTTCAGCCAACAAGTATTTCACACAATAGTCCATACTTTATACCAACCCATAGGAGCAAAATATTTAAGCACTCTTTAATTATTTTGCTCAATATAATTCGCTACAAATGGTACTTTAAACATAAATTCAAGTGTTTGCCGACTTAACGAAAAAGGCTTATCTTAATTTCATATTTGATCTTTGAGCTCTCAAGAACACTAATTAACAATATTTGCTTTCAAAAATTAAAGTTGCATTTTCAACTACACCACTTGCTCACCATCTTAACATAAGGACTATACACAAGTTATATTTTATTTTTGTTTATAAAAATTGCTTTTGGTGCCAAACAATTAAAACTACTTATTCTATTTTCTCGTTAGGATTTTCATTAGCACTTTTACGCACTAAGTAAATTAATTTGGTTATTTATTTGATTTCTCTAAACCATAAAAGGGAGTCACACAGGGTTTGTTTATCATTTCATGTGTGTTTTAAAATTTTAAAACCCGAAAACTTGTTTGGTTAATTCCTCTCGGACCTAAATCTTGGTGCTAAGCAAACTTGTAACACCAGGGGTGTTACAATCTTCCCCCCTTAAAAGAATCTCGTCCTGAGATTCGAAACAAGAATTAGAAAGCGGAAAATATGATTACACTTCGCAGATCTAAAATTACACGAAAGATTACACAACGTCGAACACTAAACCACACCGGGATTTAGAGATACCCGGTTAAGAGCAACCTAGTACAACCAAGGTTTAATCCAAAAGTCGAGATAGATGAGGACAATGGAGAAATAACAAGAAAATGATTATCCAAAACATGGCGTATGTCCAACAGATCCAGAAAACAAGAGACTGAGAACTCAAACATCATGAACCTTAAGACCAAACTAACCAACGGTGGACTTGAACTTCTTTGACAAAAACCAGATCCCTTCTTCTTAGATTACATGATCATCTCTGACAGGCGACCCTAGTTCTATGAGCGACGACTGGATCTCATAGCTCTACTTTGGATTCGAGGGGAATGGGGTGCAAGAGGAGATCAAAGGCATCTTATAATGGCGAACGGAGGTGGGAAAAAAGTCAGCCACGGTGTGCTCCCTGCGTGAGCTTGAGCGAATGGAGGATAAGGGAGAGGGGAGGGAATTTGCTCAATGGGGAGGCATGCAGGCGGCTGTGTTACCAAGAGAAGAAAAGGAGAGGGGAAAGGGGGGGTCCGGTATGGGAGTGAGGGTGGGGTTCAAGAGCCGATAGGGTGCTAGGAAAAGGGGAAGCGCACAGTGCATGAGTACGGTGGATGCGGCATAATGCCATGGTTATGTGAGGACAGACTGCTAGTGGTCCCTGACACTGACGACGTCCGTAGGGCATGCGGCAATAGTGACCGGCGTGCATAGCATGGTCGAGCAGGACATAGGGCTTGGGACATGACGTCCACTTAGGTTTTTCCAATCACTCCCGACTACCCATGGCTAACTTTTCTTTATTGCTCTTCTTTTCCTTCCCTTCCCTTCCTTGACTACAGTATGCGCTTGCCTTTCGTATGGACTGAGATCAAGACATCCATGCACTTCTTCCAAAACCATAATAACTTAGTTACTTGAAAGAGCACTACTCCATCAACCCGTTGTGCATTTCCCGTTAGAACACAAGGATATTTTTCCAAAGGAGAATATTTTGTTGCAAGAGCGGTACGACAGTGTAACTTGGTAAAGGTACTTGGTCAACAACCTCGATACCAACGCATGCTAAGCAGCATCACCATGTGGCAGCTATTCCATAGGGGCCCTTGGTTTCATCACGGCACCATAAGCTATTAACCAGGCAACTATTACCAACTTACACGCAATGAAGGCGGTGGGGGCATAGACCATAGAATCCAAGGAGTATTGCAAGGGGAGATTCAGACAATAAGGTTTCCACAACAAGGGACAATGAATTCAAATCCCACAATGGATTTGATTTAAAGAGATTCAAGTGTTCTGCTGGGACATCCATAATTAGTCGATAGAGTGCCCTACGTTATCCCATCATGGCCGATCTACTGGCATCTGAATGGTTGCTCTCTTGTAACCCACTTAACATCATCCTTGAAAACCCTAAGCATGTCTAACGAGACCTAAGGGTAGATGGACGCAATAAACCCAACGAAATATAGAAAATGCACATTTCAAACGTCCTTATATTGGTACAATGTACAAGCACTTACTCTCCCACTCTTGACATATCATTCACCTTCCCTACGACCAGACAATCTCAACAACTACGGATGAAATACAACGGAAAGATTACAATACTGGAGGATAGCGACAAAAGGCACCACTAACTACGGGTACATCTTCCCAAGGCAACTAATCTACTTTGTCGAAGCACACATCTTCATTCCTGGGCTCGATGGATTCTTTTACCGCCCTGGCTATGGATCCACCTCCTCTCTCGGCAGTGGCTGAGTGAGGGGAAGCAAGGGCTCTACTTCTGATACCTCTGAGGGTGGAGCTGCTGGTGGTACTGCAACACCGGTTCTACTTCTTTTCGACGGGTGGACAAGAATTCCCTCCAAGATCAAGGGATCCTGCCTTTCAGCGGCCATCATCCTATGCTTAGCCCTGGTGACAAGGTAGGCCTCTCCTAGCTGATGGGCATGCTGATCTTTGGCCTCCTTTAGGGCTTCTGACATGGCAGTCCCATGACTCTCTGTGGCTACCACACTAGCATGAGCTTCAGTGAGCTACACCTGGAGCATCCTAGAGAAGATCTCAGCTTCCTCGGCTCGGCGAAGGCACTTCCTCAGCTCTGAGGCTTGCCAGTCATACTGCTCATCTAGAGCAAGCAGGTACATGGTCAAGTGCACCACGGATGGGCTGTCTTGCGCATCTCGCCCTTGCAAAACCTTCATGCGAGCCCTCCATACCTGTCGATTCTTTTCCAAAGGCGGAAAGAATCTCATGGGGGTACGAGCAATGGGCTCTTCATAGATCTGGCAAAGGTGCCGCAAGGCTTTGTGGGCCACAACTAGGTAGGTATCGACAAAGTGAAACCCGGTTGCGGTCACATTCCATGCCTTAGTGATGTCGGGGAACTCCTCACTCTTTCTAATATAGACTGTAACTTCACACCGCTCAATGCCAAGTTTCTCAGACTCACGGCCCTCATACTCAGGACGATCCTTGATTTTGAGTTTTTGTAGGGTGGCATATAGGATTTTGGAAAAACCCTCAGTGTTTAGGCAGTAACTGCTAACCCAGGCTCCTACCATCCCTGGTGGGTGGTTGCAAGGGAGGATTAGGCGGAAAGCTTGCTCAAAAGGAAAAGCTAGGCGAGCTAGAGTGCACTGAGTGGTGGTACCAATGGCTAGGCTAGGCCCTGCTTATAATGGCAGAGCGATCAGTGGTCTTGGCGCAGTCCACCTTTGGTTCCTGTGTGGGGCCACTACAAATGAATCGACCGAATCTTTCACGCGTTTGAGGCGAGCGACGTTCGAGGCCATTAACGACTAGTACAGCTATAGGGCAAGGGTCCGACAATAGCGTAGAAAGGAGTACAGGGAGACGTGGGTCACGGTAGGCATGAACCACATGCGAACGTGAAGCACGAAGCCATAGTTCAGTAGTAATTCCCGAACAAGGGCTAGCCAGTCATGCACAATACGACTCGCATGACATCTATGAAGGGCGCATCTACTAGCAATACGGTCATGATGACTAAGGTATTACTAGCACGACTGACTTAAAGATCGTATACTATGCGAGAGTCAGTCCATCGGAGAAAGCCTAGTTAAACCTATTCTAGATGCTTAACCATAGCAATAGGGCTACTTATATATTTCGTAGTTAACGCCCAAACATTTTGCAAAAATAGGTTGTCAAATTTTAGTTTAGAAAATGATTTTGAAGCTTTATTTCCCCATTTATGCTCCGATACCACCTGTGGTAGAACCGCTTAATCTAATGCCTTCCAGGAGCACTTGTCTTCCATTAGGCACTAAGTACTCAAGAGAGGACACTAAACTACGTAGTCCCATCGAGCACATGCCAAGGGAGAACTCGAAAATCCACATTTTTCAATTAGGATAATAAATGAGAGAATATAGCTTATATCATTCTTAAGTCATTTCTTGCATCATTTTGTTACAGTAATAGAATATTACCTCAATTGATTATAACAGCGGAATATAACAATGTTATCAGAGTTATAGAGGAAGCAAAGATTAATTTAATGACATGGTGGAGCATTAATGTAGTGGACATTTATATACAGAGATGCTATTAGATTTTTACATCTTTTCTTTTAAAAATGTTTAGTGAGGGTCATAAATAAACACTATAGTCATAGCGTGAAGGAATCCTCTCTGAGCCCACCAGGAGGTTACAACACACAAGAGTTAGCTCTAAGTATCCTCCGATCACCTGCAACAGGGGGAATAAAACCCTGAGTACTCGATTATACTTAGCAAGACTTACCCGATAGGAGGAAAATAAAAGACTCCAAGGATATATAAGGATTATTTGGCTTGTGGGTTATTGCATATACGGAAGCATTACTAAATGTGTGTCCTTATATTCAATTTTATTAGCAGTCATCATTAGTTTATTAACTAACCATTGTATGTAAGCACCTATGCTACTTTCAAACATGTGGTAAGCAATCAGAACTATTTTATCACCTTTCAAGTTCCAGTTCTTACTATGGTGCTAGACCATTGCCCAGTCGTACCATCTCACATAAATAGCAATTCGTGAACTAATGTATTCTAGCTGGGTACCCCAAAAAACACGCCTCGCTTGTACCCCAGGCACAAACAAGACCAACCCGCTCCACTCCTATCAAGGGGTCCAGGTCCCCATCCAAACTTGGACTCCAAGCCCCCACACTTGAGACCTAGTCTTAGTATGGCGCTTAGACCTCCACCTTTCCCCGCCTCTAATCAGTCAGTCTGAAAAGAGACGAAACCAACGACAAGAGCGTAATGAACCTTTCCACTCCTATAAGCAAGTATGTGCTCAGGATAATAAGTCTATGACCGGACTACCATCCACAGCATCAGACGGTACTCAATCGACATAGGCGGAACAAGTGCAATCCAAGCCTCGCTCGAATGCCTAACCAAGACCAGATCCAAAGTACCATTCCGCTCGGTCTCCTATTATCCTTCATATATATTCCATGTGATAGTAATATAATAACAACAATAATATCTTTCCTATCTCTCGCGAGTGACAGGTAATCACTCGACTTCTATCAGATCCTATAGCATAGCAATCTACACGATCCTGACATACTAGTAGGACTCATAGGATAAGGATATATATATGCAAGTGGTTTTCATTCAACTCCTTAAAACTTAATGCACAAGCATAAGATAAAGTGCAGAATAATAGGGGTTATGCATCGGGGCTTGCCTGGGTAAGATATAATCAAAAGTTAGCATTCCATCATGGCGACACAATCATCAGGCACCATCTTTTCCACTACTTTGGTTGACTCCATGATCCATCGTTGTTCCTATTATGATATATGTGGATGCAACGTAGAGACGTAAATAATCAACGGCAACTATAACTCTAAAATACGATTATGCTCCACAAGCTAACGAGATAGCTCTAATAACTAACGTGCTAGGCTACATATCCATGTTGTCAAATAAGGCATTGTTTTTCAAAAATTGTTCTAGTTTTAAAATCCCAAGGTGTTTTAGCATTTTGTTGATTAAATATATATTTTCGAACTAGGGCTCATTTAACTACCTTAGCAAACTAATTATTATGGAGCTACAAAAATTATAGAGAGCACCCAATAATGTTAGGAATTTACTATGAAAGTTTCAGAGCCAACACTATCACTAATTTATCACAACAATTCCTACAAGTTTATATCTTGCAATATTAAGTATCTCAAATTAATTAGATAACTCCTAAAAATATTATAAAACTATGTGAACAAAATATACTAGCAAATAGATCATGATTTTAGGAACCTAACAAAATTGGTTTCATAATTTTTGGTTAACTACACAATTTTATATTGAATTTACAAGTTTACCTTAGAAACTAAATTAGAAAATACTTTAGAAAACAAAAAGGGCCGGTGGCAAGCATTCGGCCCTACAGCCCAGCGACCTAGGCGGGAGGTGAAGCGGTGCACACATTGTGACAGCCCAGCACAGCCCAAGGTCAGAAGAGCCCGCACACACGGCACGTATTGCTGAAAGGATCCTGCCGTTTAGATTAAACACGCACGGCGATGCCGCACTGTTTCCTCAGCCTTAAGCTTTGCGAAAACCACCCCAAAGAAGTCGCCTTCTCACTAAGCCAGTCCCCAACACATCCGCGTGATGGCACGGTGGCCGACGGTGAACCGTGGTTGCCCGGAGCAAAAGGGACCCATTCAAGCCAGCTACAGGACCGACCACCACCTATGGTTCAGACGGCGACGATGGACAACGGTGGGATACTGGGAGGTGCCCTAGGATACCACTAGAGCAGCCGATGCGTTGATGAGGATGGAGAGGCCCTGTGTGGCGCTGGCCACTTGCGAGCAATGGCGGCGGCAACATACCAAGAGGGGCATGGTTGCGAGAACTCACCTCCAGTGGGTCCTTTAGTGAAGCTAGGGCAAGCATTGACACTAGGGGGTTCAAATGAGTCTATAGTTGACTTGAATTGAACTAAGACCAAGCGTATAGACTTACCCCCAAAACGTGCCATACTACGGCGGTGAGATGACCGGCGATGGCAAAACACCGAATTGGTCGACAACAAGGCTCTTCTACACCTTGGTGCGGGTCGGCTGCTAGCGAGCCTCCAATCCTAGCTACTGGAGCACCGAATCGAGGTGGGGTATCATGAACCATGTGTATAAGCTTGTGAAATGGCATGGCTCTGTTGGTGGCAAGGCAGACGGGGCAGCGGCTTCCAGGCTTGGACAACCTCGACCAAGGCTGCGTTAAATGAGAGGGAGCATCTGCACAGTGAGGCTCAGAGGGAGCGTGCCATGGGCTGCCAAGATGGGACCGCTCAGTCTTGGCAGGGTGCGAATGGCAGCAGTGGAACAACAGTTGCACGAGAAAGGCATTGACACCACGAGAAAGGGCAGGAACATGACAAAAAAGTGAATGCAGACAGCGACTCGGTAGTAGGTGGATTGAGTGGCAAGACGGGTGCCACATCAATCATGCGGCAGCTGTTGGGGCATTGCCTTGGCCCATGCATGGCCTGGTAGATAGCACGCATATGACGGCCATGCCATAGCAACCTACAACGCAGTATGTGCCCATGGAGGTGGTCGAGGCCAATCTCAGCCCGACGCACGGCCGGCAGCCTGCAAGGCCAACCACGGACATGACCATGGCCAAGAACGGCCAAGTAGCGGTAGTACGCGCGTGGTCACTGTTGACATGGACCGCGCAACGACGAGCGATGATGTGCATGGATTTTAAAGCGAAGCAAAAGCTACTGATTAACTCGACTAAGGATTGACCAGTTCCCCTAACCTAGAGCCAACCATACCAACTATCTAGGAGAGCAATCACCATGACCAAAGAGCAACTAGATAAGTCACTAAAAGAGTGCCAACATAGACTCGTCACTAAAGTACCGGTTCACAAACATAGATGGTGCGGCTGGCACACTCGAGGTCTTCTTCTTCTTCATCCACAATTGGATTATCTCCAACAAAGGCTCGAGCTGGCTGAGAAGGAGCAGCAATAGACGATCCTTGACCACTATGGCCACGTGCAGCGGTGCAATCTTGATTGCGCTTGGATCTCTTCTTGTGGCATCTCGGAGGATTATCATTGTCCAAGGCTATGAAGAGGACGAAACGAGACTAAGAACCAAGAACAGCAGAGGTGAATGAGCACGTAGAGATGGAGAAACATGCATGGGAAGAAATTCACAGCGTAAAAAATGCCAGCATGAGATGGGACTCCTGGCTGCCGGGAGTTCCAACAACCGTGAGTGCCATCCTAGGCATGGGGCTCTAGATCTAGGCACGCATTCATGCAAAGGAGGTAGAGGAGAAGAGGGGAAAGAAGAATAGAAGCAATATTCAAGGTACATTGGAGTTAGGGTTAGTGCTACATGGTTAGTACCTTGAGAGGGAAGAAGAGATGGAGAAACTTCAAATCCACAGCAAGGGCGATGTCCTTGAGAAAATCCACAAGCACGAGCAATTCCACAACCGGAATCCACACCTCCACATGATCTTGAACTACAATAGGGGCACACATAGAGGAGGTTGGAGGAAGGGGTGATGCCATGATTTCTAGGAAGGAGGGAGGAAGAGGAGGGGCACCGGAGGTGGCCACGGGAGGCGCCAGAAGCTCTGACCGCCTAGAGTGCCGATTGGAGTAGGGCGGCTCAGTAGCGGCAGCGAGGCAAGCATGGCGCCAGGGGGAAGAGTGCGTGGGGAGGGACGGGGAGAGAAAGGAGTGGCGTGGTAAAATAGGCTAGGCTAGGGTGAAAATGATTTAACCCTAGGTCAATAGGGGTGCGGGCGCAGTCAAAACAGATGGCCAAAATGGCATGGGCCACATACACATTGGGAGTTCCGACGCTGAGCTAGGACTTCTGGTAGTCAGGAGTTCCAGCATGAGCCGGGACTTCCGGTTGTCGGGAGTTCTGACCTAAGCCGGGACTTTCGATGCAGGAAAACTGAAAAACTCCCTAACCTGAAATCACCATGCCATGTGGGGCAATAATATGATGGACACTTGCATTTTCAGGTGTGACTAGATTTCATTCAACTACCACAAAGCAATAGTCACACATGAAAACTATAAAATAGATTTTAAAGGAGTCACACAATATTTTTGCAAGTCTTTTCTCCTAGATAGATCAAACAAAGTATGTGCAAGACATCAAACCACGTTACAAGAATCAATGATAGTTCGCTCACTCAAAGCACAAAATCTTGACTCATCTAGGGGCTTTGTGAATATATCAGTTAGTTGCTTTTCGGATCTCACATGATGAATTGTGATATCTCCTTTGGCTTTGTGGTCTCTCAAAAAGTGACGCCAGATGTCTATATGCTTTGTTCGAGAGTGGTTTATAGGGTTGTTTGCCAACTTAATGGCACTCTCGTCACACAAAAGGGGAATCTTGGTTAGCTCACAACCAAAGTCTTTGAGAGTTTGCTTCATCCAAAGTAGTTGGACACAGCATGCACCAGCCACCACATATTCTACTTTAGCGGTGGACAAAGCAATAGAGTTTTGCTTCTTAGAGCTCCAAGACACCAAAGACCTACCAATAAATTGGCAAGTCCTGGTAGTACTCTTTCGATTTACTTTGCAACCAGCATAATCCGAATCGGAATAGCCAATTAACTAGAAAGTGGAGCCCTTAGGAAACCACAAGCCAAGATTATGAGTGTGCAGTAAATATCAAAAATTCTCTTAACGGCCATAAGGTGACATTCTTTAGGATTAGCTTAAAATCTTGCACACATGCACACACTAAGCATAATATCAGGCCTAGATGCACAAAGGTAAAGGAGGGATCCAATCATGGAGCGATATACCTTTTGATCGATGTCCTTTCCTCATTGATCAAGGTCAAGATGTCCATTGGTTGGCATTGGAGTCTTGATGGGCTTGGCCCTATCCATGTCAAACTTCTTCAACATATCGTTGGTGTACTTGGTTTGACTTATGAACGTGCCATCCTTGAGTTGCTTGATTTGAAATCCAAGAAAGAACTTCAACTCTCCTATCATAGACATCTCAAACCTATTCATCATGATCCTACTAAATTCCTCACAAAAATCTACATTAGTACTACCAAATATTATGTCATCGACATATATTTGGCAAACAAAGATATCATTATTGACTTTGTGAGTAAATAAAGTAGCATCGGCCTTTCTATCTCAAACCCTTGTTTGAGTAGGAAATCCTTCAAGCAATCATACCAAGCTCCAGGGGCTTGCTTGAGCCCATAGAGCGCCTTGTCGAGCTTGTAGACGTGGTTGGGATACTTGGGGTCTTCAAAGCCCGGTGGTTGCTCCACATACACCAACTCAGATAGGGGGCCGTTGAGAAATGCACTTTTCACATCCATTTGATATGGCTTGAAATCATGATGTGCGGCATAAGCAAGGAGAATACGAATTGATTCTAGCCTTGCCACCGGTGCATAGGTCTCCCCAAAATCCAAGCCTTCAATTTGAGTGAATCCTTGAGCCACCAACCTTGCCTTGTTCCTTGTCACCACGCCATGCTCATCTTGCTTGTTGTGGAAGACCCACTTGGTTCCAATCACATTTTTCTTGGGCCTTTCCACCAAGGACCAGACTTCATTCCGAGTGAAGTTGTTCAACTCCTCTTGCATGGCTATCATCCAATCCAGATCATCAAGAGCCTCTTCCACATTACAAGGTTCCAAAGGAGAAACAAACAAGTAATGTTCACATAAACTTGCTAAACGAGAACGTGTTGTTACCCTTTGTCGGATGCTCCCCAATATGTTATCAACGGGGTGATTCCGTTGAATGGATTGATGCGCTCTAGGATGTGGCACTTGAGTTGATCTTTGGATGGGGCCATCATCTTCATTATCATGGTCATGATCGATTGGAGGATCAACACCATGGTCTTGTGGAGGGTTGTCTCACTTCTTTCTTGATTGTTGAGTTGAATTTGGACTTGCTCTTTGTTAGCACCATCTTCATGAGAATGACATTGTGCACCATTTGATCTTCCATCTTGATTATTTCTTGTTGCAGAAGCTTCACCAAGTTCATTGGATGAACCATGATGAATGGTAGGATCATGATCAACATGCACAATTGTTTCTTCATCTTCATCTTGTCTTTCGACGGGCTTTACTTCACCAATGGCAAGCTTCTTGATAGCTTTGTGCAGAGCTTTTTCATTACCTACAATCTCAATATTGGCTTGCTCCTTTTGAGAGCCATCGGTTTCATCAAAAGTCATGTCTACCGTGATTTCAATTAAACCAGTGGTTTTATTGAAAACATGATATCCATGTTCGTTAGTACCATAACCAAGCATGAATCATTCATCAACCTTTGGTGCAAACTTTGAGCTTTTGGATTTCTTATTAAGTATGAAACACTTAGATCCAAAAACTCTAAAGTAATCCACCTTGGGCTTTTTATTGGTTAGAAGTTCGTAGGCGGTCTTTTCTCTTTTCTTGTGAAGATATAAGCGGTTGATGGCATGACATGTTGTATTGACCGCTTCCGCCCAATAGTTGATTGTAGTCTTGTATTCATCCAACATTGCTCTTGTGACTTAAATGAGCGTTTGGTTCTTCCTCTCCACAATTCCATTTTGTTGTGGAGTGTATGGAACCGAGAACTCATGCTTGATGCCTTCTTCATCAAGGAACTCTTTAACGTTGGTATTCTTGAACTCCATCCCATTGTCACTTCTAACTCTCTTGATCTTGACATCAAACTCATTTTGGGCCCTTCTTGCAAACTTCTTGAAAATGCCTTGCACTTCACTCTTATCACGTAAAAAGAATACTAAAGTGAAATGAGAATAATCATCAACAATTACAAAACCATATTTGTTACCACCAATGCTTATATAAGCGATGGGTCAAAATATGTCCATATGAAGCAACTCTAATGGCCTTTTGGTTGTCACAACATTCTTGACGGGATGTCTAGCATCAACTTGCTTTCCCTCTTGGCATGCACTACAAATTCTATCTTCACAAAAGAAACATTTGTTAGTCTAAGGATGTGTTCGCCCTTTTGAAGTTTGGCCAAGTTCCTCATCCCAACATGGGCAAGTCAGCGATGCCATAACCTACCCATGCTAGATTTTGCCATTAAATAAGTCTCAGGATTTACTCTATTTGATGTGAAATCAACTAGATAGAGTTTCCCTTTTAAATGACCCATAAATGCAATAGAGGAATCCTCCCTTCTATAGACTTCCACACCCTTATCCGTAAAGAGACAATTGTAACCCATCTCACAAAGTTGTGAAACGGACAACAAATTGTATCTCAACGAATTCACAAGTAAAACATTGGAAATTGAATTGTCATTTAAGATAACAATTTTACCCAAATTGAGAACTTCTCCTTTTCCATTGTCACCAAACACAATCTTTCCACTTTGGTCATGACTAGGTTGGAATGATGTGAACATGTCCTTCTCTCCGGTCATATGATTGGTGCATCCACTATCCAACACCCAACTTGTTCAACTGGAGGAGTATTCCTGCAAGACAAATCATGCTTTTGTTTTAGGTACCCAAAAAGATTTGGATCCTAGGGGGTTAGTCACATAAAACTTGGGCACCCAAACTCTCCTCATGATCTCCTTCCTCTTTTGGGCACCAACATACTTCACCACAATCTTGCCATCCTTGCCCCAACAACACATATAATCACTAGCAAGCACCGTGGAAGTGGTGCTTGTGGCTTGGGAAACTCGGATTGCTTTGTCTTGATTGTCTTGTCACTTGTAGGTGGCATCTTCAGAATGTAGACCTTGTTGTTGCCTTACATATAAGCTCATCAAGGGCAACACCCTTGTTAAACTTTACACAAGGCACACCATTGATCATGTTCCTTCCATTGGCCTTCCCATCATACCTATTGTAGCCAATGCCTTCCTTGATTGATGGGTGTCTTGATGACTTGTATATAGTCTTGTTGGATTGCTCTTAGCACTTGCATCCATTCCTCAAGATCATCTTCAACCTAGTGATCTCTTTGTGTCACTTCTCTAGCTGAACAAGGTTAGTTGCATATGCATTTACATCAATTTTATAGCATCTTTTACAACCATTACTAGTGGAGACATTAGAGTCTTCGGTCGCCTTAGGAGAAGTTGAAGTGCTAGCCCAAAGAGTGCTATAGTTTAACTCAAGATCATGGTATTTTTCTTCCAAGCGTGTAAGGCTTTCTTGAGCTATACATTTATTATTCTTGAGGCTAGCTATTGTGTCATTAAATGAAGAATGTTCCTTAGTCAATTTCCCAATTGAGTCATTGGCTAAAGACAATTCTATGATTAACTTCTCAACCTTCATTCTTTTCTCGGCGATAGATGCTTCAAGTGCATGGTTTTTATCTCTCTCTTCAATGATTATTTCACCTTGCAACTCTAAGCACCTATCCCTCTTCTCTAATTTCTTCATTAGGGTCTTTATCTTGGTGAAGGCCTTTTTACCAAATTTATTTATCATGGTCGCTTCAAGTTCTTCTATGTTCTCATCACAACTATCATACTCATCACTAGAAGGATCGGGTGAGTTATGTACCTTCTCCCCTTAGCCACGAGGTAAGTTAGAGTGTAGTATTCATTGTCGATGAGGTTGGAGAAGAGCCTCGATGATGAGTCTAGGTTGGGGAAGAGCTTTGGTGGTGAAGCCAAGTCGGGGAAGATCATGGTTGGTGATGAAGAGTGGTGGATAGCTAGGTTTGTGGCTCCCTTCTTCTTCTTCTCATCATCACTAGAGTCACTATCATTTGACTCCCATTCTTCACCAAGATGAGCTTCACCTCTTTTCTTGTCTTTGTTCTTCTTGTCTTCATCCTTGTTGTACTTGTTCTTCTTCTCTTTAGGACAATCGACAATGATGTGACTGGTTTTACCACACCTATAGCAAAACCTCTTCTTGTACCTCTTCCTTCTATCACCATAAGTCATACAGTTTCTCTTCTTCTTCATAAATTTTCTAAGATTCCTAATCACAAATGCAATATCTGCATTAGAATCTTCTTCTTCACTTGAGGAATCATCCTTCACTTTCTTCTTCTTCTCTTGACTTGAACCCCATGTTGTTGAGTTGCTTTAAGGGTTGCACTCTTGTTGTATCCCATTGCATTAGGATTTTGATTTTGAGCATTGATTGCATCTTTATCTAGACACTCATGATGCTTGAGCTTTGAAAGGACTTCTTGGGGTGTCATCTCATCATAACCGGGCCTTTCCAAGATCATGGACGCTAGCATGTTGTTCTTGGCTCTATAAGTTCTCAACATCTTCCTAGCAACCTTGTTGTCGTCCCATTAGGTGCTTCCAAGAGCTCTTATACGGTTGACCAATGCCATAAGCCTATCAAACATTGCTTGAGTTGTTCTGTCGGTGTTTTGAGTTGCCACCGACTAGTAAATTTCTAATATTGCACATCTGGCTCGGATGGTGTGCTAAGAGGATATGAGGTTTATACTGGTTCGGGTAGAATATCCCTATGTACAGTTCATTGCCGCTACTCGTGTTACTAGGACTAAAAGTTCATAGTAGGGGTTACAAACAGTCGTGAGAGGGATAGGTCCCAAGTGTCTGGTGAGAGGAGGGAATGGGTGCTGAGAGTTCGGTCGCTTACCGGCTATGTGCTCGTGTGTTTTGATTGGTTCGAGGTTTGATGCTTTTGAGTCCCCTTCATAGGACACCCTGCTTTCCCTTTTATAGGCCAAGGGAAAGCATGGGTTATAGTGGAGGGAAAAGAGGAGAAGGAGAAGGAGAAGAAATCCTCTAGGATCATCGGGTCCTTCTTTTCTTTCATGTGGGTCCCGTAGACCCTGTAGACATCAATAGGGATAGCTTCATGTCATGGCCCTATCCGTCACTGGCGCCATGCACAGGCGTCGTCTCCCGGTTGTGGCGCTCCACTCTATCCCTGTGGACGTCATGGTGAACTGATGTTCCTGTCAATGCTCGTACGAGGGTTAGGTAGAACAGCACTGATACACCCAACGCTGTTCCTAATGTGAATCCCTAGGTATTGCTCGTCACGGCCATGGGTTATATCAGGGTGTGCCGATCACCTCCTTGGTGTCAGAGCTTTGACCCAGGGCCATTCGCTTGGACCTAGAGTGGTTGGCGGCGGTATGGGTCTCCATCGGGCGAGACAAATCCCCCTGGCCTCAGGGCCGATCGAGGTAGAGTCCCCCCCAGAGGCTAAGCAAGGCGGATCACAAACCTAAGGGTTAGGTGAGGCGGAGCCCACCCCTAGAGGTCGGGCGAGGCAGAGCCCGCCCCTAGAGGTCAGGTGAGGCAGAGCCAGCCCTTAGAGGTTGGGTGAGGTAGAGCCTGCCCTCAGAGGTTGGGTGAGGTGGAGCCCGCAGCCTTGGTGTCAGGCGAGGTGGAGCTCACCCCCTAGAGGTCGGGTGAGGTAGAGACCGCCCCCAGAGGCCGGGCGAGGCAGAGCCAGCCCTCAGAGGTCGGGCGAGGCAGAGCCTACAGCCTCGGTGTCGGGCAAGGCGGAGCCTGCCCCAAGAGGCCGGGTGATGAGGACATCACTTCTTCATCACATACAAGACAAGGAGAGGAGGAGGTCTAGCATGGGCGTTCAATTCATCTTTCTCATGGTGGAAGCCCAGTCCAACTAAAGTTGGAGCCCATCTCGGGTTTCAGGACCAGTCTGCCTTAAACTGGTCACCCAGGACGCATCCGGACTCCGTTTTCGACGATCCACATATGGGTGGAAAGCTAATTTGATAAGAAAGCCAATACAAGTGGTCTCACATCAAAAGACCTTCGGAATCAATGGGAATCATCGAAACAAGTAAGCATCCAGAATCTATCAGGGTGCTGTGACACCGTCTTTTGGTCCGTTGGACCGTGTATCATGTTTGGGCCCATTAGGGGACGCGTCTAGGGGGGTGATGCCTAAGACTTTATAAATAGCAGCCGTCGCTCTCCTTAGGGTTTGGGTTTTATTTAGTTCTTGATTACCTCATGAAACAAATATCGTTTTGCTGCTACTGTGCCGCCAAGGCTGCTTGCTATGAACTAGGGCCCTAGTTTTTGATCTTGTTCGCATGTGGCGATTAGTCCTTTTTGAATAAAGACTTGAACTCCTTCTCATTATCATAAGCCTCATATTTATTTGCAATTTTAAATTGTGTTTATCTCATTCTTGCTGGTGTTCTCGATTCGCTTGCAGGAAAGCCTTCTCGACGAGGTCAATCGCGTTCGCATGGTTGATAACCAACGGAGTAGTGGTGTAATGGTTGTGGGGGTCTAAATCAGTCTTGGTTCGAAGCCTAGATCATGAATGTCGAGTCTCCACTAGTCAACGCTATCACACCTTTTGGAAGATCGGTCCTTGTCTACATCACCGGGCATGGTGGAGCCAGCCCTCAGAGGTCGGGCGAGGTAGAGCCCACCCCCAGATGTTAGGCAAGACAGAGACTGTCCCTTAGAGGTTGGGTGAGGCAGAGCCAGCCCTTAGAGGTTGGGCGAGGTGGAGCCCACAGCCTCAGTGTCTGGCGAGGCGGAGCCTGCCCTCTAGAGGCTGGGCGAGGTGGAGCCAGCCCTCAGAGGTCGGGCGAGGCAGAGCCCGTGGGCTCAGTGTCGGGCGAGGCGAAGCTCGTCCCTAGAGGTCGGGTGAGGCATAGCCCACCCTCAGAGGTCGGGTGAGGCAGAGCCAGCCCTCAGAGGCCGGGCGAGGCGAAGCTTGCGCACTTAGGGGTCGGTTAGAGCTATAGTCGTGCTCTTGACTGCTTGGATGAATCAATGTTGATGGTTATTTGCTCCTCCTCTTTGGGTACCTTAGTATTGGTCCCCAACATGTTTCACCTTGCAAGAACACAAATCTATCCAATTCACCATGAAGTAGCTCCATGTTACCTTTTCTCACGCTCTTGTCTCCTTCAAATGATATTCTCAAACCTTCCAAATTTGCTTAGCACTTTCTATTCCATTCACTTTGTTGAACTCATCCAGACCCAAACTTGAGACAAGCAAGGACATGGCTTGTGCATTTTGATGGAGGTTGAATGCTTTTTCTAAAGTTATCTCTCTATCTTCATCGGTAGGAATCATCACATCAACATCCACAACTTCCGAAAGTCTTGCGGCGATGAGGTGCATCTTTATCTTGTAAGCCTAATCGGTGTATCTTGTTCCATCAAAGTGTGTTGGCTTGCCAAGGTTGATGGAAGGAGAATGTAGAGGTGGACCTTTGATGAGTTGTCCATAGTCAAAGCTCATGTTTGAATACATTCCCTTTCTATGAGCATGCTCGCCTGCTGCAACATCACTTGTGGTGTCTTTGGTTGCTTCATTCTTCCCACTTATAGTATCTTCAACTTTCTTGCTCAACTCTTCCTTCATCTTGCTCATCTCAACTTGCATCTTCTTTATTTCATCTTGGAAAAACTTGGTTTGTTGAGCCATCAACTCTTTTGCAATTTGCTCGACCATCTCTTTGGCATCGGCTCGCATCTTTTTGGTGTCCAACATTGTTTCTTCTCATGCCGTGAAGCGCTAAAAGAAGACCTTGCTCTGATACCAATTGAAAGGATCTAACAATGCCTAGAGGAGGGTGAATAGGCGTATCTAAAAATTTACTGCAAATGATAAGTTCAAATTTGTTAGCCACTGTCGGAAAGTCCCAATAGTTTGGGTCGAAACTCCCAACGTCGTCAGAAGTTCTAGCAGAAACTGCCAGAAGTTCCGACGCCTACGAGAATTACAAAAGCAGTGCCAAATTTAACTTTACGGATAAATAATCTTATAACCCCACTTTCTAGTGGTTTGATGAAGATGTTGGGTTACTCCATTGATGCTGAAATGCCTCCAAATCATAGATCGAGTCCAAACCCTAAAATAAAGCTTGGGAGAGGGAGAGACAAACAAACACAAGTAATTTTGAGTAAATCACAACAACAACAAGCACGTGGGATATAAGAATTTATCCTGAGGTTTGGCAACCCCACAATGGAGCTCCTACGTCCTCGTTGTTGAGGTGACCACAAAGGTCGGAGTCTCTTTCACCTCCTTGCCTCTCTCAAGACAACACAAAGGTCACTTGAGCTTTCCACTAAGAAATCAAGGGTAATACAAACTTTCCAAGGCTCTTCCACAAGATGGAAGCTCTTGGGCGATGCCACCGGCTAGGGGCAAAGCCCTAAGAGTAATTGACATAAATCCAACCGGCTTGACGAAGAAATTAAGTGCTCAAGCTTGCCAAAGTGATTTTCTCACTCAATCCACTCTCCTATCACTCAAATCCTTGGGGAAATCAAAGTTAGGAGCAAAGAGGAGAGGAGAGGGGAGCCTTGAATGCTTAAGAGCTATTTTGGCCATGAGTAGGTTGTAATGAATGAGTGAGTAACGGTTAGAAGATAGGAGATATGGCATAACCATCCAAATTATATGGCCCACATGCACCTGTCATTGTCCTAAAGACCTTTGACTATTGCACATGAGAGCTAGATAACTCCGGTAGTCGGTCTGGTGTCCTCGTCGAACCCCAAATCATCCACATTTTATGACTCATACAGGATCAACATGGAGTTACCACAACATTACAACAACTGGTAAAAATATCTCACATCAGAGTGCGGAAGACTTATAACATTAGTTTACAAAACATGTTCAAGTAAAACTTAACTTAAGTTTAAATGGTGAGTAGAATTGCGGAAGCAACCTAAGCGAAACATCTAAGGTAGTAGAAGCAGCCAGATCATGTCGAGCCCACCGACATAATCTCGATTAGAAGTATAAGTCAGAACCTGCAATAGGGGTTACCAAACCCTGAGTACTTGAGGGTACTCAATAAGTCTTACCCGACTAAAAGAAAAGACTCCAAGGGCATGCTGGTTTTAAGAAAAGATTGAAGCAAGAAGTAACTTTTGCATAAAAGCTTACTATGAATGGATCCTTACTTTCAATGTTTTAGTTGGGTATTAAATCATTAGTAGTATCCAGTTTGCACCAGATCTAAATCAATCACTTCATTAGTCATCTCATCTCTTTTCATCTCATATCCACAAGTAACCATGTTCCATTGATTAACTACGATGTAGATCGGGGGATCGAGTCTCCATAACTGAGGAGCATGATGAGTCTAATCGATTTGGCCTAGCTGGGGTTTCCATACCACACGACATATGTAGGTCTAGGACTGGTCTTGAACCTACATATATCAACCCTCACTTGGATCCTCCAAAACATGAACGGATCCAGCGCTACCCGAGAGCATAGTACTCCACCTCCCTGCGCCACTCCTAGTTAATTCATAGGATGTGTACATGCTACTCCCAGTGCACGGTTAGCCTTTCACATAATGGAATATCTGAGGTATTAGGTTTATCGGAGTATGTGGCCAGTACTGCAAGGTCTCGAACATGATAGGTCTACAATGGTACGGTCCTCAATCAACATAGGCGGGATGAGCACGACCAGGCAAACCCGTCTGCCCACACTTAGCTTAACATCAATTCCCATTCGATCTCAATTTAAACATTATTATCATCATGGTATTCTCACGACCCATAAACAGGGCCGAGAAGAACAAGGTAAAACCTATCTCCCGCGAATGATGAAACCATCACTCGACTTCAATTGAAGTCTAAGCATTACTGAGCATCAGGGGTATTGACCTATTCATAATAGGGTAGAATTAAGGATACCTGAATATCAAGGTAATCATGCAGTAACGGTATTCGACCAACTCCTAATTACTTAATGCACATCTCACAAGACTTAAAGTGTAATAATATTTATAAATACTAGAGAAGAGTTTATGCTCCGGGGCTTTCCTGCGTTGCAGAGAAGGTTAGCTTCCACAAAAGGTCCAATAGTTAGACTTGGCACCAACACCACTGATGGATGGACCTCCTCCGAAACATGATCAATACAGACCTTCTCACTCTCGTTCACTATACGTAGTAAATGATGTTTTGCTTAACATGATGGAATGCATGACATTTGATGATTATGCTTCATGATCCTCATGATCAAGTTTTAGCTGCTTTTTAACATCTAGGACGTTACAGGAGAGGGCTATTTATACTCATAGTAGAAATCTAACCGTTCAGATCTACATCGAAAGTTCTAATGCAGATCACGGGACTTCTGACCTCTATAGAAAACACTGTTCATAGCTAGGTCAATGTTGTTACGAGTAGGTCAACGTCGGAACTCCTGGCGTACGTAGGGACTTCCAACAGTTGGGACACCCGATGTACATCGGGACTTTCGACGAGTGTGGTCAGTAGGCCAGCCAAGTGTCCAGGTGTCGAGACTCTCGACCTAAGTCAGGACTTCCGACTGTCGGGAGTTCCAACTCATGTCGGGACTTTCGACGGCCATAGTCACCACATAGGCTAAGTAACTAGGCGACTGGACTTCTGACCTGACTCGGGACTTCCAACACCAAAAGTCTCCAAAAAATATTCTATGTGCTCGTGAAGTGCTAGAGTGTCTCTCTTTTGATTTTATGTTTATACTTGAGCACTCTATCTTTCTCAGACCACCTAAACTTGCATCCCTCTTTATAGTACGGCGAACTTAAACTCAAAAAGAGGAATGTAAACTTTGAAGATCCACTTTGAGTTCGTCCACCTTTTATACTTCAATAATTGAGGGATACCATTTTATCTTAGATCAACACTTTAAAACTTTCGAGGGACTAAAGTTGCAATATGTCTCATTCAGATCTCATTAGTCCCTATTTGGATGTCATCAATATACCAAATCCCATATAGGGGGCAAATGCACTTTCATGTTAGCATCTGAGTTGTCTGTTCTTGAGATATTTTTGACTGTGAAGCCTTCAAAATATTTCTCTTGTTCTCTAAAAAATTGCAAGTATTTTGTCAGCTCAGGATCTCTAGCCTTGTAATCTTTTCGATGTGTCCAGCCACGACTTGTGAATCTATTTTGATTATTAGCCTTTGGATCCCCATTGCTCTTGCTTTTCGGAGTCCGAACAAAATGGCTTCGTATTCAACAATATTATTGGCACATTGAAATTCAAGTCTTGTAGTGTATCTCATTTTGATCCCTAAAGGTGATGCGATTATTGCTGTTGTGCCAGCCCCTACGAATCCCCATGCTCCATCATAATATATAATCCAGTCTGGTTGCTTTTTTCTTCGCTTGGATTTTGAGATGAAGTTCAATCTGCTACGAAGTCTGCCAAGACTTGAGATTTTTTATGTTCTTTTTTCAAATTCAATGAAGTGCTGAGATAGTTCTGCTGCCTATTTTCCCAATCTTCCAGATGATCTGTAGCTTTCTAAAACTTCTTTCAGAGGATGATTTGTTGGTACCCTGATTTTGTGGTTGAAAATAGTGTTTCAATTTTCTTGCTGCTGTTAGAACTGCATTGGCTATTTTGTCAATCTCCGAGTAGTAGATTTTTGAGGTAGACAGAGCTTCTGAGATAAAGTAGACTAGTACTTGCCTCTTTGAGTGTTCATTTTCTTGTTCTTCCATTAGGACTATGCTTACTACACTTTCTGTTGCTGAAACATATAGGAGTAATTCAGCCCCTGGGGTTGGTGTGGCTAGTGTTTGGCTTTGACAAGTATCTTTTTATTTCTTCGAATGCATGTTGCTACGAAGGTCCCCATGTGAAGTTGCATTTTATTCCTTTGAGTGCTTGGAATATTGGCAGGCTTCGTTCTGTTGATTTTGAGATAAATCTATTTAGAGCAGCAAGTCTTCCTGTCAGCTTTTGGACATCCTTTATATTTTTAGGAACTTTCATGTTTAAGATTGCTTGAACTTTATCTAGGTTTGGATCAATTCATTTTGCTGATTGATGCAACCTAGAATTTTGCCCTTCTAAACTCCGAAGGTGCACTTTTCAGGATTCAACTTTAAATTTGCTTCCCTGAGGTTTGTAAATGTTTCTTGGAGGTCTTTGATATGGTCTTCTCTTTTCTTACTTTTGACTACTATGTCATCGACATAGGTGAGTAAGTTTTCCCACTTTGATCACGTAGCACAGTTGAAGTCATTCTAACAAATGTTGTGCCAGCATTACGAAGGCCCTCTCCCATTCTTACGAAGCCGTATGTCCCAAATGGAGTGATAAAACTTGTGAATTCTTTATCTTTTTTTTCTCATCCAAATTTGATGATAGCCAGAGAAACAATCCAAGAAACTTAGCATTTCGCTTCCAGCTGCTTGGTCAACTAATGTATCAATTCTTGGAACTAGAAAGTTGTCTTTTGGACCTGCTTTATTGAGATATTTGAAATCAATGCACATTCTCCATTTATCATTCTTTTTTCTAATCATGACAATATTTGCCAGCCAAGTTGTGAATTGAACTTCTCTTATGACTTTTGCATCTAACAATCTTTGGACTTCAACTTTTGTAGCCTGAACTCTATCTTCGGCTAATTTCCTTAGCTTTTGCTTTTTGGGTCTAATTTTTTTATCAATATCTAGTTTGTGCTCAATGATGTCTCTGCTGACTCCTCCTAAGTCATTGGATGACCAAGCGAAGACATCTTTGTTGCTGCGAAGGAATTCTATAAGTTTATCTTCTTCTTCCTAGGAAAGTTGTGTGCCAATGATAACTTGTTTTTTGGAACTGGTGGATCTAGAGGTACTCTTTTTGTCTCTTCGCAAGCTTGAGCTTTTTGGTTGAGGCTTTGCATTTTTTGTTTCTTCTTTTTCTTCTTCTTTGGCGATTACATGAACATTCTTTTGTCCTGGAGTATATTCTTTTTCAATGTTTCTTGCCTCAGTTTGGTCTCCATGGACTATGATTACTCCATTTATTGCTGGCATTTTAAGGTTCCTCTTCTGAAGAGTGCGTTGTATGGATAGTACATGTCAACCACATCAAATATTATTTGCTCTGTTCTTACATTGCTTACTATTTTGAAAGAGACTGGTAAAACTATTCTTCCAATTGAGTGTATATTTTTTCCACCAAAGCCATAAACTGGGTGTTCTGCTCTCCCCAATATTTTGCGATCAATTTTCATGGCATCTATTGTTGATGTGAATATGATGTCTACGAAGCTGCCACCGTCGACCAAAATTTTTAAAACTACCCAACCATCAATATTTGCTTCGACTACCATGGCATCCATATGCGGGTAATCTTTTAGCTGAAGGTCTTCTTCTGAAAATATGATTGGCAAATGGGACCATCTTGTTTTCTTATATGGGTCTTCCATTGAAATTGAATTTACTCATCGGAAATAGTTTCTTCTTTGACTATTATTTTCATGGTCCATGTTATTTCCTCCCATGATTATCAATATTTTTCCTCTGCTTGGTATGATTGCATTATTGTTTAATGTTGAAACTGATGGAGAGTTGTTTTCTTGCTTGGCTTGACTATTTTGTGGGTTGTTGTTTGCAACCAAAGCTTCAGGTTGTGTTGATTGAATGTTGGATTGCTAAGGTTGATTTTGCCTCCATTGATTTTGCGAGGGATGGTACATTGCTTGGGGTTCATAGCTGTATGCGGGTGGTGGCCCTAGAAGTAACGCTTGGGCATGTCCATAGTGTACTGAATAATAAGTTTGATGAGAACTTTGCTGTTCTTGTCTCACATGATTGATAACTTTTGATTGGCTTGGTGCCCTATTTTCTTCTTGGGCTTCTTCAATGCTTTTCTTTACTTTGGGACACATCTTCGATGTATGTCTAGCCCTTTTACCATGAATAATGCAGTACATGTCTTCAGGTTTTAAAGGTGCTCTTCCACTTCCTCTTCCTCTTCCTCTTCCTCTTGTACCAAAGCCTCCTCTTTCAAATGTTCTTTCATTGAATTGACTTTGCTGGTTGTATTGATTTTGGTGAGTATAATCACTTTTAGCTATTGAATTGTTTTCATTCTCGATTTGATTGACTTGGTTGTGTGGTGTAAATAGTCTTCGCTCATAGTTGTTTGGTCTTGGAGGATGGAAGTTGTTGCTTTGCTTGATTTGAGCCCTGAAGTTGTTTTCTTCCTCAATTCTTTTTCTGTAATTGTTATCTGACTTGCAATATTTTTGAATGACTTCGTAAAGTTCAGCAACTATACTTGGTTTTTCTCGAGTGAGATGGGAAGCACATTGGCCTACTTGAAGCCCTTTGATTGTGGCTATTATTACCACTTCGTCTAGGATATTTGGAACTTGTGCTTTGATTTGGATGAATCTTTTGAAATACTAGCTTAGGGGCTCTTTGATTTGTTTCTTGCAATTGAATAGGTCTACGTCTGTGAGGCCAGCTAGCTAGAATCCTTGGAAGTGAACAAGTAAATTTGCTTTGAGTTGATCCCATGAATGTATGGATTTTGCTTTTAGCGAAGAGTACCATTGTTAGGCTGGTCCCTTAACTACCATGACAAGTGATTTTGCCAATGTAGTTTTATCACCGCCTCTAGAAATTACTGTAGCCTCAAAACTCATCAGGAATTGTCTTGGGTCAGATTGTCCATCGAAAGTTGGTATCATGTTGAATTTGTATCCCAAGGGCCATTGGGCTAGTTGCATGTTTATTGATAGAGGAGAGCATGTGTCAATTGATATGAATGACTTTTGGGAATTCTTCTCTTGAGAAACTTTGGTTGCAGAGTTTGGGTCTTCAAAATGTATAACTTCGTGACTTGCACTTTGAAGTTGCTCATTTAGTTCACGCAAAATGGCTTTTGCTTCTTCTATTCTTTGTTTGAGAGACTTCTCTCTTGCTCTTATGTAGCATTCTTCAAGTTCTTTTTGCTTCATCAGAACTTGTTCTTCTAACTCTTTGAGTCTTTGTTCTTTGGCTTCGCTTGTCTTTGAGGAGTTTTGGTCATGAGGTGCATCTTTTTCAAGACTTGCATCATCACCTACTGGTGGGTCATCTTCGGTTACCCCAGTGGTAACTTTCTTGTTCGGTCTGCCCATTGGCTTCGTGTGGTTGTGGGAGTCTTTGAGCACACACAAACAGTGGGCGCCAGATGTTGAGTTAAGAAATCACCCGAACATCAAAGTTTGAACACAAGGCAAAGTTGTATTCATTTCATCGTGGTACTGTACATGTCAGAGGGGGTATTTATAGAGACCCTAGTCTTCGCATTTTACATACAAATGACCATTTTGCACTTAACCAATATATTTACATCCCTTTTCAACTACAAGGGCGAAGTGGTCTTTTTCCTCTTCTAAGCCTTCATTCTTCAGCTTTTGGTCTTTAATATTCTTAGTGTCTTCGCCACTTGGACTTAGTCGATTTTCACTTCATCTTTTAGTCTTCAAAATGTCAAGCGAAGTTAATTCTTTATCTTCACTTGATTTTGTCTCTTTCTTCCTTTGGGCAAAGATGAGGTTTCTTGAGCGAAGACGAATTCTCTCTTACGAAGTCACATTTTCAACTTCGCTCTGCTTCTTTTCCCTGCAGTCAAACTTTGTTATGGAAACTAGTCCATCAACCCGTGCTCTCGCACGGGCTAGAATCTTATAAGGGAGATCGGCATTTGTTATTGTTTAATGCCTTTGGTAATAAAAATTACTCGTACTAAATTATATTGTTTTCTCTTTGTTCATTTTTAACACAATAGGCATAATAGATATTATGTAGTCTTTGTGATAAACTTTTCGGTTACTCATCTATTTGTTTTCCCTCTATATCTTATGATGTCATGAATCTAATTTTTTATTTTCAATTATCACCCTTATTGATTGCTAAAGATTTTTAGCCCTCAATTTAAGTTGAAACAGTCATTGCTTATTATATCATTTACTGGCATTCTTTGGTACTTTCAAGAATAAAGACTTTAGGTTGTAGACTGCACTCTTAAGTAAAATGATGGCATGAATAGTCATTTTAAACCTACACTATGTTGCTTAAGATCAGTTTAGAGCTTGACAGGAGATCTAGGATTGGTAGTAATGCTACCCTCAAGAGAATATTAATATTTAAGCCTTATAATGACTGTGTGCACCAAAGAAATCTCAAATGGCACAAAGATATAGCCACTTGTAGTCTGCACTATCCTCCCTACATCTCAAGGTGTTTGAATTTTATTACCAAAGAGTGCTTTATGCAGTAATGGTTATACTATCAATAAATTGGGCCAAATGTTTTAGTTAAAGTGTATAAATTTATCGAAAGTAACAGCTTATACAATGTCATGGTTATAATAATTTTAAACAATTTTTTAGTATCATTAATGTAGAAAATATTTTTGAGGGTTGCTGAAACATAACGTATTTATTTATCTCTCATGCATGCATGTGTATTTTATATGCATGATGCCACAATATGTGTCTTTACTTTAATCAAATTTAACATGGCGACATTAATAGGAGTGGATAATATAGGAACATATATATGCTTTATGGTCATTTAAATATTTTTTGTAATAGAATATGTTGATAATTTAGATGTAATAATGTTAGAAGTGGTAATTTAGATGTAAATTTAAGGGTGTAATAGCAGGTGGATAACTGGATGCAAAATCTATGTTTACTTCATAACATGTTTCTTAATGGCATAAGCGAGTAACTTAAATAAAGATTCATGGATTACCTTAGATTGATTTACACATTAACAGAGGTGGGTAATTATTTAGAAAATAGAATAGATCATATAATTATTATTATGAATGATGGTTATAATCCACATGATTGATAGCCGGATGTTTTTTTGATTTTGTGAGAATTTTTAGAATTTATCTTTTTCTTGTGGGAGTCGTTAGGATTGACATGGTTATATCTTTTCTTAGTGTGATACTCATTTAGCGGAAATCTAAGCTTATGTTATATGTACTATTGTTGCATACCATTCTGCGCCATCATTAATCTATACTTTAAATTTAACTTTTTATCTAGATACTGCAATTCTTTTTATTCGCATGTTAAGTTGAAATTCTAATGCTTATTTTATATTTTATTCACAATTTCATCATTTATTTTATTAATAAAGATGATAGGTCCTAGGTTCTGTCTCCGTTCCAACAATAGTATAAATAGTCATTTCATCTTGCACCAAGGCACTATCTCGTAATTTTGTTTGTAGTAGCATTGTTTTATAAAATATAGAGTGCTTAAAATTAACTTACCAATATTGATACGACATAATTTTTTAGCTAAAATTTACAAAAGTATTTATAACAGCACCTTGTGAAATTTGTTATATATCATGGAGTATTAATATTAATACAACTTAAAGTTAATTATTAGTGTCTTTGCTATGTGGATTGTTAAGGGAACATGTTTACTCTCTTGATAAACCATTGAAACAAATATTTTTCCTAATGTGTACATGTTTACTTGGTCTACATGATGGAACATAGAATTGTGTTTAAACTTACTTTTAGCCTAACTGTTGTAGAAATGTGTAATTTAGAATATATATCTCATACTTTATGGATATTGAATTGTTTTTCTTGATAGCATATTTTAGTATTTATATGAAAATTTAAGACATATGTTTGTATTTTTGTTTATTTTTAGGATGTCTAAGGTGGGTAATTTAGATACAAATTAAGTGTGTCAATTTATATTTTACTTCATAATGCATATATGGGTAATTTAAATGCCAATGTAGGGGTTACTTTGCATTATCTTTCCTAATGCTAGATGTGGGTATTTTATAAAAAGTATTAGGTGGTTATTTTAAATTTTGTTTTTGTAATGGCATAGGTGTGTAGTTTTGATGCAACGTTAGGGATTTATTTTGATGTGTTTTTCTATAATGGAAGTTCTTTATAATGGCACAGTTGCATATTTTTTTGTGTTAAACAAATTGATCCAATGGCTATTATTGATGATGATGATGATGATGATTGGAGTCTACTAAATAAAAGAACAGATGTTTTTTATTATTGTAACTTGTTAGAATTTCTAAAATTTATTTTTTCTAATGCGCTGATGAGAATTGACGTGGAGGCTAGTCACTAAATTTTAGTCAATGTAAATATTTTATATGGTTATATACTTCTTTTTTTGCAAATTTTAATTGATTTACTTGATATGTTATTTTGTATGGTTATATTTTTTGCAAATTTCCTGTACTAATAAATAGTTTAGTAACATGCTTACGTATTATACATGTATCATTAAATAATAACATATGTCATACAGTTTAAATGTGATTTCCTCATCAGTTGGAATGTATTACATAATGTGTTTTGGGCCATGTTTAGTTCCACCAAAATCCAAACTTTGGCACTATGCAAAAAGAAGATTCTCCGTCACATCAAACTTGCAGAGTACTAAATGTTGACGAAATTAAAAACTAATTGCACAGTTTGGTTGTACTTTGCGAGACGAACATTTTGAGCCTAATTAGTCAACGATTGGACAATTATTACTGAATACAAACGAAATGCTACTGTGCGCTATAGCGCTACAGGATTTCTGGCGGCGCCAATTCCGCAGGCAACTAAACATGGCCTTGATGCGCCAATCTCTAGGTACTGATAAAATATTGGAATATATGGATATTAGCATTCTTTGCTCTTCCTTTTGATGCACCTTTTTCAGATAGGTCACACCATGTCTCATCTTATCATCAATTTCCCTTCTTCAATCCTATTATATATACATGGGTTGATTTATGTATAGACATATGACATATTTGTGCATCTGTGTATGCCCGTAGTAGAGATTGGCGCGGGTGTAGTCGTATGAGTGGGCAAGAGTAGCATACCTGCATCTCAGTGGTGACAGGGCACTCATCTATGCCATTGGCCCCATTCGGCTTACTCCATATTCGGTTTGTTCGGCTTCTTTTTTTAACTGAAACAGTTTTTTTTCTAAAACAACATTTCAACTAGAGCCATATTTTTCAGCCAATTTCATCCGAGCTTCCAATCAGCGAACAGGATCTCGGCGTCCGCCAAAGCTCGCGCCTGTCGCAAGAGCAGCATACCTGCAGCAAGAACTGCGGAGTATGAGCGAGCAAGAGCAGTGTACATGCAGCAAAAGTAGTGTACGTGCATTCCACTCACGTGTTGACACAGGACGCCGGGTTTAGCTGCGGCTACGGGATATCCAGCACCAGCTCCTCAAGACTGTTGCCTTTTTTTTGCCTGATAAATCATAACTAAAAGTATTATTGGCTGATTTATTGTGAGAGAAAAATATTATTCGTTGACTGAAAAAGTACGGCTTATAAGCCAAGCGAACATGGGGCATGATAATCCGGCTTGCCATGTCTTCTCGATCTCGGCTGGTCCTAGTGGTTTTTCAAACATGTACGACCATGCTCAAATTGGAGATTGATTTGGCAATGGCCCCGTTCATTGGTCTGAATCTTGGCTGAAACTGGTAAAAAAAACATTGTTCCGGCTGAATTGTTGTGGGAGAAAAACACTGTTCCGGTTAAAAAAACAAACCGAAAAACCAAATATGGGGTAAGCCAAATATTAAAAGAACAACTACTCCAAAGAAGCTCACTAAGAGCCCGTTTGGCACGCCTCTCGCCGGCTCCGGCTCCTGCTGCCGAACACGGTAGCTGCACTGTTCATCGGAGCCGTTTCGGATTTCAAGGCAGAAAATGACCTGAGAAGAGGAGAGAAGAGGAGCTGGTGAAGCCACGTAACCGTTTGGCCGGGCTCCTGCCGGCTCCGGCTCCGGCACTGTAGCAGGGTGTCGGCCGCTGGGCGGCCGACAGGAGGCTGCGGGAGCCGGAGCCGGCGGAGCTCGAATTTCTGGCTCCGGCTACTGCGACCGCGTCTATGAGTGGGGAGGAAAGGAGAGAGAAAAAAAAGGCTTCGATGAACAGTGAAATACGTATAGATGAACAGTGATTTCGCGCAGGAGCCAGAGCCGCCCGCAGCCCGCCAAACGGGTTTAAGCTTCTCCGACTCCGTGCTACCGTACCGATGGGCTGGGAGGAAAGCCCAGGGAAGAAGTGACCAGGAGGGATTAAGCCCGACGTATCTATCTATCTATTCTTCGCTATAAAAGAACAAAAGAATAGAAAAATAGTTGTTACTCAAAAGTTTCCTACCCACCTGAATCCAGATCGTTGGATGACTCCTTATAATTAGATCTAAAGGTTCAAATTAGCTGTGTTGTGGGCCACGCTAAAATCTTACAGCGAAAGTCTTAGGTTTGCGCGTTCCTGCCTCTCAAGGCTTCCTCCGCTCGTAATTTTTTTTCACCTGCCTCTCAGCTTACCCACCCAGCTCACGGCGCCCCTTCTTGCCCGCGTGCGCTCCCCACGGCACTTGCACGCTCGCCTCCCTCTGATCTGCTCGCCCTACCCTAGCCCCCGGACCAGCCGACGGCGCCAAGCCCATCTTCACCACCGTCGACCAGCTGTGCCCCCAGACGCACGACCACGCCCTCACCGCCCGCGTCATCTCCGCCCGCACCGTCCTCGACAAGGCCTCCACACACCTCGGCCGCACCCGCGTCGCCGAGTGCCTCGTCGGAGACAGCACCGGCTCCGTCCTCGTCACCGCTTGCAACGAACAGGGTATGCGCTTCCTGCGATCCATCCGCCGCTCTTCCTTTCTCTTGCACACAAGCCTGCTGTGTCCGGAACGACGCCTCCCACTTCTACTATCCGCTAATCAGCTCCTATCTTGGATCCATCCATTAGGTCTCTCGTCTCCATCCTCCAAGTAAGATCATTTGGCTTGATTGCTGGGTTTTCTTTGCACAATGGATTCTGAGAAACAACCGCAAACAGTTGAAAATCTTAGACAATTAGCTTCTGGTACATCGATTAATTATTCCAGTAAATAATGCTCTGTCGTACTCAATGTTCGTCAGTTCTACTGTGACAGATAACTTTTCTGCTTATGTTTTTCATGCTTAATCTTTGTTCACTTTAGCTCAGAGCAATGACTTTGCCCTTATTCTATTTACCTTTATGAAGACTTAAGGTCAAAGATCTTGAGATTCAGACTATATCATGGCCCAAAATAGTCGAGAAGGTTGTCCTGCTCCAGAAGAAGGCATAAGCTGTTAGGCTGCTACTTCAGCACATAGCTGCATCAGAACTTTAGAAGTCTGAAATAAATCAGCCAACTGCCAATACCAATCTTTCTTATTTTATTACTTATTTTAGTTAATACTGGAGGCCCTTTGTCTAGAACAAAACTTCCATCATAACACGTACTACATTATGCTACTCACATACCGATTTCTATGTTTGAACACAACCTGTACTAATAGGTGACCAGATGTATTGTGTCATATTCCTTTTTTAGCTTAAATAACCTATCCATGTAGAACAAAATAGGTGTGTAGAAGAAGGACGAGAAGAAGGCGCACAAGAAGGAGCTCAATGATCTGTTCACTTCGTCATCAGCAACCCAAGGTCCCTTGGTACGACCTCCTTCCCTTTTGTTGTGTTTATGCATCTTATGTTGTCTATCACTTGACTGTAGCTTTGAGATTATTAATCACGCCAAGTAAGGTATGTATAACCTGAGCTCTCCAGACCAAAATATTCAAGATTCAACTAATTCTCTTTCTCTGTCATGAATTCAGAAATCTGTGTGATCTTTCCGGAAATTCACTTATTGGCAGTGGATTTAGAACTTTAATAGGTGTAGGTGTGATAATAATAGATAATGTGTACCAAGGTCACCCATCAAAACCAATATTTTGTATCAAGCTTCAGATCCACACATGTACGGTCATTTATTTTTTTTTTCTTTCAAGCGGTAATTAAACCCAACTGTGTATGCAGATCATCACATCGACGGTGGCATGATCCCATATTTTTAGGATAGATCTTCGGTGGCCTTCCATTCAAGGTGTGGTTTGTATGTTTATTTTAAATTGTCTTGACTTTTAAGGGTTATTATAATTATGTTAGACAACTACAGTAAAAAGGTTGGGTCAGTTAATAAATATTAATTTACACAGAATGCATAGCTACCAATTTCCATTCCATTTCATGGCGTATCTCACAGGACACAACAAAATGGGACAAAAAATTGCAGAATAAAGGATGAAATATATTATTTATAGTTATAATATCTAGAGGGGATAAAAAAATTGAAAAAATGAAAATAAAGACACATGAGGTCTCATGGGACACGACAAGAGGGGAATAAAAAATAGAAAAACTAAAGGATGGAGTATATTATCTCACGGGGCACAACAACATGGGATAAAAAACTAGAAAATAAAAAAGATGAAATATCATATATAGTTATTAATATTGAAAGGGGATAAAAGATAAGAAATTTAAAACTACTCGCAATTGTGGTTTCACGGGACGCAACAAGACGAGATAAAAATACGAAAACAAAAGAAAAAATGTATTATCTACAGTTTATTTTTAAAGGGAACATAAAATATAAAAATTGAAAATAAAGCCAAATGATGCAAGCTGCAGAGGTTTGAACTAACGACCTCTTAGTTAGTTGCAACATCGAGGGTCTTACCATTGGATTGACAAAATGTATTGGTAACCTACTTACAAATTCTTTTATATAAGGAATAATAATCCATTGCTAAGTAGTACAAGGCTACCCCACAGGGTATGCCGTGGCCCACCTGGCATACCCCGTGGGTCTGCCCCTGACGCATGGGACCATACAATAGGGTACTCGCCGACGTCATCACCAGTTATGCGCAGCGCGTCCCACACGGCCTGGGACGCGTCGACGATGTTGGGACGGCACGGCGGCTGGTAGCCGTGCTCACGGTCGCAGCCGTGCAGGGAGTCGCACTCGTCCACGACCTTGGCGAGCACGGACCTGCCCTTGGCCCTGATCCGTATGCTGTCCCCGCAGCGCTTGCCCTCCGCGTACCACCCCGTGGAGAGCGCCACGACGCGCTCCGAGTTGCTGTGGAACTCGCCGTCGCACTCCGACGGGTCGCCTCCCTCGCCGCCCTCCGTGAAGTTGTTGAGCGTCATGATGGCCTTGGTGCCTCCCCCCGACCCCTAGACCACCGGCGGCGAGCACCGGTACGTCTTGTAGGAGAGCCCGGCCTCGCAGCAGTCCTCGCAGGAGTGGTTCTGGGTCGGCAGCAGCGTGCCGACCGGCCGGCACTCGTCGTCGTCGGCGAGGTTGTGGCGCTGAGCAGGATCGCCGCCGCGGCAGAGGTTCGGGAAGGCGACTAGCACGAGGCCTGCTAGCGCGAGCACGAGGAAATTGGTGGTGATCGACATCTTGCCATCCGTCTGTTTGTGGGCTGTGGTCACGGTCAGGCGGCCTGCGGCATTAATTTTATGGCGTGGGAGCGTGCGGCCGGGCTACGTACACCGGTACATGCTTCCACATCGGCCAGGCTGCGTGTTTGGCTCCCGCCGTAACCGCACAAGCCACAGCTGTTAGCCTTTGGTTTACTCCTACCAGATTTCTGCCTCCTAAACTAGTCATGAGCACCGAGACTGCAATTCACATAGGCCAACTACAGTGTACCTTTACTCCCAACTACAAGTAATGCTTCCAGCATCAGGTCTTGACCGACTGCAACCTGACCGCAAAATCTTTAGCTTCACAGACTAAAACCATTAAATAGCAGTCTTCCTCCTAATTTTTCCTGTGCTCATTTACATCATCACCATCTTTGTCCTGTCCAAAATGCTCTCTTGGTTGTAAACTCTGATCTTCATAAACTATTTCCAATCGATTTCAAAGTTCAAACACAGTTTTTGCAACTGCCTCTATCTTGATGCTGATGAAATGAGACAGTTTCAAGGACGGTTCGCAATTGTCCTTGAAAATAAATATCTAGGAGAGCGCCACGTTACGAACCGTGCATGAAAATGCATTTAAAAGAACCACAAACAAATACATGACCACGCCCAAAAAGTAGAAAAAAATCCTTCACGCCCAAGTAGCCATCGCAATATCTCGCGCCACAAGCCATATGGGGCGTGATTGGTTGCTCCGAGGTCGGCGAGCCGGAACGGAGTGCCTGTGCAGGCTCTTTCCAGTCATGATGAGACTATACACTTTGTTGTATTTGGTTGTCTTTGTTGTTGGTCCAATACGAGACGATGCCGTGTTTGGTTGCATGTATGCATCAAAGTTTAACACATGGGCCCCTGCACCATGTGTGAATCAAGCCGTCCTGGCTCGCGAGGGAAGTGGAAATCGAGAAGATAGAGGCGTGCGAGGTGGAGGAGGGCAGAGGTATGAGACGAAGCAGGCAAAACGTGCGAGGATGGGAATCAAATACGGCCATAGTGCACCGAGCGGTGCCGGATGGGCCTTTGGACGGCCTGAGCAGGGCAACCAATCACGCCCATGGTTTTTCGTGGTGTGCGTGCGTGCATTCTTGAGGATTCAAACCCACCATTAGGGATGTTTTTTCTATTAACTTCTCTAAATCTTGTAGGTTATGCTTGGTTGCTTGCATTAGTTTGTATCCGGACTTACTCAGTGCAAGTGTGCAAGTTACTCGTGTCTAATTGCCTGCAAAAACCCTTATGCAAGATTGCACAATCCTCATAGCAATCCCATGACTCCATTAGTTCATACTTCATATGTCAGATTTCTTCATATTGAACAATGCAAATTAAATTTGCCGGAGCAAATGGGCACATAAAATGAAATATCCTCACTTGCCCATGAACCCCGTCTCTACTAGAACATGAAGGCAAGGGCAAAGCTACATATATAAGCAAGGCAACGAGGGTGCATCCATGCCAAAAAAAACAGTAATTATGATAAAAAAAAAACATTCATCATATACGTACACACCTCGTGGTAAAATCTTTGTACCACAAGACAAGGTACCTCCGAATTTACTCTTCCTCTATCCCTGCATGGAGCTGACGACATGCAACATAATCCAAGCAATCCAACACAATGCATTTCTGATGTACATGAGGACAACCAAACAATCACATATTGCATACATTTGTACTGGCTTAGGTTGCTACTACACAAGGTCTAATATGGGGTAAGAGTAATGCAAGCAATTAGCCACACCCATATTGAAATTTGAGCCTTCAAACTATCTCAGGAAAACAGTTATCAAAGATTTCATCCATAACTGCAACTTGGTTAAGCGTGTCTTCAGGAAATGACGCCCTTTCGCTGGCTTATCCGGTCCGGGTCCGGGAGCTGAAAAAAAGAAAAGAAAAGAGAAATGGAGATGCGGGGGATCGAACCCCGTGCCTCCAAAGCGAGCGCTCTACCATTAGAGCTACATCCGCAACTGACAACGCTTACTGTAATGTAATTTCTTAATTCAAATGATTAGGCAAACGCGGCGAATTATGATGAGCCCACGAAGACGAGGGGCAAGTCGCGGCCCGCATGCCATCTACGCTCCGGACAAGCCGTGCTCTTGTGGGCTGGGCTACGCCGGCCTATCGATGATTTGCGAAAGCCGAAAGCCCGTAATGTGCCCATGGTAAAGACACAAACGACGCGCTAGTCTAGTTCTTGACTGTACACCATTTACGAACAGCAAAGCCGCCAAGGGCTCCAAGTGTCAGAACGTCAAGAAATGCAGAATCGCCGGCCGAAGCAATGCCGGAACAAATCTACGTTGGGGACTTTTCAGACGAACTGGTCGTTGTCTGATTGCTCCCTTTGCTAGCTAGCTAGTAGCTCGATCGCATGGAGCTAGTAGTGCAGTAGGTGAAATTTTGACATTTTGTTACCCAAGGCCTGTTTGCAGGCAGACAAGTTCCACCCGTTCTGTAACGCTGTCTCGTACTTTTCCTGTAGTCCAATATGAGGATTGAGGAAGACAGAGTAAACCATTTCTTGGTTGCAGTTTTCCAGCTACAATGCTCGTCCTCCTACCGGCAAGCCAAAGCCAGGCAGCGTGAACAACAGTGACCTGTACAACTAAACTAAATAACTAATCCTCAGATCCAAGTGTGCTCTTCTGAAATCCTGCTTAACTATAGGTTATCTATTTATCTACTGTCAACCATGCTCCATGAGTCTGACACCTAACCATATCAACGCAGGCACAATCTTCCAAAGCAAAATGAATGCCCTGTTCGCTTGGCTGATAAGGGGCTGATAAGGCATGACTGAAAGTACTGTTGGCTGATTTATTGTGAGAGAAAAATATGGTTCGTTGGCTGAAAAAATACGGCTTATAAGCCAAACGAACAGGGCGGAAACACCCCTGAACACCCCCCCCCCCCCCCCTCCCCCCTAGCTAGCTCCAAATCTTTTGGTCTGGTTTGAGAAAGCACACCAAGTATGATCCGATAAGATAAGTGGGGTGCCAACGCAACCGCAACCCTGTCCCCCCCCCCCCCCCCCCCCCCCCCAGGCTCCTAGCTAGCTCCAAATCTTTTGGTCTGGTCTGAGAAAGCACACCAAGTATGATCCGATAAGATAAGTGGGGTGCCAATGCAAGATTGGCAGTTGCCGATGTCAGGACAGGAGAGATGCAACCTGTTCACACCTGCAACTGCAACTGCAACTGCAAGCAAGCTCCTATAGGCTATAGCACCGGAGATCACAGCACAGCGACCCAAAACCCAACGACAACCAGATATGGTTCTCAGTAGAGTACTGGCGCACCGAAAAGCTCCCCAGACCTGCAGGAGCTGCCGGTCCCGACTCCCGCCCCCCAACATATATACAGGCAGCTACTACCTCTTGCATGCTCACACTGTCACCAACACCGAACGATCCAGACCCTCCAACGACTGCCACGGTTTGCGGCGCACGAGCACACGCACTTGACAAAGCCAGCAGCGGCTGCTGAGAGCCGAATCAGCAGTGACACGGAATGGCATGTTGCTGCTAGCTGCTGCAGCAAGTGTATGCAATGTAAGCCGGGGGACCCTGAGCGCACCACGCCCGGTCGGTCGGCAACGTCGGATCGCTCGAGCCTTTCATGTGCTTTCGACTGGAACGCACAAACCAAGCAGAAAAGCTGCCAGTAATAGCTAGTCCGTGTTAATCTAGCGCATTACATTACATTACACAGGGAAAGGAACCAATCCATCCTTATCTGCCGGGGCCGGGGTGGAGTGGAGTTGGATAGGGATGGGAAGGTGGAGCCCCCGCGCACGCACGCACGCACGAGCGAGCGAGCGAGCGAGCCGACGAGCCCAGAGGCCAGATCGAGGTAGCCCACGCATGATCGGCGATTTCCCCGAGTAATTAATCTGCGATCGCATCGGCTGCAGATGCTTTCCGCCGTGCTTTGGCCGCCTTTACAACAGGCACGGCCGCCTTTTGCCGTCGGACTGCAACTGCAGCCGCGGGTGCGTGGAGGTCAATGTCAAAAGGCTTCTCCGATCGATCCTTTTCCTTTCGTTGTGACTGAAATCTGCGCAGCGCAGACGACGTTTAATTTGGATCAGTGCAAAGGAGGTAGGGCGACCACTAGGAGGAGCATGCATCAGGAGCCATGGCCCATGGCTTGGCTTGGCTTTCTATGGTCTCGCTCGCACGGTTGCTGCACCTCCTCATTAAGGAAAGAACAGTGTTGGTGTTCCTAGGGGGATCCCATGGGGCAAACACGCAAAAGTGCTTTAGTTTCCTCCTACCGGTCTGGTCGTTCGGTTCGGTCTCTGCTTGATTGATAAGCTGGCCACTTTGTATGATGAGCAAACATCATCAAGTACTATATACTGCACGTTAAGAGATATGGTGAGCAGAATGGTTTACACAGAGTGAGTGAGTTAGTTCTTGACTGAAGCTGAAGCCACCAGAGGCAAACAATGCCTATTGATCGAACCAACGAACAGACCTCGCATTGATTGGTTTCTACGTACCCAAAGCACCTAGAATTCTAGCTGGAGATTGAAAAAAAAAATGTGTTTGAACTAGGACTGGTGTTCTAGATGAATTGACGCTGCATTCAGTCCTTGGCCACCGCCCGGAAGTCTGAACTGTCTGAAGCATCAAGCTGATGGCAACTTCAGTTTTCCTGTTACGGAGATGGATGTACACACACCGTCTCCGTACCTTAGTGCTCCAGTTACCGCTCTTTATATAAAAATCCCTTTTTTGCGAGATTTCTTTCTACATCTGATAGAGCAAGGAACGACGGAGTGTTGTGCAAGTTTCCGCGCGCTTAGATTCCTCGGTCCCTTTCCTGTTTCATTCAGCAAACATGGTAGTACTCGCACGCTACCACTACCAGAGGAAAGAAAGGTCGCGCTCGTCGCCGTTGACCCTTTGCAGCCTCACCGTCACCGGCCAAGAGCTGTGCGAATAATCAATCAGGCCCTGTTTAGATGGCACCCAAAACCTAAAATTTTTCAAGATTCCCCGTCACATCAAATCTTGCGGCACATGCATGGAGCATTAAATGTAGGTAAAAAGAATAACTAATTACACAGTTTGCCCGTAATTAACAAAACGAATCTTTTAAGCCTAAATAGTCCATAATTGGACAATTTTTGCCAAATACAAACAAAAGTGCTACAGTAGCCAAAAGCCAAAAATTTTCGCATCTAAACGGGGCCTCAGTCTAGGGGCTGTTTGGCACAGCTCAGCTTCAGTAATAATTTTTTTTTTTTTGCAAAATGACTTCACGAGCAGCTCTCTGGTGAAGCTAAACTGTTTTTAAAAATATTTGTTTGATAAAACAGCTTCATCTGATAGACAAAAGGATAAAAAGACCCTAAGAGCATCTCTAAGAGTTTCCTATTTTTTTCTCCTAAAACTTATAGTTTTACAACTCCTAATAAAGTATTAGGATGAAAAAAAGAAAGCCATTTCTAAGAGTTTCTAATAAATTGCTTTTAAAAAATCAAATTTGGGTAGCTCAATGATGTCGGTGATTAGATAGACGCACCGACGTCGCTGTTCCAGGGCTTGGATAGATTTGCTAGTTTTGATGCTGTCCTACTCTCTGTTTTTGCTATGCATGGCAGGAGAACATCCCCATCGAGGAGGTCTTCCAGAGCCTCAAATGCAGCAGGCAAGGCCTCTCCTCGGAGGAGGCCGAGGCGCGCCTCGCCGTCTTCGGCCCCAACAAGCTCGAGGAGAAGAAGGTTGTGATATTCTGCTCCATCATTTTTCTGCTGTGTAACAATGGCGGATCGAGTCATTGATCTTTTTTCTTGGCGCGCGTGCAATGCAGGAGAGCAAGATTCTCAAGTTCCTCGGGTTCATGTGGAACTCGCTCTCGTGGGTGATGGAGGCGGCGGCGATCATGGCCATTGCTCTCGCCAACGGGGGCGGCAAGCCGCCGGACTGGCAGGATTTCATCGGGATCGTGTTCCTGCTGCTGCTCAACTCCTCCATCTCCTAATGGGAGGAGAGCAACGCCGGGAGCGCGGCGGAGGCGCTCATGGCCAACCTCGCGCCCAAGGCCAAGGTGCTCCGCGACGGCCACTGGAGCGAGCAAGACGCCACCGTGCTCGCCCCAGGGGACATCATCAGCCTTGGCAGAGCACAGCGAGCCATGGATGGCCACAGCCACAGGCACAGCCGGCCACAGGTACCCATGGCGGCCACCGACGCTACGCGGCCACAGGATCCGCGCGACTCAAGAGCCGCGTAAAGTTACGCGGAACTGGCTCAGTTTTTCCAATTGCCTAAATATTAGGAGGATGGATTAGGCACTGTTGGAGAGAGATTTTTTCTGATTTTTCTAAAAACCAAGTATTAGGAAGGCAAATAGGGAACTCTTGGAGATGCTGCCCTTTTCTTTTTCCTTTTTTTCTACTAGGTAGCGTGCCCGTACGTTGCTATGGGATAATTAATAATTTATACTAAAAATACACGGATCGCACGATAAAATAACAATACTATGAAATTAAATACCAACGTTAAAGTGACATTTAATCCAAAAAGCAAAGTTTATGAATTTAACAAAGTCACGGAGTGCGTGGCGTCGCAGGCTCACAAACTCTAGAGCTTTTAGAGATTGGGTCGAATCCAACCTAAAGCCTCGGAACCCTACATCTTTTCCTGGACGGGCTTCACTTCGGATACGCCGGTAGCAATATCAACGATCTCCAGTCGATGGACCAAATCATATGGATCCCCATACAATGGCTCAGACATATAGATTTTGTTCTCCTTATACTTTGATACACTTGTTCCACTAAAGCTTTCATTGAAATATTTAGACACGAACAATGTCTGATCACCGATGTCCCTCACCCTAGACCACTCCGGCGTACGGTCGTGGAGGTTGCACTTGTAGATCGCGCTACTGTAGGTGAAGCTCTGTGTCTCGTGGAACATGCTCACCATGGCACCCACAATGTGCAGCTCACCGTTTGATTCTAGGTAGCTGTGGTGGCAGAGTCCCGTAGGTGGCGACAGCGATGGCGGCAGCGTCGTGGTTGGAGTAGCGCCGGCGGCATTACTGCTGCAGACAGAGATTTCTCCAGTGCAGTCGATCGCCAAGAACTTGTCTTGACAGTGAACGATGAACCCCACAGAGAACTCCAGTTTGGTGTCGAGCAGCGTCCATACGCTGTTGACTCCAACCCGGCAGAACGCGACCTCCGTAGAGCACCTAAACAATGAATAAATGAATGCACACAGTACCATTAACATAATCAACAAAACGAATCAAGCTAAATTGAAAAAATAAAAAGAAACAAAATCATGACTTAAAGACTATACGCACGTCACTCACGGTCACCTAGATTGGGAACACATGATGCCTTCATCTCAAGCTGCATTGTAACACCCCTAGTGTTACGAGCTCGTTAAGCACCATGATTTAGGCCTAAGAAAAAATTTCCGAAGCGAGTTTCTTGGATTTTTGATTTAAAACGTACTTGCCGTGATAAGGGAATCATGTGTGATTTAATTTTTTGGACTAAAATCAACGCCAAGTTAAAATTGCTCAGTGCGTAAAGATATTTAGAAATATCGAACGACGATTCTAGCAAACGGTATGTTATATTAGATTAAGCATGAAAAGCAACTCTTATAAATAAAATAAAATCCATTAATAAATAGAACGATGTATATATATATACTCACGGGTTGATTTTGATAAGCATGAACTGGCAAGAGAGAGAGCGCAGTAGCTTTGTTTGTTTTTCCTAGCGTGCAGCGTACTCGCCTGGCACTGCTATTGATCACTGTCTCATTCTCGTCGTGGCTCTACATTTGCAAAGTCTACTCATTCGTCCGCATCCATGCTCACCGGCCTTTGCGTTTACTTCTTTGTCTGCCTTTCTGGTCTCTGCTGTCGCAGTCTTGTCTTTGTCGCCTCTGCTACGCCAAACCGTCTAGCTCCGCTGCTCATCTGTTTCTCTCAAATCAAGTTTCTCTGTTCTTGCCCGTGAAGTCGAGCATCGTGGCTGCATCGTTAAGTCCTTTCTAACTCGTCGACCGGACCACGTGCTCGGACGAGTTTCGCTCAGGTCTCCTCGCCCTTTTTCTCTGCGCCGTCTTCTCACCTTCCTGTGCGCGCGCTGGCACGCCACTACCGGCCATGGGGTGTTGTCCTTCCCTGTCCCCACGTCGCGTCTATGAAGTTGGTGCCCTCTCACCCGCACGCGTAGGCGCGCCGAGTCCGCACGTAGCTCCGCCTCGTCGCGAGCCACCTCAGCGCCTCCGTGGCACGCCATGGTCTCCATGGCCATGGCCACCGTGCTCTGCCCCTCGCGTGCGCGCATAAGCTCCTTGACCCGCCCGGGTCCTGTAGCCGTAGCGTGCCCAAGCCGTCGTGTCGTGCCCGCTCGGCACCTCGACGTCCACGTAGCTCCACCTCACCGCGCTGCCCCACTGTGTCTAGAGCCGCTGGCACTTCCCCGCGCCGCCTTGTGTCACCTCCGCCGCCGGCGAGCCACCGATTGGGCCGGCGGATTGATTCCCCGTCCGTGCTCTATTTTGGAGATGAAGAGAGGGACCCAGGGGTAAGAAACGAGTAGTTCCAGGGTTCTTTTTGCAATTTACATGACCCATATGAGCAGTAGTGTACTAAATAAGGAGAAGCGCATGGTTGTTTCTGCTTAATCGCCAGGCCTGTTGGGCAGGTCGCGCTTGGACCGGATTGTTGGGCCGCTTGCGCCCACGCGCCGGGCCGGCCTGTGGCCACCACGCCGGTGCCGCCCTCACCGCGCGCTGGGCCGGCCTGCTCGGTGCCCCGCCTGGGCCGCTCGTTGGTCCGGTCTACTGTGAGCGCCTAGGCTACGCGTCTGCTGGGCCGTATAGGTCGTGCTGGCCCACTTAGTTTTATAAAGCAAGTGTTAATTAGTTTCGAAAATAAACTTGCACAATCAATATAAAAATTTGTAGGTATCCAAAATGGTGAAATCAGTTTTGTTTAGTTTCTAAAATCAGGATCTACCTGTTAGTATATTTTGTTCACATAGTTTGATAATATTCTTGAAAGCTATATACTTAATTTAAGGTACTTAATATTATAAAAATAGAAACTTGTAGGAATTGTTGTGATAAATTGGTAATAGCGTTGGATCTGAAATTTTTACAGTAGGCTTCTAGCAATATTAGGTACTCACTGTAATTTTTGCAGCTATAGAATAATTAGTTGCTAGATAGATAATGATGCCTATGTCGAATAATGATTAAATTGATAGAATAGAAATAAAGAAACAACCTTGGTTTGTATAACTAAAATAATTGTTGGGAAATAACGCCTTATCCGACCACGTGTATATGTAGCCTAAGTACGATCGTCGCTAGAGCTATCTCATTAGCTTGTGAGGCATGATCGGATTTCTAAGCATTTCGGTTGTCGTTGATTATTTACATCTATGCATTTGCATCAATGCATATCATATAGGTACGATAATAAATCAACGGATCAATTGAAGGATCATTGAGAATTTAAAGATGGTATAATGGTATTCTCTCTAGGAGATGATGTAATGGGATTTCTATTCAGTTGATGGTGGATGATCTGAAGATGCAGATACTAACTTTTTAATATATATCTTACCCAGGCAAGCCCCGGTGCATATTCCGCTGTTAAATTAAATTGTCTATAACTCTGATAATATGATTACATTCTGTTATTGTAATAATAAATATTATACTCCGATGTTGTATTAAAAGTGATGTAAGAAATGGTTAAGAATAATGTAAGCTTTATTCTCTCATTTATGATCCTAATGGCAAAAATATGGATTTTTGGGTTCTCCTCTGGGGTGTGCCCGACGAAACTGAGTAATTTAGTGTCCTCCTTTGAGTGCTTAGTGTCTAATGGAAGACGAGCACTCCTAGGAGACATTAGATTATGCGGTTCTGCCACATGCATCTTTTCCTGTCTCCATGCAAAACTAAAACAATCAATATTTTTTCCATTCCTGCCTGCATGCAAATAAAAAAGAGAGATATGTTAGGTATCTAGCCAAATTATGTGTCTTGTGCAAAGATGGTGAGTAGGACTCTAGGGAAGAAAATACTTTGTAGCTTGGTGTTGAGGATCTGTCGACCACAGCGGTTTACCAAGTACGGTATTTGTTAAACTAAACATCAGCTCAACCATTCAAGTGAACATGAGAACAAGATCCTTTTTTATTTCTTTTGAGCAAACCTATGATAGACAAATGTACATTCATTAACTGAAAAAAAAATAATAACCTATGATAGACAAATGTACACTCATTAACTGAATAAATAATCAGACAAAGGCATAATCAGTGCCAAAAAGTAAAGTTCATTTCATGAGAGCAGAAGCAAGTCTAGACAGACAACCACATACATCTAAATGTTGGACATACATACGTATGTTAGTTTCTTGTGGAGCAATTTTTGCATAAATGTATAGCCATGAATCTAGCTAAAGCTTGAGAAGATAGTGATTGCATACATAAACCGGATGACCAACCTTGATAAATGTTCAAAAAATGCGGGATATACAGTGTGCCCGTGCGTTGCTACGGGATAACTAACAATTTATACTAAAAACACACGGATCGCACGACAATATAACAATACTGTGAAATTAAATACCCACATTAAAATGACATCAATCCAAAAAGCAAAGTTCGTAAAATTAACACGGTCACGAAGAGCACGACGTCGCAAGCTCACCGACTCTACTATATAGACCTTTCCAAAAAAATTCCGACTCATATAATTAACAAATAAGCAATGCCCCGCCACATTTTTGTTGACTATTCACTGTGTTTTTTAAGAAAACAAGTGATGGAGAGACATTGTTGGTTTTTAACTTTTTGTTTACATCATCACTAATCCAATTGAAGAGAGAGGACCATAATTTTTTTTAAGAAAACAATGTCTATGAATTATCACATTTTCAGAAAACTGAACTAGTTGTCATCTTCCTATTTTTGCCAGTAAAATTATCTGAGCTTTATATGTATAACCTGAAAACTGAACTGCTTGTCATCTTTCTATTTTTGCCAGTAAAATCATCTGAGCTTCATATTTATAACCTGGACTCAACATGGCCATGCCAAGACATAAAAAAGTTACCATAGTTATAATATCATTATATTAAGTTCAATAACATGGCAGCTGATTGTGCTCTGCATCAAGCATCAGTGTATCAATGCCAACCATTGACTCATCCTCTAGAGTTTATAAATGTAAGCCATGGCAATAAATTGCAACAATTCAGGGCAAGTTCAGTGAGAAATCTCTTTTTTCAAGGTTTAACTTCAGTGAGAAATCATCATTCTTTTTCTTGCCTGCCTACATCAGATTGTTCAAAAATAAACAAAGATCAATCCACAGACATTTTGCAGTGCAGAGATAACTTTGTGACCTGACTTGGTGTTGCTGTTACGGGAACACCAATTCAACGAGCGAGGTCTAGAGGTGCAAAGGCATGATGCCAAACATCTGAATACCATCTAGTGTAATAAAAAAATTAGCAAGCCAAAAATTCAGTGGCCATAAAAAAAGTTGACAAGAAAAAAAAATATAATATATTTTACCAGTAAAGTATCTAACATTGGTACACCAAGCTCATGAATTGAGACTATCAATAAATAAATAAGGCTCAAGCTACTTGAAACGAGATTGGTACAGACAAAGGGCTAACTATGCTAAAAAATAATGGCATCCAATGTACAGGCACACAATATCAAAAAAATAAATGATTAACTATATAACAAGAACGTCTGCAGCATCATGAACTATGGTTGTGTAACATCATGAACGACGAGCGATGGAGGACGGGCGACGTCAATCGGTCTACATATGCGAAGACGACGGCTTGGGTGCACGACTTAGGTGGCGTCGAGGTAGCGGCGTGGTAGCCGAGGACGACGGCTCGGGTGCATGGCGCGGGCGAACGGCGAGGACTACGGCGCGGACATCATGGAGGCGGCGGTGTTTCCAGGTGCACAATGCGGGCGAACGGCCCGACGTCGTGGAGGCGGCAGTGTACGTGGCGCACGGGGAGGATGACGGCGCGGGCGCACAGACCAGACGATGGAGCAGGTCGTGGAGGGGAGATCGCACGAGGAGGTGATCTTGCGGCGACCTTGCGGCGATCGATGATGCAGCCACAGGTGCATCCACTGGTAGGCAGACGGTGGATTGCTTCTCCACTACACGACGAGGAAGAAGTAGGTGCGGCTCGATCGTGCAGGGGCTTAAGGAATGGGGCGCGCGATGATCGTCTCCGTGCAGCGACTAGTGACGCGCTTGAGTCCTACCAAGAAGACGCGTTCGATCGTGCAGCGACGAGCGACGATGGTCTTCCGTGTTTGTAGTGCATGCAAATCAGGGTCAAGAATTTCATATTTGTGGCACGAGGGCGGTATGATCGAGCGTGAGACGTGGGTGATCGCTTTCCTCGTTTGAGGCAATTAGGGTCAAGACTTTCCGTGTTCGTAGTGCATGCAAATCAGGGTCAAGACTTTCCGTATTTGTAGCGCATGCAAATCAGGGTCAAGACTTTCCGTGTTTTCTTCGCACCAAATGACGCAGCATGTGGGTGATGTCGTGGGATCGCAGGCGTGGGTAGACGGACGAACCAAAACAAATGTCGCACAAAAAAATATCCACACTTTGTTCTTTTTAGTTGTAGGAGACTATGTTTCTTCCGTCGTTTCGTGCTCATCACTCGCCCCGCGTCCTGCGGCCATGCCCTACCCCGCGCCGACGGACGCGCTCGGCCATGCCGGCGGCCGTGCCAAGGCTTCGCGCCGGCGAGTCGAGCTCCGACGGCGGCCGCGCCCTGTGACTCTGGCAGCAGCTGCGCCCTGGGAGTCGAGCTCTGCCCCCTTCCCCGCACTGACGAATGCACTTGGCCCCACGGCGGCGATCGTGCCCTGCGAGCCGAGCTCTGCGCCCGGCCCCGTGTCGGTGGACGCGCTAGGCCTCGCGCCATGGCTCCGCACCGGTGCCCGCTCCCTGGCCTCGCGTCCCCGCCGCGGCCGCGCCCGGCCCCTCGCCGGCGCCCGCTCCCCGGCGACCCGTGACACCCTGGCACGACCTGGCCCCGTGACCTTGACGGCGGCGCGAAGGTGTGCCCCGGCAGCCCTCGCGACTGTGCCCTGAGGCCCAGCGGCCGCTCGCGAGGCAAGCACCGACGGCCCTGGTGGCTGTGCCCCGAGCTTCGGCAGCCGAGCACCCTCGCGACCGAGCAACCTCCGCGCGTGGCTCCTAGTGGCGGCACCCCCGGTGACGGCGCCAGGGCGGGCCACGCTCCGGCGGCCGTGCCCCCGGCGCACGCGCTCCTTCAACAGCATCGGCATCTACGCTCTCTCTCTCTCTAGTGGGCCCCACATGCATGGGGTGAAGTTGGGACAAGCTATTATTTTCAGCTTCAATCCAACTCATATCTTTGTGAGAGAAGAAGAAAAATAGTTTCACCCATAAAACTATTTTAGAAATGAGTATTTGACAAAAAAAAACAGCTCACAACAGCTTCAGCTCATAAAGCTATTGTGAGCTACGCCAAACAGACCCTATGTACGGTTACTCGAATGTTCTCAACTCCAAACAAACAATTCTTCAGCTCGCAGACTAACATACTGTGGAAAAGAAATGCTCAAACTTGAAAAGGATCCCTCTCTCCACGTACGTACATGGTCCCACATCGAACTTTACACGACAGAGGGGAGAAAAAAGAAATGCCACTTGATCATAAAGAAAAAAAAACAAGAGCAAAAGGAAAAGAAAAAAAATTGCACTAATAGCGAAAGGAAAAACAGATTGCAACCGCACCACCGAGCGACCAAATGCATGGCCTGCCCTCAGCACTTGAGCAGCAAGCAAACCATGGCATGCAAGCCACGGGCGTCTGACTCGGCGCGACGCGGACGAGTGGCCGGGTCCTCCGTGGCCGGCGATAAAGCGGCGGGGGCCGGGGATGGGAGGAGGACCCGGCGGCCGAACTCGTGACGGTGCCTCTGCGCCCCACCTGCCCCAATAGGCCATAGCAAGTGCCCCGGGCCGGGCCCGTCGTGCTGTGGAGGTTCCACCGCCTCGTCGAGGAGGAGTCACCATGCCGTGCTTTCTTTACGGCGACAATCACCGGGGAGCCCAGATTTGGATTCGGTGCGGATCTAGCAGGGGTCAGTCCAGCGACCGGTTTTATTGAAGGGTTGCTTCAACTGGGGGTCCTGGAATTCTCCAATGTTTGCTGCAGATTTTGTCAATTGTTGATTGACTTTGTGCAGGCGTGTTTATGTTGCTGTAAGTGCTCTCTCGCGTTGATTGACTATGTGCCGGCACTTTCTCAGCGAAGGAACGGTGTTTTTCTCTCACGACAAATCAGCATAAGCAGCAGCATAAGCCAAATTTCAGCGAAACAAACAGGGCAAGTATAGATTAATCCGGGAACACATTTGCATGTAGCTTCAGATTGCGAGGATGCAATTGCAAACACGTCGCCTATTTCCTGTTATACTCCCTCTCTAGAGCATGTTGCTGAGCACCAAGTCTGTCCGTGCAAAAAAACCTACCTAGCTCTTTTTTATAAGTGTATATTATTATCGTGCTCCCTTTTGCTTAGAAAAATGTTGATATAATGTTAGCTTTTGTTAAATATGGACAGTCAATTCAAGCAAGACATTGGTTATGCTATTTGTCAAGTGTAGAGTGTCTCAGAGATGATTTTCTTGTATTCCAAATGTTGTAAAAGGACCTCTGCATATATTTTTTTCTTTTTGATTGGTTCTTTTAGATTCTGTTTCTTTTTTGTTGGTTCTCTGCAATCCCTTTTTAGGAAAAAAAATCAGCGGAGGCTGTCCCATGGAACATTTATGGGCAACCACCATGGATTCACGACACGTGTCTATTCGCATTGTAACAGAACCGACCAATTATACGAAATTAAGTAAGAAAATCATCCGCCAGAGCAGACGATTTAGCAAACTTAAGCCCGTATAACCCGGTAGTCCATGAAATCACGAAGGATTTCAAACCAACTTCCATTCCAGCCAAGATCGTAATAAGTTTAGCGGTCACCATCACATATTACATAAAAGTTCACAATCTCAGATACATCAGAGTTTCAACATAGTTATTACAAAACCAGTTCGAATAAAAGTAGCGGAAGTCATTTGTTCAAACCACACACACTCACGCGGAGTTTAAATATAGTGCCAGCGAATGATCATCTCCAACAAAAGCATCAGACGAGACGTAAGGAATGACCATGCCCATGGTCCTAAGCATCACCCATCGCAGGATAAAGACAGTTGATACAGTAGCCATAATACATCTGCCCATCTGCAACAAGTGGGAATAAAACCCTGAGTACGAGAAGGTACTCAGCTAGACTTACCCGACATAACCGAAAATAAGTGACACCAAGGATTATGAAGGGCTTTATAGTAGGGTAGCTGACTCATTTGCAAAAGAAACATTTTTAGCCTTTCAAGAACCTTCCTAAAAGTATTATTGTCAATTTAATTATTATTAACCTGTCGACTAGATTTGCACCTATACTAGAGTAAACATGTGATTAAGCAGATAATGATAACCAATGATCATCAAACAACTTCTATATTGTCATATTCATTATAACTGTCCAAGTGTTCCATAACCATTTACTACGATGAAGTAACTCAAGTCAAGTGCTCACTATCCAGCAGCGATGGCGATTCGAATCGATTCCTAACCAGCTGGTGATTTATTCCTTACACAAACCTCACTCACCCACTAAAGTGAGATATTGATCACCGAGTCAACTTTCCAGGTATCTCGAGTTTGCCAGGAACCACATGTACCCGGGGGCCGACCAACTGCACTTTGGTCTTATCATCTCGCCCCCGTGTCCTACCACACCTGCTCCGGCACAGTGCGCTGCGGGCAATCTACTCGGCCCGAAAAATCTCCCAGCTTCGCGGTCGGAAGGTACTTTATCCGGCCAGCTAAATGTAAGGCATGCGTTCAACATGACTCGAGGCCCAACAACGGTCGGTCCTTAATCGACACAGACGGAAACACTACAGTCCAAAACTCTGCAAGTCTCCGTCCGGTCTCAACTTCATTTAACACTTAGTTATACCATGACTTCATAGTCATCCAAGCAGATCCAGGTAACCACCTATAGCTCGCAGGTGATAGGAAATCACCCGACTTCTACCGGTCTAAGCCAGCTAAGCATTGACTCGACTGCGGATACCAGGGTAACAAGGATATAGTATAACAAAGGTAAACAAGGTATAATGCAGCAACGGTTGCAAACAACTCCTGAACGTAATGCATCAAATAAAGTAAAGCATTGAATTAATAATTGCAAACCGGGAGAAAATGCTCCGGGGCTTGCCTCTCTCGAAGGAGCTCGGACGGTGATCAGGGCACTCCGGAAGTTCCTCAACGTCCTCCTCGTCGGCTTCGGGCACTTCCTGCGGCTGCACCTCGAACTGCTCTTCGGGCTCCTCGGGTATGACGACTGGGTTCTCGGTTTGCGATCCTGTATGATGCAATGTGCGTAAGTGCTTATGCAATCCGTGCATCGGATGAGATGAATACAATGGATATGTGGGAACGCGAGGTAGTCAACATCATCCAAGAAATATACTGCAAGCACATGTCATCTACTGTATTCTCTTCTACTACTAATATGCTATATCAACACATCTTATTAAATGCTTCAAAGATACACCAAAGCTTTACTAATTTCTTAAACACACTTAAAGCAACTCTTAATTAAACCCTAATTAATAATAGGTTTGAATAGCAACCTCTATTTTTATTGCTTAGAAAAATCTTAGAAAATTACCATAGCACATTACTACCCTAAGTAGTCTACTACCAGATTTTCATGGTATTTGAATGAGTGGATTAGCCTACACAAAAATAACAAGCTATGGCAGGATTATGAACATAAAAATACTTTGAACTGTGAAAAGTGTCAAACAACAGAGTTAGTATTTTTCCTAGGTTCTTCATAGCATACTGTACAAAAATTATCACATGCATGTTTTATACAAAGTTTGCTCTCTAACTAAAATAACAAAAATCAGCCATTAAAGGTACTTGAACTACACCTCAAAATTCTCCCACAGCACATGCATGAAACATATTTTTCCTAGGAAGTACATGACATAAGAAGATTAACAAACTTGGAATAGGGCTGACCGAGACAGGGGCGGCGCTGACCGGCCAGCTCTCACCGACGGCAAGCTAGCCGGCGGTGTGGTCACCACCAGTAGCTCACCCGCGACGAGGCAAACATGGTGCACCTAGAGAAGGCACAGGAGGAGCTCGGGATAGGGCTTGACGGCGCGCATGGCGGAGCGGCAGCGCTGCTCCCGACGGCCGACCATCTCCGACCGGGAAGGGGCGCGAAAGGTGGTGCAGGAGCTTCACCGAGCTCGTGCGGTGGTCGTGCGCGCGAAAAGGTAGCTAGAAGAAGGACGGAGGGCGAGGTCCACGGAGCGGAGCGCTCCGGTGAGCTCGGCCACAACTCCGGCGAGAGATTCCCAGGGAGAGGGAGCTTCTCACGGCTTACCGAGGCGAGCACGAGGTGCGCGATGATGAGTCAGAGATGCGGGCGAGATGGAGGGTTCAATGGCGAGCTAGGACAGCCGGGCGAGCGAGCTCCGGCGAGGCGCGGCGCGCGGTGGCTATGGCGGGCGCGTGGTGAGAGGCAGGGAGGCAGCGCGGGAGAGGAGAAGTGAGGAGCGCTGGAATGCGTTGGGCGCGTGGGGATTCAAGTCATGGCCAGCAGTGCCAGAGCTGCCGCGGCGCGTGGACGCGGTGTCAGGCCGCCGTCGACGGGTGGCGCCACGCGGCGGGCAAGCCCTGACGCGATCGGGGGCGTGGCGCGGCGACGGGCGTGGTGCGCGGGAGAAGGAGCCAGTGCGCTGGGCTAGGCCGAGGCGAGGTGGGCTGGAGCGGCGCGGGGGCTTCGCTGGGCCGACTTCGGTCGTGGGCCAGAAGTGAGGCGACGGCCCGTGAAGGAGGGGAAAAGCCTTTTTCATTTGTATTTTCAAGGAATTTTTAAATGCCATCTTTCAAATATTATTTTGAGCAAGAAAATGACATCTTTTGAAAATGTACCTGTGGGGGTATGGCCCCCAAGACATGGGCCACATCATCGGAGGTGGCCCGGCCCATAAGATCAAGGCATGCACGGCGCTGCTCGGCGTGCACTGCAAGACATTGTATAGTACCAAATAGGATACTTTACTTGTAACCCTGCCCCTCCAGAGTATATAAGGAGAGGCAGGGGTCCTCTACTCGACATCATCATGTATTCAATACAATACACCAAAGACACAGGACGTAGGGTATTACGTCGATCAGATGGCCCGAACCTGTCTAAATCGCTGTCTCTGCGCCATGTGTCACCATCTGGTTCCTGATTACGCGCATCCCCACCGATAAATCTACCATCGCGGGATACCCCTCGGTGGACTGCCGAGCATATTCTGTCGACAGTTGGCGCGCCAGGTAGGGGTGTGCGCTTGATCCATGGCGAGCCAGATGGATCTCAAATCAACAACGCGTTCTCGTCATCAATCTCGTGGAGATCCAAGCCGGTCCACGACAACGATTCATCGCTGCTACACCAGCCCCAGCGACAGTAGATCCCATCTCAGAACCAACAACTCGCCGCCGATGCTCTCGTCAGCCCTCGTCGATGACTAGCCGCCGCTGCCCTCATCAGCCCTCGTCGATGACTCACCGCCGCTGCCCTCGGCGGCCTTCGCCGACGTCCCTCGCCGTCGACTCATCGTCACCGCTCGGCGGCCTTCGCTGACATCTTTCGCCGACGTCCCTCGCCGTCGACTCGTCGTCACTGCTCGGCGGCCTTCGCCGACGTCCGTCGACTCGTCGTCACCACTCGGCGGCCTTCGCCGACATCCTTCGCCGACGTCCCTCGCCGTCGACTCGTCGTCACTGCTCGGCGGCCTTCGCCGACGTCCGTCGACTCGTCGTCACTGCTCGACGGCCTTCGCCGACATCCTTCGCCGACGTCTCTCGCCGTCGACTCGTCGTCACCGCTCGGCGGTCCTCGCCGACATCCTTCTCCGACGGCCCTCGTCGTTGTCTCGTCGTCATTACTCGGTGGCCCTCACCGACATCCCTCATCGCCGCCGAGCTGCAAGCAAGCTGCCCGCGTCACCGACCAGATAACGCCATACGCCGCTGACCTGACATTCTGTCTAAAAGCTAAGTCTTGTTTTAATATTCTTCTAAATATTCTACAATCTCCGTATATTGTCATAATATTTTTCTGAACTGTTTTCTCCATGTTTGCTCTCCAAACGATTTTCTAAACCCCCGAACAGTCCTGTTGATGCTCGGACGCCTCCAGAGATGGCCCTGTCTCTGGCTCCTCCCTACACGTGCTACGGGCTCCGCGCTCTGCGTTATGGGTGGTCGGCAGCGGCTCCTTGGTCACGCCCGTTCCTCCTACACGTGCACGGGCTCCGCGCTCGACGTTATGGATTATGGGCTAGCTAGGGCTGGAGACTCAGCTACACACTAACTGTTCGGGCGGTTTATATTAAACATAAATATATTTTCACGCCAACTAATCACCGAACTACATACGTCGTTTCATCACCATTGCTGATTTTTCTCCGGAGTTTATTTATTTTTACATCATGTACTACCTGTTCTACATGTTTGTATTGCAGGATCATCGTCCAAGTGATCGGACCACCTGGTGCTCGGACTTCTCCACCGATCAACTGGTCGGACCGCTTGGTTCATGGACTCCGTCACCGACCAGTTGATCGGACTGTTCGCCGCTCGTGCTTCATCGCTAGTTACGCCGGTTACTCCTCGGCCCTCGGATTCTTCGTGCTCGAGGACTAAGTGGGCACACTTCACCGCACGGACGTCGTCAGCTACGTCGATGCTCAGACCTCGCCACCTACGCCGGGCACTCCTCGATGCTCAGACCTCGCCGCCTACGCCAAGGACTCCTCGGTGCTCGGACATCGCCACCTACACCGGAGACTCCTCGGTGCTCGGACCTCACCGCCTATGTCGGGGACTCCTCGCTTCTCGGTGCTCGGTCATCGACAGCAACGCCGGGGACTCCTCGCTCCTCGGTGCTCGGTCATCGCCAGCGACGCCGGGGACTCCTCGGTGCTCGGTCATCGACAACGACGTCGGAGACTCCTCACTCCTCGGTGCTCGGTCATTGCCAGTGACACCGGGGACTCCTCGCTCCTCGGTTCTCGGTCTTCGCCAGCGACACCGAGGACTCCTCGCTCCTCGGTGCTCGGTCATCGCCAGCTACGCCGGGGACTCCTCGCTCCTCGGTGCTCGGTCATCGATAGCGACGCCGGGGACTCCTCGCTCCTCGGTGCTCGGTCATCGCCAGCGACGCCGGGGACTCCTCGCTCCTCGGTGCTCGGTCATCGCCAGCGACGTCGGGGACTCCTCGGTGCTCAGACATCGCCGCCTACGCCGGGGACTCCTCGCTCCTCGGTGCTCGGTCATCGATAGCGACGTCGGGGACTCCTCGCTCCTCGATGCTCGGTCATCGCCAGTGACGCCGGGGACTCCTCGCTCCTCGGTGCTCGGTCATCGCCAGCGACGCCGAGGACTCCTCGCTCCTCGGTGCTCGGTCATCGCCAGCGACGTCGGGGACTCCCTTACTGCTTGGATCTTGCTACGTCTCGTCGGTGTGCTATCAAGCTGCTCCATGCTGTTCGGATCAGGGTGCTGATCTTGGGCAGCACGTCTGGGGTCTTGATACGCGTATGTCAGATGACGTCGGCAAGCTTTCGGACTTCTTTGACCCTGCTACAAGATTCATTCTTCATCTTCCAGTAGGCTCGGGGACTAAGTGGGCACACTTCACCTTGCGGTGAATGTGCTTGTTCTCATCTTGAGGCTACGCCTGGGGACTGGCTGCCTGCTCGGCTAGTCTTCTACTTTATGACCCTGGCACCACGTGACTGCGTCACCTACTGTCAGGCTCGGGGACTAACTGTGGGGGTATGGCCCCCAAGACATGGGCCGCACCATCGGAGGTGGCCCGGCCCATAAGATCAAGGCGTGCACGGCGCTGCTCGGCGTGCATCGCAAGACATTGTATAGTACCAAATAGGATACTTTACTTGTAACCCTGCCCCTCCAGAGTATATAAGGAGAGGCAGGGGTCCTCTACTCGACATCATCATGTATTCAATACAATACACCAAAGACATAGGACGTAGGGTATTACGTCGATCAGACGGCCCGAACCTGTCTAAATCGCTGTCTCTGCGCCTTGTGTCACCATCTGGTTCCTGATTACGCGCATCCCCACCGATAAATCTACCATCACGGGATACCCCTCGGTGGACTGCCGAGCATATTCTGTCAACAGTACCAAAAATGAAAGTTGCTTAGAATTTAATTCTCTACAACTTTGCTTTTATGACCAAAGCCAAATTCTTTCTAGATTTTGAATTGTAAATTCAAAGTCCAAGTTTAACTCAAAATCCTAATTTTTGGGAATTTATTTTTGAAGCCAAATTTCGAATTAATTTGAATACAACCTTGCTCCAAGAATTTGAACTAAACAATCCTAGATGATTTACAATAGTAGCCAACCATGTTTTACTAACCTAGCAAGCAAAATTAGGGCAAAACAAGTCTAACATAGGTATGCAACATTCAGGTTTCACAACGTGTTTCAGATGTTTCGAAACAGTGTTTCAATTCCTCCGGAACACGTAAACATTTCTTGAGATGTGATACATGGAAAACTGGGAAAACAGTACTCATTGTTTCAGGTAACTCTAACTTGTAGGCTACCGGACCTCTTTGTTCCAAGATCTTGTATGGTCCTACGAATCTCGCGGCAAGCTTTCTTCGGACTCTGAACCTTTTCTTCTTCATTGGCATGACTTTCAGATAAACATAGTCACCAACTTCAAACATAAGGGGTCTCCTTCTTCTGTCTGCATAACTTTTCTGACGTGATTGGGCCGCTTTCATATTCTGCTGAATAATATGAACTTTCTTCTCGGCTTCTTCTACAAAGTCAATGCCATAATACCTTCTATCTCCAGGCTCGACCCAATTCAATGGTGTTCTACATTTTTTGCCATATAAAGCTTCGAAGGGAGCCATCTTGATGCTTTCTTAATAACTATTATTATAAGAAAACTCAGCTAACGGTAACCATGACTCCCATGATCCCTTAGAAGACAATACACAGGCTCTTAACATATCCTCCAAAATAGCATTCACTCGTTCAGTCTGACCATCTATCTGAGGATGATAAGCGGTACTGCGAATCAAACTAGTTCCTAAGCCTTTGTGTAAATGTTCCCAAAAGTGAGCCATGAACTGTGAGCCTCTATCAAATACTATGGTCTTTGGTATACCATGCAACCTCACAATTTCTGCGATATACTTCTCGGCATATTGAGGTGGTCGATAATCTGTTTTGACAGGCAAGAAATGAGCGGTCTTGGTAAGACGATCCACAATTACCCAAATCAAATCATGTCATTTTTGAGTAGTGGGCAAACCTGTGATAAAATCCATACTTATATCGTCCCACTTCCAACTAGGGACTGATAAGGGTTGCAACATACCAGCAGGTTTCATGTGAATGGCTTTCACTCGACAACATGTGTCACATCTGACAACATATGCCGTAATTTCTTTCTTCATTTTGGTCCACCAATAACGAGACCTTAGTTCTTGATACATCTTACTACTTCCGGGATGGATAGATAGCTTAGAAAGGTGAGCTTCATCCATGAGTTTATTCCTAAGCTCTCGATCCTTGGGAACCACAAGACGGTCGTCAAACCACAACACGCCCTGTTCATCCACTTTAAAGTGTTGAGACGGCTTTTCTTTTATTTTCTCTTTGATGTGGAATATCCCCTTGTCGGTTTTCTGGCCTTCTATTATCTTACTCTCCAAAGAGCAACTAATCTGAATACTATGTAACACGGCAGGATGCATTAGATCGAACCCATCTTCAAGTAATGGCTGCACATTCAAGTAATGTGACTTTCTGCTCAAAGCATCTGCCACTACATTGGCTTTTCCGGGATGATATTGCACATTCAGGTTGTAATCCTTGATCAATTCCAACCATCTGCGTTGTCTCATGTTTAACTCTGGTTGGGTAAAGATATACTTAAGACTCTTGTGATCCGTGAAAATATTGCACACATTACCAAGTAGGTAATGTCTCCAAATTTTTAGGGCGTGCACAACTGCAGCAAGTTCAAGATCATGTGTTGGATAGTTGACCTCGTGCTTTCTCAATTGACGTGATGCATAAGCAATGACTCTCCTTTCTTGCATAAGAACACAGCCCAATCCAGTCTTCGATGCATCGCAAAACACATCAAATGGTTTCTCGATATCTGGTTGTGCTAGAACAGGAGCAGTGGTCAATAGTTTCCGCAAAGTGTGGAAAGCTGCTTCACACTCCTCTGTCCACACAAACTTGTGATCCTTCTATAGGAGACTCGTCATCGGTTTGGCAATCTTCGAGAAATCTGGTATAAAGCGACGGTAATAACCGGCTAATCCTAAGAAACTCCTAATCTCAGGAACTGTGGTCGGTGCTTTCCAATTCATAACTTCTTGCACCTTACTTGGATCGACTGAAACTCCATTCTCTGACAGAATGTGACCAAGGAAAGGAACTTCCTTCAACCAGAATTCGCATTTGCTAAACTTAGCATACAGTTGATGGTCCCTAAGTCTGGTCAAGACAGTTCTCAGATGCTCTTCATGATCTTTCTCATTCTCGGAGTACACCAGAATGTCATCGATGAACACTACCACAAACTTATCCAATTCTAGCATGAAAACTGTATTCATCAAAAACATAAAGTATGCAGGAGCATTTGTCAAGCCAAAGGACATGACAAGATACTCATACAACCCGTATCTGGTGGAAAATGCAGTTTTCGGTATATCCTATGGCCTAATCTTGATCTGATGATAACCGGATCTCAAATCTATTTTTGAGAACACCTTGGCCTTGGATAATTGGTCAAACAGAACATCAATATGAGGCAAGGGATACTTATTCTTTATGGTCACAGCGTTGAGTGGCCTGTAATCTACACACATTCTCAACGTGCCCTCTTTCTTCTTTTTCACAAACAAAGCGGGACATCCCCATTTAGACTTGCTTGGCCGAATAAACCCCTTTTTTGATAAATCTTCTAATTGCTTCTTCAGCTCAGCTAACTCATCTGGAGGCATCCGATAGGGTCTCCTTAAAATCGGAGCTGTTCCGGGGACTAACTCAATTCCAAACTCAATCTCCCTATCCAGCGGAAGACCATGTAGCTCATCTGGGAATACATCCGGAAATTCACACACTACCGGAATCTGATGAATAGGAATGACTGCTGTAGCACATGTAACACTTATAAGGTCTGTTCTCCGAGGCAATGGTACTTGGAAAGTACCCTCACCCAGGGGATCCTTAAGGGTAAGTACTCGACTTCCAGTATCTATGACTGCTCCCCAATCCTTCATCCAATTCATCCCTATAATGATATCCAAAACTAATCCAGGCATAACTATCAAGTTCACTCGGAACTTCCTGCTACCTAATTCAAGGGTTGCCCCTCGAACCATCCGGTTGGTCAAAACATCAGCCCCTGCTGAACTTATACGGTAACCATAACCCAATTCTATGCATAGTTGTTCATGTAACTGTGCAAATGCTTGACTCATAAAAGAATGCGATGATCCAGAATCAAATAGAACAACTGCAGGGTTTTCATTGACAGGAAACTTACCAGCAATGACGGGCTCTCCCTCAGGAATTTCATCCACTGTCGTACTATGCACTCTAGCATTATAAGTCTGCTGCTTCTTCTTGGGCGGGTACGGACAAAACCTCGAGAAATGGCTGGGTTGATCACAGTAATAGTAGGGTCCCCTCACTGTCCCGGTAGATCCCACAGCTCCCTTGGAACTGCCTTGTACCGCAGTTGCGGCTGTTTTGTTGGACTGTACTGCCATCTTATAAGGCTTCTGGGGTCCATGGAAATTCTGACTTCTTTGCTGAGGTGGCCGGAACCTAGCGCCAGGTGCCGATGGGTGATAAGGAGGACGACCTCCCACAGGTGCTCTAGCTTGGGACGGACCACCTTCAAAGGCTCTCTTGCGTGTCTTGGCTACGGTGCTGGCGTTGTTATTCTTCTCCTGCTTCAGACAGTCGCTGATGAAGTCATTGAATCTGACGCGGTTGTTGGTACCAACATGCTTCATCATTTTTGGATTGAGACTCCTCTTGAAACTGGCTATTCTTTTAGCATCGGTGTCAACAATGTCGGGAGCATAGCGACACAAGTTGTTGAAGACATGCAGATATTGCGTCACAGTCTTGGTGCCCTGGTTCAACACCAGAAACTCTCCCAACTTCATCTCGGTCAGCCCAGGTGGAATATAGACTCCACGGAAGGCCTCAGCAAACTCTCTCTAAGAAATCTGAGCATTTGGAGGAAAGGTGGTGCGATGGTGCTTCCACCACATTCCCGCCGGTCCCTGCAATTGAAGTGCAGCATACTCTGTTTTCAGCACCTTAGTCATCCTCAACACACGGAATTTATCTTCCATCATGTTGATCCATTCCTCAGCATCGAGTGGCTCTGTTGCTTCCTTGAATACTAGCGGCCTAGTGTCCATGAAATCTTTGAAGCTGCTATATTGGTTCACACCCATGCCACCGCCCCGATTGTTACCGCGTTGAACGTTGTTGGCGATGGTATGTAGAAAATCCTCCATGTTCTTCTAGGATTGTTCCGTGTTGCGCTGACTCCCGAGTAGCTGTGCGAGGAACATCTCGGGGGTAAACGGGGGAGGAGGTGGCAAATGCGGTTCATGAGGAGGTTCATTGTTGTTGCCGTGGTTTCCACTACCACCACCACCGGTCCCCGCACCGTTAGCACCGGTCTCAGCGGCCTCATATGTGGTTCGGCGAGTGTTTGTCATCTGCATATTTCAGCAACAAGTAATGATTGAGTGAAGCTGTAATAATTACGAGTGAAGGAAAAATTATGCCGTACTGAATTTACTGGAGAGAATAAATTCATACAATAAAATAGAGGCACAACAATCACATCCCAATTAAAACAACAGCACTTAATCAAATTACTTCAACGGCAAACATCGCGTCCATACAACCAATTTGCCAGCATACATACACTGGACTTTTATGCGTTCAGATATCGCATTCGAAATCAAGTTCCAACCACATGCTAAGTCTCATACGTTCGAAGCAACATACAATAGGTTACATGCCAACAAAAGAAAGGTCATCGCGACAGGACCTAGATACTAGCGCAAGGCAACTAGCCTACTCCTCGGGGCCATCGTTGGGATCAGAGACGTCACCATCGCCCCTAGGTGAAACTACAGGCTCGTCCTCGTTGTCGTCGTCGATGTCCATGCCAGCGGCATCTGGTGGAGCATATGGGCCAACCCCATTGTAGAGCGCGTGAAACTCCTCGTGCAGGTTGCTGTTGTATTCCTCTAGCTCATCGACCCTCTGTCGCAGAAGGTTTCTTGCATTCCAGGCTTCATTCCTTTCCTGAACCAACTGTCCTGTCATGCGGTCTGCATTGTTGTTGGCTTGAGTCAACGTATGCACTCGCTGCATAGCTCTATCACCTCTCTCAACCGCCTGATCTCGTTGTAAGTTCATATCAGCCAACTGCTCCTGCAAACTAGCTATAGCACGTGCCTATCTCTTCTTCTGCTTTCTACCCTTGAGCTTATCCTCACCACGCAAACCAGTCAAAGTCCAGTAGGTACTCTCGAGACCCTCATACGCTCTGATGGCGGTGAACATAGCACTCATTGCCTGGTTGTCGCTAGCCTGTCCTTCAGCTGGACCTCTGACCAATGCACTTCCCTGAGGCTGAACCCAAATGGCATCACGAGGATCATCCCTAGGAAAAGTGCCAGCCAGAGCTGCTGCAAGCTCACTAGGAAATCTGCTCATAATGTCCCTGATGACATGGAAGGCTGCTCCCTCTGCACCCTCAACTAGAGTGCGACCCTCAAACTCCAAATGCCAACCATCCCAATCTAGAGCATCACCGAGAGCAGGAACCGTGATCTCCACCACTGCGAGTCCATCCTCTGCTAACTGGCTCTCATTCCAAGAGTACACCGGCTCTTGACCCTCTGGGTACCCCACATCATGGAGCACTCTCCAAAGCAAAGTTGGCATGCCAAACTCGCTCAAGAAGGTGTCTGTGGTGCGGTGCTCCCTCAGGGCCAATGGACGTCGAGGTGCTCTTCCTCCGGTGGACTTACGGGCGGTCTGCTTCGTGCAGGCCATCTGTAGCAAAAGTTCTTTCATTACACCGGGGAAACATATTTTAGGTGATACAACTTTTATCAAAAGGAGATAATCAATTTATAAGGGGAGGAATGCATGACATGAATGAAATGCATAAGTAATATGATGTATGTACGTGCCGTACGTTCTCACAAACTTAGGAATAAATAATTTCTAACGACGAATTCGGTGGCATACAAACGATCTCTCAAATACGTAGCTAATATGTTCTACACGATAGCGTTGTTATGTACCTACAGAAGATTCATTTCAGCCCAATTCCCAATGAATGCATAAAAGCAATAAAGTTTTATCTACACGCTCTACACGAATCCCCAGATACGTGTACAACGGTAGTAACTACCCGAACCATCGTCCTATTGACGGCATCGCCTCAACAGACAAAAGACCCATACATGAGATACCTTTGTAAAACATGCGTAGAACATGTAATTACTCCAGCATCATATAAGCATTCACCCTAGATCGGCGGTGTATCCGATCATGCTCTCACAACTCACACTTACCGAGGTGTAGAGGCAAATGATCCATACATTACCACTCAAACAAGTGGCACTCATACAATAGCACGTCGTATGAGCGACGAAAGAGAAATATGATGCAAGAACCCCAGTCAGTACTTAATTAAGCCACCTAAAGTCTTTAACTGGGCATAAAGGATATGACCACTGGCACACTTTATAGTTTGGAAATCATGTTTTTCAAATGCCTTTTTGTTTTAAATACACTTGTGAACAGTAACACGCTAAACCATGCTCTGATGCCAGCTGTAACAGAACCGACCAATTATACGAAATTAAGTAAGAAAATCATCCGCCAGAGCAGACGATTTAGCAAACTTAAGCCCGTATAACCCGGTAGTCCGTGAAATCACGAAGGATTTCAAACCAACTTCCATTCCAGCCAAGATCGTAATAAGTTTAGCGGTCACCATCACATATTACATAAAAGTTCGCAATCTCAGATACATCAGAGTTTCAACATAGTTATTACAAAACTAGTTCGAATAAAAGTAGCGGAAGTCATTTGTCAAACCACACACACACTCACGCGGAGTTTAAATATAGTGCCAGCGAATGATCATCTCCAACAAAAGCATCAGACGAGACATAAGGAATGACCATGCCCATGGTCCTAAGCATCACCCATCGCAGGATAAAGGCAGTTGATACAGTAGCCACAATACATCTGCCCATCTGCAACAAGTGGGAATAAAACCCTGAGTACGAGAAGGTACTCAGCTAGACTTACCCGACATAACCGAAAATAAGTGACACCAAGGATTATGAAGGGCTTTATAGTAGGGTAGCTGACTCATTTGCAAAAGAAGCATTTTTAGCCTTTCAAGAACCTTCCTAAAAGTATTATTGTCAATTTAATTATTATTAACCTGTCGACTAGATTTGCACCTATACTAGAGTAAACATGTGATTAAGCAGATAATGATAACCAATGATCATCAAACAACTTTCATATTGTCATATTCATTATAACTGTCCAAGTGTTCCATAACCATTTACTACGATGAAGTAACTCAAGTCAAGTGCTCACTATCCAGGAGCGATGGCGATTCGAATCGATTCCTAACCAGCAGGTGATTTATTCCTTACACAAACCTCACTCACCCGCTAAAGTGAGATATTGATCACCGAGTCAACTTTCCAGGTATCTCGAGTTTGCCAGGAACCACATGTACCCGGGGGTCGACCGACTGCACTTTGGTCTTATCATCTCGCCCCCGTGTCCTACCACACCTGCTCCGGCATAGTGTGCTGCGGGCAATCTACTCGGCCCGAAAAATCTTCCAACTTCGCGGTCGGAAGGTACTTTATCCGGCCAGCTAAATGTAAGGCATGCGTTCAACATGACTCGAGGCCCAACAACGGTCGGTCCTTAATCGACACAGACAGAAACACTACAGTCCAAAACTCTACAAGTCTCCGTCCGGTCTCAACTTCATTTAACACTTAGTTATACCATGACTTCATAGTCATCCAAGCAGATCCAGGTAACCACCTATAGCTCGCAGGTGATAGGAAATCACCCGACTTCTACCGGTCTAAGCCAGCTAAGCATTGACTCGACTGTGGATACCAGGGTAACAAGGATATAGTATAACAAAGGTAAACAAGGTATAATGCAGCAACGGTTGCAAACAACTCCTGAACGTAATGCATCAAATAAAGTAAAGCATTGAATTAATAATTGCAAACCGGGAGAAAATGATCCGGGGCTTGCCTCTCTCGAAGGAGCTCGGACGGTGATCAGGGCACTCCGGAAGTTCCTCAACGTCCTCCTCGTTGGCTTCGGGCACTTCCTGCGGCTGCACCTCGAACTGCTCCTCAGGCTCCTCGGGTATGACGACTGGGTTCTCGGTTTGTGATCTTGTATGATGCAATGTGCGTAAGTGCTTATGCAATCGGTGCATCGGATGAGATGAATACAATGGATATGTGGGAACGCGAGGTAGTCAACATCATCCAAGAAATATACTGCAAGCACATGTCATCTACTGCATTCTCTTCTACTACTAATATGCTATATCAACACATCTTATTAAATGCTTCAAAGATACACCAAAGCTTTACTAATTTCTTAAACACACTTAAAGCAACCCTTAATTAAACCCTAATTAATAATAGGTTTGAATAGCAACCTCTATTTTTATTGCTTAGAAAAATCTTAGAAAATTACCATAGCACATTACTACCCTAAGTAGTCTACTACCAGATTTTCATGGTATTTGAATGAGTGGATTAGCCTACACAAAAATAACAAGCTATGGCAGGATTATGAACATAAAAATACTTTGAACTGTGAAAAGTGTCAAACAACAGAGTTAGTATTTTTCCTAGGTTCTTCATAGCATACAATGACTGTACAAAAATTATCACATGCATGTTTTATACAAAGTTTGCTCTCTAACTAAAATAACAAAAATCAGCCATTAAAGGTACTTGAACTACACCTCAAAATTTTCCCACAGCACATGCATGAAACATATTTTTCCTAGGAAGTACATGACATAAGAAGATTAACAAACTTAGAATCATATTTTTTTGAAGCCTATAGATTTTTCTACATATTTTTTAAGTTATTAGCAATATACATGATTAAATAAAATTCTACAGCAAAGTATCTCAAAAATGACATATAATAATTTTCCCAAGTAGATCTGGTGATAAGGAACCTAGCAAAATTTGTTTCAACAAATTTGGAGCCAAAATGAGTACACAAACATTTTCCAAAGTTTTTAACAAAAATCTGAAAAAGCATCTTTTAAATCCTTTTAAAAGTCAGCTGACAAAAATACTGGGTGCACCCGGTGCTGTGCACCCAGATCCGATCCAGGGCGCTGACGAGTGGGCCCCCACGGTCAACGGCCCCCACCTGTCGGTCAGACCGAGACAGGGGCGGCGCTGACTGGCCAGCTCTCGCCGACGGTGAGCTAGCCGGCGGTGTGGTCACCACCAGTAGCTCACCCGCGACGAGGCAAACACGGTGCACCAAGAGAAGGCACGGGAGGAGCTCGGGATAGGGCTCGATGGCGCGCATGGCAGAGCAGCGGCGCTGCTCCCGACGGCCGGCCATCTCTGGCCGGGAAGGGGCGTGAAAGGTGGTGCGGGAGCTTCACCGAGCTCATGCGGTGGTCGTGCGCGCGAAAAGGTAGCTAGAAGAAGGACGGAGGGCGAGGTCCACGGAGCGGAGCGCTCCGGTGAGCTCGGCCACAACTCCGGTGAGAGATTCCCAGGGAGAGGGAGCTTCTCACGGCTTACCGAGGCGAGCACGAGGTGCGCGATGATGAGTCAGAGATGCGGGCGAGATGGAGGGTTCAATGGCGAGCTAGGACGGCCGGGCGAGCGAGCTCCGGCGAGGCGCGGCGCGCGGTGGCTATGGCGGGCGCGCGGTGAGAGGCAGAGAGGCAGCGCGGGAGAGGAGAAGTGAGGAGCGCTGGAATGCGGTGGGCGCGTGGGGATTCAAGTCATGGCCAGCAGTGCCAGAGCTGCCGCGGCGCGTGGACGCGATGTCAGGTCGCCGTCGACGGGTGGCGCCACACAGCGGGCAAGCCCTGACGCGGTCGGGGGCGTGGCACGGCGACGGGCGCGGCGCGCGGGAGAAGGAGCCAGCACGCTGGGCTGGGCCGAGGCGAGGTGGGCTGGAGCGGCACAGGGGCTTCGCTGGGCCAACTTCGGTCGTGGGCCAGAAGTGAGGCGACGGCCCGCGAAGGAGGGGAAAAGCCTTTTTCATTTGTATTTTCAAGGAATTTTTAAATGCCATCTTTCAAATATTATTTTGAGCAAGAAAATGACATCTTTTGAAAATGTACCAAAAATGAAAGTTGCTTAGAATTTAATTCTCTACAACTTTGCTTTTATGACCAAAGCCAAATTCTTTCTAGATTTTGAATTGTAAATTCAAAGTCCAAGTTTAACTCAAAATCCTAATTTTTGGGAATTTATTTTTGAAGCCAAATTTCGAATTAATTTGAATACAACCTTGCTCCAAGAATTTGAACTAAACAATCCTAGATGATTTACAATAGTAGCCAACCATGTTTTACTAACCTAGCAAGCAAAATCAGGGCAAAACAAGTCTAACAAAGGTATGCAACATTCAGGTTTCACAACGTGTTTCAGATGTTTCGAAACAGTGTTTCAATTGTTATTTACATGATTAGGCATGTGTGATTAGAATGCTTGATGATGCATGATATGTATGATTTGCAGTGCCTAAATGCAGGCATAACACCGGGGTGTTACACGCATGCATCTAACGCGTGAGACAATTATAGTTCATTTTCAATTATTCCTCCTAAATTTAAGCAATAGTCCCATGCATTGATGCATATGTATGGAGACGTGTCGTGAATCCACCGTGGGTGTCCATGAATGTTCCATGTGGACCTTCTTTACTAAATTCTCTCCCCCTTTAATTTTTTGGGTGTGTGGGGGTCGAGGCTTTTGGTCGCTATTACATGTGTAGCTATGGCTTACTCCCTCCGTCCCGTAATATAGTGCATTCTAAGAATTTTAAGACAAATTAAGAGAGAACATAAAAGGCGCATGTACCCTCATTTTATTTTCTAATCAGACGCTATCATCAATGTGATTAATGGTGATTGGTTGATAAATGGGAAGTATTTAATGCAAATTTAGTTTTTTCCTATAGAATGTATTATATTTGAGGACAATTTTTGAATGCTACAATGCACTATATTACAGGACGGATGGAGTAGTGGAGTTGGTTTGAGTTGCTTATTCTTCCCCATCACATGTCCTCCTTTATTGTTGTTTTACTGTCATTTCTTCTTTTCTTTCTTTGACTAGTAAGTTTAACAGCAAAGCTCTTGCTTTTATTTTTTTGTAAAAAAAGAAAAAGAAAAATGTGATTGGGTACAATAGTTTTCTCCTTTATTTTACTATTTAAGGCACAAGATGTCTGCACAAATATCTTGAAGCAGGAGTGAAAAGGAAGCTCACAATAAAAATCATACTAGCAACAAAAAAGGAAAAGAAAGGTAGGTATTTTTCCGTGCAGAGCCAAATAATATCAGCAAGCTAATGTATTTTTTAAAAAATGGGAAAATTCCTTATTAGTTTCATTAACCATCCTTGGGCTCAAATGAGAGTTGCACATTTGTATCCATATGCTCAGTGGTCGATGTAGACATAGAAATGTCTATAGGGGCTAGGCATGAAGATTTTGTAATTAACAAAGTGAAATCACCATAGACGCCTTATTGTTAATGTGTACTGTACATTACCTACTATTCAGACACATGACACCAAACACGCGGTTCCTTCCCTCATGGGTTAGGTATATGTGGGGTATGATCACCTCTGTTAACCATCTAATAAAGCTATGCTTGATTATTCAAGCTTATAGAATTTAATTGATAAAGTTGAATAACTGAACGTCATAGCAAAATAAATAGGAATTTTTTGTATCAATTGCATAAACTCAAATACATACCATGACCCATAAGAACTAGTGATTTGCGCGCGCCCATGCGCGCGTAGAGCCGCTTCACTTCATTCGTTTTGGTTTTCTACAAAGCATGAGAATGTAAACGATATGCATCAAATGTTGTGACCAGGTTTATAGAGAAACTGGCAATAAGAGTAGGACCATTTTCCAGCACAAACAATAAAAGCATCGGGGGCAAACCATTAGCCACCACAACATCGTTGATGAAGTTTATATGTCAATTGGTTCACAGAAGTTCATATGCTATCAAGCTCATCTATTGCATGGATAAATATGGATATTACAATGATTGTTTGGCAAGTCCATATCCTAGCAAGTACAGATTTTTCATCACATAGAGGACGCTTCTGTCTGGAATTGAGGAAGCTTCAAGTCAGGGTTCTCTGTGCGGCTGTGCCTCAGGCTGCAACACCCATGTAAACTTTAACTGGACAGCCATTGCCTGGCCACTTCCCTGACCTACAGACTACGACACTACCTCATCTAGTTGCTCACCAAGTTGCCTAGCTCCACACCTGAATCGGAGATTGGGATCACGAAACTTGCTTGGATCACCAGAGAACCATTGGATTAATATCACAGTTCACTCAAACCTGATAAATTTTGGTATAAGTAACATAGGTGAGCTCACCATCTCATCTATTCATTTATACAGACAGGATTATTGTCCAAAAACCATCACAGCTAGCATGAATTTAACATTTGTAAAATGGTAGTCTAGAGGTGTAACATGACACAGCTAGCATGAATTTAACAACGTAAATTTAGCATTTTTATCCAACTATTCAAAGTTGCTTCAGAACACTTTTTTAGCATAACTAAAACCTGCCTTTTCAAAACATTTACTCTCTGATGGTATTCCAAATGCTTCATAATTTAGGAAATGTTAACTTTGAGCTAGAAACCTGATGTACAGAAAGCAAAATAAAAAATGGATTAGAGCAAAAGCTGAAAGATCATATACAAAGGATGCATACCTGGTAGCAGCTTTTCAATTACTCTACAATTCTATATGGACACCTTGAGCTAATTAAGTAAAAGCAGAAGCAACATCAAAATGCAATTAATGCATAGAAGCACACAACTTTTATTTCAGGATTTCAGGATTTTCACTTTGCTACTGGGAAACCCTCCACCAACATCCTTTTTTCAAAAGGTGGACCTGATTTTGCTTTAGCCCCAGACTACAAAGAACAGCAAGTAATTGTTTTTTTTCATCTAGAATGAGAGGCTTTTTAGTAATCTTCATATTCTATTGTGAAGCCTTATTACAGTCTATTCTTATCAATGCACAAAGCACAAAGCGCTTTTCACAGTCTATTCTTGAGCCAATTAAGTATACTAACCAAGATGCACAAGCCAAACTTACCAATGTAATAACTGGATATTTAGGATTTTTTTTCTTCAGCACTGGAAAACCCTCCACTATCATCTTGGTTTTCAAAAGACAACCTGAATTTGTTTTAGCTTCCAAAGAACAAAAATAAGTGATAGATGAACAAATTAATTTCAATGCAATAATAGAAAGACTGCAGTGTAGCTACAAAATATGTCTTTTACATGTATTGGCAGCATCTTGTACAGATAGATGAAACAATCAATTTGAGTTTTCTGAATAATAGTTCACTGGTAAGAAAACATTACACAAAGGTTAACTATACTATGTACACATCATGAAGAAGAAATAATATAGATATGCTGATGGAGAATAAAAGAGATTACTCACCTGAGAGAGTAGGAGAAGAAATCTCAGGCTAGAAATGCCAATATTTCTGCTAGTTCTACTATTTCTTGGTGTTCTCTTGCAATATACCAAAATAGGGTGGACACATTTAATAAGATCCTTAAAATATCCAACCACACAAACTTAACTGTAACAGGAAACTGTCACATTGCAGGCCTAGGAGAGACGAACACAAGCAATAATTAGACTCGACTCTGCAATTCACAAAAAAAAAGCAATAGGAACTGGGGAATGGAACTTACCAAGATAGTAGTATGCTGGAAGCATATTAGCTGGGTACCATGGGTGCATCCGACAACTAATTTGACACTGCTTCTACATCTGTAGAACCTTGTCGAGTTGTAATTTCAGGCACTGCGTCTGCTGCCATTTGAAATCCTGAATCACTGAGTACAAGCACTGAATCACAGTACTAATTATAAATCTAGAAAGGCATGAGGCGATGCATTAACATTACTATATTCTGTAAGTCCATAGTTAATTGTCTACTCTAGAATAAGGTAAGTCAGAATACTATTGAGCAACACTGTTTTAGTTTGCTGCCATACAAGCATAGATGCATGTACCTTTTTCCACATAATTATTAGGAGACATGTATCTTACCAGAAACTACAAAAGCAAAACTAACACATGTATCTCAATCTCATCTGATTAGGAATTAGCAAAGCTCGCCCAATTCAGTAAACAGATGGAAGTAGAAGTGATCACGTCAAAAGTATTCTTAAAATTCACTACAACGATGTACATAGGTGTAACAGTACTGAATGGCAATTCTGAGATGCAATGCAACTAATTTTCTAGGTAGATAAAGCAGGGGAGTTCAGATACGAATTAACATATTATTCTATATGTACATATATTAATCTGGACATAAAAGATTTTTTATATAGTAGGCAGTACTATGTTAATATATAAGAATCCATTCTAGTGAGCCAAATATAATTGGAAGTATAAAACAGAGATTAGAGGGAGAAAGAACAATGCTCTATTTGCTCAGCTAACTGAAGAGGCAACCAATATAATTTCCCCTCTTAGCCTTGGAAAAAACACTTGCTATCACAACTTTAAAACAGGGGAGAACAACATTCCATTTCATGCAGACTTCCTAAGGGTTCTTGTTTTTGGAGATGCAAACCATCTTATTTCTCAAGTGTGTGCATCACTGAACTCTAGACCTAAATAGTTACATACAAACCTGGTTAGGGTTCTTGTTTTTTCTATGCTACAGATCGACACAATGTAAAATCAAACGCTTTTCTGTCCGGACACACAAATTACAAAATGAATTACCTAGATGCATAAACCGCAATCTGTAATTTCAGAGGAATCCAAGCTGGATGAAGCAAGAAGCATCCATGCATCTGTGCTGGTACAAAAGAAAGTTCCTAAAAAATGTGAACACCAAATCAACCAAACAAGCGACAATCCATCACTAATCCCAGCGGAAGTGTCGAACCTCGACTTGCAACACGCCCAAACCCCTGACCACGAAACCAGGGGAATCCTATGGCAAATCATGATGGAGGAAACATCGTTGCACTGGCTGAGGCACTGTTAAAAGCAAGGAAGGGGAGCAGGTTTTTAGGGGTGGCGAGATGGGGGTGGAGATGGAGGTGGAGCAGCGTCGGGACAGGAACCACAACATCATCGAGGTCAACAGGATAAGACAGCAAGAGAAAAAAGGGCTTTTTGGATCTGCGCCATTACAATTTTTGAAGTTTAGAGATACGCCATTACAATTCGTGTATTTCGAGAACTACCATTGCAATTCCATCTCTCCGTTGTCCATGCCATTTTCTACGCACATGGGCCATTGTCAGACTAGTATATGTACATAAATGTGTATGGACGTTAAGTCCACGGCTTCTCCATGAGAAGGAGCCGCCGTCACTCTGTGTCGCCGCCGTCGACGAGCTCCACCTCACGTGGTGCCCACCGCGGACGAGAGCTGCTTCGCTCGTGCGCAGGCTGCCGCCGGCGAGCACCGTCGTTCGGCCTCTGGCCCCCATGGGCAGCCACCAGCATGGGAGAGGAGTGCGTCATCTCCATAGATGGCAGTGCGCGCGGCCGACGGGCTCCTGGCCAGCACCGCGCTGGTGCGCATGGAGGCCGTGCTGCAGCTACGCGCCGGTAGCCCCGTGGAGCGGCTCGTCGACTTCTTCGATGCGGCTGCAGGGTCCAGCGTGGGGCCGTTCTGGCCGCCTTGCTATTCGCGCGCGGGCGGCGCATGTGCAGCGCTGACGGCGCTGGCGTTCCTCCTCCGCGACACGGCGCCCCGTGCTGGTCCCCTCCTACGACCTAGCGACGCGGGCACCCTTTCTTCTTCTCGTGCATCCACAGGCGACTTTCGGCATGTGTGCATCATGTCAGTCCAAGAAACAGAGCAAGACACTATCTTTCAAAAAAGGAAAAAAAATCAGAGCAAGAACAACTTCAGGTTCAGTTCAGTTCATCATGTTATCTGCAACATTGCGATATTCAGGCACACTTTTGTGTTGGATCGGAGCTTTTCTTTCAAGCAGGCCACTAAGTGCTAGCGTAGAACAAAATATTGGATCCGTGAAGAACAGCTAGCAGCAGAGTTCAGGTCCCTGCCTCTTTCTTCAGGGAGCTCTGTGTCTCACTCCTGGGCTGATGAATTTCCTTCTTAGTTTCGCATTCTACTGAAGGTTGGAGTTTCTGCCTCGCTGGAATGCTCGGACAAAATAAACACGGAAAAACCACAAAGAAATTCTTAGATTCTTAGAAGGCGATGACTACATGAAGAATTTCGAAATCTTTGCCGCCACGCAACCAACAACAGAATAATTTCCCTGATCGTGAGCATTGTGAAAAGGTACCAAGAACGAAGAAATGTGCAGAGGCGAGCTCGTGTTCGTGCACCCAACCAACCTCTTGGAGCTCCTCTGCCTCCCTGAAGGACTGGATGGCATCGTTGCTCAGACTAAGGGCGTGTGGCCTCCTCTCTTCTTCAGCGCTGGAGTGGAGGTGGCGTCCGTGGCGGATACGTTGAGGTGGTGTCGGGCCTGCGGCGGCGGCGTGCTGGGCAACCCCACGGCGGCCGCCATCGCGCACATGCTCAACAACCGGCGCGAGTTCCCCACCGCGGCCACCATCGTCGACTTCCTCATCATGTCCATCAGCACGAGGACATCACCGGGGAGCTCCGCGTCCTCGACAGAGGAGACGGGGATGGGGACTCCGTGTCCACAGGCACGAATAGGGAGCTCCACAGGCCTGGACGTGCCCTCCACGGACCATGGCGGCGGCGAACTCCTCCAGCAGCCTCTTGGTGCATTGGAGCAGGTGCCGCAGCCTGCTCTTTTGTGCTCCTCGTCTCCTCCATGGGCAGCACGGGACGGGGTTGGAGGCCCACGGACATCAGCGCCCTCTCCTTCATTCTCCGCATCGACGTGTTGGGACTGCAGGTGCTCGCGCGTGCCCGCGGTGTTGGTGGTGTTGGCTGCTTGCCCACGCGCCCGCGAAGCAGCTGTTTGCACGTGCGCCTGGATCGCGCGCGGGCTATGCTACCTCCACCACGACTGCACGCCCGGCGACAACCTGCAGCATGCAGGGCCAACGACCAGGAGCGCCCCGTCGCTCTCGCGTGCAGGCCACCGCGGGCGAGCGCGGCTGCTCCCCTTGCGTGTAGGCCACGCCGCCGCTCCGCTCACGCACTGGTCGTCGTGGGCGCGTACTCTCCCACCGTGGGCGCGTTCTATCTGACGGAGGAGACGGGGACTTGACGTCCGTATGCCTTCCCGTAGGCATACGTGTCTGACAGTGGGCCTCGTACGCGGCAGTCGTATAAAATGGCATGGATGTGGGAGAGATGAAATTGTAATGGCAGATCTCCGAATAGGTGAATTATAATGGCGTTTCTCGAAACTCAGAGAATTGTAATGGCCCAGATCAAAATAACCCAAAAAAATTGAGAAGCAAAAAAAAACCTTTGGACAGATCATACCAACCGGAGGCGGAAACGAGGGTACCTGTCAAGATCGGAAGATGGCTGAGCTCGCCGGAGCCGCCTCCTCCTCCGTCTTGGTGCTTCACAGCACCATTGCCATCATCGTCGTGGCCCCGCACGCTGGAACTAGTAGGCACTGCTTCTGGGAGGGGGTGGGTCGACGCGCATCCGCCGCGTCCTTGGCCGGAGCGCTGCCTCCGCTCCCGCTATGCCTACCGCCGAGCCTGAGGGGCCCCTCCTGGCAGGCGACGGCGGCGGCTCCTCCTGGCAGGCAGTGGAGACGGCGATGACCCAGAGCCGGCGAGCCGCTGCCGCCGGGTTCTACGCAAGCGACCTTCCTCTTCTGCCGCCACCGCTGTTTGTGCTGAGAGATCTTAGCTTCACCAGTGTAAAAAAGTGTTGAGGGCGAGAGAGATAGGAGAGGAGATATGGCAGTCTACCTCGCCGGGCCGCTGCGCCGTCCGCCCGCACTGCCCGAGCGGGAAAACGAATGGAAAAGCGAGGACTGGGAGAGGTCGGGCGGCTCACCTGTCGCAGTCGACAGGACGACAGTGGACTGGGGAGATGGAACTGAGGGGTGCGCGGGCCCGTTTGGCCGGGCTCCTGCGGCTTCGGTCCTACACTGTAGCGACACTGTAGCCGGAGCCGCGGGAGCCAGGAAATCGAGCTTCTCCGGCTCCGGTAAACAGTGCCACGTGTCAGTGAGAGAGGGGAGGAGGAAAAAGAAAAACGGCTCCGATGAACAGTGTTGCTACCTGTGGTTTGCATCGCGAAGGAGGAGCAGCCCCCAAGCGGCAAGTGACGCTGAGCAGCAGGCCCTCCGCTGCCTGCTACCTATGGGACTGCGCTGGCAGTGGCGTGAGGTTGGTCCGCATCGCACACCACCGCACCCCGCGCACGTGCCTAGCAGGCTCGGCAAAAGGCAGATTTTTCAGGCGCCACTGCTGCTGGGACCGGAGCCGTCAACCAATCCCTGATTGACAACGAGCTAGGCTGGTCAATCTCCGAGCGACAACGGCAAATGTGCGCAGGTCCTCTGACCGGCACCACAGAGACCCCTGTAGCGCTGGTGGCCAGGCCCATTGCGCCACCGCTGGATCCAAATCCAACCGCCGGCATTCATTTCGATGACGCGGCCACGCTGAGGCCGGGCCGGCTCCTGCTGTTCTCTTGTTTTAAAAATTGGAACTTTTATGCAGGAAATAATAATTTATCAGAACTTTGTTACCGCCGGAACTAATTTCAAATGCGTGCGGATGCATCGAAGGGCATAAATTCCATATGCTCTTACTCTAAACGAGCTCGACAAATACATGACTTTCAGAAAAGCGCCATGAATACAAAAATACTACTAGCAGCAAAAAAAGCTAGGAGGCCCCCTCGTCAGTGGTCTCGCAAATTAGGTAGCCACGACGCACCGAGCTTTTTCTGTCGCGCGGCCGGGCTTTTTATCATGATGAAGAGATGAGGACTGTTGCATCTATTCCCAATTCCAAAGTGCTGAGCCGGAGGTGGCCACCGAGGCTGTTTGGATCTTTCTGGGGAAGATAGCCACAAACGCTATAAAAGAAGCTCTCCCCCTTCTCATTTGGGGCCTGAGCAACCCGCAACCACCGCACCGCACGTTAGGTACCGACCGAGAGAGAGGCAGGCAAGAACCGAGCAAATCAGGGGCAGCTAGCTTCCTCTGCCAATTCTTGGTCTTCGTCTTCGTGTTCGCGCGCGGTGTAAAGACGACTCGGCGATGGAGGGGTCGGCAACGACGGCGGCGACTGAGGGCCATGTGGTTGGGATCCCGGTGAGCACCAGGGCTTATGGCATCGAGGAGCCCGACTTCCCGGCGGAGGAGACACAGACGCCCGACCGTGGAGAATTCCCGAGCTCCTTCCAGTACAGCAGCCATAGCCATGGTGAGAGCCTCACCCCTGTTCTTGATTTGTCTGCTAGAGTCAAGTTCACTACTGCATGGTGGTTGGTGGGGAAGAAACCAAGAAAATCGAAGCGTGTTGCTGATCGAGCTATTTTTCACCTTTTCATTCAGATGCTACCAGCTCAACGACACCGACCACCGATCGGCCGACGAGCAATCAACACGCTGCCAGCAGGAAGGGAGACAAGATTCATGGAATCAAAGAGCACGGTACTTACTTTTCCATGCTGGACTGGAACAATTCTAATCAAGGCTGTGTGGAAGGAAGAATAAAGTCGATGCTTTCTTCTTGGCCACGGAAGTAGACTGAAGTCGTTGCTTGCTCTGATGCAGTGACCATGGGGCCAAAGCTCTCGGAGACGGTGAAGGGGAAGCTCTCGCTGGCCACCAAGATCCTCCAGGCCGGCGGCGTGGAGAAGATGTTCCGGCAGTGGTTCTCCGTGGACAAGAACGAGAAGCTGCTGCGGGCGTCGCAGTGCTACCTGTCGACGACGGCGGGGCCCATCGCCGGGATGCTGTTCGTCTCCACGGCGCGGGTGGCGTTCCGCAGCGACCGGTCGCTGGTGGTGTCCACCCCGCGCGGGGACAGGGCCGGGCGCGCGCCGTACAAGGTGACCATCCCGCTGTGGAAGGTGAAGTGCGTGCGGCCCAGCGAGAACAAGCACCGGCCGGAGCAGAAGTACGTGCACCTCGCCACCAACGACGGCTTCGAGTTCTGGTTCATGGGCTTCGTCTCCTACAACAAGTCGCTGCACCACCTGGAGCGCGCCGTCGCGTACGCCCAGCAGGCGCAATGACGGCGGGCGCCGGCCGGCGCACTGGTCGCTGATGGGGGTAGTAGTTTCTTCATGTGCGCGCCGTGCGTGTCTTGGTTTGTACGTGTAGGTGGGCTAGTTGGTTTCTGGCTGTGTATGTGTAGGCTGCAACACGTCGTTGTACATCTTGGGGGATCGGTTGCCTCGTGGACTACGAATTGGCTGGTTACCCGGTTGGTTTTAGAGGCGATCGATCAGGGCATGTGGTCTTTTTGGGGTTGGAGAAGAGGAAAATTCATGGATTTGGAACAGAAAATGGCTGTGTGGAAATGGCAAAACTGCCATCAATATCCATTCTTTTCTAAAGGAAAAAGATGTGCCGAAAGGGTATTCAGTATTCACACCACAGGGCCTATCCAAATTTCTTCTTCTTTTCAGGGTGTAGCTCTGCATAGTGTGAACGCAACGATTTCGTAAGTGTAATCCCGTGTTCGGTTCAAAAAATAGTTCAAAAAGTGCTACAGTACCTGTCACATCGAATCTTGCGATACATGCATGGAGCATTAAATATAGATGAAAAAAAAACTAATTGCACAGTTTGGTTGGAAATCGCGAGACGAACGTTTTGAGCCTAATTAGTCCATGATTGAATACTATTTGTCAAATAAAAACAAAAGTGCTACAGTACCCAAATTCCAACTTTCCCTCCGACTAAACACAACCTAAATTGATGTGCAGGATGATACGAGGTCGACGTCAATTTCGTAAGTGTAAATTGATGTGCAGGATGATACGAGATCGATGTGTAGCTACGTTTTCTTATCGCTTTGATTGAGGAGATGTCTGAAGAATTCCGACATTAAGCGTGTTCACAACATTTATTACTGTCCAACAAGTACTAGCACTCGGGTGCTACATCTGATTGAACGATTGAATTCAGTTAACTGCTTTTTGCACAAATCAAGTCTCAAACAACTGAATTCAATTCGCTGGTTTCTTACAGAATCTAGTCTTATTCAATCAGGTCCCGGCATAACTGCACTGATGTAACACACAGAAAATCAGAACCATCGCAATTTTCTGACTGAAAGGTAGCATATATCTGAATGATAGAGACTGGAATTCAGGCCACGTTTAGATTGAAAGTTTTTTCAACCTGATGAATAGTACCACTTTCGTCTTATTTGACAAATATTGTCCAATCGTGGACTAACTAGGCTCAAAAGATTTATCTCGTGATTTCCAACTAAACTGTGTAATTAGTTATTTTTTTACCTACATTTAATACTCCATACAAACGGCTAAAAATTGATGTGATGGAGAGAGAGTGAAAAAAACTTAGAATTTTGAAGAGAACTAAACAAGGCCTCAGTTCGCTGTTTTTGTACAGACCACAGAAACTACACAAAAACCAGACTGAAAGAAATTCAGTGGTTCTCACAATATCATGTCTTATTCAGTCAGGTGTAGGGATGAAAACGGTATGGAAATATTCCGAACCAACCGCTTTTGTTTTCTATATTATGATACCGTTTTCTATATTATGATATCGTTTCCAAATTTTACCAAACATAAAAATTTGTCATTTTCAATTGGTTTCGCAACCATTTTCAACTATTTTTTATACTCTTTAATTGCTAAAATGTAGAAATATCCCGAACCGACCGTTTTCGTTTTCTATATTGTAATACCGTTTTCGACCGTTTCCGACCGTTTAGCAATGTCCAGCTTGGTTATTAGCTAAAGAGGAGAAAGACCATCACGCGGGACGAGTGGACGACCACAATTCAGACACACAGAAAAGCAAGAACCATATCCCTCCGACCTGCCTAACCGATTACCTTGCGAACTAAGATTACCTGCCAAACCGTTCGTGCATGAGGGCCGCACCTTCACCTCGGATGAGGCCAAGTCCGAGGCAGTCTTCGACTACTACAATGCTCTTCTGGGAACACGGTTCCATCGTCTCCACTGGATTGATCTAGATCGCCTTGACTTGCCAAGGCTGGATCTACAGGAGTTGGCTGTGCCGTTCACGGAGGCCGAGGTCGCCAAGATTCAGCCTATTCGGCTGGCTGGGCTAGATCGTGGATTATTTACAGCTGGCTGGTTTGGTGTGAGAGAAAAATAATGTTCCAGCTTATAATCCACGATCGTTTACGGCTTGCCGAACAGGCTGATTGTCTAGGAGAGCCCGCCTGACCGTGCGCCGGGCCCGGATGGATTCACCTGAAGATTCTACCGGGCTGCGTGGCCTGTCATCAAGGAGGACATATGTAGCACCTTCAACTCTTTGTGGCAGCAGGATTGGAGGAGCTTCTACCTCCTTAACGACGCATCCATGCATGGTCCTCCTCTGAAAGAATGAGACCCCGGCTGGCCTTAGGGAGTAGGGACTACAGGCCAATTAGTCTCATTCACAGCTTTGGCAAGCTGGTGTCCAAGGGGCTCGCTCTACGGCTCGCTCCGTTCATGAACTCACTGCCGTTGGCTGCACGCTAGGCAGCACGCGTGCATCCTGCTCAAAATTGATATCGCCAACTCTGTTGCCTGGCCTTTCCTCCTCGAAGTCTTGGAGCACATGGGCTTCCCACAGAGTTGGAGGGATTGGATTGCGGCAATTCTTTCATCGGCAAGCACTAAGGTGCTAGTCAACGGTCGTCTGGGCCGACGTATCTGTCATACACATGGCTTGCGGCAAGGCGACCCGCTGTCCCCGCTGTTGTTTGTAATTGTTATGGAGGTGCTCAATGCCATGGTCGCGGAGGCAGATCGCAGGGGTTTGCTATCTCCTCTCCCCGGTAACCACTTTGGGCACCGAATGTCGCTGTACGCGGACGATCTGGTCCTCTTCCTCGTCCCCAAGCCGGAGGACTTCAGTTGCATTCGCGCCATCCTGGATTTATTTGCTGGCGCCTCTGGGTTGATCACCAACCTGGACAAATGTCTTATCTCGCCGATCCGGTGCACGGAGGAGGATGTCGCGCCCATCCAGCAGGTGTTCCCCTGCCAGCTATCGCCCCTCCCTTGCCGCTATCTGGGCGCGCCTCTCTCTGTGGGGCGACTTCACCGCTCTGATGAACAGCAGCTGGTGGATGCTATCGCGAAACCGATCCCGACATGGAAGGGCAACCTATTGAACGCGGCGGGAAGGACGACGCTCACACGCGCGACGCTTTCAGCGATACCGGTGCATGTGTCTATTACGTGCTGCTTATCAGCCTGGGCGATCCGGCAGATTGACAAGCGTCGTCGTGCCTTTCTGTGGAGTGGCACGGATGCCGTCGCCGGAGGAAAATGCAAGGTTGCCTGGCCGGTGGTGTGTGCCCCCAAATGCTATGGTGGTCTGGGCATACCAGACATTAGAATCCTCGGATTCGCGTTGAGGCTCAGGTGGGAGTGGCAGAAGAGGGCGCCCGATGCGCCTCCATGGACGAGCCTTCCTTCTAAGCCAGAAAAGATGGTCGACGCCATGTTCAGCTGCTCTGTGCACGTCGAGCTGGGGGACGAGGCCTCGGCCCGTTTTTGGACTGACGCCTGGTTGCCGGCTGGGCAGATCAAGTCCTTTGCGCCGCACTTGTTCCGGGCTATTGGCAGGCGGTTTCTAAACGTGTCGGTGAAGGACGCGCTCTACCAGCGCCGATGGGTGCGCATATCACCAGAGCTCATACCGCGCCGGTGCTGTAAGAGTACGTTGGTCTCTGGGAGAAGCTGGAGTCGGTCCAGCTAAGGCCGATGGGCGATAATCGCTACGTCTGGCAGTGGACGCCGGATGGCGCCTACTCTGCTTCGTCGGCATATCGATCGTTCTTCCTGGGCATGTCGTCCTTGCTGGGGGCTATAGATGGACAATGGGCCGGCCCGGCCCGGCATGGCACGGGCCCGTGAAAGTATGGCCCGATAGGGGTCGGGCTGGCACGGCACCCCGGGCCTCCTGGGCCGTGCCGAGCTAGGCTTCGTGCCTGGCTGACGGCCTGCTGGGCTGTTTTTCGTGCCGGGCCGGCCAGTAAGCACAGCCTGTCAAGGAGGCCGGGCCAGCCTAAGGCCCGCTTCAGCAGACCATGACGGCGTCGAGGTCAAGGGGGCCGCCGGCCGCGTCGACGACATCAGAGAGAGGAAAGGGAAGAACAGGAGGGGCAGCACGGGAGCACGGTGGTGGCGGCGGTGCATGGAGCCATGGAGGAGGCCTCGAGGCAGATCCGTAGCGTCAATGGCCATGGCAAGCTCAAGCTTGTTCATCTCATTCCAGTTAGAAAAATAAAAAACAAAAATCACAGGGCTCTAGATCTCACAGATCAATCACAAGTCCATAACACCACAAAAGAAATCGAAAAATAGAGGAATCGGACAAAAGTCATGCATTCACACAACACAAAATCAGAGAAAAGGGAGAGTGAGCTCGGAGGAGAGGCACGCTGCCTGTGCCCAGATCCATGGGGAGGAGGCCGCTGTGTCGCCTCCTACACGCAAATCCGAGGTGGAGGAGGCCTCTGCGCAGCCCCTGCGCACGGATCCGAGGTGGAGGAGGCCTCTACGCCGCCCCTGCGCACGGATCCAAGGGGGAGGGGGTTGGATCTGGGAGATGGTGGGGGACGGCGCGACCGTTGCTCCCGGTCGCTCCCGCAGCAGATGCCACCGCCTGGGCCGCCTTGGGCTCGCCGGATCTGAGGGAGAGGGTGCGGGAGGGCGCCACCGTCGCTGGCTCCCCGGATCTGAGGAAGAGGGTGCCACCGTTGCTGGCTGCTCGCCGGATTTGAGGGAGAGGGGAGGAAGAGGATGGGGGAGGGCGGCGCCGTCACCACCACTGTCTAGAGAGATGGAAGAGGGTGCCACCGTCGCTTTCAGCTTGGTGGATGGATGCTCGATGTTTGGTGCCCGGGTACCTGCGGAAGGGATTCGACTCCGTGGTGCTACTGGTGTCTTTTGGCGGCTTTGGAGAGAGCGCAATTCCCGTGTCTTCGACAACGTTTCAATCACGGCAGAGAAGGCAAGTTGGGTCGTGCTGGACGAGGGGGATGAGTGGATCAATTCCCGTGTCTTCGACAACGTTTCAATCACGGCAGACCAGGCAAGGCGGGTCGTGCTGGACGAGGGGGATGAGTGGATCACCGCTGGATTCACGGCGATCCCCGAGTTCCTGGTCGTGGCTGATGGGCATTAGTGCCGGTGCCTAGCTTTGTGTCGCACGGTTATTTCAAGATGTAGTCCGCTTTGCTTCCCTCGTGTGTGTTTGTGAACTCTTCTATCCTGGCATCTCGCCTGGGATAGGGTTTTTTTTGTATTGTGCTATTTCTTCTTAATGAAATACACGTGAAGTCATGTTCTTTAAAAAAACTCAACCGGCTGGGTATGACCTCCCCAAAGGACATTGCTGTTAAGGCACAACTTTACTAAACGACAAACGTTCACCTGATTCAAATCAGACACGCTCCGCAACTTTCTATTTTTGGCAAAAAAAAAAATATTTATGCAATTTTTTTTAGAAAGTTACAAAGTTATGCATAACTTCAACGTATAACTTGCGGAACAAACTTCAACGTATAATTTATACGCATAACTTTAATGTGACAAAGTTACACACATATCTTATACATATAACTTACTACGTGACAAAGTTATACGGATAACTTTTATGTATTAATATTTTGTAGAACAAACTTATCAATATAATTTCTTATAAAGCTACGAAATTGTACACAAAACTTTTATGTATAACGATTTGCAGAACAAATTTATTATCATAATTTTTATTATGAATTATTTGAAATAGTTTTTATGTAATTTTATAGACAACTTATCATGGGCCATGTTTAGATTGCAAAAAATTTCAACCCGATGAATAGTAGCACTTTCGTCTTATTTGGTAAATATTGTCCAATCGTGGACCAACTAAGCTCAAAAGATTCATCTCGTGATTTCCAACTAAACTGTGCAATTAATTATTTTTTTACCTACATTTAATGCTCCATGCAAGCGGCTAAAAATTGATGTGACGGAGAGAGAGTGAAAAAACTTTGGAATTTGGAGGTGATCTAAACAAGGCCATGATAACTTTTATATGTACAAGTTATATTGTTCGTAAAATTATTATAAAAATTGTGCTAGAAAATTTATGTTGATGTTGAAAATTACCATCATAAAATAATAAAAAAATTGTGCTAAGTTGTCTATGAAATTACGTAAAAACTGTATCAAAAGGTTGTAATAAAAATTGTGCTGATAAGTACTGCTCTGCAGAATGTTATGTTGTCAAAGTTGTGAATATATGTTGTGGTAATAAGTTAAACCTAGTAAAATGTTACGCATAAAAGTTATGTGTATAACTTACTAACTTTTCAAAAATAAAATAGAAGGTTGCGGGAATATTTTTTGTAGAAAAGGAAAGTTGTGGGACTGCTCATGGTTCATCGTGCGCTGAATTTTGAATCTAGTGAAGGACCACGGAAGTGGAATTAATTGGGGCCTCAAACCCACGACCTAGAGGTGCAACTAAATCACTTACGAGTAGTACAACCACTAGGCTAGGCTCGGCTCTTTTTTCGCCAAATGAACGTATTAGGAACTCTATATTAGGATTAATAAAGTCTTTCAAGTACTACTTTAACAATTAGGCATTAGCTAATATATTATCGATTATTACAGACCGATATCTTATTAAAAAAAACATGTGGATACGAATCATACAGGTTCCAGGGGAATCATGCTGGATCATCAAGTCTTTGGTTCCAGGAAAGAAAAAGATTAACTACGCAGACTTAGAACTAGTCAAGTTGGAACTTGGAAGCATGCGTGCCAGACGCTGTCCAAATCGGCAATGCCGAATCGTATCGTCGACAGCATCCAAACCTTAGCACCGAAGCGCCCAATGGCGAGTTTTTTGTTTGGAGGCCAAGGGAACGAACGAACGAATCAACGATACGCGCTTCGACTTGACATGACAGCTTCCTTTGGTTTGGCTGGTGGTCTCGTCCTTCGTCCTTGGTCCTCTCCTTTCAGTCATTTCCGTTCCATGTCTGGATGAACAATGTGCTCTGTCCCACCGCTTTGGACCCTCCAGCAGGATCAGGCGGCAGCCCTCTTTCAGAATCTTCTCACAGTTATCCGATCAGATCAGATGAGATGCCTTTTACCCACTTGATGACCGAAGCAAAAAGGCCATGCAACACGGTTTGTCTTGGCCATGAAGCTATCGCCTACAAGAGGCGCAGGAGCGTACCACTGGAGCAAAAAAAGGTCGCCTTGCGTTTTGCTTCGTTCAAGCCGATCCGATAACCATAACCCGCTTCCATTTTCCCTGCAAAGTGATCTGATCGGCAACTTGGGTCGGGTCCAAAGCCGCAGCTGCAGGGCTGGAAAAGCCTGGAATGGGTATGGATTTCGCGCGTAGTCTTCACATCTTTTCTTTGACAAGACAGCACTGTTGTTGGACCAAAAACGTTGCACCGTGGATGTACCTCCGACAGAAACCAACAGGTTCTCACTCACAATTCCATGGCAGCATCGACACGAACGAAACGTCAAACGCCGTAGTGCTGATTTGCCGACCTCGTTACCGGAAGGATCCAGCTCATCGGCTCATCGCCTCTCCGAGCTTTCCATGTCACTCACACGGCGCCGGCGAGTGTACTTCTCTGAACCCCGGAGCTTGCTCTGCAAATGCAGAAGTGTCAGAGGAGGCTGCCCTGGCCCTGCAGCCAAGATCCTCTCCATGTGCCAGTGTAACCGTGGACAAGGACAGCAGGGCGCCGAGCCGCCGATGGTCGCTGGTCGGGCCGTTGGGAAGAGGTTGTTGGGGTCGCAGTTGGGCGAGGACGACGACGAAGTGGCCTTGCTGAGTCCGTGCCGCGTGGGACGCGATAAGGACTCGCTGGCCGGAGACGCGAGTGGCGAGCGGAGACTTCGGACGGAAGGGAAACCGGATGAGAGGCGAGAAAGGAGAGGGGTCGGGGGTGTTTTACGCACTTCCGATCCCGAAGTGACCAAAACCAGAGGACAGAGGCTTTTCGCTGGAAACAAAAGGGGCGTTGTTTGACACGTTGGATCGCCATGGATCTGCATCATCCACAGCCCATAGGCCACGGGAGGTGGGGCCTTGCTGTGGATCTTCTCCTCTCTGCAGGCTGCTGCAGACTACTCTCACTTCGTCCTGAAATACATAGCATTTAAAATTTATCCCCAAATATAATACATTCTGAGTACAAAAACTAATTTTACAATAAATACTTTTCATTTATCTACCGATCACCATTAATCAAGTTGATGATAGCATATGATTAGAAAATAAAATGAGAATACATGTGTCTTTTATGTTCTCTCTTAATTTATCTTAAAATTATTAGAATACACTATATTATAGGACAGATGGAGTAGTTGAGTTTTTTCCCTCACTTTTCCCTTTTTGAAGGAAAAGGTCACTAGGTCAGTGTTTTCTTCTGCTATGACTATGAGTCGGATCATGTGGGCATGTTTTTCATGGTTTAGGGGGTGTTTGGATGTGGGGACTAAAGTTTAAGATGTGTCACATCGGATGTTATATGGGGTATTCAAATACTAATAAAAATTAAATTACAAAATTCGTCAGTAATTCACGAGACGAATTTATTAAACCTAATTAATCCGTTATTAACACATGGTACTGTAGCACCACATTGCTAAATCATGGACTAATTAGGCTTTAAAAAATTATCTCGCAAATTAATCTCAATTTGTGTATTTAATTTTATAATTAGTCTATATTTAATACTCTATACATGTGTCAAATATCCGATGGAACAACGATTAAAGTTAGCAATGTTATATACAAAGGAGCCAGTGCCACCATCTCTTTCTCCAATCTCCACTGAGGCAGCTTCACTCTCCTTGAACGACACAGCTCCTGCCCTTGTTCTAGGAGCTAGCAGTTCCCCCGGATATCCCAGTGGTCCGTCCGTCCGTCATATTCCTACAACCTTCTCTGTGTTATCGTTGTGCCTCGGTCGTTATTTACAGTGCTTCGATGCTGCGGTCCACAATTTGCTACCAACAAATGCGTGGACATGACAATTTGTGCTAGTATAGTTTTGGGATTATACAAGGTTTGCCCTAAGAAAAAGTTATCTCAACTCCAAACACACAATAATTTATCTCCTACAACTAAAAAGAACAAAGTGTGGACACCGTTTTGATGCGACAATTGCCTTGGTTCGTCCGTCTGCCACTCTATGCGATCGATCCCACCTCCCATGTTGTTCAACGGGCGAGCGAGAAAAGGAAAGGCGCGATAGAAAAATAAACTGTCATCCCTGCGATCCCCGACTGCTTTGAAGGAAACAAATCGATCACCTGAGGCCACATGCAAGGAAGGAAACAATAATCATACATGGAAGAAAATAATAATCATGCATAGAAGGAAACATCAGTGATGCCAAATAAAAGATGTGCATGTTATACATAGTGAGACTGGTGAACATTCTGTAATTTCCTAAACGAATATTCCCACCATTAGTATATAGGTCAATTCCCTTTGCGTTTCTTCGTGCTCCCATTAGCATATAATATGAAAGTATTGTTGTGTTCATCACCACGTCCAGTTGACTACTCCCATTAGCATATACTTCCTCTACCCAAAATATAAATCGTTATGGGATGCGTGCAGGTCAAACTCTCTCAACTTTAACTAGGTTTGTAAAAATTGCGTGCAACATTTATATCTCCAAATAAGTTTATTATGAAAATATATTCAATGTTCTATGTAATGATACTAATTATGTATTATAAATATTAATATTCTTGTATATATAATTGGTCGAAGTTAAAAAAATTAATTTCTCGAAAAACGAGAATGAATTCTATTTTGGGACAGAGGGAGTATATAAAAGCAGTGTTGAAAATATTTTAACAATCAAGCTCATCTCTGTCTGATTGGTAAGCTTAGACATCATAATAGCATCAAAAATTTCGACTCTCATAGACACCCTCATAGATCAGTGCAAAGCATCCCAATCCTACAGCATACACAAATGGCAACCTTAAAGTTATGATATTTTCAAAGGGTGGACAATAAAGACCATCTTAGATGTTCTGGCATTAGAGTATATACGTGTAGACACATAGGCATGGTGGTGCAAGTGAGCAACCAGCAGGAGTCGAGAGTCAGGGGTGTTTGGATCATAGGACTAAACTTTAGTCCCTGTCACATTGAATTTTTAGATATCAATTAGGAGGGCTAAACATGAGCTAATTATAAAACTAATTACATAAATTGTGGCTAATTCGCTTACCAACGCTATGTACAGGATGGTATGGAGATGTGGTGGAACTTATTCGTGAATTTATTGGCGCACGAAAGAAATGGATATCGGAAATCTCTTCCTGCCGATATAAAAAATGATCTTAGCCGCATCACGGAAAGATCTACATAGTAGAGTTTGTGAGCCGTGACACCATGTTCTCTGTGACTGTGTAAATTTCACGAACTTAGCTTTTTGAATTAAATGTCACTTAAACGTCGGTCATGTACTTTTAAAGTATTGTTATCTAATCGTGCGATCCGTGTGTTTTTAGTACAAAAGTTTAGCTGTCCCGTAGCAACGCACGGGCACGAAACTATTTACATATATACTCAAATATGTGTGTACATGATTATATGGAGATGCAGCGGAACTTATTAATGGATTTATTGGCGCATGAAATAAATGGATATCATAGAATTCTTTTTGTCGATATAAAATATTATCTTAGCCGTATCATGAAAAAGTCTATACAGTAGAGTTTGTGAGCCTGCGACGTCGCGCTCTCTGTGACTGTGTTAATTTCACGAACTTTGCTTTTTGAATTAAATGTCACTTTGACGTCGGTATTTAATTTAACAGTATTGTTATATTATCGTACGATCCGTGTGTTTTTAGTACAAAAGATTTACTTGTCTCGTAGCAACGCACGAGCACGCTACCTAGTATACGGTAAGAAAAAAAGAAAGCGACGCTGAAAAAGACTACCAGTTGGTATTGAGCATCTCCAAAGTTTCCTTCCTAATCCTTGGTTTTTAGTAATAAGAGAAAAAAAACCTTCAATAACTTATAATTCATGCTCCTAAAATCTACGCACCTGGAAAATCCTCCTCCATCACGCGTAACTTTGCGCGTAGTCGCTGTTGCGCAGATACGCTGCGTATCGGTTGGTTAATCTGGTGGAAGGGTGTGGGAAAGAATAAGAAGTAGGAAAGGGTTCCCGATGTAAATGTACGAAAGATAAGGAATATATAAAAGTGGTTACGATAATTTAGGAATAGTATATGATTTCTGATATAAAGTTGTATTCTATATTTTAGGAGTGGATTATTGAAAACTCTTGGAGATGGTTTTCTTTTTTTCTCCCAATATCTTTTTAGGAGTTATAAAACTACATGTTTTTTGGAGGAAAAAATAGGATACTCTTGAGACGCTCTTACGTGCGGGTACTTAAAAAACTGAAACCCTCTAAGGAAAGAAAATCGATAATGATACGACGTGGCGTCTATCCGTCTGGACACCGTGCTCCCGTACTCCGCCTTATCCAGCGCCGCTCGTCAGTCCACTTCTGAAAAAAGAGGCAGCGCTGCTCCCTTCTACAGCGCGAGGCTCCTCGCCACAGGCAGCGCGAGGCTGCTCGCCATGACCTTCTTCAGCACAGCGGTGCCGCATCGTCTCCCATCCTGCGCTGCTCCATGCTCCTCTCTCCACTCCACGCCGCACGGTGTGGCCACCCGCCCCACTCTACCGCGTCGTCGCCATACCCCACGGCGCACCCATCCCCCGAGACGCCTCCGTCGCTGGCTGCTGCTAGGCCGCGCCACCATCCTTGGCCGCTAGTTGGCCAGAGCTGGCCCCTCCCTCTCTATGCTGCGTCGTACGAAAGAAGGGTGAAACACGTATGTTGCAAGTCTATGTTTCAAGTTTTTTAGATGTTTCATAGGCATATTGCAAGTATTTTATATGGATGTTACAAAAGTAGATCGGGATGTTGCATATGTTGCAAGTGTTTCAGAGGCATGTTACAAGTGTTTGTTGAAAATGTTTTATCTGTTTTTCACACGTATGTTTGTAAGTGTTTTTTTATTTTTATGTTGTATATGTTTCACACATGTTGCAAGAGTATGTTCCAATGATTTCAGTTGTTTTAATTTATGTTGTAGTAAGTGTTTTCATGTTGCAAGCGTTTTATCTGGATGTTGCATATGTTTCACACATATGTTTCAAGTGTATGTTCCAAATGTTTCAATCGCTTCAGACGTGTGTTGCATTCAAGTGTTTCATGATGCAAGTGTTCAAGTTTCAAATGTGTGTTTAGAGAGTCATGGGGGCACTGTCCGGACGCTGGGGGATGGGACGCGACGAGCCGAGTGCCCACGGATGGGGCACACTGGGGGCAGCGGTCGGGGCACGTGACAGGCTTGGGGTCTTGCAGACGGTGACGTGCTCGTCCTCATCCCGTGTTCTAGGCCCCGCCCGCACGGAGAGAGGGGAGCAGTGTCGCTGGGAGGGAGCCGGGGCGCAACGACAAGAGCGGGGTGCGTATGCGGCATTGTGAGGCGAACGGGATAGGCTACGCATAGGTCCGGACGCTAAACACGCGCAAAGAAAATCCATATATTAGAATTAGATCCTCAGGCCTCCCTCTCCCCTGGGCATGATGGCAGGGCACCCCCCACGTCCCCAGCCTCGCTTTTTCCCGTAACCCGTAACCCGGCGCACGAACGATTGTGCGAGCACATGGGCTGCTTCTTCGAAAGCGGCCAACCATCCGCCGCGCCGAGCCACCTGTCTCCGCGACGCAGCGGCCGTGGACAAATGGGGCAAGCCCTCCACGCCCTCGCGCGGCGGAAAGAAGCAATATCCTACGGTTGGCCGGGCCGCTCGATCGCCAAGCCTCTTGCCTGACTAACTGATGACTCCGGCCGGCCGCGCGCACGATCGAAAGCTCACTAGAGCGGCGGGCGGATGACACAGCCCCACGTAAGCCCGGCCCTTTCCGCGAGCATGGACCGCTCCTTTTCCTTGCGCCAATGAGGAGTTGCTGACTCTGCGCGAATCCACTCCCTTCCAGCCCAAGATTTCATCACCCCTGCGGCCCGCCGGCCGCGGCTTATTAAACCGGCTCCCCTGCTCTGCCGTCCCGAGCCACCTAACCTTGCACAACAATCGCACGCTCCTCTCTCTCCCGTCTCCCGCACGGCACTTGGGTACGTAGCGCGAGAAGGAGATCGATCGAGACTCGAGAGCCATGAAGAAGTCGAGCGGCAGCCATGTGATCGGAGTTCCCGTCACCTCCACGGCGTACGCCATCGAGGACACGACGACGACGAGGGACCGGCCGGCGGCTAACCAGGACGGAGACGATCGCCTCGCGGTCTCGTTGACGCACCCGAGCCACACTTCCTTCGGCTACAAGCACAGTAAGTCCTGCACCCGGCTGACCGGCCCTCAAGCTTGTTGTCGCTTCGCTGCTAAACATTTTGCCCTTGATTGATGCTAATAAGAAGCTCACACGTTATGTTTTCCAGGCAGCAAGGGTCAGGTGATCCACTGGGTGAGCAAGCTGAGAAGACGAGCTCAGAGCTTCAGGGACCATGGTGAGCACCAGTCAACAGCTTTTATTTATACATTCATGTAGCTTCACCAGCTCAGTGGCAGTGAATGATGGGAGAGATACGTGCAGTTGAACTGATATATATTGTCCCCTTCTCGGTGCAGTGACACTGGGTCCGAAGCTGTCGGAGACGGTGAAGGGGAAGCTGAGCCTGGGCGCGCGGATCCTGCAGGCCGGCGGCGTGGAGCGCGCGTTCCGGCACGCCTTCTCCTCCTCGGCCGAGAAAGGCGAGCGGCTGGTGAAGGCCCTGCAGTGCTACCTCTACACCACGGGCGGGCCCATAGCCGGGATGCTCTTCGTCTCCACCCGCAGGATCGCCTTCCGCAGCGACCGCTCCCTCGCCGTCACCTCCCCGGCGGGCGGCGACACCGTCGTCGCGCGGGTGCCGTACAAGGTGGTGGTGCCCCTGAGGCGGATCAAGAGGGTGCGGCCGAGTGAGAACGCCGACAAGCCGGAGCAGAAGTACATTCAGGTGGCCACCATCGACGGCTTCGAGTTCTGGTTCATGGGCTTCGTCAGCTACCAGCGGTGCTGCAAGTACATGCAGCAGGCGATCTCCGAGCTGTAGCTCGATCATGCATGGCTCCATTATCGGCGTGGACGAGAGCGTGCGTCCCATCTGATGTCTGGCGGTGGCAGTCGAAGTGAAGTTTGTGGGCTACTGTGCGCGGCAATGTCTTGCTGGAACGTCGTCTGTAGTCACCAACTGCATGCTCCACCGTTTTTCCATGGGGGCGCACGTTCCTTCCACGTACCATTTGGATTGGCTGACAATTGTATGGTCTTCCAAGTTCTGTTAATTATGTTCGTAGAATTGATTGATGGACCAAGGAACTTGGTTTTGCTAAATGGAAATATTACAATTGTTCTCAGGACGAGGAGGATCAAGTTCATTCTCACCCTCGGTATTTTCTTGTTCAAGAGGACTTTTGTTGTGACTCATAGACAAGGGTAAATATGATCCCTGTAATCCCTCACTCACAGCCATGTCGACCATTTCCAAATTACGAATGAATCTTAAATCTGAATCCTTCCTGACCCAACCATTTTACTTTGTCGGATTTTTTAGAGGAACTATGACAGCGAATTGTCGGCCAAAACTTTTTCATAAAGATGCAACGTACACTACTGGACGCAGGGTCTTTGCCGAGGGCCTGAAGCCCTCGGCAAAGGCTCTTCAGCCGTCGGCGAAGGATTTGCCGAGGGCAGCCCTCGGTGAAGAACCCTCGGGAAAAAAAACGTCGGCGAAGGACTCTTTGCCGAGGGCCTTTTTTCGGACACTCGGCATAGTATTTGCCGAGGGCTAACGGCGACCCTCGGCAAAGTAAAGTAGTCGTTAGGTTCGCGGTTATTTTCCACGGTGTCTTTGCCGAGGGCTGACATAGAGGCCCTCGGCAAAGAGCTTTTTTTTGGAATTTATTTGCCGAGAGCTATGCCGCAGGGCCCTCGGCAAAGACCTATTTTCTTTTTTTTCTCGGAATTTCTTTGCCGAGAGCTATATCGAAGGCCCTCGGCAAAGATCTACGTTTTTATTTTTGTCTCGGAATTTCTTTACCGAGGGCTGTGTTCAAAACCCTCGGCAAAGACCTACTTTTTAATTTTTCCTGGGAATTTCTTTGCCGAGGGCTATGGTTAAGGCCCTCGGCAAAGACCTGTTTTTAATTTTTCCTGGGATTTTCTTTGCCGAGGGCTATGGTCAAGGCCCTCGGCAAAGACCAGTGAAAATTTTCAACATTCCACCTGTTTCTTGCTTTCCATGCAGACAAAAAAATATATATATATATTCAACAGCAGAAATATCCCACAAATATCACAATCATCACATATATCTCACAAATATCACATATATCTCACAGATATCGCATGTATCATCACAAGTCCAAATTCAACAATTCCATAAGTCCACAATCTAACTCAAGTGTCAAGTCCACAAGTTCAAATCCGACTGAGGCTGGCCAACCTCTCCAACCGTCTGGCCTCTGTGTCACCAACCTTCCCAACCGTCTGGCCTCTGCGTCGAGGGTGGTGTAACGAAGCCTCCAGAATCAGGTGACGCACGAGGGGGGTTATTGGAACCCGCCGACTGAGGCTGCACAAACAATTATATGCTTATGTGAGATTGCAGTAATTATTCTAGGACTACAGTTTTAGTATTTAGACAGAAACCTATCAATTTTTTATAGCTAGTGTTGTCTGGGTTTCTATGTCATACAAGCAAATCAGTAGCTAGTGTTCTCTGGGTTTCTATGTCACACAAGCGAGAAGTGAACTTTAACGCTTACAGGAGTAGCTGCAAACGCGTGCGGCACCTGAGGCGGAGGAGCTGACATCTGCACAGGCACACCCGTCTTCTGCCCAAGAGCTTGCATGATTTGCATCATTTCTGCAATCCTGACCTCCTGGGCCTCCCGAGCGGCCTGCTCAGCCTCCAGCCGAGCAGTGAGGGCCGTGATCTGCGCCGTCTTCTCGTTGTTCTGGGCCTGCAATATTGCACTCCAATATTTCAGTAATGCAAAACTAACTCAAGTGTGAGAATATTAATTTACGACGAGTAAAACAAGAATTACCTCGAGCGCATCGACCCGCTGCAGTGTCGGAGTAGGCCGTGAGCGTATGGGCTGGCTGGAACTCGTGCTCTGTGCTCGGAGCTGGCTCAGAGTGGGAACAGTGGTGGGGTCGATGGCGGCGTTCGCAATCCACGTCCGGCCGTGCTTCCTGCCGCCACCGAGCCTCATGATGGCCTCGGCATCAATGGGCTCGGTGCGGACGTCGTACTCTGGCCCGTGCCGCTGCTGTACCGCCGACGTGTACTCCTGGACTTTAGTGTACACGTTAGGGTCGGAGTATGCCTCGCGAGGGGCAGCCGGGTCCCAGGTGACGTCGCCGGCCACCCTGGTCTGGTGGGACATAGCCCACGCCGTGAACATCGAGACATCCTCGTCCGGGTGCGCAGCCTCCTGCGAGAAAGGCGGCAGGTGGTGAGCAATCAGGCATACGTTAAGCGTGAAACTAAATAGAAGAAAAATCACTTACATATGCCGATTTGAATCCGGGGAGACTCCTGCTGCCTTGATGGTGAGTGGCAGCTGGCCTGAGCATACGCAGTGCCCGCTGAGACTCGTGCTTCTCTATGTAGGCCGGCGTGAACCACCTAGCCACGATCATTGTCCAGGCGTCGGCATGCGCTCGGCACCACCAGGGAATCACCTACATGTCAACGAGTGTTTGACATATATGAAGATGAAATTGAACATATTTAATTCAAAAACAAAACAATATCAATGTTATTCATGTACCTCAAGGTACTGCTCCTGGGTCAGCGTCATCTGTCGAGCCTCCCTCTTGGTGACTGTCATTCTACGAGCCGACGCGTAGTAGTCTATGTGGGCCTGGACGCGCGCCTCGTGAAACATGTCGGTGACATACTTCCTACAGGCTGCATGCGCCACACGATCAGCGAGGCCCTCGGTTCCTTCTTCGGCCCTGAAAAACCTCTACATAAAAGATGATATATCCAATCGTTATTTGAAAAAAAATAGAATTCAATGTGAAGGATTGATTAATGTTGTGCGAGAGGAACTTACCCAAAACTCAGCAAGTATCCGCTCCTGCTTGTTGCGGTACTGGTCGTCCTCGCCCAGGGCGTACCTGTCCCACGTGTAGGCTGGCTCTCGGGCCTCCGACGGCAACTCCACAATGCCGGGGAACCACTTCCGACACAACACACCCAAGACGGTCGCGGGAGAGCGCAGAGGAGTACCTGACAACACCTCCCAAGCCCTGCACAAGTAAGAAGAAAATTTATCAGTTTCTCTTTCGATTTCAAACATATCATATGAAGTAGTTGTGATATCATTTATATTTACTTACTTGGGCGGCACAGGGCGAAGCACTAGACGGTTCTGAGGAAGCGGAAACGAAGGGAGCGTCGCCGGGCCTCGCTGGTAGACACCCGACGCCTCGCCTCCCTCGTCCTCGGGCGCCGCACCCTGCTCCTCCTCGACCTCCTCCTCCTCCTCCGTCGGTGGCACGGGCTCAGGGGGCTGAGTCCGCTGCCTCCTACCACTGCCTCCTGTCGTCTGCCTCCCCCTCCTCCCGCGGCCTCTTGCCGTTGTCCCTCGTCCTCCCGCTGCCTCCTGCAACTGTCCCTCGCCTGCCTCCCCCTCCTCCGGCGGCCTCCTCGCGTAAGCCGAGGGTGTGTCACGTCGTGGCCGGCTACTCGCCATCTTTGATCAATCACCTGCACGCACGAAGAATGAACAAGACTTGTTAGTACACATATTAGAGACTGAAAATAAATAAACAAAATATAAATGAAAATAAATAAACAAGACATAGTATTACATGTATTACGAATAATCTTCATGATTGGGATTATAGGTCTCGTCATCACTGTCAACATTATCCAAATAGGCAACACTATCCGAAGGTTCTATGTTATCGTCCTTGTCACTTGCTACAAGTAATCGCTCAAGCATTTGTATGTCCTTGGCATTTTGCACCACATCTCCATCGTCCTCGTCATCAACTGTTTCGTTGTCTACTTCCATTTCGAGGGCCTCGGGTAGGACTATCTGAAGCGTCCCCGGTAGCCCATCTTCCTGATAGAACTCTCCATCATATGTGTTTGTGTTAAAGTTGTAATCGTCATCGTTAGGGGTTGGTAGTTTGCCGTGTGGAGAAACCTGGTGCACAATAGCCCAACCCTGAAGCTCCTGTTTGGCTTGGTTGGCATATCTCGTGTAATACACCTGCACGGCCTGTTGAGCCACAATGTAGATGTCTTTTCCCGGATAAACGGAATCTTCTCGCACCTCGACTAGCCCAAGATGAGGGGTCAGTCTCGTTTCGCGAGGATTGAACCAATGGCATTTGAACATGACAGGTTTAAGAGGTTTGTCACCATCAAATTCTAGTTGGTAGATCTCCTCAACTCTTCCATGGTAGTCGAGACCATCAGTGCCAGGCGTACAAACTCCGCTATTTGTGGTTTTCCGATTGGGCCGGGTTTGCTCGTATCTTGTTGTGTGGAAACGATAACCATTCACGTCATATCCGGTAAATGACTTCACCCTAGCTTGGCAGCCGTTCGCAACTTGTTTCAACTCATCACTCATGGACGAATCGGTCTGGGCCTGCAAGCTCAAACATGATAGATCGTTATATTCGAATATCGAATGTACAAGCTAAATTGGACATTACCTTTCGTTTAAACCAAGAAATGAAATCAGGCCTATCCGCTCCCGCGCCCCGCGATAGAAGGGTGTCTTGTTCCTGCGGGGTAGGATCCCTAGGTTCATGCCAGGATTCACGAACAAATTCCCTGTTGGAGCGAGAATCAATAGGGTTGGACGTTGAATAGTAACGGCGTATTGAAACAAGATCATTGAGAACTTACTTGATGAAAGGTTGCACCTCAGTAAGGTTATTCAACACGTATAACATGATACTGCGCCACTCTTTATTTGTCAAGATCATAACGGTCGATCCACTTGTGCTACCGAGTTGTCCTTGGAAAAGGCCGAGGGTCGATTCATTTTCATCAGCATTGTAACGAGGGAGTGGATTTTGATTGCTAGGAAGGTTCGGCTTGTAGTACAGCGTTGTGAAGTTTGCCACCTCCTCCCGCAGGTATGCCTCTGCAACGGAAGCCTCAATTCTGGCTTTATTTGTACATTTCTTGCGAACAGTCTTTAGTCCTCTCTCGACTGGAAAGCACCAACGAAACTGCACAGGCCCCCCCAAACGTACTTCAGTGGGAAGGTGCACGATCAGATGCTGCATCGGCAAGAAAAAGCCGGGTGGGAAGATCTTCTCCAGCTTACAGACCAACACAGGTGCCACCTTTTCCAATTCCATAGCGATGTTCCGAGATATCTCCTTAGCACACAGCAGGCGAAAGAAATAGCTCAACTCTGCCAACACTTTCCAGACATGCTCAGGGACGTAGCCTCGGACCATTGCAGGGAGAAGCCGCTCAATCCATATATGGTAGTCATGACTCTTCATCCCGTTGACTCGCAAAGTGCCTAAGTTCACTCCCCTGCTCAGATTAGCGGCATAGCCATCTGGGAACATCAAGTTCTTGATCCATTGAAGTACTTCCCTCCTGGCATCTATTTTCAAGACGAAATCCACCTTAGGCTTTTTCCACTTCTTGTTTCGACCACTAGGAGGTTGCATCTCTTGTTTTTTCCTATCGCACAACGTCGCCAGGTCCACTCTAGCCTTAACATTGTCCTTAGATTTCTCTGTATTCATGAGAGTTGCCCAAAGTGCCTCGGCGATATTCTTTTCGGTGTGCATTACATCAATGTTATGTGGCAGAAGAAGGTCATCGAAATAGGGTAGCCTGGTCAAGCCGGACTTATGAGTCCACATATGTTCCTCACCATAACCCACAAAACCACCTCCTTCGTTGGGCACGAGAGCATCTATCTGAGCATGAACCTCGGCACCACTCCTAATGTGGGGTTTAGGGTCTGTCACTGCAACACCTTTTGTAAAGTTCTTGATGTCTTGTCTGAATGGATGTTCAGAAGGGAGGAATTGACGATGCTTGTCGAACGACGAATACTTGCCACCCTTTTTCAACCAAATAAACCTCACAGCTTTCTTGCATACTGGGCACGGGAACTTCCCGTGAACACACCAGGCGCAGAATAACCCATACGCCAGGAAATCATGCAGAGAGTAGTGATACCAAACGTACATTTTGAAGCTTGACCTTGTAGCTCGGTCGTATGTCCATACCCCTCCCCAAGCTTTTATCAATTCGTCAATCACAGGCTCCATGAACACTCCCATATTACTTCCTGGGTGTCCAGGAATTATCAACGACAAAAATACGTTCTGTCGTTGGAAGGCGATGCCAGGGGGGAGGTTGAGAGGGATAGTGAACACAGGCCAACATGTGTATGGGGAAGACATCAATCCATAAGGATTGAATCCATCTGTTGCGAAGGCGACACGTACATTCCGAGCCTCAGCTGCTTTCTCAGGATGTCGATCATTAAAGTACTGCCATGCTTCAGCATCGGATGGATGAACCATCTTGTCTGGATTGTACCGCTTGCCATTCTTGTGCCATGTCATCTGTTTCGCAGTTTCCTCGGTCATGAAAAGTCGTTGGATCCTCGCTATGAAAGGAAGGTGACGTAAGACTCTCGCGGGGATCGTAAGCTGCACCTTTTGGCCATCACCAGATACTACCTCTAGGTATCTGGAGGATCCACACTTCGGACAGTACTTTGCATGCTCGTGTTCTTTCCAAAATAGGACACACCCTTTTGGACAACAATGTATCTTATCATATGGCATCTTGAGCGCACGAAGGAGTTTTTCTGACTCGTACAAGTTGGGGGGCAGAATGTGGTTCTTCGGTAGCATGGTGCCAAACACAGTCAACATCTTATCGAAGCCTTCTCGACTCAGGTTTAACTCGGCCTTCAGCCCCATCACACGCCCAATGGCATCCAGCTGAGAAATATTTGTATGCTCGTGAAGGGGTTTAGACGCCGAGTCCAACATTTTGTAGAAGGCTTCTACGTTTGCCTCCATCTCCTCCTTGTCACGTCCTTCAGCGAACTGAGCTTGGTGAGCGTCATCTATCATGTCTGCTACCCCAGCATCATCATCAAAAGGCTCGAGACGTGGTCTCACCACCTCCTCTCTGATACGATCGGCTTCACCATGGTAGATCCACCGGTGGTAGCCCGGCGTATAACCATGGTACACAAGATGTTTACCCATGGTCTGCTTGTCCACCCTTCTCCTGTTGTCACAGTGGCTGCACGGACACCAAACTAGAGAATGCCCTTTAGCTACACCCTCGCCAAATGCATGTTTCAAGAAGTCATCTGTCCTCTTCACCCAATCCACGTCGTAATCGTTTCGACTTCTTCGCCCCGTGTACATCCACTGACGGTCCTCCATCCTTTGACAAATACATCACCGAGTAACGTAACCATCAACTGCACCTAGCCGGTGTTCCTACTGTCTAATAGGTGAGGATAGATCCTAATCCCACCCGCGTATGCGTAGATGAGGTCAGTTTCCATGCTCCGCTCCTATCCGAGACAGAATTTCGGCAGCACCTCTCCGATGTTCTCCCAATACACGTCCTGCAAAGAAGTTTGTGTATTCGGAGAACAATGGGGAGGTGCTGCCGAAATTCTGGCTCTGGATCGGAGCGGAGCATGGAAACTGACCTCATCTACGCATACGCGGGCTGTCCAAAAAACGTGGACAATCCGAAACAGATACGGTCAGATACACACAGTGATCTGCATGCCTCCAACCGTATCTCTTTCGGACGGGAGACGCCTAACTGGTTTACGCAGTCTACGACAAAGATACAGGAGTAGAGGTTGTTTATACCTAAGGTGGCGGTGGAGACAGGGTAGCGGGGCAGTGGCGAGTCGGGGCAGTGGAGAGTCGCAGCGCCGACGAGGACAATCGACTACTCTGAAGCTCCTTTGACGTCCTTTGCTCTGCAAAAAAAAGGGTATAAGTTAAAAATTTCGGCAGAACCTCCCCTGTACGGGGAGGTTTCCAAAACCTGCAAAAAAAATCGGCTCGATGGCCAACACCCACATTCACGGCACAAAGGCCGACACATCAACAATGGGAGGCACGAAGGCCATCCACATCAAAAAACGGCGCGATGGCCGACAACCCATGGTTTTACCTTCTACTCGACCGAGGGACGGGGAAGTGAAGGTGACGGCAAGGTCGTCCAGACGAGGCCGTTATCCAGAACCACCTGCATTGCATGCCCAAGTAATTGCTTCAAAACATGACCCGCTTAGACAGTGAATAAAACAAGTGCAACTGCAGAAAAGTACTGAACCAGTAAATCCTAAATTTACACGCTCTACTAGATCGATGCTGATTAATAATCAGTATGTACTTAGTAGCTTAATGATGGTGCCCGACAAAGCCATGCTGTGGAGATGATGATGCAACGACTAAAAGGCAAGCATACACCACGTACGTGCGTGCGTGGGCATGCATGCAAATGCATTATATATATTTGACGATGATGGGATGGATGGATCTCGCTCGTATAGCATCGATTCTATGGTTAGTTAACCACCAGCTCAGATAGATCAGGAAAACTGGTAGCTTTGTGCATGTATGCTGATTAGTCAGTGGTGGGTCCACGACGACTAACTGTCAGTAGCCCTAACGGTGGAATCATTGCAAGGGGGCGACCTGCTAGCTAGCTCGGAGCAGAGGGCTCACATCACATGCACGGTTCCGGGGCTGCCTGGCATGCAAGACTGGCCACATGTGCAATGTGTTCATCAGCGTACTTTCATTTCGTTAATTATCATGCCAATAATCAAACACCTACTTGTAACGGTTAGCTAGATTAATCATGCATATATATAGAGTTGTACTGTTACAACTAATTAAGGTGCAGTTTTTTTTTTATAATTTCAAAACATGATACAAACATAGACACGTACTTGTATAGATATACATACTGATGCACAACCGTTATATCCTGTAAGTATTTCCGAAAGACTGACATTGTGGTGGATTAACCGTAAACATCATGGTCTACCACTGAATGAAATGATAACGGAAACGAACCTTCAGGTCAAGACTGACAGGAGAGGAGGAAACGGGGGGCGACGGGGGAGCGGCGTCGGCGGCCTGCGCGGCGTCGGCGGCCTGCGCGGCGTCGGCGGGCGAGCGCGCGGCGGCCTACGCGGCGGCGGCGTCCGCGCGGTGGCCGAGCGCGCCGTGGCGTGCGCGGCGGCGGCCTGCGCGGCGGCGGCGGGCAAGCGCGCGGCGGCGGCGTCCTCGCGGCGGCCGAGCGCGCGGTGGCGTGCGCGGCGGCGGCGGCGGCTGACCAGCGGCAGTGCGGCTCGGGCGGGCACGGCTTGGGATAAGGCCGCCCGCCCGGCCGTTCCCTTTTTTATATGGGGTGCCCTCTTTGCCGAGGGCCTAGATCCAGAGCCCTCGGCAAAGATTTTTTTATTTTTTTATTTAATTTCTTTGCCGAGGGCCAACATCCAAGGCCCTCGGCAAAGATGTTTTCTTTTTATTTCCGCCGGCGCCATCCCGTTCAAAATATTTGCCGAGGGCCTGTACAACGGGCCCTCGGCAAAGAGTTTTATTTTTTTATTTCCAAATTCTTTGCCGAGGGCCTAACGCCGAGCCCTCGGCAAAGGCTGACGGCCGGTGCCGCCGTCACGCTCGGCCGAGGTCGCCGAGAGGCGGTACTGTGCCGAGGGCCCGACCCTCGGCAAAGGTGGGCCTTTGCCGTGGGTCGTTGATTGCCGAGGGTCCGGCCCTCGGCGAACGAGCCGTTGCCGAGGGCTAAGCTTCGCCGAGGGCGGCCCTCGGCAAAGAAAGGATTTGCCGAGTGCCCGAAATCAGGCCCTCGGCAAAGTCTTTTGCCCTCGGCAATGTTGCTGTTTCCAGTAGTGGTAGAAAGCATACAAGATTTGTGAACGTGGAGGGAGAGAAGGGAAGTCTACACGTATAGGTTTACATCCTCAAACATCTTTGAGCCCTATTACAAATGCTAGCTTATACAAGGTAAAATGCCCATGCGTCGCAGCAGGAAAAAATAATACTAGGATAACATAGTATGAACGTGTGTTGTATTGTTACTAAAAACAATATTGCAAGCGTGATGATGTTTAGAACATCATTATTACATGTCGTATGAAGGATAGACAATTAAAATATAACTCAAATTTTGATACCAAACTGAAACAATCAAGTTCATACCATAAGAACCAAGTTCATTACGACTATCCTTATAATAAACTACTAACCTTAGAATCACCACCCCAAATTGCGCTCCTTTATTGATACATCTCGAGACTCATCAATAAGCACCGAGAATTTTCTACCTCAAATCTCATCCATAATAAGCTTTTGTAAGGTCCTTCTATATACGATGAGATAACATATGGTAATTTTAGAACCTTTTTCATATGCCTTCTTCACTATCTCAACCTTATCTTTATACCATTCAACCATCTCTGTGTATATACCCTTGTTAAGGGAATAAGAAGTCTCATCATGTCCACGAAAAGTATCCCCTTACAATATGAGAAATCTTGCAACATCTAAATAAGATGTCAAACGAATCGTGTATCCTTTTTCTTCTTCCTTGCTTACTTCAACTAGTTTTCTACTCATATTTGTCCTTTGGTTCATAAAGTCATCACACTTTAGCCTATCCTCTACATGAGTCTTGCAAACACTCTGGTTATTAAAAATATCCTTAGCTTTCTTCCAATTCACATAACCTTGATGTGGCAAAGACAGGACTCCTAAATTTTTCAGGCTTGCCAAATTAAAGAAGAGATAGCAATATAAGCAATAAGTGGGCTCACTATACTCTAGCCAATCAAATTCATCAAACCAAGTCTTTTGAAATAATCTCCATTCACCACCAATCCATTTAAGAGGAAATAGAAAATCATGAGGTTGTGTTGGACCACTCAAAGCATATGCTCTCGTTACTTGGTCTCTAATTTGAGGTTCATAATCATCAATTGGTTTGCATTTTCCAGGGTCCCCAATCATGTTTGATTGACTAAACTCTGCTCTAGGTTTCTTTGGTTGACTTGTACTCTCATTAGCATGTGGAGTTGAACCACTACAACTAGAACTTGAAAAGTAACTGTGTAGAGTTCTTTTCGACATTTTGAAATCTGACATTTCAATTACATATTCAATTCAAACATTCAATCAAAGACAAATAAGTATTCAAATTTCGTTCACCCAATCACCTTGCTCTACTTGTTGCTCAGTTTCCTGCTCCTACTCCCGTGCTCGGTGGACAGTGGCCTGCTGCCCCGCCCAGTGCGGTCGCGCCGGCGCCCCCAGCGGCCCCTCCCGGCGCCTGACCCCACTCGACCGCAAGCCACCGCGGCGCCCTGGCCCCCGCCCGCCTATGGCCTGCCTGCACGGACGTGTGGCCGCACCTAGCCGCCTGCCGCTTGCCGTCTCATCGGGCCCGCACGCTAGCCTCTCGCCGCCACCACGCAGTCACGAGTCACGTCTGCCCGCTGTGCTGCTCCTGCTCGTGAGTTGAGCTTCTTTCCCCACTACCATGAGCAAGGAGGCCGGAGTCATGATGAGGGATTGACAACAGATGGATAGGGTTTCTCTTTGGGCCAGATGAATTGCTAGCCCAACTCGCGAGGGAGGTCGTCTCCTACCTCCAGCGCAGCCCCTCCTATACCATACAACTATGCCTAAAAATTCATGGGGTTCCAAGGGTCTGGTAACAGCAGGGGGCTCCCCCCCCCCCCACTACACACACACACACCTGGATCCGCCCTTGAGGACCCAATCAATCTGCTTTGCTACAGCACAAGGAGAGAAGTCATGAGCAACTCTAAGAGACTTTCTATATATATATATCCTTTCTAATTATTAGGAATAGAGATTTTAGTGAACCAACAGCTTCTTTATTTGGTTATCCAAATATAGCCATATTCTATTCCGAATTTCTCACTAGCCAAAACTAGAAAACAAGAATTACTCTATAGAGTGCAAACAAGATATGAAAAAAATGTTGAAAAATGAAAAGATATGCGATTTTTATGCCCCTAGATGTTGATTTAGAGAGTGAGTTTTATAAAGACTCTTAGCAGTTTATTTAGTTGAGGAAACAAATAATGAAATGAAAGTCGGGGATGGATATAATGAAGAAGGAAGGGTCAATGGTTTGGTAGGTAAATGGAAAGCTCCCCATTTTCCTCAGACGTTGTTAGGTGGGATGACCGATTTGGTTAGCGGATGGATGTGCAACGTTATGGATTTCAACCGGGCATTTTTTTAGTTGGGGTGGCATTAACGAATAATTGTTTATGGGTCCTGTGAAGAGTGGTATTTGGAGAGAAGTTTTTACGGCGCCGGACAGACTATCATGCTGGAGTGAGGGCACGAAGCTAGGTGGACAGAATCATTTGATGCTTTTTTTAGTTGTATATAGATATAGATATAAATATAGATAGAGAAGAGATTGTTTGGATCGCTAGTTCAGCATGCCCATAGACATAGGCCAGTCAGATGTCGCATTCCGTAGGATTTGGATGGTGGATGTTTCCTGATCGTTGACGTTGACGGTCTGGGAAAGTAAACTTTGCCTCTAAGGGCATGTGCCCTCCTAATGTGCATCACTAGATGTGCACATCAGGAGAGACATTCTCATAACGTTGAATATGCACCCACACAATTCTAAAAGGACCATGTATACTGAAAAATAGCTGAAGCAAGGGGAGATCGTTATGCTCAGGCAAAACACACACACACACATCATACATCACAGCACTAAAAGTTTCATCAACCGAACTTAATTAGCCTGTTTTAAGTTATTACAGGGCCAACGTCAAATGTTCATACGATCATTGATTTGCTTCTGGTGAACTTAGAACAGCATTTTCAAAGATTCAACAAAACGTTCCACGATGGGAAGATGCTACTCAAAGATGGTCAGAGCTTCATGTTGCGAACAGCCGAAGCCCATCATGAGAAGCATGATGTTCCAAGTTAGGTAGCTTGCACGCATCTTGATGCACTTCTAGTGGTGCACATCAGGGGGACACATGCCCTTAGGGGAAAAAACTGCTTTCATGAAGGTCTTAGCATTCATCCCGTTCCATATATTCCACGAGAGGTTGACAAAGATGGTGGACGAAATTTGCAGTGCCACCCCGCCTAGTACAAAAACATTTTTTCTCAACATCAATGTTTTTCCCGTCGATGGTTTATAAAAAACAAAAGCTAGTGGAAATAGAACTATGAGCCCATGACTATAAACCATTGGTAGAGACACAACTCTGCTGATGAAATTCTTAATAAGGTTACCCCAGTACATATCATTTATTTACACCAGCAGTAGGCTTAAGAGAACCGTCATTGTAAATTGAATTTATATTGGTGGTTGTCTTACGTCTACCACATGTATAATCTAGGATTTCTATTGGTGGTAGTGTTAATAAAACCATCACTATAGATATATACTGACGGTTTTCTTAACCTGCCGCGAATACAAATAATTTAATATTACTTTTTTATAATTTTAAAATGATATCTAATGGAGAAATAATCTAAACAAGGGTTGTAGTACACGAAAAGATCTCTAACTTCATAATTCACTACCTTTTTCATTTGAAATCATTTGGGGTCTGGAAATTCGGTTTTAAGATTAACAATTTGAAATTAATATTTTATGATTTTTTTTCAAATGACCTTGATGGGGAAATGACCTAAACCAAATTGTAGTGCTCGAAGTGATCTAGAACGCTTTAGTACAAACTTTTTGCATTTAAATTCATTTAGGATCTCAAATATGTATTACAACATTTACTAAAGTGAATAGGAAAGGCCTATAGATTCAACCTCAGATATGAAGTGTTGGTCCAAGTTGAGGAGAGACCAGACATTGCTCCCCTCCCCTCTACAAAGGCACTTATATCTCAGTTGCCAGAGAACACACCAACACTATGTCATTAGGCAAATGTGTGCATATGCTAGGGAGGAGAGACTCTTAGCAGTTTGACAAAATAAGTTCTAGTGAAAATGGCAAGGAGTGGGAGTGTTTTTGGAAAGAGGTAAGACAAAGATCCATTTGCATATAGGGAAGGCTTATCGGCTTTCCATAGAGTTATCCAGTTAGATGCTTGGCAGCTTGGGCTTGCAAAAGGCTCCAAACAAGACTAGTGGAAAGTGCAACTTTTTTATACCTCGATAAAACGTCACCACACAGGAATTTGTGTTCTCTACCATACTTTTTAAATTTCGTATTACCTTCTTGCACCTTATTGCCTTGTGTTTACTTTACTAGAATTGTTTGTGTATTCCGTCTATACCGGTAATTTAAGTCGTTTTAGACAAGGCTTGAGGTCAAATATTAAAAATATAAATCATGAATAACTTTTAAGTTGTTGAGTTTGGAAATGTGAAAAATATATGAATAGATTTGTCTTAAAAATTACTTTCATGAAAATATACGTATATCACTTTCCAATAAATATTTGAGGAATTTTGTCGTGGGACATCAGACAAACGTTGTATTTGCTGGTAGACACCGCCAACTCAGAAATATGCCCAGTACCATTATAAAATCACGTTTCTTTGCCACCAGACACCGCAGCAATTAAAATATTAATTTTCACAGTTTGGGAGTGAGAAAGGGCAGTGAAAAGACCATATTGCCCCGTGGTCATCTTCCTCCTCGAGACTCCACCCGATGAGAGGTCTGTCCATGTCCTTCGATCGCCGGCGCTACATCTGACGGCTGTGCGTACCTTCGCCGCCCTAGTAGCGTAGTCCGAGGCAGACCTCGCGCAGCTCGATTCGGCACAGCACGGCAGCGTGCCTGCCCGTTTGTGCGCGGGGAGGGCGCACGGGCGCTCGCGCTTGGCTCGGCCATGGCCGGGACCTCGCGATCGCCAGAGCTGGCGGCAGTGGCGAGAACGGCGGCGGAGCTGGCTCCTCCCGCGTGGCATCGGCTGGACTCCTGCGCGAGGCCGGGGCCGGAGGACGGGCACGGGGTGCGCGGGCGGCCCTGCTGCCTCGCCGGAGCCGGGCGGGCGCGGCCTCTCCGGAGCTGGTTGGGCGCCGGAGCCTGCAAGTGCACGGCCATGGCGGCCTCTACCGTGGCAGGCGCGGCCGGGGCTAGAGCTGGCAGGCGCGGCCGCGCGGCCTGCTCATGGTGGCCAGCTGAAGCGCCGCCGCGGGCAGGTAGCCGCAGAGTCCAAGGCCACGCCCCCGACGGAGGCGGCGGCGGCGGAAGCATACGAAGTGGCGGCCATAAAGTATCGAGGCATCAACGCGGCGACCAACTTCGACGTCACGCGTTACGACGTGGACAAGATCATGGAGAGCAACATGCTGGTCCCGACCGACCAGGTCCGGCGCAACAAGGACGGCCAACGCCGTGCGCCGCGGTCTCGGTCGCCAAACACGCATCATCATCGGCACCGGTTCAGGCTGCCAACTGCACGGCGGGCACCTTGGAGATGCAGCCGGCGGCTGTCGCGTGGTCCAACGAGCTGCGGTGGCCAGCAGCACCAGGACATCGTGTCCGTGGACGCCGCTCGGGCACACGCCGCAGCGCCATCACGCACATGCCGAACGCGTCGTCGTTGCTGGCGGCCCCGACCTTGAGCAACTGCAGCTCCAGGGAGCAGAGTGTTAGCACTGCGGCTACTGCGTCTGGTCCGACGACGAACCGAAGCAGCCTGCGTTCGAATAGCCGGTGAAAACCAGAGGTCGAAGTCGAGGGCAGTTTAGACATTTCTTCTGCCTGCTCTCTCCTCGAAACTGAAAAATGAATAAAATAATCAACGCGACGTCTCTCGGCCAAGAATCACAAATTTGTAATGTCCACCGGCAAATTTCGACGTTGACGGTGTTCCCTAGCCAATTTCTTGTTTCTTCAGTGTCCCACAGCAAAATTCCCCTAAATATTTTTATAAAAATAAGAAATCAAAGTTATGTTTTGGAGGCCGTGTCACTGTCCAAAAGGACTTGAATTACCAATTTAGAGGGAGTAGCTGTTAATATTGGAATATACTCCATCCGTTCCAAATTATAAGTCGTTCCAACTTTCTTGAAGAGTCAAAGCATCTCAATTTTGACCCAAATTTTTAGAGAAAGTTACAAAGATTTATGATATCAAATAGGTATACTATAAAAATATAATTAATGAAAATTTTAATAATACTTATTTAGTATCATAAATGTTATTAATTTATTGTATAAATTTAGTTAAACTTGAGATAATTTGACTCTTCAAAAAAGTTGAAATGACTTATAATTTGAAATGGATGGAGTATGTGGTAAAACTTTGTACGGGTCATCAATTGTGGTTTTATAAAACCTTTTGTTTTAGCAAAGATTTACTACGAGAAATTGAACGAAATGCCTTTCGCTGATGATTTGGATGATTATCGTCTACGTGCAAAGTTTCTCCAACCTCTTTTTGAGCAGTAAGACGCAGGCTCGCTAGTCAAACGAACTGTCTCATCAACTGATCCTATCAGGGTATCATCTAGAGACGACGTCAGCCTTGCATTTTTTTTCTAAATGGTGGTTGTCAAATAGGTTTATTGGTCTCGTTTAGTCAAAAACTTTACTTTGTTTATTTGTGTGAGTGACTGTAAGATAGAATTCTTTATAGCTCGTGTGCTAGCCTACGGGCCAAACCTTGTAATAATTGGTCTGATTCTACTTGACGATAGATGAAGCCGGATATGAACTATCCTTGATCTTAAAAAAAAAAGTGCTAATGAACCGAGCCGAGCCGACGAGGATTCCTGCCATGGTTCCAAATGCTTAGTGGCCTCGGAGCATGTTTGCACTAGTAAAGTTGCCGGGGGGCTTGGTCTGAAGGACCTGCCTTCTTCTCAAATTTGTCGACAAATTTCTTTCTGGTGATTCTGCCCCTTGGAAGGACTGGCTGCTTCGCAATCGCAATGACTCCATTTTTTCTGAATCTCCCTCCTCCTCCCCTTCCTACCTTTGCGAGCACCGAGCTTGGAGCCTTGCTATCTCTTTTACAGGTTACCCAGCTCCAAGAGGGGCCGGATATTCGGCGCATGAAGAACACGGGCAAAGCCTTCCGGACACGCGATGCATATGAAGCGCTTGCCCCAACTCCCGGTGTACAAGATTTCCATGGGAATTGGATATGGAATACCAAAGTACCGAACAAAGTTAATTTTTTTGCACGGCTGTACTTCAAGGATCGGCTGAGCACCAAAGCTAACCTGTATCACAAAAACATCTTGGAAGACGCTGTCTGTCGTCGCTGCAGCCTGTTCGTTTGGTCGTAAACGATCATGGATTATAAGCCAGAATAATATTTTTCTCTCACACCAAACTAGCCAGCAGTGATAATCCACAATCGTTTCAGCCAAAACGAACAGGCTGCTAGTGAAGACAGGCGCCGTGCTTTCTTTGACTGTCAACTCAGTAAAGAATTATGGTGCCGCATTGGCCTTCCTTCCCTGGCGCGCTCACAGAGGATATGAATATTTGGTCGATGCCACCAACCCTCTCACAAGACCCAACCACATGGCCGTCCGTGCTGCTCATAATTTTATGGCGACTATGGGATACCAAGAACGGCCCCATCTTTAGAAGTGAGAAGCTCGGCAGGTCATTTCTCGGGTTTCTGATGACTTAGCGACTTGGGAGAAAAGATTTGCAGCTGCTGATATGGTCCCCGGTCTCCGTCGATGGAGCTGTTTTCTTAGATCACGCATGTGTCCACAACTCCAAGATGTCGTGTGATTTTTTCCCCCTCAGCAACAAACACTTTCTTTGAATGGCAATGAAATCCAGGCGGGAATCTCTCCCCTCCGTAGTTTACTGTAAAAAAAAACGAGCTGAGCTGGGTCGAGCCGAGCTAAAATTTTAGCTAACGAGCTGAGGCGACTTGGCTCTTTAGGTTAACAAGTTCGAGCCGAGGCGGCTCCTCGTACCCAGCCATAGCCGAGACCGCGAGACGACTCAGGGTGTGTTTGGTTGAGCTGTGGCTGTGGGAAAAAGCTGCTGTGGGCTGTGAGCTGTGGGAAAGCTGCTGTGGGCTGTGAGCTGTAGAAAAGCTGAAAGCTGTTTGGTTAAAAGTATAAAATATATCTTCTATCTTTATCTCTCTCGAAACAACTATGAAAAAGCTTTTTATGTCACCAATTTCGAAAAGCAGAAAGCCAAAAGCCAAAAACAGGGTCAAACCAGCTTTCAAAAATATACTACAGAAAAACAGCTGCTTCTGAAAAAGCAGCCTGAAAAAGCAGCCCCTTTGATTAGGCTTTTGATTTTTTGGGCCAAAAGCCAAAGCCAAAAAAAAAAAAAAAAAACCAACCAAACGCACCCTCAAACCCCAGCGCCGGAGCAGCAGGAGAAGAGAGAGATGGAGAACGGCAGCCGCAAAGGCAAAGGCAAAGGCGATGTCCCCGACGACGCGAATGAGCGTAAGGAACCATTCCCCTGTGCCCTCCGGTGCCCTCGTTCTTCGTCTTCTCTTCTTTGCGTTTAGGGCCGGCTTTCTGCAGCCATGTTTTCTGGAGTTTGATCGGGTTCAAGGGTATTTGTGTTTCTGAATATGCTTTGTTTGGTGTTGCTCAGATTGCCCTGGAACGCAGTCGGCGGAGGCGGGGAAGGCGGATGCCTGCGCCGGATGCCCCAACCAGCAGATTTGCTCCACCGCCCCCAAGGGCCCTGATCCCGGTAAGTGAATCATGCATTTTCTTGTATTTAATTCCATTCGATTCTGTGATTTGCTCTGGTACTGGTTTACTGTTATCTCCATCAACCGTCATATCATTTTATTTGACCAGTAAGGTTACATTATATTACAGTGCCCGTAGATTTGGTTTTTTTTCCTGTTTTTGAGCCCCCTGAAGCATTTTAGATTTAAGGATTTACAACAGCTGCAAGTGCTTATAAGTAAAGGCCAAGTGCTGGTAGAAATAGCATGTGGTTTTGAGAAGTTGATGTCCAAAAACAAAGGGAATTGAATCAGAAATTTTAGCACCAATAAAAGTGCAAATTTGCACTAGACATGTACTTGCTTTATCCAATTATATGATTGAATGTTGAAGCAATCAAATTTAAGAATTGTTCAAAGTAAGTTAGCTTTGTCAGAGTATAGTACGGAAACAATGTCGCTGACTGAGGAAAGAAGGGTAGGGACTTGGGACGTTGTGGTTCCTGTAAAATAATTCATGGCGATCCAAACATGTAGTAGTATCCAGGGGGGCACCTGGTATCCTGATGCCACATCCTGTTATCTTTGCTGCTAAAGAAGGTTCAAACATGGATGGATCTTTAGTGTCCAGATTTCATATTTGAATCTTGTTCCAAGTATTTGGCGGGTTTGCTAGATAGTAGGTTATGCTGCTTCAAACCTGTGTGCACCCATGTGCTACAGGGCTACACATCACAAGAAAAGCCTCATGAACAAATGTTTATGATCTGTGATTGTGGTAACCGTTAGTTGGTGAACTCTTGCTAGTGATTAGGCTTTTTAGCATGCTCTTTATTGTCAATTTGTACTGTTAATCATAACCTTTTGAGCAGTGAAGATCCAAAAACGAAGGGAGATGAATCTGAAGTTTTCAGCTGCCTAATGAAAGATTTTCACCAGACCAGTGCCCATCCTGCGTCTAGTCTAATCCAATTGATTAGTTAAATATTGAAGCAATTAAATTTGTGACATCTTCAAAGTTTTGTCTGATTAGTGTAAAAACACTGTGACCGAAGTGGCGGGGACTTGGGAAATTGCGATTCCTGTAAAACAATTCACTTATTACCTGTTGAATTCCTTATAAGCAATTCGTTATGACATGTTCATTCCTGTAAAAGAAATAAAGAATTCATTATGACCTGGTGGTGGTATCCAGATGCCACATCCCTTTTTAATCCAAATTCCAAAAGGATAGGAAGAGCTCACTGCAACTAATGCTATTGAAGGTTCTAACTTTGATGAATCTTGAATTTGGTGAGTTTAAAAGAGTGCATGGTTTTATATTTGGATCTTGTTCCAAGCGTTTGAGGGTTTTTTATGCTAGGTTGTAGGCTCTGTTGGTTCAAACCTGCCTTTTCCTTACCTTACAAGGATTGCAGACCATACCATGGAAAAAGAATATTTTTGGAAAAACATCAACAGTCATTTTCTGTTACTTCTGATACAAACTTCTTAGTTACCTTGGGATCTCCATGATCTTTGAGAGGTTGTTCTATGGAGTATGAATATGCAAGATTTTAAAATTTGTGCTACTTGAGTGTTAGTTTGTTGACCTATTTGCTAAAGCTGCTTCAATGAATTGCCTCCATTTTCAGTAATTAGCAGCTTTACGAACATTGTACACAATCCATCTGCTTGTCGTAAATGTTGAGGCTTGAAGAATTTTAGATTGAGCAGGAAAGACACTCAATGCGATTATCCTCTATTCCTGCACTATATACTTACTGAATGTTAAAGACTACACCATCAAGTTTTCAGTGACTTCCATCAATCAGTTCAGTGCTATAAATAAATGTTTGGCCTAAATGCAATCATCAACAACTCTAAATGTGATAATCATTGTAATTTATTTTTGATACATCACTGGAGCAAAGCATCATGTTTAAAATGTCAAATGTGTGATTGCCTAACCTTTTGTAGTTTGTTGCCATTTATCTTGAGCTAGGATTATTTTTGTATGCAGTTCAGTATGATTAAACCGTTCGCCATAGGTGAATGGATCAATTATATATACATGGACACTATTTACATGCTGCTTGTATATGTGCTAGGTGAAAATGAACTGATTATTGACTGACTGTATTTTGCAGATGTGGTTGCTATTGTTGAGAGGTTGGCTACTGTGAAACACAAATTATTAGTTTTGTCTGGAAAGGGAGGTGTTGGAAAGAGCACATTCTCAGCCCAACTCTCGTTTGCCCTAGCTGAAATGGACCATCAGGTTGGTCTTCTGGACATAGATATATGTGGCCCTAGCATCCCAAAAATGTTAGGCCTTGAGGGACAAGATATCAAAGCAACCTTGGTTGGTCGCCTGTGTATGTTGAGTCCAACCTTGGTGTGATGTCGATTGGTTTCATGCTGCTTAATCCAGATGATGCTGTCATATGGAGGGGTCCTCGCAAGAATGGACTGATCAAGCAGTTCTTAAAGGATGTCGACTGGGGGGATATTTTGACTATCTTGTAGTGGATGCTCCTCCAGGAACATCTGATGAGCACATCTCGAACGTGCAATACCTGCAAGCCACAGGAATTGATGGTGCGATAATTGTCACGACTCCGCAACAGATCTCTCTGATTGGCGTGAGGAAGGAGATAAACTTCTGCAAGAAGGTCGGTGTCCCTGTCCTAGGTGTTGTGGAGAACATCAGTGGCCTGAGGCAGCCGCTTTCAGATCTCAGAATCGTCAAGCCAGGTGAGGCAGGCGAGACAGATGCCACAGAGTGGGCCCTGAACTATATCAAGGAGAAAGCCCCTGAGCTTCTGTCAGTCATGGCCTGCAGTGAGGTGTTTGATAGCAGCAAGGGAGGCGCCGACAAGATGTGCCGTGAAATGGGGGTTCCTTTCCTTGGTAAGGTGCCCATGGATCCACAGCTGTGCAAGGCGGCCGAGGAAGGGACGTCATGCTTTGCTGATCAGAAATGTAGTGCCAGTGCGCCAGCTCTTCAGAGCATTGTGAAGAAGCTGATCAAGACCGAGTGAGAAAATACTGTCGGCCTGCTGGGAACCTGGTGGTGAGCACTGAGCAGCAACAAGATGAAATGGCAGATGCCAGGCCAATATATTTGTTACTGTGTTAGTGTGTTACACACTAAATCTGTAAGTTTCTGTTCGTGAATCATCAGCGGGTGCAGAAGCTACTTGCTTAATTCTGCTCTACAAATTGAATGTTTTGAGGCGCTCTCTGAATGATGCTTGAATGCTTCGTACTGTACATACCAGAACTGAGGTGGTGTTTAAATTTAGGGAGTAAAGTTTAGAGATGTCACATCGGGGTGTCACATGGGAGTGCTCGGATAGTAATAATAAAACAAATTACAGAAGTCCTCAGTAATCCGTGAGACGAATTTATTAAGCCTAATTAATCCTTCATTAGCATATGTTACTGTAGTATCACGCTGTCAAATCATGGACTAATTAGGTTTAAAAAATTCGTCTCGCAAATTAGTCGCAATCTGTGCAATTAGTTATTTTTGTCTATATTTAATACTCTATGCATGTGTCCAAACATCCGATGTGATATAGAGTAAACTTTAAGGAAAGGAACTAAACAAGGCCTGAATGAGTGGATGGTGTTAGCGATACTAGTAGAAAGCGTGCGCCCCTGCTGGTGTTTGTAAATATAGATAGAGGATATGTTTTATTTATGGAGTAGAAACCAGTCTAAAGTAATAAACAAATATAAAGAGGACTACATAGACATATGTTACAGGTAGTGATATATTTTAGAGCTTCTTGTACTTCCTGTGAAAAGAGTTGTACTTAGGTCTAGTAACAACAGGGTATCAAAAGTGCATAACAGAGTTTCAAAATCTTAGGGCACAACGAAAATATATGATGAGTAGAGGTAGGCAACAGGCTGAAACCAGAGCAACATGATATCATATATAGGAGTGTAAGTTATAGATTTTTAAGGTCGAGAAGAGTAGGTATGGCTTGAGACAGGCCAAAATATACAAATTGCATTGAGGCATAGCAAGTAACATACATATCGGCAACATAAATACAAAAAAGGAAAGCAAAGTACTATAATGGTATCTATAGTAGAAAATTAGGCACTCAGCAGGCAATTGCTGACTGAAGAGCTGGCATGATGTAAAAAACCGCTTTGAACAAACTGCGGCAATATAAATCAGAATCAGAGGGGAGAACAGCAGGACAACTGACCTGCTGCCATGCGACGCTGCTTGCCTGCTTGCCCATTGGCTGCTGCTGAGACACACAAGCGTACAGGTGATGGCCTTTTGTTGTTGTTGTCCTCCAATCAAGCGTACATGCTCTGTTGCTGAGACACACAAGCGTACAATAGTTTAGTATAGCATAGGTAGCAAAAGAATAGCACAATTTATGAAGTGGCATAGAGCATAATTATAGGTAAAATTGAATCTAATATGTGGTTCGTGTTATGGTCAAATTCCCTCAGACAGTTCAGGGTATGAAGGCAAATGAGAGATCGCAATATCTTTGGCTCCTCTAGCTACAACAGCGCAGCGATGAACTGCAGCACCGCTCTCACAAGCATCCCAGGTTGGCCTGCAGCCTTGCCAGCAGCAGCTGTGCGCCTATGCTGCTGATTTATCCCCCTTGGAGAAGGCCATGACGGAGCGTGAGAGGGCCAAGATGAGGAGGGGAGGCGACTGAAGTAGGAACAGGGGATCAGGGGAGGTGAATATTGAAGATAGGCACTGGAAACATTCGGAACAACAGAAGACAATATAAATGTGAGCACTAAGAAACTAGAAACATTATAGCTTCATAAAGTTACCTCGATAATGACTCAAGCAGCGTCACCGCAGATCTACTATAATCGTGTGGCAAGCGTTCAAGCTAGAAAAAAGGAATGATGGGTAACATTAATTAGTGGTACCTTAAGCTCATATAGTACAAACAAAAATCTTTAAAGTTGTCACTGCTCTAATACATTTAAGTTGCCAAGCTCACTAAAATTCTTATAGTACGATGCCACCTTAAACTGAATAAGCACCACATTATTTTGTGCCTATTGACCTCATATAAAAAAACATGACCAACTTGGTTAGTGCACCGAGAACAAACAGGTAAAAAACAAACAAATACTTGTTGTACACATCATCTGGCTTATATTTTTTAGTTCAAAAATCTTGTATTTAGAAATAGGAGCATGAAAATGGCGAACCATTAAGATGGTCTGTGAAAATTTCAAGCTAAAACTTGCGCGGTTGGTGTGGTGTTCCAAGTTCTTTTTTAAGAAATAAAGTGGTGTTCCGAGATTTGCTTGGCCATCGGCCTATTAATGTAATTGTGTGCCAATAATATTTTAATAAAGTTTGTAGTACAAACTTCGTAGGTGGCGGTGAAATACTTGCGATCGAGAAAGGAATTCCCTAGCTAGCATGGTTGGTAGCTTGGAAATCGAAGTTGATGCAAATCCGAGCGAGACGTAATCAAATTTCTTAAGTTAGAAAACGGTGTCACGAGGCTACGTTGGGGAATTTTTATAGGAGAATCAGGTTAAGCAGTGGCATGGTCTTAGGGTTTGTTATAGTAGCTTGACATACCATCTCGAGCGTTAAATAGTTGGTTTAGCAATTAGATCATTGAGTTGGATTTTTGAGCAGCTTTAAAAGTCATGCATGGCATGTTCCGGCCGGTGTCAGCGTCTGGACGCGGTCACTATCTCGGTTTGGCTCGGCGCCGCAGCTCTGGATTACCCTGGTGCGTGCACCCACCCCACCATTGTCGCGCCCCGGCGCAGGCACCCGCACCACCACTGCCGTCGCTTCGCCGTGTCGCGCCACTGCACTGCTGCTAGCCGCGATCGCTTGTGCGAAGTCACCCGCGTGCGCTCTGCCACTGCCGTCGCATCCACCTACTGCTCTGCCGCCTCACGCTTGACTGTGTGGTGCCGTGCGCGCGTGGCCACACTTGGCCCTGCCGCACGTCGCCTTGCCGTGTGTGGGCTTGCCCTGCCTGCCTTGCCATCACATCGGCGCTCGACGACGCTGCGCTGCTGTCTTCTCAGACCGGCGCCATCCACTGTGGCGCGCCGGGCCGAGCCGCCATCGTTGGTTTGCGGTTTATGGCCGTGTGGCCCACTGTCCTGAGCGCATTGGCCGTTTCCCTCTCGCCCTGTAGCCGTACGCGATTGTGCACCAATTGATAGCCATGACCCGCCATGGGAGCGACGAGCCAAGCCTTGCCTGTCTTCCCCTATTCCTCTGTCGCCGTGGTCGCCGAACCCATTCCTCCCAATTTAGGTCAACGGAGTCACCTCGGTTCAATTAATCTTACCCGCTGCTCCATTGTGTAGCCAGCCAACCACCTGACCCTAGCTTGCAGTGAGCATTGCCATGCCATGCTCCAATTCAGAGTTTTCCTCTCACCGGATCGTTAAGACCGTCGTGGCATGCGTCGAAGGTGAAGCCCCCAATCTTATGCTGCTCGCTTCAATTAGTTGCACCGCCAACTTCGCCTCTACCTACACATCACCCTGTGTATCTTTGTCGGATCACTACCACCACCTAGCCACTCCTGACGCAGCCTTACCACCATCGTGCGCCACCGCACCATCCATGCGTACGCGGCCAGCTCGGCTCAGGCTACCTTTGGTCGAACCACCACCTTGTCTATGTCCGTGGTGAGTTCCTAGATCTCACTAGCTACCCCAATTTCTCCAGCATTGTTGTAGCTCACCGGAACGTCGCCGTTTTTAGTGCAGGAGCTCCGCCACCATGGTCCGGCCCTGCTGCGGCGTCCCAGCTCGCGCCTAGATAGGTATCGACTCCGTAGATAGGGCAGGGAAAGGCTAGCCTGGCCGGCATAGCCATCCGGCTTTTTCAATTTCCAGTGAAATTATGAATGTTTAATCAAATTAGTTTTGAGCTGAACTTTGAAAAATAATAGTAAATTCATAGATGTCCAAAAATAATGAAACAAAATTTGTTAGGTTCACAAAAATGCAATCTATATGTTGGTTTGGCGTAGTTAGTTTACAGTTATCTGTGATGACAATAGATTCATAAATTCAATTTAGAATGCTTAGTATTAGTTAGCTTAATATTTATAGAAATTTTTGTGTCAAATCGATGATAGTTTTAGTCATGAAATTTTTACAGTAGGCTCATTAGATTATTATGCACTCACTGTAATTTTTGTAGCCCTAGAATAGGTTGATAAATAGAGTAGCTAGTACTCCCCGTTGAATCATATATTGAGTAAATCGGTATTAAAAGTAAGAATACCTTTAGTTGCTAAGATAATATATGCTATGCTTCATACTTGTTAGTGGTAACAGTAGGTAACTTAGCATCTTAGCCGGTAGAGCTAGTTCAGTAGCTTCACAGATGTATTTTTTATTTTAAGAGTTGTTGCCGTATTACTAAGTGTTGCATCATCATTTCATGCATGTAGATCACGAGTTGGTAGAGTTCGTGCCTGCGGACGAATAGGACTACGAGGAGGTCATTGAGGAGTACGAGGAGGAGATTCTCGTACAGGAGGGAGCACCGGAGCCGTTCGGTGCTGACTTTATTAACCCACCGCCTGCCCAAGGCAAGCCCCGGTGCATAACCCCTATTTTGAATAATCAGTGAATATATATGATGTGCATTTACGTTACAAACATTTTATGAGTAGTTGTTATGCTCAGGATTTTGGTAGCGTGAGTAACCTACCGTTACTCACAATAGGTGATAATTATGATCACTCATGATAAAATGGTGGGAAGGAAAAATGGTGACCGGGTAGGGATATGATTGGGTATTGGTGGGTATAAGAGGTTGTGTCTTGTGGCCAACAGGGCATAGCTTGGTTACACTTTTTCCCTGTCTGTGTCGGTTAAGGATCAGTCATTGCATAAGTCTCTGGGCGAGTCACAGATTTATTATCCTGAGCACATACTTAGGTATGGGCGTAGAGAAGACTTGTTGCTCTTTTGTCGTGGATTCCGGCTCTTTCTGGACTGACTAATTGAAGGCGGGGATGGTGGAGGTCCTTGCACCGCACTGAGTTCGGGACTCAAGAGCGGGGGCTTAGAGTCTAACTTTGGACGGGGACCTAGACCCCATGATAGGGGGTGATAGGTTGGTCCTGCTTGTGCCTAGGGTACAAGCGGGGCATGTGTTTTTAGGGTACCCAGCTAGGGGCATTGATTCGTGAATCACCAGGCAATCCGGTATGGCTTGTTTGGGGTCTAGCACCGTAGTAAGAACTGAAAGATGGAAGGTGATGAAATAGAACTGATTGCTCAACTCTTGCTTGAAAGTAGAACAGATGCTTATATAGAATGGCTAGATAATAAATTAATCATGGCTGCTAATAATAACATAAATAAAAACTCACTATTAGTATTGCTTTCTGCAAAAAGGAAACTAGCAAACCATAAAGCTTTGCATATTCCTTAGAGTCAGGAAACTATTTCCACTAGTCGGATAAGTCTTGCGAGTACATTGTGTACTCAGGGTTTATTTACCCTGTTATAGGTAATGTTTGAGGAGTACCGTTGTGTGAAGGATTCTTCTAGTGGGCACAGACGGATCCTTGTTCTTTATCGTTAGATGTTTATTATCATTTCACTGTTTAATATTCCGCACTCTAAATTTGGCAATATAATAATGAATTTCTAAGAACTCTGGATGTATGAAATGTATTAAGTATTGTAACTCATTCTCATTATTGGATCCTTAGGAAAAAATGTGGATCTTTTGGGCTCTCCCTTAGGGTGTGCCCGACGGAACCACTCGCTGTAGCTCGCTTTCGGGGTGCTTAGTGTCTGGTGGAAGATGAGCGCCTCTGTAAGTGTGTTATTTTGGGTGGTTCTGCCACACTTGGTTACACTATTTTCCCTATCCATGTTGGTTAAGGACCGACCATTGCATTGGATTCTAGTCAGGTCACAGACTTATTATCCTGAGCACATACTTATTTATGGGAGCAGGGAAGGCTTGTTGCTCTCTTGTCATGGGTTCTGGCTCTTTCTGGACTGACTAATTAGAGGCGGGGATGGTGGAGGTCTAAGCACCACACTAAGTCCAGGACTTAGGTGTGGGGGCTTGGAGTCCAAGTTTAGACGGGGACCTAGACCCCTTGACAAGAGAGTGGTGGGTTAGTCCTATCTGTGTCTAGGGTACATGCGGGGATGTGTTTTGGGGCACCCTGCTGGGCTACATTGGTTTTGTGAATCACTGTGTAATACGATATGACTTGTCTACGATCTAGCACCGTAGTAAGAAATGGAAGATGAAAGATGGTGAAATGGATCTGATAGCTCAACTCTTGCTTGAAAGTAGAACATGTGCTTACATAGAAGGGTTAGCTAATGAACTAATCATGGCTGCTAATAAAATACATACATAAGGATTCACTACTAGTAATGCTTTGCAAAAAGGAAACCCAATAAACCATAAAGCTTATCATATCCATTGGAGTCGGGAAATTATTCTCACTAGTCGGGTAAGTCTTGCGAGTACATTATGTACCCCGGGTTTATTTACCCCTGTTGCAGGTGCAGCTTGAGGAGTGGCTATTGTGTGGAGGATTCTTCTGGTGGGCATAGACGGATCCTTGTATCTTTTCGTTAGATGTTTATTTCAATTTCGCTGTTTAAATTCCACACTCTAAACTTGGTATTGTAATAATGTATTTCCGAGAACTCTTGTTGTATGAAATAGACTAAGTATTATAAACTCATTCTCATTATTGGATCCAGGATGAAAACGTGGAGTGTTCGAGTTCTCCCTTGGGGTGTGCTCGATGGAACCATCCGGTGTAGCCAACTTTCGGGGTGCTTAGTGTCTGCGATGTAATGATGAATTTGGCAATGTAATAATGAATTTCTAAGAACTCTAGATGTATAAAATGTATTAAGTATTGTAACTCGTTCTCATTATTGGATCCTTGGGGAAAAATATGGATCTTTTGGGCTCTCCCTTGGGGTGTGCCCGACGGAACCGCTCATTGTAGGTCGCTTTCAGGGTGCTTAGTGTCTAGCGGAAGACGAGCACCTCCGTAAGTGCGTTATTTATGGCGGTTCTGCCACGGTTAGTACCAGAGCCAATAATAAGTTTATGAGTTCATCACTCTTTTCCAAAACTTAAAAATTTGACCAACAAAAGTTTTGCGAAAAGTAGGATGCGCTAAAGTTATGTAAATAAGTATAAGCCCTAGCAATATGGTCTATCTAGGATAGCGGCACTGGTTTTATCTAATTAGTTTTCCGTAGGTACACTGACTTACGTTGCGTAAGAAATCGCTTAGCATGCAGAAAGTGAGTGTGCAATGTGCCGAAATTTTGGGAATACTGCTATATTCTGGCTTGAGTGAGCGTACAGGCCGATACATGCATCATGATAGTAGCATCTTGCTTAAACTAAAGCCCCCTCTACACGTATAATTGGATTAGTAAATTGATAGGACAACTAAAATAATGCTTTAATAAATGTCTCGTCGTTTCTCTAATCCTTTGTTTCTGATCTAGAAGGTTGTCCTAAGAGGTTGGTTCCTATCTCTTACAGATAAATCTGAGGTCCGGACGCGGGAGCACCAGTGTCAGAGTGGGCCATGGTCTTGGCGAGGGCCAAGGTGAAAGTGGTTGAGCCAATGAGCATGGTAACGGGGAGAGCCATGAGGCACCACTGTTGGCTCCTCCTCAGCCACCGCCGCCGCCGATGACTCATGCGGAGATGATGATAGAAATGATAGCTGCTCGTCGTGAGTCAGCCCGTGCCATGGAGCTGCTGGCATAGGCTATCGATGGCTTCGCTCGCGGAGGCATTGGGGGCAATGGTGGGAATAGCGGTGGTGCTTGTGGTCCTAAGGGACCCTGCTCTTACCAAGATTTCCTCAAGATCCACCCGCCCACTTTCACATCGACGACTGAGCCCCTAGATGTGGAGCATTGGCTTCGCATTCTAGAACAAAAGTTTCTGTTGCTCAACGTGACTGATGAGCAGAAAGTGCGCTTTGTAGCGCAATAGTTGTTGGGGTCCACGAGTGGATGGTGGGATACCTTCAATGCCATGCAGCAGCCAAATCACCGGGTGACCTGGCAGGAATTCAGTGCAGCATTCAGAGAATTTTATATTCCTACTGGTGTCCTTAATAGGAAGCTGACTGAGTTCCTAGACCTACGGTAAGGGAGTATGTCCGTGATGGACTACGTTAATAAATTCAACCACTTGACCCAGTATGCTGAAACTCATGTGGATACCAACGAGAAGAAGAGGGACCGCTTCTATCACGGCCTCTCTTGCAGCCTACAGAAGGAGCTTTATACTGGGAATTATCAGACCTTTGGGGCGATGATGAATGTTGCCATCGCCATTGAGGGCTTGTAGCGGGATTCCCAGGTAGAATGGAAGTGGAAGCGGGTGGCTACTGGGTCTTCTAGCCACCCCCATACTCAAAAAGTATAGGTTGTCCGATGGGTGCCCTATCAATTGTCAGGCAGGCATTCGTTTCGACGGCCCCCAGCATACTTCTCAGGCTTCTTCCACATAGTACTATGCACCTACTCAGTAGGTGCAACATCAGTAGCCCCAAGGGCAGTAGGTCCCACCTCGTCTGGGACAGGGAAACAAGCCGGGTGCTTTTTTCAAATGTGGCAAGGATGGCCACTATGCCCGAGAGTGTCCCCAAAACCAGTCAGCCTAGTCTGTTCAACCATTGTCTAACTCTAGGCTAGTCAAGCGGACAATGATCAAGTAGAAAGTGCCAGTCAGCCGATCTAGATAGGTGAATTTCATGGATGCTGAGCAGATATTGTAATAGGAACCGGTGATGGCTGGTATGTTCACCATCGATTCCCATCTAGCTTATGTGTTGTTTGATTCTAGTGCATCACATTCATTTATGAGCATAGGATTTATAGACCGGCACAATATACCTATTATGGCTATACCGTTTGCTTATAGAATCCATACTCCGGGTGCACAGATGTGCATCAATACTCGAACGGACACAGTGAGCTTGGTCTTAGCCACTCACACTTACTGTCTCTAGTTCATGGTGCTGCCTGGGCAAGGCATTGATGCAATTCTTGGGATGTGCATTTGAAGCAGGGAATTGTCGAGTTACGGCTTTTTTCTTCTGAGGATAGGATGTCTCTTCTTGTACCCTTAGATCCAATCTTACCTGTTGTTGCTCATGTTGAAGCTTCTCCTAATCTTGCCTCTATTCCGGTAGTATGTGAGTTCCTGGATGTTTTTTCTGAAGATCTACCTGGGTTACCACTGGACAGAGAGGGGGAATTCTCCATTGAGTTAGAGCCTAGTACTGCTCCTATCTTTAGACGCCCATACCGTATGGCTCCGAAGGAATTGGCTAAAATAAAGAAGCAGTTGAAAGAGTTGTTGGAAAAAGGCTTCATCCATCCTAGCTCTTCACCATGGGGTTGTCTAGCCATTTTTGTGAAGAAGGATGGAACTCTTCAGATGTGTGTGGATTACCACCCTCTTAATGTGGTAACCATTAAGAACAAGTATCCTTTGCCCCGCATAGATACTTTGTTCGATCAACTAGCTAATGCCAAGATGTTCTCCAAGATTGACCTTCGTTCAGGCTATCATCAGATCAAGATTAGACCACAAGATATACCAAAGACAATGTTTTCTACTAGGTATGGGCTGTATGAGTACCTAGTAATATCTTTTGGTCTCACCAACGCTCCTGCATTCTTCATGTATCTGATGAATTCAATTTTTATGTTGGAGCTAGACAAGTTTGTTGTGGTATTCATTTATGATATCTTGATATATTCCAAGAACGATGAAGAGCATGTCCAACACCTTCAGATAGTACTGGCTCGATTGAGGAAACACAAGTTGTATGCTAAATTTAGCAAGTATGAATTTTGGTTAGATCGAGTGTAGTTTTTGGGGCATGTGTTGACACCTGACGGTATCTCTATTGACCCCAGCAAGGTGCAAGATATGCTGAATTGGAAGTCTCCTAAGTTAGTGCACCAAATTCATCAGTTCCTTGGTCTAGCTGGATACTATCGGTGTTTCATTATAGACTTCTCCAAGATAGCTCAACCGATGACCAAGCTGCTCCAAAAAGAAGCCAAGCCTGATTGGAGTCTAGCTTGTGAAGAAGCCTTCCAAGCTTTGAAGATATTTCTGACCACTGCTCCTATGTTGGCCCAACCAGATATTGACCGACCTTTTAATGTATATTGTGATGCCTCAAAGATGGGGTTGGGATGTGTGCTTATGCAGGATGGGCATGTGATAGCTTATGCTTTGCGCCAACTAAAAAAGCACAAAGTAAATTACCCCACTCATGATTTAGAGCTGGCTGTTGTGGTCCATGCTCTAAAAATTTGGAGGCATTATTTGTTGGGCAACAAAGTACACATCTTTATAGATCATAAGAGCCTCAAATATATTTTCACTCAGTCTGAGTTAAATATGAGGCAAAGGAGATGGTTGGAATTGATCAAGGATTATAACTTGGAGGTACATTACCAACTAGGAAAGGCCAATGTGGTAGCTAATGCCTTGAGCCAAAAGTCATATAGGTTGAAGAAACACCCTTGTCTCTCAACCATGCAGAGGTGCTGGCTCACGTTGCCTTGGTCTTAGAATTACTTGAGCAGATTGTCCTGGAGCAAAGGCAAGACACTTTAGAAATTCCTTCCATCAAGAAATTGATTGCCAAAGGGCATGGTCCTCACTTTAGTATTGATGAGCAAGGAGTAGTGAGATACAAAGACAGATTGGTGGTACCATCAAATGAGGAGCTGAGAAGGAAGATTTGAATGAAGCTCATCATTCAAAGTTGTCTATCCATCCTGGCAGCAACAAGATGTACCATGATTTGCGCCACTTGTACTGGTGGTCTAACATGAAGCGGGACAACACCTAGTACGTCGTGGATTGCAACACTTATGGGAGAGTTAAAACAGATCATATGCGTACCTCAGGATATTTGCAGCCCTTGCCCATTCCTGTTTGGAAACGGGAAGATATCTCCATGGACTTTGTGGTAGGTTTGCCCTACATATCTAAGGGCTATGATTCTATTTGGGTCATTGTGGACGGTCTCACTAAGTCTGCTCATTTTATCCCGGAGAACACTTTATATACAGCCAAGAAGTATGATGAGATATATTTGATCGATTGTGACCCTACATGAAGTTTCCCTTACTATCATCTCTAATAGAGGGTCGGTTTTTGTCTCTCGTTTCTAGGAAGCAACTATAGCAATGTCTTGGTACTCGTCTCCTCAGAAGCTCAGCATATCATCCAAAAATTGATGGCCAAACTGAAAGGGTGAACCAGGTGCTCGAGGATATGTTGAGAGCTTATGCCATTTCTTTTCCTAAGAAGTGGGATGGATGCCTGAAGTTAGCTAAATTTTCTTACAATAATAGCTACCAAGATAGTATTTGTATGGCACCATTTGAAGCTCTATATGGAAGAAAGTGTAGGACACCACTTAACTGGGTTGAAGTGGGAGACCGTGGATATTTTGGGCCTGATTTCATCAAAGAGGCTTGAGAGCATGTAAGCATTATTCAGAGTCACTTGAAGGCAGCTCAGAGCCGATAGAAAGCTTATATAGACAAGCGAAGAAGGCCCTTGCAGTTTGTAGTTGGAGATTATGTGTATCTCAATGTGTCTCCTATGAGAGGGGTGCATCAGTTTGGTGTTAATGGCAAGCTAGCCCCTCGATATGTGGGTCCTTACAAGATTTTGGCCCAGTGTGGCCTAGTTGCTTATCGTCTCTAGCTTCCTGATATTTTATCTATGGTACACAATGTGTTTCATGTATCGCAATTGAAGAAATATTTGCGGGTTCCTGATGAAGCTGTAGAAATTGAAGGGCTTCCCCTCCAGCTAGATTTGACTTATATTGAGCACCCTGTCAAAATCCTGGACGAAAAGGAAAGAGTCACAAGGAATAATATGGTGAAGTTCTACAAGGTGCAGTGGCAAAACCACTCTGAGGATGAGGCCATGTGGGAACAAGAGAGCTATATATTGAAGCATTACCCCCACCTTCTCTCTGGTTCTGATAGGTAGTTGTTACATTGAAAATGTATTTCCTATCTCCTTCCCACACTAGGCACGTGAAAATCTCAGGTCGATATTTTGTTTTAGGGGGTAGATTTGTAACACCCTTGGTGTTATACTGTACAATCTTTTGCTAAAATAGTGCATGTGCATCATGTTTATGTGATAATATATGAATTATAGAATGTAAATAAATTCCTATCACTCAAAACGTTCATCGGAAACACGAAATGAATGTTATGTTTCATATCGCGTTAGACCGCTTAGAGTTCTAAATGGATTTTTATTGAACAAAAATGCTATAGAACGCATACCCAGTATTTTAATAAAGTTTTTTGTAGGTGGCGGTGAAATACTTGTGATCGAGAAAGGAATTCCCTAGCTAGCATGGTTGGTAGCTTGGAAATCGAAGTTGACGCAAATCCGAGCGAGACATAATCAAATTTCTTAAGTTAGAAAACGGTGTGACGAGGCTACGTTGGGAAATTTTTATAGGAGAATTGGGTTAAGCAGTGGCATGGTCTTAGGGTTTGTTTTAGTAGCTTGGCATACCATCTCGAGCATTAAATAGTTGGTTTAGCAATTGGATCATTGAGTTGGATTTTTTAGCAGCTTTAAAAGTCATGCATGGCACGTTCCGACTGTTGTCAGCGTCTGGACATGGTCACTGTCTCAGTTCAGCTCAGCGCCGCGACTCTAGATTGCCCTAGCACGTGCACCCACCCCACCGTTGTCGTGCCCTGGCGCATACACCCGCACCACTGCCGCCGCATTCTCGTGTCGTAGACCCCACACGTCGCGTCATTGCACTGCTGCTAGCCGTGGCTGCTTGCGCAAAGTCACCCGTGTGCGCTCTGCCACCGCTGTCGTGTCCGCCTGCTGCTCTGTTGCCTCACATTCGCCTGTGCGGTGTCGTGTGCGCGTGGCCACACTTGGCCCTACCGCTCGCCCTGTAGCCGTACATGATTGTGCACCAACTGATAGCCACATCCTGCCATGGGAGCGATGAGCCAAGCCTTGCCTGTCTTCCCCTATTCCTCTATTGCCGTGGCCGCTGGACCCGCTCCTCCCAATTTGGGTCAATGGAGTCACCTCGGTCCAATTAATCTTACCCGCTGCTCCGTCGTGTAGCCAGCCAACCACCTGACCCCAGCTTGCAGTGAGCATTGCCATGCCGTGCTCCAATTTAGAGTTTTCCTCTCGCTAGGTCGTTAAGACCATCGTGGCACGCATCAAAGGCGAAGCCCCTAATCATGTGCTGCTCGCGTCAATTAGTTGCACCGCCAACTTCACCTCTACCTACTCATCACCCTGCGCACCATTGCCGGATCGCTACCACCACCTAGCCACTCCTAACACAGCCTTGCCACCGCACCGTCCGTGCGCACACGGCCAGCTCTGCTCGGGCTACCTCCGGTCGAACCACCACCTTGTCTGTGTCCGTGGTGAGTTCCTAGAGCTCACTAGCTACCCCAATTTCTCCAGCATTGTTGTAGCTCACCGGAACGTCGCCGTTTTCAGTGTAGGAGCTCTACCACAGTGGTCTAGCCCTGCTGTGGTGTCCTAGCTCATGTTTCCTTCATCTAGTGCTTCGCGTTCATGCCTAGGCAGGTATTAGCTCCGTAGATAGGGTGGGGAAGGGCTGGCCTAGCCAGCGTAGCCACTCGGTGACGGTGCCGCCGCGCCAGTGCGCGCGCGGGGGCCCCAAGGGTATGGTCGGTAAAGATGGAAAGATGGAGGGGCGTAGTTGTAAGAGAGTAGACTAGCGGAATAGTGATCTTAGTGCTCGCATGATTACCGGGTAGGCCAAGGGTCGCAAGATGACCGGTGCGTGCGGGTACTCCTGTCACGGACTGTCGTTGCGCAGACTGGGTTGCGCCCCCGTGTGGGCCGCGCCGGTGCATCGCATGTGCATGCGCCGAGCGAGCGTGGGCTGCGCTGCGCTGGAGTGGGCCGAGCCGCTCACTCGCGGGCCGCGTGGGTAGAATTTGGCTTTTCAATTTCCAGTGAAATTATGAATGTTTATTCAAATTAGTTTTAAGCTAAACTTTGAAAAATAATAGTAAATTCTATAGATGTCCAAAAATAATGAAATAAAATTTGTTAGGTTCACAAAAATGCTATCTATCTGTTGGTGTAGTTAGTTTATAGTTATCTATAATGACAATTGATTCATAAATTCAATTTAGAAAGCTTAGTATTAGTTAGCTTAATATTTGTTGAAATTTTTGTGGCAAAACAATGATAGTTTTAGTCATGAAATTGTTACAGTAGGCTCATTAGATTATTATGCACACATTGTAATTTTTGTAGCCCTAGAGTAGGTTGATAAATAGAGTAGCTAGTACTCCCTGTTGAATCATATATAGAGTAAATCGGTATTAAAAGTAAGAATACCTTTAGTTGCTAAGATAATATATGCTATGATTTATACTTGTTAGTGGTAACAGTAGGTAACTTAGCATCTTAGTCGGTAGAGCTAGTTTAGTAGCTTGATAGATGTATTTTTTTATTTTAAGAGTTGTTGTTGTCGTATTACTAAGTGTTGCATCATCATTTCATGCATACAGATCAAGAGTTGGTAGAGTTCGTACCTACGGACGAACATGACTACAAGGAGGTCATTGAGGAGTACGAGGAGAAGATGCTCGTACAGGAGCGACGAGCCAAGCCTTGCCTGTCTTCCCCTGTTCCTCTGTCGCCGTGGTCACTGAACCCGCTCCTCCCAATTTAGGTCAACGAAGTCACCTTGGTTCAATTAATCTTACCCGCTGCTCCGTCGTGTAGCCAGCCAACCACCCGACCCCAGCTTGCAGTGAGCATTGCCATGCCATGCTCCAATTCAGAGTTTTCCTCTCGCCGGGTCATTAAGACCGTCGTGGCATGCGTCGAAGGTGAAGCCCCCAATCCTGTGCTGCTCGCGTCAATTAGTTGCACCGCCAACTTCACCTCTACCTACACATCACCCTGTGCACCTTTGCCGAATCGCTACCACCATCTAGCCACTCCTAACGCAGCCTTGCCATCGTTGTATGCCACCGCACCATCCGTGCGTACGCGACCAGCTCGGCTCGGTCTACCTCCGGTCAAACCACCACCTTGTCTGTGTTCGTGGTGAGTTCCTAGATCTCACTAGCTACCCCAATTTCTCTGGCGTTGTTGTAGCTCATCGGAACATCGCCGTTTTTAGTGCAGGAGCTCCGCCACCATGGTCTGGCCCTGCTGTGGCGTCCTAGCTCGCGCCTAGACAGGTATCGGCTCCATAGATAGGGCAGGGAAGGGCTAGCCTGGCCGGCATAGCCATCCGGTTTTTCAATTTTCAGTGAAATTATGAATGTTTATTCAAATTAGTTTTGAGCTGAACTTTGAAAAATAATAGGAAATTCATAGATGTCCAAAAATAATGAAACAAAATTTGTTAGGTTCACAAAAATGCAATCTATCTGTTGGTTTAGTGTAGTTAGTTTACAGTTATCTGTGATGACAATAGATTCATAAATTCAATTTAGAATGCTTAGTATTAGTTAGCTTAATATTTATAGAAATTTTTGTGGCAAATCATGATAGTTTTAGTCATGAAATTTTTACAATAGGCTCATTAGATTATTATGCACTCACTGTAATTTTTGTAGCCCTAGAATAGGTTGATAAATAGAGTAGCTAGTACTCCCTGTTGAATCATATATTGAGTAAATCGGTATTAAAAGTAAGAATACCTTTAGTTACTAAGATAATATATGCTATGTTTCATACTTGTTAGTGGTAATAGTTGGTAACTTAGCATCTTAGTCAGTAGAGCTAGTTCAGTAGCTTCACAGATGTATTTTTTATTTTAAGAGTTGTTGTCGTATTACTAAGTGTTGCATCATCATTTCATGTATGTAGATCATGAGTTGGTAGAGTTCGTGCCTACGGACGAATAGGACTATGAGGAGGTCATTGAGGAGTACAAGGAGGAGATTCTTGTACAGGAGGGAGCACCAGAGCCATTCGGTGCTGACTTTGTTGACCCACCGTCTGCCCAAGGCAAGCCCCGGTGCATAACCCCTATTTTGAATAAACAGTGAATATATATGATGTGCATTTACATTACAGATATTTTATGGAAACTACATGCATAAATATAACTTCATATGAGTCCTACTAGTATAGGCCGAGTAGCTGCTATGCTCAGGATTTCGGTAGCGTGAGTAGCCTGCCGTTACTCACAATAGGTGATAATTATGATCACCCATGATAAAATGGTGGGAAGGAAAAATGGTGACCGGATAGGGATATGGTTGGGTATTGGTGGGTGTAAGAGGTTGTGTCATGTGGCCAACAGGGCATAGCTTGGTTATACTTTTTCCCTATCTGTGTCGGTTAAGGACCGGCCGTTGCATAAGTCTCTGGGCAAGTCACAGATTTATTATCTTAAGCACATACTTGGGTATAGGCACAGAGAAGACTTGTTGCTCTCTTATCATGGGTTCCGGCTCTTTCTGGACCAACTGATTGAAGGCGTGGATGGTGGAGGTCCTTGCACCGCACTGAGTCCAGGACTCAGGAGCGAGGGCTTAGAGTCTAAGTTTGGACGGGGACCTGGACCCCATGACAGGGGGTGATAGGTTGGTCCTGCTTGTGCCTAGGGTACAAGCGGGGCATGTGTTTTCAGGGTACCCAGCTGGGGGCATTGATTCGTGAATCACCGAGCAATCTAGTACGGCTTATTTGGGGTCTAGCGCCGTAGTAAGAACTGAAAGATGGAAGGTGATGAAATGGAACTGATTGCTTAACTCTTGCTTGAAAGTAGAACAAATGCTTATATAGAATCGCTAGATAATAAATTAATCATGGCTGCTAATGATAACATAAATAAGGACTCACTATTAGTATTGCTTTCTGCAAAAAGGAAACCAGCAAACCATAAAGCTTTGCATATTCCTTAGAGTCAGAAAACTATTCCCACTAGTCGGATAAGTCTTGCAAGTACATTATGTACTCAGGGTTTATTTACCCTATTGTAGGTAATGCTTGAGGAGTACCGTTGTGTGAAGGATTCTTCTGGTGGGCACAGACGGATCCTTGTTCTTTATCGATAGATGTTTATTATCATTCCGCTGTTTAATATTCCACACTCTAAATTTGGCAATGTAATAATGAATTTCTAAGAACTCTAGATGTATAAAATGTATTAAGTATTGTAACTCGTTCTCATTATTGGATCGTTGGGGAAAAATATGGATCTTTCGGGCTCTCCCTTAGGGTGTGCCCGACAGAACCACTCGTTGTAGCTCGCTTTCGCGGTGCTTAGTGTCTGGTGGAAGATGAGCGCCTCCTTAAGTGCGTTATTTCAGGCGGTTCTGCCACACTTGGTTACACTATTTTCCCTATCCATGTTGGTTAAGGACCGACCATTGTATTGGATTCTAGTCAGGTCACAGACTTATTATCCTAAGCACATACTTGTTTATGGGAGCAGAGAAGGCTCGTTGCTCTCTTGTTGTGGGTTCTGGCTCTTTCTGGATCGACTAATTGGAGGTGGGGATGGTAGAGGTCTAAGCACCACACTGAGTCCAGGACTTAGGTGTAGGGGCTTGGAGTCCAAGTTTGGACGAGAACCTAGACCCCTTGATAGGAGAGTGGTGGGTTGGTCTTATTTGTGCCTGGGGTACAAGCGGGGATGTGTTTTGGGGTACCCAGCTGGGCTACATTAGTTCATGAATCGCTATGAAATACGATATGACTTGTCTATGATCTAGCACCGAAGTAAGAAATGGAAGATGAAAGATGGTGAAATGGATCTGATAGCTCAACTCTTGCTTGAAAGTAGAACATATGCTTACATAGAATGGTTAGCTAATGAACTAATCATGACTGCTAATAAAATACATACATAAGGATTCACTACTAGTAATGCTTTGCAAAAAGGAAATCCAGCAAACCATAAAGCTTATCATATCCTTTAGAGTCAGAAAATTATTCTCACTAGTCGGGTAAGTCTTACGAGTACATTATGTACTCAGGATTTATTTATCCCTATTGTAGGTGCAGCTTGAGGAGTGGCTATTATGTGGAAGATTCTTTTGGTGGGCATAGATGGATCCTTGTATCTTATCGTTAGATGTTTATTTCAATTCTGTTGTTTAAATTCCACACTCTAAACTTGGTATTGTAATAATGTATTTCTGAGAACTCTTGTTGTATGAAATAGACTAAGTATTGTAAACTCATTCTCATTATTGGATCTTGGATGAAAAACATGGAGTGTTCGAGTTCTCCCTTGGGGTGTGCTCGACGGAACCATCCGGTGTAGCCAACTTTCAGGGTGCTTAGTGTCTGGTGGAAGATGAGCGCCTCCGGAAGGTGTGTTATCCCGGGCGGTTCTGCCACACTCCAAAAGGTGCTCTATGGGATTAAGCAAGCACCAAGAGCATGATATGAATGCCTTAAGGAATTGTTGCTTAAACAAGGCTTTGAAATAGGCAAAGCCTATCCTATCCTTTTCACTCACAAAGTTGGCAAAGATATATTTGTGTGCCAAATATATGTCGATGACATAATATTTGGTAGTACTAATCATTCTTTTTGTGAGGAATTTAGTGGGATCATGACCAAGAGATTTGAGATATGCATGATGGGTGAATTGAAGTTCTCCTTGGATTTCAAATCAAGCAAGTGAAGGATGAAACTTTTATTAGCCAAAAGAAGTACACCCATGATATGCTCAAGAAGTTTGAAATGGTGAATACCAAGTCTATAGAAACTCCCATGCCAACCAATGGACATCTAGATCTCAATGATGAAGGGAAAGCCATGGATACTAAGGTATATCGCTCCATGATCGGCTCTCTACTTTATTTATGCGCATCTAGACCGATATTATGCTTAGTGTGTGCATGTGTGCTAGATTTCAAGCTAACCCAAAATAGTGTCACTTAGTGGTTGTTAAGATAATCTTGAGATATTTAGTACACACTCCTAACCTTAGGGCTCTAGGTTTGATCTACTTGGGTATTCGGATTCCGGTTACGCCGGTTGCAAGGTAGATCGAAAAAGCATTTCGGGGACATGTCAATTCCTTAGACGGTCCCTAGTGTCTTGGAGTTCTAAAAAGCAAAATTGTGTAGCCCTTTCCACTACCAAGGCCGAGTATGTTACCGCCGGTGCATGTTGTGCTCAACTACTTTGGATGAGGCAAACCCTTCAATATTTCAGATGTCACTTTACTAAAATCTCACTCTTGTGTGACAACGAAAGTTCCATAAAGTTAGCCAACAATCTCGTAAGCCACTCAAGAACTAAGCACATAGACATCCAACATCATTTCTTAAGAGACCATGAAACCAAAGGAGATATCGAAATTCACCATGTGAGCACCGAAAAGCAACTAGCCGATATCTTCACTAAGCCTCTTGATGAGTCAAGGTTTTGTGCTTTGCGTAGTGAGCTAAATATACTTGATTGTCATAATGTGATTTGAGCTATAGCACACCTTGATTGATGAAGTAGCGTGGATAGAAGAAATGAATTGCAAAAGTTTAAATATTGTGCTTAAAAATGTTTATCATAAGAAACAAGTGCATTATGATCATTGTTTGTATTGATTATTTGTTGCTAATCATAGTGTGCTTGAGATATGTGTCCATATCCGATATGTATATAGATATTTAGTTAGTAGCTAAATCTTGTTGTTCTAGGTAGTGCGGCAGTGCCGCACTTTGAATTTCAACTAGAAATTTGACCCATATCAGCTATTACCGTGGGGCCCATCTTACCTCTTATTTCTACTAGCCCCTAGGGTAACTCTCCCTCATTCACCACAGCTGCCACCGCCCCCCTCTCTTCACCGCATGCATAGGCAGCCGCTGACGCCGCCCATCCTATTGCGTCGTCGCCTGCGGCACTGCCGAGCCCACTGCTGCTCTTCCCCCCTCGCTGCTAGTAGCTAGAGTAGCTCGTGGATGGAGCCGATTCATTCCTTTCCTCCTCAATCCACGTAAATCAAGGTGAAACCCTAACCTAATCTTGATCTATGCTATGGAGTTCTATATTTGTTGGAAGATGGTTTCTAGTGACTGCATGATTAGGGTAGAAACTAGTTTGATGGATGAATTGAATCAAAACAACGATTCATTGGTTGAGCCTCATCTATACCCATGGCAGTCCTGCGTGTTGGGTGTGGCAGTGCCGCACTCAACAGATTGAACTTGTAAATGCAGATGTTGTTCCATCGACGACTCACTATTTTGGTTGGATTTGTGCACCAGATTTGCTTCTATCTTAAACATGTAGCCACTTTACCTACATTGTAGACAACTCCATGTATTTGTTTAGGTCTACTTATTCTGAGATTGTCTAGTGGTTTAGGAGAATGTTTGAGAAATAGTCTGAATAGTTGAGAAGAATTGAATCGTGGGAGAGGTGAAGCACTAGGTGTGGCAGTGCCGCTCCTAGGGTGCAGCGGTGCCTCACCCTCTGACCTGATTATTTTAGGTGCTTTCCTAACTCAAGATTTGAATCATCTCATCTATCCAGAGTGTTTTATAAGTGTTTTTTCTATACCCCTTATGTATAGTTTCTTATTTGGACTTATATTTGTTTGCATAGATGTCCTCTGGAGGTGATGATGACCGGAGGGGGGAGAGGAAGATGATCGAGCCTCGGGATAAGCAGATGCCTGGTTGTGGTTGTGGTAGGACCACAGGGGGTAGCAACAGTGCAGCAGGCAAAGATGTTGCTAGAGACAGGGGGAGAAGAGATCAGATGATTCAGGATGAGGAGAACTTAGAGAGGGCTGGCCGCACTATTCCTCTAGGTGCTTGCCCAGATACTCCACCTTATCTTGAGGAGTTCGACAAGAGCTACATTAGAGAGTATTCTGAGGATGTGGTCATGAGGCGTTCTGTTGACACACGTGCTCATCCCATTCTCAACTATGTGGGAAAGCTAAAGATGGTGGAGGAAGCACGTGAGAACAATCCCAATAAGCAGCCAAAGGATTTAGGGATAGACTATAGGTTTTCGAATGAGTTTTATTTTAACTTCTATACATCTATGAACTTTGACTCTAAGAAATCCAAAGTTGTTAAGATGCAGTATGTTGATTGAGAGGAGATGAAGACAAAGAATGAATCAAAATTCAATAAGGTGATCAAGGCTTGTGAATTGTTTGGCCTCACTGATATTATGAGCTTCAGATATAATTGGAATGAAGAAGTGCTAACCCAGTTCCATGCCACTTTCTTCTATAGCATCTACACTGATGAGATTCACTGGATGACTAAGGGACAGCATTATAGAGTTGATTTTGTGACTTTCAACCGGATCCTTGGTTTTGGAGAGGAGGAGCGGGGCTTCACTTATATTCATGATGAAGCTAGAGTGAGATTTGTGATATTGCATATATGTGGATTGACAAGAGAGGAGCAGATGGGAAGGTCAGTGGCCTGAAGAGCTATTATTACATTCTAAACGATTTGATCAGGCATACTATAAATCCCAAGGATAGAGCATCTTTTGATCTTAATGGATATGTGAGGAATATGCTTGCTAGATTTGCTCCAGGAGGTGACAGGTTTAATGTCCCTTGCTTCATGTGGCGTGAGCTGAGAAACGCCATGGAGGATGGGAGAAAGGGGATACCCTATGCCCTCTATTTCATGTTTATGATTGAGAGGGTCACTGACTACAGATTTGAGAAAGATAGTCTTCACATCGTCTACAAGATTAAGGAGACCCGAGGAGTAGGAGCTAGCAGGGCAGTGAGACACTCTCCATCAGTTGTGGACGTGCCTGAGTCATCCTGCTCTAGGCCTCGCAAAGAAAAGAAGATGGAGAAGTTTGGGAGGTGGATAAAGGCTATTTTCACCACATGCACATATACAACAAGGATCGCATATCAGGACCGGTTGGAGAACCATGAAGCCAACCGGGAGGCTAGAGAGCATGCAGGGCTACCACCTCTTTCTCTAGTTCAGCCACCACCGAGGTTTGATGACCTCCCTAGCCTTTCTAAGATAGATTTAGAGGATGAGGAGGAGAAGGAGGAGCAGGAGCAGCCAGAGCTTGATCCTCACACGAGTTTGAGGTCCACCTTGTAGTGCATGAGGAGGAGGAGCAGGCATGAGTGCCACACTTCTACCACCCATCGCCAAGGGAGGGCGGTGGTGTCCTCTTCCTCCGACAATGACGACGATGATGGTGGTGGTGAGGATGATGTTGCAGGTGCTAGTAGAGCTGCTGATGGGGATGATGTCGATTGGGACACCATCCAAGAAGATGAGGAGTGAGTGTTGGTCTTTCTTCTTTTCTTCTCTTTTTGGTGCTTTATGCCAAAGGGGAGAAATTAGAGGGGTCAACAACTTTTTTGACGCCATGGAGAGGAGGTTGTTGTAGCTGGAGCTTCATGTTTTTATCTGTTTAGAGTAGACTTCGTTAGGTTGAGAGTTTGAGAGACGATTCAAAACTCTATTTATGTAATAATGCTACTTAAGTATTTTATATATGTAGGATATGGTCATATATTAATCTATGTTGTCGTTTATGATACAATTGTGCTAGAATGTATATCTTTATATGTATCACATGTTGTGTGGTGTCTGTTCTGATTCGTGCTGTTACAGCAAGTGCGGCAGTGCCGCACCCAGCTGTAACAGCAAAACATGTTGTGCATAAGCTATCATTCGTATCACGTTTTACATACCTGACACAATATGCAGCACCCCACAGGAGCATGGATGTAGGGGGGAGGCCCATCACTTTCACTAAAATATGAATCTTGGCTTCTTATGCCAATTTGAGAATTTAATTCTCTATTCACACATTTAGGGGGAGACTCTACATCCATGGCTCGAAAAATCTCAGTATTTATTTTATATCTTTTGTAAGCTCTAATTGGGTTATCATCAATCACCAAAAAGGGGAGATTGAAAGTGCAATCAAGCCCTAATTGTGAGTTTTGGTGACAATGACCACACAATTAGAGAACTAATGAGATTTATCGAGATGACAAGTAGGGAATTTATATTCGAGGATGCTACATGAAATAGAGGAGCCTCCAATTATAAATATTGATGGCTTCAAACTCAAAGGAGATTTAAATTCTTTTATATTTTGAATTTGAGTATAGAAAAAGTCGTACTATAAAGGGGGACACAATGCTTAAGCTAACTTGTGCTACCAAGTGCTCAAACATACACATGCATCCTCAAATTCACAGCCAAGACAACCTAAACTTTACTCTTACCCTTGCTGTCTTGACTAGTACGGCACTGCCGCACTTGAAGAGAGGCACTGCCGCACTTAAGCCACAGCACTGCCATGACTTAAGTGACCGTTGGGGCTGAGGGGGTATTTATATCCATCCTCTTCCTCGCCAACGGCTATCTTCTTCCTTCTACTCATTCCAGCTCATCCAAAATAGAAAATGCGCTCTCTCTCTCTCCCTCCATTAGTGACCTTGAGCCCTCAAACAAATCTATTGATTTCCCTATCAATCCTTGAGAGAGAAAGGGTCCAAAACTCTATTAGAGAGCAGCTTCATTGATTCCTCAACTCAAAAGAGCACTTGGTTCACATTTTTACCGGCGGTTGTGTTTGTTACTCTTGGAGTTTGGCTCCTAGCCGGCTAGAGCGTCGCCCGTGGAGTTTGCCAACTTATGTGGCAGCCTCAGAAGGTTTGTAACCATCTCTTAAAGCTAGTAAACTTACCCCTCATCTCAAGAGTTAAGTCTCTTGACTTGAGAACGAGGAAGGGTTGGAAAGCCCTAAGCCTTAGTGGCTAACCTCAACAATGTGGACGTAGGCAAGCCTTGGTGGCGAGCCAAACCACGGGATAAATCATTGTGTTTCTTGTGCTTAATTTATATTACTTCCATGTCATATTATTGTTGAGGTGATTTCTAGGATTTCTAGTCGATCTACTTGTGTGTGGTATTCCTACTACTTCTAGCTCTCGATCTGTGACTATCATACCTGCAATAAGCTGTAAAATTTCTTCGATCTAAGTTTTAGTTCAGTGATTTTGAACTATGACTCGAAGTTGTCTGCAGGTGTGTCAGTGTCGCTGTTCTGGTCCATCAGTGCCGCCCGTCAGGGCAGTAGTGCCACAGGGTAAAATTGATAAAAGTTTGAGTGTTTGTTTTGACAGGCCTATTCACCTCCCTCTAGGCCTGTTCAGAGATCCTACAGTCATCCTTAAAAAATACTGTCAAGACTCAAACTCAACAATAAGATCTTTTTTTTTGAACTTCTCAACAATAAGATCTCATTTTTTAGGGGAGCTTTGACTTTATTTATTCTATAACACAAGAATTACATACTCCATGGGGAGGCTCCAAAAACCAAACATGTCTACCTATCGATAGCTAATTGGTGAGCATCGACATTTGATTTTTGTCCTTCATGGATGAACTCCGCTCTAATAAAGCTCCTTCTTCTGACGTTGATCTCCCGGACAATTGGTCCGTATCTACCGAACCCCTCGCCCAGTAGACTCCTCACCACATTGGCACAGTCGCTTGCTATCCTAAAAGAGTGCAAGCCAAGATCGCTGGCCAATATGAGACCTTTGTGGCAAGCCACGGCCTCCATCACCTCTAGGTCGGTGTGCCCTTCCACCACCAGGGCAGACGATCCCAAATAGTTGCTAGCATCGTCTTGGGCTACAGTTGTCACCACCGCCTGACCTAAATTCTTGGACAATGCCACATCAACATTAATCTTTGCCAAGCCACTCGGAGATCTCACCCAGCGCGGGACTGACGCCGCCACCGGGCGCACCTCAGGGCTCCCTTGGTTGATCTCCTCAAGTTCCTCGATGAACCGTTCAACAAAAGTATGTGTCGAGAACGGGCTCTGAAACTGGTTCTCGTGGATCATCTTGCGTCTTGCAAATCATATCGCCCACAAACGAATAACCACCCGTGTGATCTCATCCTGTTTAAGTGAGCTCATAACCTCTGCTAACCAAGCACGGGCATCCAAACAATGAAGCTGGCCCAGGAATTCGATAATATTCTCATTCTCAAGAACCCACACACATTTAGCCAGATTGCACTCTAGAAGAGCATGCCTCCATGAATCAGCAGCACCACACAGTGCACAAATTGCATTTGGAGCCATGTTCCTATGGTGTCGCACATCTCCTGTTGGGATCGAATGTCAGGCCAATTGCCATAAAACACCCGAACCTTCTAGGGAACCTTGGTTCTCCACAACTTGGTCCATTCTTTCTCCTAAGCACCAACATCTGATCTGCTCGGCCTCCCTCCAAACCAAGCCGCCCACGACTCTCGGCTTGTCACAAGCAATCTATAAGCTGATCACACTGAGAAGATTCTGGATTTTTCATAGAGCCATGCCCAGTAATCTTCCTACAGAAAGGTACTCAGTGGGATGTCTCCAATCAGCTCCTAGTCCAGAGGACTGAGTGAATTCCGCGCTCTCTGCATATTCCACCTCCGGGGGTCGATTGATCAATGAGTTTTACGTCAGTTTAGTGTGTAGTGTTTCATTAGAGTTACGGATGAGCCCTGAGATTTCTCTAACTCGGCCCAAACAATTTGCCAAATGGGCTTAAGCGGTTAAGCCCGTCAAATAAGACCCAAACAAACATGCACTCCTCCGTACGAGATATGATGGACATAGGAGTATAGGACTAATAAAAAAGGGTTAATTGGATCTGTGCCATTATAACTTTGTCGTTTTTTAAGAACACCATTAATATTCACTTATTTTGAAGCATGCCATTACAATTCTTCGTTTCCCATAAATATGCCACAGAATATGTATGGACACGGCTTGGGCCCAGCTGCAGCGTATACGAAGACGTATACTTCATCGCAGCCTCTCTCCCCTGTCACTGACACGCGGGCCCCACATGTCATCTTCTTCTTCCTTCTCTCCGACGTGACATGGCGAGAAACGGAGACCGCACGCGTTGCCCCGGCCACGGCGAGCGGCACCGGCTCTGGCTCCGGCGTGCGCGGGAGTAGATCTAGACCCGGCTTTGGCGGTCGAGGGCGCGGGCGCTGCCCCTGCCCGGTGCAGTACGTCTTCCCCGCGGCAGGTGAGGGCGCACTCCGTCGTCTTATTCCCCGTGGCCGGCCATCAAGCGGACGAGTCCATCCCGACGGCAGGCGCTCCTCTGGCCCCTCTTCGTCTTCCCCGTGGTCTCCCACCGAGCTGGCGAACGTGGCCACGGCGGCGGGCGAGTCAATCCGCGGCGGATGCGAGCGCACTCCGTCTTCTTTTTTCCCACGTCGGCGAGCCGTAGGCCCCGCCCCAAGCTCTGCCGCAGGAAGCAGATTCGGCGGAGGACATTGCCCCGGCCCCCCCCCCTCTTGGACAGCGTCGCCGCTAGTCGTGCGCGCCGCCCTGCCCGACCCCCACCTCAATGGCATCCCGCTTGTAGGACGGCGCAGGGCCACTGCGGGCCTAGCGCGCCGCACCGCCGGCCGCAGGCCGCCTGCCCTAGTCCGGCTAGCCGCAGCCCCGTCCCCTGGCCAAGAAACCTCAAGCCCAGCCCCAGCCCCCATGGCCGACAAGCGCGCGTGTGTGGGCTATCGCGTTGCCGTGGGGCGAGCGTGCACGTGCGGGCGAGCGCACGGGCGAGCCACCGCGCCGCTGCTACACTGCGGCGATGCGAGCGCGTGGGCGGGCATGCAGGCCACTGCGCCGCTTCCGCCGTCGGAGATGAAGACAGAGAGGGAGGAAGACGGTGGGGAAGACCGACGAGTGGGCTCTATGTGTCCGCGAGTGTAAGAGAGAAGAGTAAGGGGGCAATCTTGTCCATGCTGATATAAGTTACCTCTCTATACGTCTGACAGTGGGCTCAAGTCATCTCGAAGCATACATAATGGCGTATCTCAAACATCTGCAGAGTTGCAATGGCAGTGGTATAGTTTGCTGAATAGTAATGACGTAATTAAAAAACGATGAAGTTATAATGGCACAGATGCAATTAACCCTAAAAAAAAAAAGTTTTCCCCATCCTCCACTCTCCACTGTGCTGCACCTCTCCGTGACAGTTCAGCTTGACGACACAAAAGGGAACAAAAAGTGCTCCTCCTCCCTCCGGTGATGTCAGCGCCACCGCCGGCCGCCGGCGGCGGCGCCCTCATCAACGAGGTCCTCACCGACGACGAGCTCCGCGCGGTGCTCACGCGGCTGGGCCCCGAGGCGGAGCGGGACGCGTTCGGGCTCGTGTGCCGCCGCTGGCTCCGGATCCAGAGCTCCGAGCGGCGGCGCCTGCGCGCGCGCGCCGGCCCGGACATGCTGCGCCGCCTCACCGCGCGGTTCCCTGGGGTCCTGGAGCTCGACCTCTCCCAGTCGCCCTCCCGCTCCTTCTACCCCGGGGTCATCGACGACGACCTCAGCGTTATCGCCGGCAGATTCCGCAACCTGCGCGTCCTCGCGCTGCAGAATTGCAAAGGTGCGGCCGTCTCTTCTTCTCGCGCTACCCACATGTGCTGCTTGTCAATTTGGTGGATGGCATTACTATCTTTATCTTCCTAGTGGACATGACAATTGTACTGCATTTTCGAGTATTCCGTCAGAGACTGATTCAATCCTACTCTAAGAATGTTAGCCTCACGGTATTCCGTCATAGACTGATTCAATCCTACTCTAAGAATGTTAGTCTCACGTACCATTGGATAAATACTTGTACTCTATTTTGCAGTCTTGATTATATCTATTTCTAGTCCATATTCTAATCTGGGAGATGTTGGAGTTTCTTTGTGAGGTCCTTCAGTTTGTGAATGAACTTTCTTGTCTTTGTGAAGGTGAATCCTGTTTGTACTACTTTTAAAGCTGTAAGTTTATAACCTTATATGTTGTATAAACCATTTTATCAAGCTTTTTTCGAGAAAAAAAATGAACCACACATCTTTGATGATGAATTTGCACTAGCCTGTGACAGTTCATTTCATCCTTCGGATAACGTGAAGCTGTGTTCATTTTCTGAAATTAGAGTGTGTGTTTTCTCATTACTGTTAAAATAAAGATAATTATAAGAAAAATGGAAAAAAGTTATTTGCAAACCCTTTTTTGCATCTGGAACAGTTCCGTATTCCATATGTACCGTTTTCAAAGATATTTGCCTCATCTTTCAATTTATTTCAGATACCCTATTTTTTACAGCTTTGATATTATTTGTGTAGCAGTTTTAGTTACCCAAGTTATGGTGATATGGTCTCCTGAACAATTCCTGTTAACAGATCTTTCGTGGGGGTCATAGTTTTTTTCTTACGGTGGCTGATATTACTAATTTGCTATCCTTTAGAGTTATTATTGTCGGGGACGCCTAGCCAAAGGACGCCTAGCTCAAACGGTTAGGTGACCCAGCGGCACTCCTCAGGTCCTGAGTTCGACTCCCCGTGGGAGCGAATTTCAGGCTGAGGTTAAAAAAATCCCCTCGCCCGTCCCCATGTGCCAAAGCGCAGTTATGGCCCGGCCCGGTTCTCACAGGGCAACGGATACCGCTGCGTCAGGATGGGGTCAGGGGTTCGGGGGTTTTCTCGATCTATGTGAGAAGATCTTCTTCTTAATGGGAAAACCCGGGGGCCGTCATAACCCCCCGCAGGTCGAGTTTTTTTTTTATTGTCGGGGACATTGTGGGTCTTTGTTTTAGTGCACTGATTTTGGTGATAATGTCCTTAAATAAATTCTGTCGATTATTAGACTTGCACTGGTTCACGTGTCTCGCAGGTATCTCTGATGTCGGAGTTGCCAGATTGGGAGATGGACTGCCATCTCTGCAGTCCCTTGATGTTTCTCGCTGCATAAAGCTGAGTGACAAAGGTTTGAAGGCGGTTGCACTAGGGTGCAAAAAATTGAGTCAGCTGCAAATCACGGGTTGCAGATTAATAACAGATAATTTATTGACTGCTCTATCAAAGAGCTGCCTACAATTGGTAGAACTTGGAGCTGCGGGATGTAACAGAATAACAGATGCTGGTATATCTGCTCTGGCTGATGGCTGTCATCACATAAAATCACTGGACATAAGCAAATGCAATAAAGTTAGTGATCCTGGAGTCTGTAAGATCGCTGAGGTTTCTTCATCATGCTTGGTGTCAACAAAACTATTGGATTGCAGCAATGTGGGAGATAAGTCCATCTATTCGTTAGCTAAGTTCTGCCGTAGCCTAGAGACTCTTGTCATTGGTGGATGTCGGAACATTAGCGATGCTTCCATACAAGCACTTGCTCTTGCCTGCTCCAGCAGCTTACGGAGCCTGAGAATGGATTGGTGCTTGAAAATAACAGACACATCATTGCAGAGCTTGCTGTCTAACTGTAAACTTCTTGTGGCTATTGATGTCGGATGTTGTGACCAGATAACCGACGATGCATTCCTGGACGGAGAAGGATATGGGTTTCAGTCTGAACTGAGAGTTTTGAAGATCAGCAGCTGTGTTCAGCTCACAGTTGCAGGGGTCAGCAGAGTGATTGAATCCTTCAAGGCTCTCGAGTACTTGGATGTTCGGTCATGTCCCCAGGTTACAAAGGACAGCTGCGAACAAGCTGGAGTGCAGTTTCCTGCTGGCTGTAAGGTGAATTTCGATGGCAATTTGCTGGAATCTGATCCATCTGCTGAGAGGTTCTTCTAGAATAAACTGTGATCTCGGTTGAAATCAAACTTAATGTGAACTGCAAAATTAAGATTTGAAGAGCTCGGTCATGTAGGTGAGTGGTTGACATTGCTGTTTATCTTTCAACGTCAAAACCTATGCAAGAAACGGAGACCACAACGGATGCAAACCATGATCATATTCAGTACCCAATTCAATATTCATGTGATTTAATCTGTAGAAAGTAGCGCCAAAGACGTATATGTATTATGTATTGTGGAAATACAGCGGGTTTATTCAAAATGTACATTTAATAGACTGGTTTCAATGGATTGTACGTAGTTCTGTTTTTATCTGCATCGCTTGTATAGAACTTTGTTTTGGCGCTATGCCAAACAGGGAAATAGTGTTCGGTCTGTTGTCTTGTGGGCTCAAACACTGCTCCCACCTAGAAGAATTGGTGGGATGTAAGCGGCATATTTTACAGTCTTAAGCCCCTCTCTCATTTGTAATTCTAGAAATAAACATGTATAATACTGAAAAAAAACATGTCTGATATACACCATATATTATTTTATAAAAGCAATACCCCTATCATATATATGCAAGCTATCCGCTTTAGCGCATTAGCATGCAGTCATGATAGCTATCTCTTCATGCAGGTTTTCTGTATTAGCGAGCTGTATCATTAGCCACTAACATGCATTTAGTGTCCACATTATTCACTAACATCCACTTATGATAGTGAACCTTTCATACAAGGTATCCATATCAATGGGCCACGAGCCAATAATTTTAGGTCGTCTGATTTTCATTCCAAATTATCTGCCTCGCGACAATGCACGTAACATCCTTCTAGTATCTTATAAAAGCAAACTCCAATAACTTTCAATCTCTCCATGCAAGTTATCTATGTCGCTCCTCCAATAAATGGTAAAATTGACAATACCATCCCAACTAAGTACAAAAGTTATGCACATTACTAAGTGGGATTGCTATTCTCATTCTATCAACACGCAAGTCATTTCACATCGTGCTATTTGTTTGGCCATCTAATCCTTCTATAGTTCGATATAATATTCTGTTAGCCTCTTTATTGGATTCTTTCGTTAGCTTTCCTAGATTTGATCAGGTCCAATGCAATAATTACATCTCTTGCTTATATATTCAACAACTTTATATTTATAATAAAAAGTTTTGTCTGTATGGATTTGAGTTCAGAAGCAAGAGACCACTTCGTGTATCTATTTCGATTTCCTACTTTGATAGATAATGGAAGAATTAAAATGAGCAGAACTATTGTTTCTATTCTCATGCAGGGTCATTGAGACATGTACATACCCCCTTGTCCCGGAGCCAGTGGAAAAGGGTAAAATTTTCTAATCCCATGTCTAAGTTAGTCTACCAAAATCTAACCATAGCTAAACAGTGCTTTTATCTTGAGTAGTTTGAGCATATTACTACGATCAAAGATCAAGGCTGAAAGTCCGGTGCTTATCGATCAAAGAAGAAGCGATACGATTCTTACATTTTAGTTGTCCTAATTAACCATATCAATAGTGTTTCAGTGTTTTTCCACTCCTTCCTGCCTCTTCGCCTCATTTTATATGGGCTTCTTCTTGCTGACATATACGCAGGCCCAAATCCAAAACCCTCAAGCCTCGGCCCCGTAACCTCATCCCCATCCCCCAGCTTTTGCCCCTTCCAATCACCCCTCCGGTCCTCCCCTCGCGAGTCGCGGCCTCGCGCCCCCCTCCGCCGAGCGCCTCCTCTTCACAACCGCGGAAGCTCCTCCCTCTCCATTGGACGCGGCCAGCCTCGCTCTGCATCCCGCGGACGCCACCGCGACGCCGCCGCCTTCCCTCTACCCCCACAGCCGCCGGCCTCTCCAAGGTCTGCACACACACGGTATGCCTTCTCTGCTCAGGTTCCTAGGTGATATTCTGTGTTAGAGATTGGGGGTTTCCAACATGAAATTGTTGTGTTTTTTTTAAAGGAATTGTTGTGTTGTTGATTTCGGTATGTCAAGTGTCTATGCCGTCTCCATGCAAGTACACACTACACAGGCACCGCGACTGACAGTCAGAACTTTGGTTGCCGTCCAATAGCTACCGGCGGGTGTTATATTCCTTTAGGGCCCGTTCGTTTCCGCTGATTTCCGGCCGGAATGCTTCCCGGTGATAGTTGGCCGTATAAAATACAGCTACGTTCCGGCCCGAATTCGTTCCGGCCCTCCATTCCCTGCAAAACGAACGTGCCCTTAGTTGTTTACCTTCGGTAGGCCATTGGTCTTGGGTCGATTATTCTTGTTTAATTTGGGCGCAATCGAGGAAATCTGTAATTTGATTTAGTTTTAGTAACTGTACCAAAATGCTGTCTATTTCTGATTTTTTTTTCTCTACTATGATTTTGTGCGGGAAGAACAAAATGTCTTTCAGTTCCTGGAAGCAAATAGAGCCTGATAAGTGATAAGCAGAAAGAGCTGGTAGTTAAGTCTGTGTTAGCTTGAATTGTGCATATATTTCTTATGTAATGATAGAAAGATATTACCAAGGAAATGCAGTTATTTTTTTAGATTAAGAAAGAAATGCAATTGTATACTTATTTCTTCCTTTCGTTTAGAGTTTGCTTAGCTCTTGCATAATCTTATCTTCCACAGATTCAGATTATTTGGTTAATATGATGTTCAGTGTTACTCTGTGCTATTTAGCGATACTGAGCTTAAATTTTGTACTGTAATTATGTTATCTAATTCCAAATATACCATATTTGTCAAATTCACATTATGAACATCTTGATATCTACTAGTCATGGATACCAAGACCATTAAACCAGCAGTGGTACATGTATAATATTTTCCGTCTAGGTATACACTCTGTTTTGTCTAACTTCTAAGTCTTCTTTCGATCCCAACTTAGCTAATATGTTTATGTTATTATTTACGCAGGCACAAGAGCACCTTTGCTGTAAACTTGTAACAGGTCTGAAGGAAAGAATAATTTTGGTGCTGTGATTGATTTCACTGTGAGGGGTGAAATGAGGCTAAGTATTGGGCAAGTCCATCGAAATGTTCTTGCGCTGGCATCTTCTCGGTCATGTTTTGTTCTGGGAGATCGTCTTTCGTTCAGGATGCTGTCACAACCACGGGTAGCTGGATTTCATCAGACTGCTTGGCGTGGTAGTCAAACTTTAGAAGGACCATTAACTCTTGCTAGCCTAGAAGTGCAAAGCAGGGTTGGATATGGGAAGAAGGAAAAAATGGCACGAACTGGAGGTCCAAAGCCAAGTTCAAGAGCTTCTTCCCTCAATGTGAAACCAAAGGTTTCTTCGAATGTCAAACCAGCAAAGAGTGCCTTGATGAAGTCAGCTAGGATAAAGAAGACACTGAAGGTAGATGAGGCTCTGTTTTCGGCCAAATCATTTGAAGAGCTTGGTTTGCCACCTTTGCTTGTTGACCAGTTGAACAAGGAAGGTCTGACTGCCCCAACTGAGGTCCAATCCGCTGCTATTCCTATAATAGCACAAAAGCATGATGTGGTGATCCAATCATATACTGGCTCAGGGAAAACTCTTGCTTATCTTCTTCCAATTCTTTCTGAGATAGCCCCCCTGAAGAGGACTATGGAACAAGATAATTCTGAGAAAAGATCAGGTGTAGAAGCAATTATTGTTGCTCCTTCCAGAGAATTAGGAATGCAGATTGTGCGAGAAGTGGAGAAAATTTTGGGTCCTAGTCATAAAAGACTGGTCCAGCAACTTGTTGGCGGAGCTAATCGTTCCAGGCAAGAAGAAGCATTGAAGAAGAACAAGCCAATCATTGTTGTTGGAACACCTGGCCGTATTTCTGAAATTTCAGCAGCAGGTAAGCTACACACCCATGGCTGCCGTTTTCTTGTGCTGGATGAAGTCGACCAGCTTTTGTCTTTTAATTACCGTGAAGATATGCATAGAATTTTGGAGCATGTTGGAAGGAGATCTGGTGCCACATCTAGGGATGTTCTTGGCCCACTTGCTAGGCGATCTGAGCGTCAGACTATCTTGGTTTCTGCAACAATACCATTTTCAGTTATACGAGCAGCAAGGAGTTGGGGTCATGATCCAGTTCTCATTAGAGCTAAGAGTGTAGTTCCACTTGATTCAATCACTGTCCCAAGACCTGCGTTATCCCAAAGTGATGCTAACCCCACCTCTCCATCACAGTCAGTGAACCAAGCTGCTGTTGGCAGTTTGCCACCATCTTTGGAACACTACTATTGTACGGCCAAGGTGCAACACAAGGTTGACACATTACGGAGATGCATCCATGCCTTGGAAGCACAGACAGTGATTGCATTTATGAACAACACCAAGCCACTGAAGGATGTTGTATTTAAGTTGGAGGCCCGCGGTATCAAAGCCACTGAGCTACATGGAGATCTTGGAAAGCTTGCAAGGTCTACAGTTTTGAAAAAGTTCAAGGATGGTGAATTCAGAGTTCTCGTTACAAATGAGCTGTCTGCCAGAGGACTGGACGTGCCAGAATGTGACCTTGTGGTTAATCTGGACCTTCCAACTGACTCCACACATTATGCCCACAGAGCTGGGAGAACTGGACGTCTTGGGAGGAAAGGGATTGTGGTCACAATATGCGAAGAAAACGAGGGATTTGTTGTAAGAAAAATGCGCAAGCAGTTAGCTGTGGCCATCAAGCCATGCGAGTTCACTGAAGGCGAGCTTGTTGTTCACAAGGAGGAAGATGTGGAATAAAATCCTCATAGTGCACATGACTACTTCTGTTTACCTGTAGTGTTTTGTAATAGCATCGAACTTTAAAATGCTTTGCTTGTCCTGCTGAGTTTTCACATTGCCTGGGTTAAAGTATTAGAAACACCAGGTGCAACCAAGTCTTAGGCTCACCCTTGCAGAGGGATTCCTGGCAACACGTGTCTTGTGGTTTACTGGTTTCTATTATGAAGTTTTGAACCGACCGTACACTTTCAGGTCTCTGAATTTATATCTACTGAAAACTATCATCAGTTGACCAGCTCCTGGAACTGCTGGTCATGTCTTGTCAATTCCCGCATCATGAAATTGTTGTCGTTATGAATTCCCAAAGCATTTCATTTGATTATGGCATGTAGACTTCAATATTTCGATACTGTGTTGTTTGTGATCTTCCAACCTTTACATGTTGAATAAAACCTTTGTTAACCTAAACCACGGGATGCCCCTATAGCTCAGTGGTAGAGCGTCAGTCTTGTAAACTGAAGGTCTGTAGTTCGATACTGCATGGGGGCAAAGTTTTTCCTTTTTTTCGAAATTTAAATGTTTTGGTAAGTTTTTTTTTAAATACATGTTTGGAATTGGCCCTCTGCATGCCAACGCCTAAAGATGGCAGCGGGTAGTATCCGCGTGGATAGTGGCTTCGCACGCCCGCGTCCGCGAGAAAAATCTCATGTCCGAACCCGCGCCCGCCACGGGCAGCAACCTATGCCCGTGCCCGTGGGCACAGATTCATGCCCGTATCCGCGCCCGCCGGGTCGGATGCCCACGGGTACGTGAGTTTTTTCTATCCGTTGCCATCTTTAGTAATATCTGCGCGGATAGTGGCTTCGCACGCCCGCGCCTGCGAGAAAAATATCATGCCCGCACCCGCCATTGGCAGTAACCTGTGCCCGTGCCCGCGGGCACATATTCATGCCCATATCCACGCCCGCCGGGTCGGGTGCCCGCGGGTACGTGGTTTTTTTTTCTGCCCGTTGCCATCTTTACCAACGCGGGATGAATCCCGATTTTAGTGCAAGTGTGCAACAGTAACCACCGGTAGGTGACAAGCGACATGGCTGGTCGAAACGCAAATCGAAGTCCACATAGCAAACGTTTGCAGGTAAACTAGCTCTGCAGTCCGTAACACAGTGCTCACACAGACCTTTTCAGTTGGTGCAATGGACCTTTGGTGACCGGCCTCCGTCTTTGCGACTTTTTTTGCCTGCAGCAGCCCTGCCCTGCCTCTTTGCGCAAGACGTCAGGAACCCGGTCTCAACTTGTAATCCAGCAAATCCAGGTCCAGCCAAAGAATTTATCATTAATCCTTGTGCTCCCAGTAGCTTCCAAACTGATTTAGAATAAAGGAGGAGAGGTTTCCCGGTGCCAAACTGAAAATATCTTGCAAAGGCAGAGTTCAAGCCATTTTTTTCTTCGGGAAAAAAAAATCAGAGCTCAGACAGACTGAAAGGCTTGCTTGATAAGGCGATAGCTGTTCGTACCAAAGGGCAGCTGTGGCAGCATCATCATACTGCAAATCTGCAATCCTGCTCATGCTCATGGTTTCTCTAGCAGTAGTAGCAATCGAAAGCACTGTTTCCATCAGTCTTGCAGCCTTGAGAAAAGCCTGCACTCATGCGCTCAAGTGATGCATTTCCGCTGAGACAAAGGCGCCCCAGTGGACCAAACAACAGTAGTTGTCATCCGGAAATCATGAGCATGGTGACAGGATTGGTGATGCAGAAACACCGTTATCAACATTAGGAGATTCCATGAGAAGAATCCGTACTATATTCGCATATGTTGCTGCAGAAAACCTACAGTTGAACTTAAATCCTTTCCATCGACCAATAATCCAATGCTTAAATAGTTTTATCAACGCTTTTTTGTTTGTGTGTGTGTGTGGGGGGGGGGGGGGGGGGGGGGGGGGGTCAGCTGCACTAGTTTTGCACTGTAGAGTCTGTAGACTAAGATGTAATAAAAAAACTATCCGAAACAGGATCCTTATTGATTGTCAGAATCAAAATGCTAGGGGGATGGGTATACATCTAATCATGAACTCACCACCACAAAATATTCAGCTAGCTCGACAAATGCTGCCAGAAACACAGAAATCTTTTCAGATGATCACATGACTAATAAAGAAACAACGAATTCCCATAACCACAAAGGAAAAAAAACAATAAGCCTCACATCTGACATGATTGACATGGGCATTAATCATAAAAAAAAGTTGAAATAAATTCTCCACTCCAGTCTATTCCGAATACCAGATCTTCATAAGAGCAGCATGCCAATGTCATTGTTTTGGCAATCAGTTCATGGTTACATGATACTGCTATGACAGACTTATTTCGAAACATAGGACAGTGCTTATTCGATATTATTATACAATCAAGATCCTAACTCTTCTGGGGTTTTCGCAACAATGGAGACGGCATGGAGACCTGAGCTAAGCTCATCCCTCAGAAGATCATACACCATCCTGTGACGCTTCACCAGGTTCTGCCCCTCAAATTTTGGTGAAACTACCTTGACGTTGAAGTGTGTCTCGTTTGCTTTGTCCTTGACAGCTGCATGCCCGGCAATGTTGGTAAGAAACATCTTCAATATCTAGGGCACTGGCCTCCAAGGCAGACTGCAGTTTTTGCCTCATCCGAGCAGCTCTTGAAAGCACGGCACTGGTACCTCGTGAAGCCATCATCCGTATAGTCAGTCTCGCAGATCAATTATACCTGGTAGTAGCATTTACAGGTCATGCAAGATAATGACCATAACAAGAAGGTAGACATAATCAGGATAAAGTGAAGAGAGGAATAAACACTAAACTTATCTCAGAATTCACCCTAAACGCAGTTGTGGATCAAAAAAAAGCATCAAGGCCATAATAATAATATCATATAAACGAGAACAACGCTTTCAGCCTAACCTAATTTCAAATGCCTGTTGCCTCATTTTTGACAAGCCGTTAATAAGTGTGATGCAAATTCCACATATTGGGGCACGTGAAATGCAAAGGCTCTTAGAGAGGCCCTTAGACATGGAGAATTATGGAACATTCATATAAAGAGCCTCATCCTCCAGTGCGAACTAAACAGTTTTGCATTGATATAATGATATTTAAAATAATTAAGCTAAGCACTGTTCCCCGCCGTATATATCTTTGAATCCAGAAGTACTTAATAGTTAATATAATGAACGAATGATACACAGCTCTCCCGCGTATTCGAGAAAAAAAAATGTTTCAATCAGGTGTTGAATGCCTTGTCAAGCAGCAACACCCACACAGAGTTTGTGCTAAGATCCACGGTGGTAAAAAAAACAATGAAATTGCCTCTAAGCGTCTTCATTGTACATGGACTTATGATCCCCAAGCAACGAAGATAGATTCATTGATGAGCTAAAATCAAAGAAAACAAACACTGCAGCTTCTCCTGGCCTATACAGTACCCATTTCCAGTGCAGATCTGTGAACAGCCTGAGTTCGTTCCTGAAACTTCCAACTCAGTACTGGAAGGTTCAGTTCGGTTATCACCCCTTCTTGATAAGCAGGAAAAGTAGTCTTCCGAATCAGACAGTTTTTATCGAGCTAGCAGCTAAATTAAACCCTCACTTGCAAAATCAAACGAACGGAATCCGATGTTCCGGCTGTGACCAAGAAGACTAATTGTTCCTCATCCTTGCTAATGAAGAACAGATCAAATCCATCCATATATTGTAAGATTGAACCAGGGTGGAACAGAACAAATCAAAGAGGGAATAGTTAGGGCTTACGTTGAAACCCGAGACCGCGGTGTGTTGCGGCGCTGAGCTCCGAAACGGCGGCGGCGGCGGCTGTGGGCTGGAGAAACCCTGAGTAGGAAACGAAAGTTAGGGCTTACGTTGAAACCCGAGACCGCGGTGTGTTGCGGCGATCTGAGCTCGGCGGCGGCTGTGGGCTGGAGAAACCCTGAGTATGAAACGAATCTGAAAGCTGAGACCAGACCGGGCAAAAAAAAAAAAACGGGCAAAAAAAATCTATTACACCTAAAAATTTACTAATGTTATCGTCGGATTAAAAATTTACTAATGTTATCGTCGGATGAAAATTAATCGCTCTGCCCGGCTAACCAATCGAGACCGAGTCTGAGTCCGGTGCGTGCACACTCAGCCCAACCAATCGAGTTCAAGTCTGAGTCCGGTATTACGCTCCTATATTATATATTAGTTATAATTCCCAAACAAATCAAACACGTACGGACGTGCCAATTCAATTCAAGTAAGGGTGTGTTTAGTTGGGGAGTTAAAAATTTTTGGGTGTCACATCGGATGTGTCGGAAGGATGTCGGGAGGGGTTTTTGAATACTAATAAAAAAACAAATTACAGAACCCATCAGAAAACTGCGAGACGAATCTAATGATACTAATTAATCGGTCATTAGCACATGTGAGTACTGTAGCACTTACGCTTTTCATAGACTAATTAGGCTTATAAGATTCGTCTCACGATTTTATCGAAAATTGTGCAATTAATTTTTTTTTTCATCTACATTTAGTACTCCGTACATGTGTCTAAGCGTGCTCTTTTACGCAAAAATTTTTGGACAGGGCCTAAACGGACGCAAGCAGCCACCACGCCTAAACGGACGCAAGCAGCCACATCGCTTGTTAGTATATCAAGCAGCCACATCGCCTGTTCGTATATTAGTTAGGCCTGGTTTAGTTCCACCCCAAAATCCAAAAAGTTGCTACAGTACCTGTCACATCGAATGTTTGCGGCCCGTGCATGGAGCATTAAATGTAGACGAAAAGAAAAACTAATTGCACAGTTTGGTGGGAAATTGCGAGACGAACGTTTTAAGCCTAATTAGTCAATGTTTGGACACTATTTGCCAAATAAAAACGAAGGTGCTACAGTAGTCCCAAAATCCAAATTTCGCGCCTTAATTCCATCCAAAACAAAACAATCACGTACGACCGTGCCAGGCGTGCCAGTGCCGTGCGTCTTCAGTTCGTTTCATCCAGGCAACGTGCGTGTTGAACGGCGAACAAAATCTGCTCTCATAACCTTCACAGGTCGTCCCCCGGCGGCCCGGCCCGGCCCCGCCCTTATATACGGTAAAAGAACTCACGAAAAAAAAAAGTTTCCAAAATATAAACATATATACGGCAACAAAAAAAACAACGTAAAAAACCATCTTCACGTTTCCAATCCTATATACGGCAAAAAAATAAACATCTTCTGCATCTCCCGCCCCCGCCCTTATACGAGGAAATATTGTAGGGCAGAAAAATGTTTCCGAAATACAAACATATATACCGCGAAAAAACCACCGTCCCCGTTTCCAATCCTATACGACAAAAAAGAGGTTTCCAAAAAAAACATATACAGCAAAAAAAACAAACACCGACTAGTAAATTTATCATTGTTGCGCGTTAGGTCCGGATGGTGCACTAAATGACACAAGTTTTATACTGGTTTAGCTGAATGTCCCTACGTCCAGTCTGCTGCTGCTCGTATTATTAGTATCGAAAAAAGGTTCGTAGTAGGGGATACAAACGGCCGAGAGAGGGATAGGTCCTAAGTCTCTGATTGAATGGTCGAAATGACGCCAAGAGCTCGATTGCTGCTTGGCTGTGTGTTATGTTGAATTGATCCGCCAAAAGTCGGTCCCTTTAGTGGGATGCCCTGCCCTCCCTTTTATAGACCAAGAGGGAGTAGGGGTTATAGATGGGAGAAAGAGGAAAAAAATAAAGGTGGAGAAGGTTCTTCGGGGGAGCCGGGTCTTCCTTTTCCCATGTGCCAGCCCTGCTAACATGGCAGACCGTCCCAGGGATGACATGTTTGCTGATCCTTATAGGGTCATGTCCTGGCTTCTGTCAGCAAGTGGGTGCGTCCCATCTTACGCCGGCGGAGGGTGCGGCGTGTTAGAGGGCCAAGCTGCGACCCTTCGGGGAGTAGATGGGGAAGTGACCCTACGTCCGTCACTGTAGGTGATGTGAATTCTGTCTTGGATCGTAGTGGTTGTCGTATGTTTGTGTTAGTATCCACATTCGAGGGCTGATGGCGGCGCCTACAACACTGTGGGATAAAAGTCGACGCCTACAACACTGTTCGGGCACTGTTAGGTCAGAAAGGGCTTAAAACGCTCGTCCCATCGTGTCCTGGCGGTGCCTTCCTACAAGCGTATAGGGCATGACCCTCGATACTGCGGTTGACTCGAATGTCATGTCGTACCCTGTGCTCGTCTTTATGAAGGATCAGGGTGCAGTCGTCGGGCGAGACGGAGTCTAGCCCTCAGACGTCGGGCGACGCGGAGCCTAGCCCTCGGGGGTCGGACGAGGCGGAGCCAGCCCTCGGTGGTCGGGCAAGGCGGAACCAATCTTTCGTCGTTTGGGCAAGAAGCGCAGTAGTATTCTCGTTTGACCGGAAGTGTCAACGTTCGATGGTTATTAGTTCCACCTCGTTGGGTACCCCAGTATTAGGTCCCCGATAGTAGCCCTCGAGCTCCCGAGTGATTCGAACATAATCGCCCGAGGGGTGTTTTGACTGGCCAGAGGGTGCGCGCGAGCGCACCCGATGGGTGTAGCCCCCGGGCCCCCGGGTGATTCGGGCAGAATCGCCCGGGGGGTATTTCAATTCGCCAGAGGGTGCGCGCGAGCGCACCCATCGGGTGTAGCCCCCGAGCCCCCAGGTGTTTCGGGCAGAATCGCCCGAGGGGTAATTTTGGACCCTTCGCGTGTAGGGCTGTGAGATTCGGTTTTTGTCAACTGGAAAGTTTTAAGGGAACCCTGGTATCCCGTTCGTGAGGATTTCGTCTAGGATCAGCCTGGTTGGGGCTCGACTGCGGATCGAGGCCCCACTGATGCTCGTGTACCTGAGTCCTGGTCGCTCGTGGGCCCATCCCTCGTTGGGATGGCCGTCAAGACTATTGGGCCGGCCCTTGGACTCCTAGGCCCAGGCGGGCCGGAGAAGAAGCTTTTTGACTCGTATCCTCTCTGTGGGAAAAGAGTCCGGTCCGCTTGGGAAGGCGGACCATCTGGTGCGATTCTGGTGGGAAAGGATAGGGATCGTAGGCCCATATCCCGCGATGTGACGCGGCGGTGTGTCATGGCAGGCTCAGAGATTGAGGCGAAGGGTTACCCTTCTTGCATCCATCGCCCCTATAAAACCACGGGGTTCACCCCCAGGGTTTCGTACTTCGCCTCCTTGCCTTTGCATCTATAGTCTCCGCTACCAACCACCTGAGCCTCCCGCACCCATATCGCTGCCGTCGTCTAGCTCGCATCCGCATCGCAGCCGCCGTCGAGCTCACGTCCACCCCCTTTCTCGTCGTTTCAATGGAGCCGTGGTGCAGATCCAACATTACCCCTCAGCGCCTGGAGGGCCTCGTTCGCCGTGGCCTCCTTCGCCCGTTGTCCACCATTGAGGAGTGGCGGCTGCCTGGTGATGAGGACAAGCCGTCGTAGCCCAAAGGGTATGTCGTGTCCTTTGCTCTCTTCCATGTGCGAGGATTCACCATACCTGCTCATAAGTTCCTTCGGGGGCTGCTAGAGTACTACCAAGTGGAGCTGCGGCACCTCAATCCCAATGGGGTCCAGCATATTGTGGTGTTCGTCGCCCTGTGCGAGGGGTTCCTAGGAAAGGAAGAGAGTTTTTCGTCCCAACCTTTTGCCTTTCCTCAGCTATTGTGCCTCTTCCTTAAATAGGGAGGGGGAGGGGAGTTCTTGTCCCATTCCTTCGCCTGCTTATGAGCTGCTGCCTCTTCTTTCTTTCCACTGAATGCGTTCGTGCGTCGCGGCGGTTCCTAGGTGAGAGAGGGTAATGCCAGGGAGAGAAACTTACGGATCCACTCATGAATCCGGAGCGTGATGTCGAGCTGGAGGTTATCCAACGTAGATGAGATGGCGTCGACTGCCTTTGCCGAGAAGGGGCCGCCTTCGCCGAAGGAGGAGGTGGACTAGAGGGTGCTGGGCGTCATCGGCTTTGCCGTCATTCGTGGCGGCCATTCTTCGGTGGGAAACACCCCCATGTTGACGCCGTTGTCAGGGTTGCGGTTGATGACGATGGCGTAGTCCCTAGACGCCCTGACGGAGGCACCACAAGCGTCGACGGGGTGCTCGATGTTGCAGATGATGGCGCCCTCGAGGATCCTGCGGAGTGGTAGGACATCGCCGATGGAGAGTGTGGCGCGGTGACTGTAGTAATACTCGTAGTAGGGCTGGTCAGAAATTATAATCGAATAAGTTCGTGGGGGAGCCCCCGAGTAAACAACCTTCTGTATTGATGAATACATCTTTCCTTTTCGTGATGAAATTAGTTTGTAAGCGATGAATTTGTGCAAAAAAATGAACAAGTTTTCAACTTTCGCTACGACAAACAGCTTTTTGGCCTTTCTCCCTCTTTTTATAAAAGAGGTTTTGGTGCCTTCTGACCCTTCTCATAGTTAAGGTCACAAAAAACTCGGCGTGCGGGAGCGCCAAACTCTAATCACGCTGGTGAGCAAGGAGGCCGTAGCCACAGGGGCGTGGGTTTCCCGTAGTCCTACCAGTTGTACTCAGATTTTGTTCCCAAAATTCTAGCCTTTAGGACTTACCATGAGAAAAAGGGGGGAAACCACAGAGAATGTTTACAAAGATAACACAGAGAGTGTTTGCAAGATAAACGTACTTGTATCAGCCCCCGAGTGAGGTTCGACCCCTCGCTCTTTGCAAGGGTCGGAAGTCACTAAAGATTGGGGATTTTTGGAGACAAAACTGATAAGAAAGAGTATCTGTTTATGTAAGGATAAAAACGACGTAGCTGCTCAATGTTCCAGGCGTTGGTGAAGACCTCACCGTCGATGGTTTTCAACTTGTAGGCGCCTGGCCGGAGTATTTCCACGATGACATAGGGCCCCTCCCAAGGCGGGGAGAGCTTGTGACGGTCCTTGTTGCTCTGTACGAGGTGAAGAACTAGGTCCTCGACGTTGAAGGCTCAGTCCCACACCCACCGGCTGTGGTACCGACGCAGCGCCTCCTAGTACTTGGCCGAACGGAGAAGGGCGATGTCACGGGCTTCGTCTAGCTGGTCCATGGCGTCTTTGTGGGATGCTGAAGGGTCGAGATGGCGGACTAGAGGGGGGTGAATAGTCTTTTCTAAAATTACTCGCGTCGGCTAACCAATATAAGTGCGGAATCAAAACAATCAGTCTAGCCAAGACTACACCCCTCTATATATGTTCACTAGCACCTTGCAAAGATACTAATTATGTAACTAAGGTGCCGAGCTAGCTAGAGCTCTCCTAAACAATTCTAGGAGCAAGGTCACACAAACCTATGCCACTAGTACTTTAAGCAACAAGGGAGCTCCTACACATGCTAGTAAGCAAAAGCACAAAGCCAACTAAGCTCACTAGCAAAGCTCAATAACAAGGCAACCAATGCCTAATTAGAGAGCGCAAATACTTAGCTACACAAACTAAGCAATGTGACTAACAAGGTTACTAAAACCAAATTAGCCACGCAAGGGAGCTACTTCTATGCTACACAAGCAAGAAGGTAATTAGCAAGCTACACAAGCTATCTAATTACAAGAGCAACTACACAAGCTTAATATGTATAAAAGTAATTGCAAGCTTGTGTAATGGGGATGCAAACCAACGGGAAGAACAAGGTTGACACGATGATTTTTCTTCCGAGGTTCACGTGTTTGCCAACACGCTAGTCCCCGTTGTGTCGACCGCTCACTTGGTGGTTCGGCGACTAATTAGCATCACCCACTAAGCCCGCACGTCGGGCGCCGCAAGAACCTACCCCTTGAGTGAGGGTAGCTCAATGACACGCTTTACTAGAGTTGCTATTCGCGGCTCCCGCGGGGCGAGTACAATGCCCCTCACAAGCACTTCTCCGGAGCGCCGCACAAGCTTCTTGCAGGCTTCGACGGAGACCACCACCAAGCCATCTAGGAGGTGGCAACCTCCAAGAGTAACAAGCACCATCGGCTTGTAACTCGATCACCTAGTGCCACTCGATGCAACCTCACGATGCAATCGCACTAGAATCACTCACTCACACAATCGAATGATCACTATCAAGTATATGTGTGATGGAGGGCTCCCAAGCACTCACAAGCATGGACACTAAGTCCCTTGAGGTGCTCTATGTCAGCCATGGCCGAGGGCCACTTCTATTTATAGCCCAAGGGCTAAACTAGCCGTTACTCCTTTACTGGGCAAAAATCAGGCCGACCGGACGCTCCGGTCGTGTTGACCGGACGCTGGACCTCAGCGTCCAGTCGCCCGCAGACGGCCACGTGTCCTGATTCCAACGGTCACTTGACCTGACTGGACGCTGAAGCCCCAGCGTCTGGTCGTTTCCAGTAAGCTCCCCGAGGCGTATTTCTTTGACCGAACGCGTCCGGTCCACCTTGACCGGACACAGACCAGCGTCCGGTGCAATACCCTCGGTACTGTGCCGACCGACCAGCTCGACCGGATGCAGCCTATCAGTGTCTGGTGCTTTCAGACCCAGCGTCCGGTCAGTTGACCGACACCAGCGTCTTCGCGACCAACTTGTTTTCACTTCTAACTTCTTCACCCTTGCACCAATGTGCCAACCACAAGAATTTGCATCCGGTGCAATAGAAAATAGGCATTCGATTTTCCCGAAAGCGCCGAATCCCACCCTCAACCCTGCAAACACCACCTCCTTTGTAGATGTGCCAACACCACCAAGTGTATCACCTTATGTATGTGTGTTAGCTTTTCAAAATCATTTCCCAAAGGATGTTAGCCACTCAACTTGCCACGCCACTCGATCCTAGCGACGATGCAAAGTTAGATCACTCGAGTGGCACTAGATGACCGATATGCAAACAAGTTTGCCCCTCTTGATAGTACGGTCATCTATCCTAAACCCGGTCATAAACTTCTCTACACATCTATGACCGATGAAATGAAATGCCTTAGGTTATACCTTTGCCTTGCGCATTCCATTCCATCTCCTCCAATGTCGATGCAACACATGCACCAACACGATCAACAATGATATGATCCACTTCATATCATCACGTGATCATATTGGTTCATCGATCTTGACTTTACTTGCTCTTCACCGTTGCCATCGTCCATCGGCGCCAAGTCTTGCTCAAGCTTCACCGCCACGCGGTCCATCACTCCAAAGCCTTTGACTTGCCCTTCACGCTTGCAATCGGTCCATCAAGCCAAGTCTTGTCTTGATCTTCTCCACCTTGATCACATGACTCAATGTCATGTCTCATGTGCAATAAGCTCCTTCATCATCACATGTGTGAGCTTTGCAACATCTCTAAGCCATTTTCACCTTCATGGCATATGTTGCTCACACATATGTACCTGTGGACTAATCACCTGTGTATCTCACATAAACACAATTAGTCCACCTAAGTTGTCACTCAATTACCAAAACCAAACAAGGACCTTTCAGATGCCTCGGCTCCCTGTTTGTTGTATGCTCTGATTCTTAGCGCTCCGTAGTCAAGGTCCGTCAGGAGGACGGCCTTAGAACCGTAGACCATGAAGAAAGGTGTGTAGTCGGTGGCCCGACTGGGAGTTGTCCTTAGGCTCCAAAGCACCGTAGGGAGCTTGGCGAGCCAGCGTGCGCCAAACTTGCTCAACCGGTTGAAGATCCTAGGCTTGAGGCCCTGTAGCAGCATGTCGTTTGCGCGCTTGACCTGCCCATTTGTTCGGGGGTGTGCGACGGCAGCCCAATCAACTCGGATGTGATGTTTATCGTAGAATCGAATGAATATCTTGCCAGTGAACTATGTGCCATTATCTATGATGATGGAGTTTGGTACTCTAAAGCGATGGATGATATCTAGGAAGAACAGCACAGCCTACTCAGATTTGATTGCGGAGATTGGCTGAGCTTTGATCCATTTTGTGAACTTATCTATGGTGACAAGCAGGTGGGTGTAGCCCCCGGGCGCTTTTTTGAGAGGCCCAAGCAGATCAAGCCCCCAGACCACGAAGAGCCACATGATGGGGATCATTTGGAGTGCCTGGGCCAAGAGGCCAGTTTGCTGAGCGTAGTACTGGCACCCTTCGTAGGTGCGTACGATTTGCTCGACGTTGACTACTGCAGTGGGCCAGTAGAAGCCCTGTCGGAATGTGTTCCCAACGAAGGTTCTAGGTGTGGCGTGGTGACCGCAGACCCCACCATGGATGTCACCCCAGTAGAAGCTTCCCCTATTCGGCGAGGATACAGAGCTGCAAGATCCCAGTGTGGCTTCGTTTGTAGAGTTCGCCTTCTACAAGAACGAAGCACTTGGCGCGACGTGCGAGCCGTCGAGCTTCCGTCTTATCCATCGACAGCGTGTCATGGAGGAGGTAGTCGAGGTAGAGTATTCTCAATCATCTAGAGGGTCGGGCTTTGTCGCTGGATCCTCTTCAAGCTCCATGACATCGGGGCCGGGCAGAGTTGTCGGTTGGTCAGCCCCCGATGCTGGATCAGATGGGCCATCGTCGTCCCACTCTGACCCTTCGTAGCGCACCGAGGGTTTGTGTTGGTCGCTGGCGAAGACGCCCGTTGGCACCAGTTCTCGACCGAACTACGCTACTTTTGCAAGTGCGTCGACCGCCTCATTGAGGTGCCTTGGGATGTGATTGAGTTCGAGGCCATCGAATCTGTCCTCCAGCCATTGGACCTCTTGGCAGTACGCAGCCATCTTTGTGTCATGGCAGCTCGACTCCTTCATGACTTGGTTGACGATTAGCTAGGAGTTGCCCTAGATGTCGAGGCATCAGATGCCCAACTCGATGGTGATTCATAGGCCATTGATGAGCATTTCATACTCGGCCACATTGTTTGCTGAGGGGAAATGGAGATGAACCATGTACCTCATGCGGACCCCGAGGGGTGATACAAAGACTAGCCCCACGTCGGCGCCCTTCTTCATCAGTGACCCATCGAAGTACATCGTCCAGTACTCTTGATCGACGACCGCTAGTGGTGTCTGGACCTCGGTCCATTCCACAATGAAGTCAGCCAACACCTGGGACTTGATCACCGTTCAAGAGGCATATGTGATGCCTTGATCTATCAACTCGAGTGCCCACTTCGCTGTTCTTCCCATGGCGTCCTAGCTCTGGACAACCTCACTGAGGGGGAATGACATCATGACCGTCACAGGGTGTGACTCGAAGTAGTGACATAGCTTCCTCTTGATGATGAGGACGGTGTATAGGAGCTTCTAGATCTAGGAGTAGCAGGTCTTAGAGTCGGATAGTACCTCGCTGATGAAGTACACAGGGCGTTGCACCTTAAGCATGTGCCCCTCTTCCTTCTGCTCCACTACCAGGGGGCGCTGACTACTTGCATGGTGGCCTCTATGTATAGTAGGAGGGGTTCTTCGTTGCTTGGAGGAACTAGGATCGTAGGCCTTGTCAGAAGCAGTTTGACCATGTCAAGTGCCTCCTGGGCCTCGGACGTCCACTCAAAGTGGTCGGCTTTCTTCAAGAGTCGATAAAAGGGGGAGACCTCGTTCGCCAAGGTACGAGATGAATTGGCTGAGGGTGGCGAGGCACCCCATGATTCGCTAAACCTCCTTTATGTTCTGAATTGGGCCCATCCTCGTGATGGCCAAAATATTCTCCAGGTTGGCTTCGATGCCGCGCTCAGAGACGATGAAGCCGAGCAGCTATAACACCCTCGGTGTTACATTGTACTGTTCTTGCTAAACATCGCATGAGCATCCTATTTATGTGCATCTGTGTATAACGTGAATTATAAATCAATGTTAGACACTTGAAACATTTTTGCAAAACATGAAACAATGATACGCGTCATGTCACTTGATTGAATTTTGTCGAACAAAAATGTATAGAGCATTTTGCGAATGGCGATGAAGCATGTGCGGTCGAGGACAAGGATAACTCACTAGTACATCTCGTAGGTCAGATTTGGGATTCGACGTGAAATCGTTCGAATCGACGTTGTTCCGCATAAGTTTTAAAAAGGTCGACGAAGCCATCTTTGGCAATAATTGTAGAGCGATCGGCTTAGGAAGTGGTATGATATCTGGACTCTGATCGATAGCCCAACGTACCCTCTTGTGCATCGAACAGTTGGTTTGGCCTTTGGAGCATCGTGTACAAGCTTTCTAGCTGCTTTAAAAAGCGTGCACGGCACATGACTGAGCTCTGGGCGCGGCCACCACTGGCCTAGCACCGCTGCTGGCTTGCCAGCGCACTGCCACGCCGGCTATGTCCCACTGCCATGCCAGTTGCGCCCCACCGCCGCGCTGGTGCACGCGCATGGCTTTGCGCTGCGTGCCAAGGCCGTCTGCCATGCGCACTGACAGCGGCCATCACCGCTGCTGACCGTGTCCGCCGCTGCTGGCTCACCCACGCGCGTGCGCTGATGCGCCGGCCGCATCCGCACTGCCACCATGAAGGCACACACACGCAGGGTCTGGGCGCGGCTACCTTGTCCGCCTGCTGGCACTCGTTGGCGTGTGGGTCACAGCACCACGGCTGACGCACAGCGCTCGGGCCGCCGACCATGCTCTGTCGCGCCATGCCCTACCCTACTTTGGCCGGAGGCACGCCGGGTCCCGCGCTACACGCCGCCAGTGGCCACGCACGGCACTGCTTCATTGACTCGCCTTGGCTGCTCACGCAAAGGACGACAGCCTGCTCCCCCATCACCTCCGCATCACTCGCACTGTGTCGTTCTTGTCTGGCGCTGCCCGCTGCGACGCCGTGCCGTGCCTCATCGGCTTGTAGCCTCGGTCGTGCGGTCACTCGCCTAGGGCACGTCCCACTGTCCCCCATGGTGGCGCGTGCTTGTCTATTGCATTGACGTCCACAGCTGGACCGAGCCAAGCCACGCCAGGACCTCCCCTACCTCCGCTGTCTCCATGGCCACTGTCGACGAAATATGGTCGGCAGTCCACCGAGGGGGTGCCCGTGGTGGTAGATAATCGGTAGAGGTGCGTGTAATCAGGAACCAGATGGTTACAGAGACATAAGACACAAGATTTATACAGGTTCAGGCCGCCAGTGTGGCGTAAAACCCTACGTCCTATGTTCTGTTATTTGTATTGAGATGTTGTGACCTATTGTGAGGCCTGAGATCCATTTCCTAGGGGACCCCTTCCTCTCCTTATATACTCTGGAGGAAGAGAGTTACAAGTAGAATAGCCTATTTGGTACTATTACAATAGCCTTGCCGTGCGCAACACGTCTTTATCTTCTGGGCCAGGCCTTCTTGATGGTGCGGCCCATGTGCTATCTTGTGGTACCTGGGGGTCCATTCCCCCACAGCTAGTCCCCGAGCGCCTTGTATCCTTCGAGTAGCGCCGTCTTGAGCTTGATAGAAGGATGTAAGGGGCTCAAGATAAAATTTGAAAAATATTTCCCCCGAAGTGTGCCCACTTTGACTCTGAGTCGAAAAGAGACACCGTCGTCCTTGTAGAATCGGAGGCGTTTGATCCATCAGATCGAGCACATTCACCACAAGGTGAAGTGTGCCCACTTAGTCCCCGAGCCTGGTAGTAGGTGACGTAGGCACGTGGTTCCAGGGTCTAAAAAAGTCTTGGTAATTAGATACAGCATGCACCATCAGGTGCATCGTACCGATGTAGTCCCCGAGCTTGCTGGAAGGCGAGGTATGAGCCTTGTAGCAAGGTCTAAAGGAGAAAAAATATTCCAACTATATGCGAGTCGCCAGTCGCATGTAGTTGAGATGCGAAGTCCCCGAGCTGTGGTCGGAGAGTGGTCGAGACAGTCCCCGAGCACAGGTCGAGGGGCGAGTGGCGAAGTCCAAACTATGGTCAGAGAGTGGTGCGCCAGTCCCTGAGCGCAAGTCAAGAAGCAAACGACGAAGTCCCCGAACATAGCTCGAGATCCCTTTAGAAGGAGCGTCTGGTCGGTGATGTATGGCATTGTCTGGTCGGCGTTGACGAAGTTGCCCGGCGCTCGAGCTTTCCGAGCTGTCGTCATGGCGGCGGTCGTAGTTGTCACGGCGTGTGGTCGGAGCGACGTCATCCTTACATTAGTGGTCGGTGACTCAGGCAGCTCGCGATCGGCGATGGTGTAGGAGCAGTAGGAACAGCCTTTGCCGCTGCTAGAGTACTCGTCGTCGTCGTTGGCTTGTGTGGTGATCTAACTTGGACTTGTACGAAGTATCAGATGCTATGCAAGAAACGGTGACATATACATGTATACGCACTCCATTGATGCATGGCCCTGTATACCACATATATGCTTCCTTGGTTGCATGGTTCTGTAACATAGCATGGTGGCTCCTTGTTTGCTTGCATGGCCATGACGTTTGCATACATATACCCATACACGATGCATGCATATATCCCGAGCACGGAGTGGTCTAGCGAGAAGTCCCAGAGCACGGAGTGGTCTAGCGAGTCCCCGAGCGCGGAGTGGTCTGGCGAGAAGTCCCAAAGCACGGAGTGGTCTAGCGAGTCCCTGAGCACGAAGTGGTCTGGCGAGAAGTCCTAGAGCATGGAGTGGTCTGGCGAGTCCCCGAGCATGGAGTGGTCTGGTGAGAAGTCCTAGAGCACGGAGTGGTCTGGCGAGTCCCCGAGCATGAGCGTGGTCTGGCTAGAGTCCCCGAGCATGAGCGTGGTCTGGCCAGAGTCCCCGAGCACGAGCGTGGTCTAGACAGAGTCCTCGAGCACCGTAGTGGTCTTGGCGAACCTCGAAGCATGAGCTCGCTGACCGAACTATGTTCCTGAAAAATAAACATGGAGAGCGGTAGTACATGATGATGTACGAAATATATTGACCTCTCTGTAGGAGGTGAAGTAAACACTTGGTGTTCGGTTGGCGATGAATTATACTTGGTGTAATATTCGAAAAATAACATTAGCTATTTTTAGCCCTTTTGTTATGTAGTGGCGTAGCACGATGTATTAACCTGTCCTGAAGAATGCGCCAGCCATGGGCTGACCAACATCTCATAGCGCGAGGTACGGAACGCTGCCGCGCGTAGAGTGCCAGTGTTACCAGGGAGCGACTGCCGACTACCTGTCGCGCAGAGGGTGGACTCTCATGCACGTGTGGGGTGGAGCCGGAGACAGTGCCGGCTCTGGGATTCTCAAGCAGGAAGGAAAACGTATCGGTGAACCGTTGTAAAAACTTATACATGTTTTGGATTGTGTGTATGGAGAAAATTCGACACGGAGCGCACCCTAAGGGTGGTTGGCGGAGGTGTACGATGATTGAAGAAATTTTCAATTAAAAATAATACTTAGCTTTATTGACGACCGGTGGGTGTAGTCGGCGTGTTGCGATGTTCGAGAGATGGCTTGACGTGGCTCGCTTGTGGCTCGGCGCGGCTCGCTCAGCGGCTTGATGGCTCTTGATGTGGCTCGGTTCCGGCTCGTTGTCTTGGCGTGGTCGGAAAAAGGCTCGAACGAGCAGGCAAGGGAGTTTATCCCGTATGGATGAGTCTCATACAAACACGTACTAGTAGTACCTTGCTAATCATCTTGCATGTAAGATGTACGTCATCCTTGCTTATTGGCTCATTGAATCTTCTTCTGTTTGGATTGAAATCTTCATGCATGCATGCTTATATGCACCGGCCAATCAAATATCTTGGATCAAATATCTTTGATTAAATCTGACTTGCATGCATTTGCATGTACGCGTGCATGCAGCAGCCAACTGATGGATGTGGTCGTGCTTGCTTGACGTGTGGTTGTTGCTCTTGGCTTACATCGAACCATACAGGAATAGGAGTTCATCGCCGCCGCCTGCAGGAACACCGTGAGGCCGAAGATGGGTGCACCGATCTAGCTGTCAACCGTGAAGTGGCCACGATATCTGAAGCCGTGCTGCTGATCATCGATGCAGTAACCACCGGTCCACCATGGACGTGTGCATGTGGTGTCAAGTTCCGTCTCCTCGTGCAGCCGCGTGTGACATGAAAAAACGCTCGCCGCCGAGCGATGAAGATGAATCAGATCACGGATGAGAGAGACGGGTTGGCACATGCAGAAACAATTAATCTGTATTAGATATTCGAAGAACAAATTGATCTAATCAACAACGTTGCTAAGAATGACTCACCCGATTTTTAGCAGATGTTAAGAGAAATTTCCCATCTGGTTCGCCAAAGGATCAACACGCACGACCCCTAAAGGGGACCCCTACCTGGCGCGCCACTATCGACGAAATATGGTCGGCAGTCCACCGAGGGGGGTGCCCATGGTGGTAGATAATCGGTAGAGGTGCGCGTAATCAGGAACCAGATGGTTATAGAGACACAAGACACAAGATTTATACAGGTTCAGGCCGCTAGTGTGGCGTAAAACCCTACGTCCTCTGTTCTATTATTTGTATTGAGATGTTGTGACCTGTTGTGAGGCCTGAGATCTGTTTCCTAGGGGACCCCTTCCTCTCCTTATATACTCTGGAGGAAGAGAGTTATAAGTAGAATAGCCTATTTGGTACTATTACAATAGCCTTGCCGTGCGCAACATGTCTTTATCTTCTAGGCCGGGCCTTCTTGATGGTGCGGCCCATGTGCCATCTTGTGGTACCTGGGGTCCATTCCCCCACAGCCGTCGGGATGGCTCTTTCAAATTCATCGTGGTAGCAGTGCCCTATTACAATTGGCTTCGTCCCCAACTCCGCTAGGTAGCCCGCAGTCCTACCGATCCCACATCGCTACCTGTAGCTCCGTCCTAGGCTTCAATTTTGAACGCCGTGCCATCGGGTCCTTAAGACCGGGACGGTCTGCGCCGTCGGCTTACCTCACAACCAAGGCACCCCGTGGCAATTCAGTGCACCACTAGCCCCGCCTTACCCACCTGAGCATCCTGCGCACCTCAATCATAGTATTGCAGCAGTCCAACCTTCCCTGACGCGGCCGTGTCATCGCCGTGTGCCGTTGCGGTGTCGGTGCGCACGCGGCCAGCTCGGCTCGGGCCATCTCTGGCCATACCATCAATGCGAAGGTATCTGTGGGTAGTCCCTTGAGCTCTCTAGCTTAGTTGCTTGCTCCGCCTTCGCTGTCACTCATGGGAACGCGCCCTCCATCGTAGGGAAGGGACCACCACTGGGGAGGGGGCTCGGCACGGTGCCCTATTTGCTGTGAAGCCTCCAGTCGCTGCGCTTTGTCCCCAAGGTAATCATCGGCCCCTTAGTTAGGTAGTAGAGGTTCGAATGGCGCCGGTGTGGCCACCCGGTGCCCGTGCCGTCGCGCCAGTGCGCGCACGGGTGCTGGGGGACTTCACCACGGTAAAGAAAGAGAAAGGGGAGGGTCCAACTGTTGAAAGGCCCTAATGGCTAGAGGGGGGTGAATAGCCCAATTAAAATTTCTACAACAACACTTAATGAATGGTTAGACAATTATGAGGCGAAGCAAGTGTTGCGCTAGCCTACTCAAAATGGAAGCCACCTACCACAATTCTAGTTTTGATAGTATCTATTCACACAATAGCTATGACACTACCCTATGTTAGTGTGCTCTCAAAGGCTAACTAAAGAGCCACACTAACCAAGCAAGCAATCTCTCACAACTAGCTACACTAAAGAGCTTGACAACTAGTTTGTGGTAATGTAAAGAGAGTGATCAAGAAGGTTATACCGCTGTCTAGATGAAGGAACCAATCAATCACAAGGATGAATAACAATGAAGACCAATCACCTCGGAATCAATGATGAACATAATGATTTTTTATCGAGGTTCACTTGCTTGCCAACAAGCTAGTCCTCGTTGTGGCGATACACTCACTTGGAGGTTCACACGCTAATTGGCTTCACACGCCAAACCCTCAATAGGGTGCCACACAACCAACATAAGATGAGGATCACACAAGCCACGAGCAATCCACTAGAGTACCTTTTGGCTCTCCACCGAGGAAAGGTCAAGAACCCCTCACAATCACCACGATCGGAGTCAGAGACAATCACCAACCTCTGCTCAACGATCCTCACTGCTCCAAGCCATCTAGGTGGCGGCAACCACCAAGAGTAACAAGCAAATCCTGCAGTGAAACACGAACACCAAGTTCCTCTAGATGCAAACACTCAAGCAATGCACTTGGATTCTCTCCCAATCTCACAAAGATGATGAATCAATGATGGAGATTAGTGGGAGGGCTTTGGCTAAGCTCACAAGGTTGCAATGTCAATGCAAATGGCGAAGAGAGTGAGCTTGGGCTGGCCATGGGGCTTAAATAGAAGTCCCCACGAAATAGAGCCGTTATACCCCTTCACTGGGCACAACGCGGGGTGACCAGACACTCTGGTCATATTGACCGAATGCTGGACCTCAGCGTCCGGTCATGCGATGCACGCTACGTGTCCCTCTCTTCAAAACTCGATCGCCCGATCTCAACGGACAAGAAGATGATCGGACGCAGCAACTCAAAGTGATCGGCCGCTGAACCCCAGCGTCCGGTCGTTTCCAGTAAGCATCTAGAGATGACTTTTCATGACCGGACATAGCCAGTGTTTGGTTAGTTACCCTCAACACGGAGTGTTGCCATGCCAGTAGGACCGAACATAGCCTTCCAGCGTCTGGTCAGTTTGTGACCCAGCGTTCGATCAGAGACCGACGCTACGCGCCCTCTGCTGCCACTGACCGGACACGCCGGTCCAACTGAGACCAGCGTCTGGTCACTTATAGTGATCTTCGTCTTTTCTGTCTAGGGTGCCGGTGGCACCGTCGGACTATCCACCGGTGAAGTTCCTAACCCTTGCTAGAATGTGCCAACCACCAAGTGTATCACCTTGTGCACATGTGTTAGCATATTTTCACAAATATTTTCTAGGGTGTTAGCACTCCACTAGATCCTAAATGCATATACAATGAGTTAGAGCATCTAGTGGCACTTTGATAATCGTATTCCGATACGAGTTTCACTCCTCTTAATAGTACGGCTATCAAACCTAAATGTGATCACACTCACTAAGTGTCTCGATCACCAAACCAAAATGGCTCCTACCATTTATACCTTTGCCTTGAGCCTTTTGTTTTTCTCTTTCTTCTTTTCAAGTCCAAGCACTTGATCATCACCATGGCAACACCATCATCATGTCATGATCTTCATTTGCTTCACCACTTGGAATGCGCTACCTATATCATGATCACTTGATAAACTAGGTTAGCACTTAGGGTTTCATCAATTCACCAAAACCAAACTAGAGCTTTCAACGAGGTCTACACGGCCCAACCGGCCACACCTCCCTTCCTCCGGTGGTCGGAGTCTGCCATAATCTTCGACCGAACCGACCATCCGAATACCATCCTGCACCCAGGGAGGTATTCGCTTGTCGTCGACCCAATCGTCGGCCCAAAGCGACTCACCAAGGTATTGATGCACGGAGGCAGCGGCCTCAACATCATGTACGCCAAGACACTCGATGAGATGGGCGTCAATCGGACAAACCTCTGCCTAGTCTGAGCGCCCTTCCACGGTGTCATGCCTGGGAAGCAGGCCATGCCACTCGGACAGATCGATCTGCCTGTTACCTTTGGGGATCAGTTCAATTACAGGACTGAGACCCTCACCTTCGTTGTGGCGATTCACTCACTTGGAGGTTCACGCGCTAATTGGCTTCACACACCAAACCCTCAATAGGGTGCCACACAACCAACATAAGATGAGGATCACACAAGCCACGAGCAATCCACTAGAGTACCTTTTGGCTCTCCACCGGTGAAAGGTCAAGAACCCCTCACAATCACCACGATCGGAGACAGAGACAATCACCACCCTCCGCTCAACGATCCTCGCTGCTCCAAGCCATCTAGGTGGCAGCAACCACCAAGAGTAACAAACGAATCCCGCAGCAAAACACGAACACCAAGTGCCTCTAGATGCAAACACTCAAGCAATGCACTTGGATTCGCTCCCAATCTCACAAAGATGATGAATCAATAATGGAGATGAGTGGGAGGGCTTTGGCTAAGCTCACAAGGTTGCTATGTCAATGCAAATGGCCAAGAGTATGAGCTTGAGCTGGCCATAGGGCTTAAATAGAAGTCCTCACAAAATAGAGCCATTGTATCCCTTCACTGGGCACAACACGGGCTCACCGGACGCTCCGGTCATGTTGACCGGACGCTGGACCTCAGCGTCCGGTCGCCCAACGATAGCCACGTGTCCCGATCTCAATGGTCACTTGAGTTGACCGGATGCTGCGCTATAACTGACCAGATGCTGAGCCACCAGCGTCCGGTCGTTTCCAGTAAGGTTCCAGAAATGCATTTTGCCCACCAGACGCGTCCGGTCATGCACGATCGGACCCTGCCAGCGTCCGGTCAGAGACCCTAGCCTCTATATGCTGCCCGACAATAGGACTAGACCCTACCTCCAGTGTCTGGTCGCTGAGTGACCCAGCGTCTGGTCATGAGACCAAAACATACACCCTCTGCTACCACTGACCGGACGCGCCGGTCCAACCGAGACCAGCGTCCGGTCACTTACAATGACCTCCGTCTTTTCTGTCTAGGGCGCCGGTGGCACCGTCGGACTGTCCGCACTCTATGGGTGGACACTCAGCCGGTGAAGTTCCTTACCCTTGCTCAAATGTGCCAACCACCAAGTGTATCACCTTGTGCACATGTGTTAGCATATTTTCACAAACATTTTCAAGGGTGTTAGTACTCCACTAGATCCTAAATGCATATGCAATGAGTTAGAGCATCTAGTGGCACTTTGATAACCGCTTTTCGATACGAGTTTCACCCCTCTTAATAGTACGGCTATCAAACCTAAATGTGATCACACTCTCTAAGTGTCTTGATCACCAAAATAAAATAGCTCCTACCATTTATACCTTTGCCTTGAGCCTTTTGTTTTTCTCTTTCTTCTTTCCAAGTCCAAGCATTTGATCATCGTCATGGCATCATCATGCTATGATCTTCATTTGCTTCACCACTTGGAATGTGCTACCTATCTCATGATCACTTGATAAACTAGGTTAGCACTTAGGGTTTCATCAATTCACCAAAACCAAACTAGAGCTTTCAATCTCCCCCTTTTTGGTAATTGATGACAACCCTTATACAAAGATATGAATTAAAATTTAATTGAATCCATGTTGCTTGCCCAAGCATATTTACCATGTGTAAAAGGATATGAACAAGTTTCATGAACTTCATATGGTAGCAAATGCTTCCCCTACATATGTGCTAAGAGTTTAGATTGTACGTTGCACATATGCTTAGATAGGAAATATAGGAGACAATGTCTACCAAATGATGCTAAGGTATAAAAGATGGACCTTTGAAGCGTGATACCAATCGGAGTGCACCATTATACCATCCTTAGGACCACGGTTAGTTCTATACCACCTGGAAACATACTTTGAAATGATACCACTTGTAAAAACTTACTTGAAAAAGAAAGTTATCTAGTAATTTCATTTCATCATTCAATCTTACAACTAGCATTCATCACATAAGCATGGATATTTTAAAATTTAGAACTTATGCCATGCAAGCAAACATATGAAATGCACCATACAAGTTCATGAGCTTGCTCCCCCTACTTGTATGCTCAAGATTTTAATTGATCCCTTTTCTTTGTCATATTTCTACCCCTTATGTCAAGTTCTCCTCATGTATTAATATTTTTCTCCCCCTTTTTCACTTATCTCTTCTATCTTTGTACTAATTTCTCCCCCTTTGTCATCAATGACCATAAAGGTTCAAAATATAGATAATACTATTTGTAGGGTCGAGATTATCAATATCAATCAATGAGGTGAGGATCATATTCCCAAATTTGGTTCAAACTAGAATGTTTGCCAAAGGTATTTAACTCGGTTTGATCCAAGGACAAGCTTCTTCACACCTCCAAATAAGGGTTATCTTGTACCATGTTGAGTTAAACACTTAGAGTTCACTTTCTAGATTAAACACTAGGTTTACAAGCCGATAAACATGTCATATGCTACCGCTAGATTAAGTTAAGCATAGAAGCAATAGTGATACCATATTAACATCCAATTCATTTGATTTTCATGAATGAGCCTAATAAAATGGAGAGATGACTAGATGCACTAAACATGTCCTCAACAAGGATGTATGTCATGCCAATCAACTTTTACCTTGGATTGCTCGAAGGAGAGGCATGTCATATAAGTGAGGGGGTGCATCAACACATATTTGAGAAATCCAATATGTTCAACTCATTCCTTAGCTTGTAAAACCTTTTCTCATCCAATGGCTTGGTGAATATATCGGCAAGTTGATCTTCAGTGCCTACACTCTCAATACAAATGTCCCCCTTTTGTTGGTGATCGGTGGTGGACATCAATGTGCTTTGTTCTTGCATGTTGAACCGGATTGTTGGTTAGCTTGATTGCACTCTCATTGTCACATAGCAATGGCACTTTCTTGAACTTGATTACAAAATCACTCAAAGTGGCCTTCATCCAAAGTATTTGTGCACAACAACTACCGGCGGATATGTATTCGGCTTCGGCGGTTGATAATGCAACACTATTTTGCTTCTTTGATGACCATGAAACAAGTGATCTTCCCAACAATTGACATGTGCCTGAGGTGCTCTTCCTTTCAACCTTGCATCCCGCATAATCTGAGTCGGAGTAACCAACTAGCTCAAACTTTGCTCCTTTGGGATACCACAAATCAACATTTGGTGTATGCTTTAAGTACCCCAATATTCTCTTTGTAGCCTCCAAATGACTTTCTCTTGGTGAGGCTTGAAATCTTGCACACATGCATACACTAAACATGACATCCGGCCTTAATGCGGTCACATAGAGTAGGCTTCCAATCATAGACCGATATAATTTTTGATCCACCATATTTCCACTTGCATCACTATCCAAGTTGCCATTTGTTCCTATTAGTGTGCTAATAGCTTTGCTATCACTCATGCCAAACTTCTTGATCATGTCCTTGATATACTTGCCTTGACTTACAAATATACCATTCTTCAATTGCTTGATTTGAAGACCAAGGAAGTAAATCAACTCTCCAATCATGGACATCTCAAACTCATTAGCCATCATCTTTCCAAACTCATCACAAAAGTCTTGATTTGTTGATCCAAATATGATGTCATCAACATAGATTTGCAACACAAACAAGTTTTTTCCAATCTTCTTGATGAAAAGAGTGGTGTCAACATTGCCCATTGTGAACCCTTTAGAGAGTAGGAAGTCCCTCAATCTCTCATACCATGCTCTAGGTGCTTGTTTCAAGCCATACAATGCCTTCTTCAACTTGTACACATTGTCATATTTCTCCTCTTATGTCAAGTTCTCCCCCTATCACTTGTATCTTTATTTCTCTCCCTTTGTGTTGTCTTTTCACTATCTTTGTGTACTATTTCTCCCCTTTTGTCATCAATGACCACAAAGGTTCAAAATGTAGATACGTTGAGATTATCAATATCAATCAATGGGGTGAGGATCATTTTTCTAAATTTGGTCCAATCCAGATCATTTGCCAAAGATATTTAACTCGGTTTGATCCAAGGACAAGCTTCTTCACACCTCCAAATAAGGGTTATCTTGTACCATGTTGAGTTAAACACTTAGAGCTCATTTTCTAGATCAAATACTAGGTTTACAAGCCCATAAACATGTCATATGCTACCACTAGATCAAAATAAGCATAGAAGCAATAGTGGTACCATATAATCATCAAATTCATTTGATTTTCATGAATGAGCCTATTTAATGTGGGAGATAACTAGATGCACTAAACATGTCCTTAGCAAGGATGTATGCCATGCCAATCAACTTTTACCTTGGATTGCTCGAAGGAGAGGCATGTCATATAAATGGGGGGTGCATCAACACATATTTGAGAAATCCAATATGTTCAACTCATTCCTTAGCTTGCAAAACCTTTTCTCATCCAATGGCTTGGTGAATATATCAGCAAGTTGATCTTCGGTGCCTACACTCTCAATGCAAATGTTCCCTTTTTGTTGGTGATCTCTTATGAAATGGTGGCGGACGTCAATATGCTTTGTTCTTGCATGTTGAACCGGATTGTTGGTCAACTTGATTGCACTCTCATTGTCACATAGCAATGGCACTTTCTTGAACTTGATTATAAAATCACTCAAAGTGGCCTTCATCCAAAGTATTTGTGCACAACAACTACCGGCGGATATGTATTCAGCTTCGGCGGTTGATAATGCAACACTATTTTGCTTCTTTGATGACCATGAAACAAGTGATCTTCCCAACAATTGACATGTGCCTGAGGTGCTCTTCCTTTCAACCTTGCATCTCGCATAATCCGAGTCGGAGTAACCAATTAGCTCAAACTTTGCTCCTTTGGGATACCACAAACCAATATTTGGTGTATGTTTTAAGTACCTCAATATTCTCTTTGTAGCCTTCAAATCACTTTCTCTTGGTGAGGCTTGAAATCTTGCACACATGCATACACTAAACATGACATCCGACCTTGATGCGGTCATATAGAGTAGGCTTCCAATCATAGACCGGTACAATTTTTGATCCACCATATTGCCACTTGCATCACTATCCAAGTTTCCATTTGTTCCCATTGGTGTGCTAATGGCTTTACTATCACTCATGCCAAACTTCTTGATCATGTCCTTGATATACTTGCCTTGACTCACAAAAGTACCATTCTTCAATTGCTTGATTTGAAGACCAAGGAAGTAACTCAACTCTCCAATCATGAACATCTCAAACTCATTAGCCATCATCTTTCCACACTCATCACAAAAGTCTTAGATTGGTTGATCCAAATATGATGTCATCAACATAGATTTGCAACATAAATAAATCTTTTCCAATCTTCTTGATGAAAAGAGTGTTGTCAACCTTGCCCATTATGAACCCTTTAGAGAGTAGGAAGTACCTCAATCTCTCATACCATGCTCTAGGTGCTTGTTTCAAGCCATACAATGCCTTCTTCAACTTGTACACATGGCCGGGCTTCTTATCATCTTCAAAACCAGGAGCTTGCTCAACATATACTTCTTCATTGATGTAACCATTGAGAAATGCACTCTTGACATCCATTTGATAGAGCTTGATGTTGTCGGCACAAGCATAGGCTAGCAAGATTCTAATTGCTTCCAATCTAGCAACCGGGGCATATGTTTCTCCAAAGTCAAGACCTTCAACTTGTGTATAGCCTTGTGCTACTAATCTTGCTTTGTTCCTCACTACTATCCCATCTTGATCTTGCTTGTTTCTAAAGACCCATTTGGTTCCAATCACATTATGTCCCTTTGGTCTCTCTACTAATTCCCATACTTGATTTCTTATGAAGTTATTCAATTCTTCATGCATAACATTCACCCAATCAACATCCTTCAATGCTTTATCTATCTTCTTTGGTTCAATGGATGACACAAAAGAGAAATACTCACAAAATGAAGCCAATCTTGATCTAGTTTGCACACCTCTAGAAATATCACCAATTATAGTGTCCAATGGATGATCCCTTGCAACATTAGTTGGTTGGAGGATTAGAACTTGATTGCTTGCACTTGCTTGATCATTAGGTTGAGATAATGTACTATCCACTTGATCTTGTTCATTGTCATGAGAGCCACTTGTACTAGCTTGATTTGTATCATCTTGCACATTTGAGTTAGAGAGCACTTGCACTTGATCATCTTCATCGTCATTTACTTGCCTAGGCCTCAATTCACCAACATCCATGTTCTTCATGGCATTTGAAAGTTGAATGCCTCTAACATCTTCCAAGTTCTCATTCTCTACTTGTGAACCCTTGGTTTCATCAAATTCAACATCATGAACTTCCTCAAGAGTACCACTATCCAAATTCCAAACTCTATATGCTTTGCTTGTAGTGGAATAACCAAGTAGGAATCCTTCATCACATTTCTTGTCAAACTTGCCCAATCTAGTGCCTTTCTTTAAGATATAACATTTGCAACCAAAGACCCAAAAATATGCAATGTTGGGCTTTCTACCATTCAAGAGCTCATATGGTGTCTTCTCTTTCAATGGGTGACAATAGAGGTGATTGCTACAATAGCAAGCCGTGTTGATAGCTTCGGCCCAAAAGGATTGACTCACATTGTGCTCACTAAGCATAGACCTTGCCATATCAATGAGTGTTTTATTCTTCCTCTCAACAAGGTCATTTGATTGTAGAGTGTACTTGGCCGAGAATTGATGTCTAATTCCAAATTCATCACACAACTCATCAATTCTAGTATTCTTGAACTCACTACCATTGTCACTTCTAACTCTCTTGATGGTTATTTCAAACTCATTGTGAATGCCCTTGACAAATGATTTGAATGTTGCAAACATATCACTTTTGTCCACTAGAAAGAATACCCATGTGTATCTAGTATAATCATCCACTATCACAAAGCCATATTTGTTTCCACCGATACTAGTGTATTGTGTTGGCCCAAACAAATCCATGTGCAATAACTCAAATGCTTTGCTAGTGCTCATCATGCTTTTCTTAGGATGGGTGTTTTCAACTTGTTTGCCGGCTTGACAAGAGCTACAAAGCTTATCTTTTTCAAACACAACATCTTTCAAGCCTTTAACTAAGTCATGCCTAACTAATCTATTCAATTGTTTTATTCCAGCATGACCAAGCCTTCTATGCCATAACCAACCCATGCTAGACTTAGTGAACAAGCATGTAGATAATCTAGCTTCACTAGCATTGAAATCAACCAAGTATAGATTCTCATATCTAAAGCCTTTGAAGATCAAGTTAGAGCCATCTACACTTATGATCTCTACATCATCTACCCCAAATATGCATTTGAATCTAAGATCACACAATTGAGCTATGGATAGCAAATTGAAGTTCAAGCTCTCTACTAGCAACACATTAGAAATGCTCATGTCATTGGATATTGCAATCTTACCAAGCCCTTTGACCTTGCCTTTGCCATTGTCACCAAATGTGATACTATCATAACCATCATTGTCATTAGTGTTGATTGAGTTGAACATTCTTGTATCACCGGTCATGTGTTGAGTGCACCCACTATCAAGAACCCAATGCCTTCCTCCGACTTTGTAATTAACCTACAAAAGAAAATCAATTCTTTTTAGGTACCCAAATTTGCTTGGGTCCTTAAAGGTTAGTCACTAAGCTCTTTGGACCCAAATGGCTTTCTTCTTTGAGCCCATCCATGGTTTACCAACGAACTTAGCCTTCACACCATTTATACCCTTAGTAAGCATATAGCATGAATCAAGCTTTATGAAGGATACATTAGCTTGTGATTTCTTGTTCATGCATTTTTGCTCTACATGACCAACTTGCTTGAAACTAGTGCAAAACCGACCATTGTTCTTCACAAAACTAGTCTTGTGAGGAGCAAATGCCGCCTTGCCTTTCTTGGGGGTGTAGCCCAATGTAACACCTCGGGTGTTTAAAATACTAAAACCTGACATGTCATCATATGCATTGCAAAGCATTTGGCATTTGGTGGAAACTTTGAGATGCATACACTAAAACAAGTTTATATTCATGTGGTATGTGTTGAATTGTATTGTTTGACGTAAATTCAAAGTTTGTTTTTGGAGTTTTTCAAGTTGTTTAGAAAAATTTTGAGTAATTCAAAAAGGCGTAATTCGTTAAATTTCCCTATTCAAATTCAAAAGTTCATTTCAAAATCTAGACCGAATTAGGAGATGGTTATAGAAGCAAAGTTGTAGAACTTTTGATTTTGAACAACTTTTGTTTTTGGAGATTTTTTAGTTGTTATGAAAATTTGAGAGTAATTTGTGAATTTTGGCGAATGGCAAACTTGTAATTTCTGGGAACAGTGTTCACCGTCTAAGCTACATTGCCGTCAGACCTTCTTTGGCGTTCCAGGCGCGTCGTGGCCGTCCTTGATGTCGCGCTGGCATGGAAACGGCTCCGTCGTGGCTTCCTTGAGCTTCTGCGCCGCGCTATAAGTACCAAGATGCCGTCGTCATCGTTTTTCTTCTTCCTTTGTTTTCACCACCGTCGTTGTCATCGCTCCAACAAGCTCGCATCATCTCCCCAGCGCCGTTGCCATCTCGGTAAAGGCCGTCCTAATTCCGTCTTTTCCTTGCGAATCCAGCCGGCTAACATTGGTCGCCTGAAATTCGCCGAGAATCCGCTGTCCACGTCTTTCTTCCTCGCGGTCGGCAACTTCACCGCCGCGGGCGTGTCATCGTGGCCAGAGCTCTTCGTCGCCGGTTCTCCCTCACCGACGATCTTTGCTCCGCCTTGATCACTGTGGTCGTCGTCACGCCTCTCTGTTGCTCCTCCAACCCTGCTCGTTGCTCAGTCGTGTTCGAGGTGAGGTGCTGAACCCTTCTGTGCTTAGTGTTTAACCTCTATCGTGTTTGTGTCACCAGTGTAGTGCCGTCGTGCCACCATGGTCATCGCTGTGCTCGGTCCAGTATGGAATTGGAGTGGTGTATCAGCTAGTGTAGTGGTCGGAGAGTTCACCGTAGTGGTCGGAGAGTTCACCGTAGTGGTCGGATAGTTCACCGTAGTGGTCGGAGAGTTCACCGTAGTGGTCGGATAGTTCACCGTAGTGGTCGGAGAGTTCACCGTAGTGGTCGGATAGTTCACCATAGTGGTCGGAGAGTTCACCGTAGTGGTCGGATAGTTCACCGTAGTGGTCGGAGAGTTCACCGTAGTGGTCGGATAGTTCACCATAGTGGTCGGAGAGTTCACTGTAGTGGTCGGATAGTTCACCGTAGTGGTCGGATAGTTCACCGTAGTGGTCGGAGAGTTCGCCAAAGTGATCAGTGCTGGCATGGTCACATTAGTTACGAATATGGTTTGGTTAGTTTGGTTTGTAACCGTACTGCGAAGGAAAATTGTATCCAATTTATTAATTTTTGCATCCATCATCGAGCATCATGTTTCATATTCCGCATCATGCTAAACATGACAATGTTACTACGTGTAGTAAACGAAGGTGAACACATGGTAGTTAATCAAGTTGCGGAGGAGGTTGATCCGTCTATTGAGGTCGGATCGAATACTTGTGTGACGTCGCAGGAACCAGACTTTTCCGTCAATGAAGGCAAGCCCCGGATGCATACAACCCTACCTTGTGTTTTACAAATTAATTTTGCTTTTGCTTTTCGTTATTGCATTAAGTGATTAGGAGTCAAGTAAAAGCCTAATTGGTGCATTACCACCCTTGTTATTCCATATTTACCATATTACCAGTTTTAAATTCATATATGCCTAGTTTTGCTTAGCTATGCGTAGAACGATGAAAGTCGGGTGACTACCTGCCACCTACAAGTTTTAAATGGAACATTGGTTAATTATGTTAGCATGTGATATGGGAATGTGGAGTAATAAATCTAGACTGGGCGGACTCGGTGAGTGTGAGCCACAAGACATGGAGGTCTTGTGAGCGGGTTCTTTCCGCCTGTGTCGATTAAGGCACGTCCGTTGTTGAATTGCATGAGATGAGAATTTGTAGTACTAACCACATACTCTGGTAAGCCTGAACTTGGCGATTCTATTACGAGAATGGCTACTCGCGCACTGGGAGTGGAGAGATGGCGGGAATAGCGTGTACCCACATGGCTATGGGCTGGATTGGTGGAGTACTGTATTCTCGGGTGGCGCGGACCCATTCTTGTTTTAGAGGATCTGAGGGTAGGTTGGTATATGTAGGTCGGGGACCTGCATATGTCGTGTGGTCTGGAAGTCCTAGCTGGGTTTATAATCGGTTCGAATCGTCGTTGCTCCTCGGTTATGGAGACTCAACTCACTGTTCATCATCGTAGTATTAATAACTGGAACTTGAGAATGGTTGATGAAGGTGTTGGATATGAAGTTTCATGATCTCATTACGGATCGTGTCATCTTTGTATATGATTTTATGAAGTTTAAATTGTTGAAATAAAGAATTTTGTTAAAGAGCTTTTACGCAAAATAACTTTGATTATTGCTAAAACCATACCTTGAATCCCTGAGCCTGCATTCCTGAGTTATCAGTTCTTATTTCGGTTAAGTCTTGTTGAGTACTTTTGTACTCAGGGTTCGTTGACCCTTGTTGCAGGTGAGCCTCATGAGCAGATCTGTTTTGGATCGTGCTGCATGACAGTTGTACCTTGTGATGACGATGAGAAGTAAATGTGTGGCCCTTGGGCAGGGCAGTTTCATTGTGTGTTTTGTATTATATTATGATGCCACTCCACTACTACTATGGTTTGTAATAATTATTGAACTTAGTTTGTAAGGTTTGAAACAACTGGTTTGTAAACTATGTTACCGTAAGACTTCCGCTGTTTTTACTCTGGTGTAGATATTTGAATAAATGTTGTAATACTGCAATGACTCTGTAACGTGATCCTGCTCGAAAATCGTGGATGATTCGGGGTTCCCCGAGGACACCCGACAGTCTTTTTAAGTTAATGGAAACATATGCATAAATGTCAAAGGTCGTCGGACAGTGACAGTTGCATATGGGCCCTATAACTTAGGAGGTTCTGCCACAGAATGGTATCGGAGCGATCGTTACAAAGTTTTTGTTGTATTGTTTTACAAAAACTTCAAAATGATTTGGGATGACTAAATTTAACTTGATAATTTGGTCCAAATTGCTTCTGACTTATCTTATTTCTTTCTCACCATTCCTTATTTGATTAAAAAGGTTTTGTGTGGTGGAGTAGTAATCTTACTATGCCCTATATAAAAATAAATGTTGCTTATGTGCATTATAAACTTTGATGTTTTTGTTCGTAAGAACGATTCATGCATCATGAATAATTCACTCGTTACTTCCTTCACCTCTTAGTCTGGAGCTGAGTAGTGAGACTGGTTTGAGTAATGTAATCCATCATAGCTGCTCTTTAGACTTTGATCAAGTGGTCTTACTTGGATTAAATTGGTTTCCTACAGTATGGCTCGTGCCAAGATGACGCCCCGTAAGTCCACTGGACCCAAAGGAGTTCCTCATCACCAACTTGCCCCTAGAAACGATGGTGCTAGCAGTAGCAGTTCTAGGCTTGATCCCCAAGCAGAGATACAAAGTATTTCTGCAGAATTAGTACAAGCTACTAGAGATAGGGCTTTGGATGCTATACAGGTAGGAGAATTACAGGATCAATTGAGGCATCTCACCACCACGCATAGGAACTGCGAACGTATGTTGGTTCATACGGTGGAGGGACGAAATGAGGCTTGGCATAGGGAAAATGTAGCTAGAGCTAGAACTCATGAGCTAGAATTCTATGTAGAAGATTTAGAAGAACATAATACTTATCTGCATGAGGAAGTTCATAGGCTTAGCAATCTACTAAACCCAAATCATGAGCCTCAAGCTGATGCCATGGACCCAGGTGTCATCCTTGCCGATGAAAGTGAATCAGAAGAGGAAGAAGAAGAAGATCCTGAAGAATTAGTAATGATAGATGAAAGTGATAATGAAGGCGGTAATATTTCCGGAATGGATACCGAGCCTGAAGTTTGAAGTGCTCAGGGAAAGGAGTAGAGCTGTGTAATAGAAGATCTAGTTAAGCTAGTAGTCTTGTTTAGATGTGTTCTTGTGTTTAAATAAGTGGCATCGATGTAATGCGGGTAGTAAGCTCTTTGATCTTTGAATAAAGGCTTGTGAATAAAGTTTGGTTTGTTATGAGCAGATGCGTCGTACGCGGGGATCGCATATTCCTGGTACTTCACAAGATGATGATGATATCCCCAACCCACCACCGATGCCGACCAATCTGGCTGATGCTATCGCTGCATTAGTCAATGTGACTGTGGAAAATTCTCGTTTGCTTCATGAGATGGCTCAAAGTAATCAGAATCAGATGCATGGAAACCGTGGCCACAATCATAACAGGCATGAGGCTACCTATGTGGATTTCACGGATACAAAACCCCCGGTGTTCACCAAGGCAGATGAACCACTAGAGGCTGATGACTGGCTTAGGACCATGGAGCAGAAATTTGATCTTATTCACTGCACAGAGTTTCAAAAACCGGTGTTTGCTGCCCAGCAACTTAGAGGTGCAGCTGGTGCTTGGTATGCAAATCTGATGGCCATGCAACCCACAGGCATTCCGTTAACTTGGACAGAATTTCGCACTGCTTTCAGAGCCCATTATATCCCGGAAGGAGTGATGGCTATGAAGCTGGATGAATTCCTTGCTTTGAGGCAAGGGGATCAAACAGTGATGCAGTATGTGGGAAGATTCAATCATCTGTCGTAGTATGCATCTGAACATGTTAATACGGATGCCAAGAAAAAGAAATGGTTCATGAGAGGTCTGAATACCAAACTACAGACAATGATGACAGCCTGTACCAATATCACTTATCATGAGGCAGTAAATATTGCAATTGCTTCAGAGGCAAAGTATCGGCAGCATAAGGAGCTCAAGAAGAAAAAGAATGTGCCATCTGGACCTTTTGGTGGAAACCAAAAGAGGCAGAGAGTGATTTATCATCCAGTAAACCATTATCGTCCTCCTTACCGTCCGCCACAGTCTCAAGCCGGCAATAGTCAAATATCGTTTCATGATCTCATTACGGATTGTGTCATCTTTGTATATGATTTTATGAAGTTTAAATTGTTGAAATAAAGAATTTTGTTAAAGAGCTTTTACGCAAAATAACTTTGATTATTGCTAAAACCATACCTTGAATCCCTGAGCCTGCATTCCTGAGTTATCAGTTCTTATTTCGGTTAAGTCTTGTTGAGTACTTTTGTACTCAGGGTTCGTTGACCCTTGTTGTAGGTGAGCCTCATGAGCAGATCTGTTTTGGATCGTGTTGCATGACAGTTGTACCTTGTGATGACGATGAGAAGTAAATGTGTGGCCCTTAGGCAGGACAGTTTCATTGTGTGTTTTGTATTATATTATGATGCCACTCCACTACTACTATGGTTTGTAATAATTATCGAACTTAGTTTGTAAGGTTTGAAACAACTGGTTTGTAAACTATGTTATCGTAAGACTTCCGCTGTTTTTACTCTGGTGTAGATATTTGAATAAATGTTGTAATACTGCATGACTCTGTAACGTGATCCTGCTCGGAAATCGTGGATGATTCGGGGTTCCCCGAGGACACCCAACAGTCTTTTTAAGTTAATGGAAACATATGCATAAATGTCAAAGGTTGTCGGACAGTGACAGTTGCATATGGGCCCTATAACTTAGGAGGTTCTGCCACACCCAATCCCTCTTTGTAGAGAGAAGCTCGTTGGCTACCCAAGCACATAAGCAAGTGGTCCTCACCACCATAAGCCTTAGCTAAGGTGTGAGTGAGCTTGTTGACCTCCTTCTTAAGGTTCTCATTCTCAACCACTAGTGAGGCATCACAAGTGAGACCGTCACTACTAGATGAGGTAGAGGTGGAAGTACTACAAGAAGGGTTAGTGGGAGCAACAATGATAGGCATAGATAAAGATTCATCAATTATATCACAAGTTAAGCCTATATTGCAAGTTTCAACATGCTTCTTTTTATTTTGCTCATTAAGCAAAGAAGAATGAGTTTTTTCAAGCTTCTTGTGAGCCTTGCCTAGTTTCTTATGGGCTTCCTCTAGCCTCTCATGAGTTGCTTTGAGCTCATCAAGGGCTTGCTTAAGGGTTTTTTACCTCCTTATTCAAGCTCTTGCATTCTCTTCTCTTAATGTCAAAATGTTCTTTAGCATCTTCTAGCATGTCAAACAATTCATCTTTGGTAGGCTCATCATCATTACTATCACTATCATTTTCATTTTCATGTTCATTTTCATCATCATGTTCTTCATCACTTTCATCATCACAAGATTGTACCTTAGTGGCCTTAGCCATGAAGCATGATGAAGATTCAAAGAGAGAAGGCTTCTCATTGATAGCAATGCTTGCAAGAACCTTCTTCTTGGTGGTCTTGACATCATCACTATCATCATCATCATCACTTGATGAAGCATCGCTATCCCAAGTGACTACATATGAATCACCCTTCTTCTTCTTGAAGGCCATCGTGTCCTTCTTCTCTTTCTTTTCTTTCTTGTCCTTCTTTTTGTTCTTCTTGTTGTCATCATCATTGTCGCTATTATATGGACATTGAGCAATAATATGATCTTTGCTTCCACACTTGAAGCATCTTCTTGACTCTTCTTTGTTCTTAGATGAAGACTTCTTTCTCCTAGCACGGTAGCCCTTCTTCACCATGAACTTTCCAAATCTCTTGACAAAGAGAGCCATCTTCTCATCATCTTCATCATCCCATGAGTCATCATCTTCACTTGATGTTTCTTGCTTTGCTTTGCCCTTAAATGATGTGTCCTTGAATGCCACGCTCTTCTTCTTCTCATCTTTCTTCTCCTTCTTTTCTTCCTTTTCATCTTCATCTCTATATGTATCATCGGTCATTATATCTCCCAACACTTGGTTTGGTGTCATGGTGTCCAAACCACTCCTTACTAGAATAGTGACCAATATACCAAATCTTGAAGGTAGACATCTCAAAAACTTGTGGGAGAAGTCCTTGTCCTTCACCTCTTCTCCAAGTGCTTTGAGATCATTGACAAGCACTTGAAGCCTATGAAACATCGCTGGCACACTCTCAAGTTCCTTCATCTTGAAGCTTGCAAATTTTTCTTTCAGGATGTATGCCTTTGCACCCTTCATGGCTTGAGTGCCCTCAAATGATTCCTCCAATTTCTTCCACGCCTCAAGAGCTCTCTCAATGTTCTTGATTTGCTCAAATGTTCTCTCATCCAAAGCATCATGGATGGCACTAAGAGCAATGCCATTATTTTGGAGTAGCATTTCTTCAGCGGCGGTGGGAGCCTCTTCATCTTCAATCTCAATCTTAGTCTCCACCACCTTCCAAACCTTCCTATTGATTGACTTGATATATATTGTCATCTTAGCCTTCTAATAGGGATAATTTAAGCCATCAAATTGGGATGGCTTCTTGGTGTTGTTGATTTAAGCCATTTTTACACCAAATGTTGTTAAGCCTCAAATCATGGTGACCTCAGCTCTGATACCACTTGAAAGGTCCTAATGGCTAGATGGGGGGTGAATAGCCTAATTAAATTTTCTACAACAACACTTAATGAATGGTTAGACAATTATGAGGCGAAGCAAGTGTTGCGCTAGCCTACTCAAAATGCAAGCCACCTACCACAATTCTAGTTTTGATAGTATCTATTCACATAATAGCTATGACACTACCCTATGTTAGTGTTGTCTCAAAGGCTAACTAAAGAGCCACACCAACCAAGCAAGCAAGCTCTCACAACTAGCTATACTAAAGAGCTTGACAACTAGTTTGCGGAAATGTAAAGAGAGTGATCAAGAAGGTTATACCGCTGTGTAGATGAAGAAACCAATCAATCACAAGGATGAATAACAATGAAGACCAATCACCTCGGAATCAATGATGAACACAATGATTTTTTACCGAGGTTCACTTGCTTGCTGGCAAGCTAGTCCTCGTTGTGGCGATTCACTCACTTGGAGGTTCACACACTAATTGGCTTCACATGCCAAACCCTCAATAGGGTACCACACAACCAACACAAGATGAGGATCACACAAGCCATGAGCAATCCACTAGAGTACCTTTTGGCTCTCCACCGGGGAAAGGTCAAGAACCCCTCACAATCACCATGATCGGAGTCAGAGACAATCACCACCCTCCGCTCAACGATCCTCAGTGCTCCAAGCCATCTAGGTGGCGGCAACCACCAAGAGTAACAAGCGAATCCCACAGCAAAACACGAACACCAAGTGCCTCTAGATGCAAACACTCAAGCAATGCACTTGGATTCACTCCCAATCTCACAAAGATGATGAATCAATAATGGAGATGAGTGGGAGGGCTTTGGCTAAGCTCACAAGGTTGCTATGTCAATGCAAATGGCCAAGAGTATGAGCTTGAGCCGGCTATAGGGCTTAAATAGAAGCCCCCACGAAATAGAGCCGTTGTACCCCTTCACTGGGCACAACACGGGCTGACCAGACGCTCCGGTCATGTGGACCCAACGCTGGACCTCAGCGTCCGGTCGCCCGACGATAGCCATGTGTCCCGATCTCAATGGTCACTTGAGTTGACCGGATGCTGCGCTATAACTGACCGGATGCTGAGCCACCAACGTTCGGTCGTTTCTAGTAAGGTTCCAGAAATGCATTTTGCCCACCAGACATGTCCGATCATGCATGATCGGACCCTACCAGCGTCCGGTCAGAGACCCTAGCCTCTATGCGTTGCTTGACAACAGGACTGAACCCTGCCTCCAGCGTTCGGTCATTGAGCGACCCAGCGTCCGGTCATGAGACCGAAACACACACCCTCTAGTGCCTCTGACCCGACGCGCCGGTCCAACCGAGACCAGTGTTCGGTCACTTACAGTGACCTCCGTCTTTTCTGTCTAGGGCGCCGGTGAAGTTCCTTACCCTTGCTCAAATGTGTCAACCACCAAGTGTATCACCTTGTGCACATGTGTTAGCATATTTTCACAAACATTTTCAAGGGTGTTAGCACTCCACTAGATCCTAAATGCATATGCAATGAGTTAGAGCATCTAGTGGCACTTTGATAACCGCATTTCGATATGAGTTTCACCCCTCTTAATAGTACGGCTATCAAACCTAAATGTGATCACACTCTCTAAGTGTCTTGATCACCAAAACAAAATAGCTCCTACCATTTATACCTTTGCCTTGAGCCTTTTGTTTTTCTCTATCTTCTTTCCAAGTCCAAGCACTTGATCATCGTCATGGCATCATCATCATCATCATGCTATGATCTTCATTTGCTTCACCACTTGGAATGTGCTACCTATCTCATGATCACCTGATAAACTAGGTTAGCACTTAGGGTTTCATTAATTCACCAAAACCAAACTAGAGCTTTCAGTAGTAAAACCATAGACTGGTGGAATAGTGTCCTAAAGCTCGCTGTGATTACATAGTACTTTGGGGGTGTCCGTGCATATTTGCCATCGCGCGCGGGTCTTCCCTCGTCGTGGGCCGTTGGCCGGCTAGGCCGCGCGCGCGCGTGGGCCGTGTTGCGCTGGTGCACGCGTCGCGCCGTGGCGGGCCGAGTCAGCGAGTTGGGCCAAGGGGCAGGATTTGGTTTCCTTGAATTCCAGTAAATTAGAAATGTTTATTTATTTTAGTTATGGATGGAACTTCGATAAATCGTAGTAAATTGTGTAGTTGTCCAAAAATAGCAAGACTAATTTTGTTAGGTTCATAAAAACACCATCTATCTGTTAGTGTAGTTAGTTCACAGTTAGCTATTATGGTGATAGGCTCGTAAATTCTAATTAGAAAGCTTGGTATTATGTAGATTCATATTTGTAGGAATATTTGTGGACAATTGGTGATAGCTATCGACATAAAAATTTTATAGTAGGTTCCCTAGGCCATTATGTACTTGCTGTAAATTTTGTAGCCTTAGAATGAGTTGTTAGATAGAGTAGCTATTACCTTTGCTTTATCGTATATTGCGTAAATTAGCATTAGGAGTAAGAATACCTGTAGTTGCTATAAGAATGAATGTCATGTTTCATACTTGTTAGTGGTGACGGTATGAAGCTTAGCCTTTAGTGGGTAGACCTTACTTAGTAGTTTAATCGATGTACTTTTATTTTAAGAATTTCTGTTGCCGTATTATTAAATGTTGCATCATCATTTCATGTAGATCACGAACTGGTAGACTTCGTTCCCGTCGGCGAGCTGGAGTACGACGAGGTGATCGAGGAGTACGAGGAGGAGGTCCTTGTGCAGGAGAAAGCCTAGGAGCCTGTTGGTGCTGACCCTGCTAACCCGGTGCCTGCCCAAGGCAAGCCCTGGAGCATAACCCATATTTTTATGATCACTAAATATATATATGATGTGCATTTAAGTTACATGTATTTTATGGAAACTACCTGCATAAATATATCTACCCATGAGTCCTACTAGTACAGGTCGAGTAACTGCTATGCTCAGGATATCGGTAGCATGAGTAACCTACTGTTACTCGCAAATAGGTAATAAAATATGATCACTCATGATAAAATAGTGGAAAGGAAAATTGTGACCGGGCAGGGATATGGTTTGGGTACTGGTGGGTGTAAGGGGTTGTGTCCTACGGCCAATGGGGCATGACTAGGTTACACTTTTTTCCTGTCCGTGTCGATTAAGGACTGGTCGTTGCAATGGACGCTAGGCAAGTCACAGATCTATTGTCCCGAGCGCATACTTGGGTATGGGCGTAGGGAAGACTTGTTGCTCTCTTGTCATGGATCCGGCTCTTTCTGGACCGACTGATTGGAGGCAGGGATGGTGGAGGTCCTTGCACCACACGGAGTCCGGGACTCAGGTGTGGGGGCTTGGAGTCCAAGTTTGGATGGGGACCTGGACACCCGGGACAAGAGAGTAATGGGTTAGTCCTGCTTGTGCCTGGGGCACAAGCAGGGCATGTGTTTCGGGGCACCCAGCTGTGCACATTGATTCACGAATCGCCACTGAGTTGGTACAACTTGTCTTAACTCTAGCATCGTAGTAGGAACTGGAAGTTGAAAGGAGAAGACATGGAACTGATTGCTCAACTCTTGCTTGAAAGTAGAATAGGTGCTTATATAGACTGGCTAGATGATAATTTAAAATGGCTTATAATAAGACATAAATAAGGACTCACTATTAGCGTTGCTTTCTGCTAAAGAAAACCAGCAAACCATAAGGCCTATCATATTCCTTAGAGTCAGGAAATTATTCCCAATAGTCGCATAAGTCTTGCGAGTACATTGTGTACTTAGGGTTTATTTACCCCTGTTGCAGGTGATGCTGGAAGAGTAACTCTATGTGGAGGATCCTTCTGGTGGGCTCAGACGGAATCCTCGCCCTTATCGCTAGTTGTTATTTTTAAAATTCCACTGTTTATTATTCCGCACTCTGGTATTTGGTATTGTAATAATGTACTTTTTAAGAAACTCGAATGTATGAAATGAACTGGTATTGTAACTCGTTCTCATTATTGGATCCTTGGGAAAAATGTGGATCTTTCGGGTTCTCCCTCGGGGTGTGCCTGACGGACACCGCTCGCTGTAGCCTGCTTTCGGGGTGCTTAGTGTCTGATGGAAGACGAGCGCCTCCGTAAGTATGCTATTTCGGGCAGTTCTGCCACAGTTGGTACTAGAGCCAATAATGGTTATGAGTTCATCACCCTTTTTCAATAACTTAAAAATTTGACCAGCAAAAGTTTTACGAAAAGTAGGATGCGATTATATTAGGTAAGTAAGTATAAGCCCTAGCAATATGGTCTATCTAGGATAGCGGCACTGGTTTTATCTAATCAATTTTCTGTAGGTACACTGACTTACGTGCGTAAGAAATCACTTAGTATCATGGAAAGTGAGTGTGCGATGTGCCAAAAATTTTACGAATGCCGCTATATTCCGGCTTGAGTGAACGTATAGGTCGAAGCATGCATCATGATAATGGCATCTTACTTCAACGGAAATCCCCCATCACGTATAATTGAATTAGTAAATTGATAGGACTAACTAACGAAATGCTTTAATAAATGTGCTGTCATCCCTCACATTCCTTACTTCTGATCGGGAAGGGTGTTCTAATGGATGGTTTGTCTCTCTTACAGATGAATCTAAGGTCTAGATGTGGGAGCACCAGTTCTGGGGCGGCTCATGAGGGCCAGGGTGATAGTGGCCGGGCCATTGAGCGCGGCAACGGGGGAGGTCAGGAGGTTCCACCTCTGGCTCCTCAACCTTTCCCGCCACCGCCACCACCTCCGCCGATGACTCCCACAGAGATAATGGCGGAGCTGTTGGCTGCTTGCTGGGAGTTAGCTGCTGCTCGCCAGGAAACAGCTCGTGCCATGGACATTATGGCATAGGCTGTCGCGGGCCTCGCCCACGGAGGCCACGGGGGTCACGGTGGGAACGGGGGTGGTGCCCGTTGTCCTGAGGGACCATCCTCCTACCAGGACTTCCTCAAGACTCACCCACCCACCTTCACCCCATCTGATGAGCCTCTGGAGGCGGAGCACTGGCTTCGTACTATGCAATAGAAGTTTTGGCTCCTCGGAGTGGCCGATGAGCAGAAGGTGCGCTTTGCAGCGCAACAGCTTTTGGGGGCCGCAGGTGCTTGGTGGGACACCTTCTAGGCCATGGAGCAGCCAGATCATCCAGTAACCTGGCAGGAGTTCACTACTGCTTTCCGAGAGTTCTTCATCCCTGCTGGTGTCATCAACCAGAAGGTGACTAAGTTCCTAGAGCTGTGCCAGGGGAATAGGACAGTGATGGAATATGTGAACAAGTTTAATCACTTGGCTCAGTATCCTGGCAGTCAGGTGGATACTGATGACAAGAAGAGGGAATGCTTCTTTCGTGGTCTAGCTCCCCTCCTTCAGGAAAAGCTCTATACGGTGAACTATCAGACCTTTGGGACTCTGATGAACGCCGCCATTGCTATTGAGGGTTTTCAGCGGGAGTCCTAGGCGGATTGGAAGAGGAAGCGGGTGGTAGCTGGATCCTCTAGCCACCCTCACACACAGAAGATATAGGTTGTCTGACGGGGGCCTTATCAACCATTCGGCGGGCCTTCGTTCTGGCAACCCCAGCAGACTTCGCAAGCTTCCTCTACATAGTACCATGCACCTCCGCAGTAGGTGCAGCCTCAGTAGTCTTTGGGACAGCAGGTCCCACCTCGTCAGGGGTTCGAGAACAAGCCTGGTGCTTGTTTCAAGTGTGGCAAAGATGGACACTATGCCCAGGCCTGCCCCCAGAACCAGCCCGCTCAGTCAGCTCAATCGTCCGCAAATTCTAGGCTTGTCAAGAGGACCATCATCAAGAAGAAAGTGCCCAGCAGATCCGGCTAGGTGCACTTCATAGATGCTGCACAGGTGTTGTAGCAGGAGCTGATGATGGCTGGTATGTTTACCATCGACTACCATCTAGCTTTGGTGTTGTTCGATTCTGGTGCATCACATTCCTTTATGAGCATGGGGTTTATAGAGCGGCACAACTTACCACTTATGGCTATACCGTATGTCTATAAGATCCATACTGCGGGTTCACAATAGTTCATCAATACCCGCATGGATACCGTAAGTTTGGTATTAGCCACCCACACTTACCGCCTACAGTTCATGGTCATGCCTGGGCAAGGCATTGATGCTATTCTTGGAATGAACAGGTTGCGGGTGTATGGGGTAGTATTGGATATGTAGAGGAGAAGTGTAGAGTTACAGCTTCCTTCTTCTGAGGATAGGATGTCTCTTACTGTACCCTCAGAATCAGTCTTACCTGTTGCTGCCCATGCTGAAGCTGCTCCTGATCTTACCTCGATTCTGGTAGTATGTGAGTTCCCGGATGTTTTCCCTAAAGATCTTCCTGGGTTGCCACCGGACCGTGAGGTAGAATTCTCCATTGAGCTAGAGCCTGGTACTGCTCCTATCTCTAGACGGCCGTACCGCATGGCTCCAAGGGAACTAGCAGAAATGAAGAAGCAACTAGAAGAGTTGATGGACAAAGGTTTCATCCATCCGAGTTCTTCACCATGGGGTTGCCCAGCCATTTTCGTGAAGAAGAAGGATGGTACCTTATGGATGTGTGTGGATTACTGCCCTCTTAATGCGGTAACAGTTAAGAACAAGTATCCCTTGCCCCGCATAGATACCTTGTTTGACCAATTAGCTGGTGCTAAGGTGTTCTCAAAGATTGATCTCCGATCAAGCTATCATCAGATTAAGATCAGGCCACATGATATACCAAAGACATCTTTCTCTACTAGGTATGGGCTATATGAATACCTAGTGATGTCTTTTGGTCTCACCAATGCTCCTGCCTTCTTCATGTACCTGATGAATTAAGTTTTCATGCCGGAGCTGGATAAGTTTGTGGTGGTTTTCATTGATGACATCCTGATCTATTCCAAGGATGATGAAGAGCATGCCCGGCACCTCCGGATAGTACTGACTCGACTAAGGGAGCACAAGTTGTATGCTAAATTTAGCAAGTGCGAGTTTTGGTTAGATCGAGTGCAGTTTTTGGGGCATATGTTGACACCTGAAGGCATTTCTATAGATCCCAGCAAGGTGCAAGATGTATTGTATTGGAAGTCTCCTAGGTCTGTGCGTCAGATTCATCAGTTCCTGTGTCTAGCTAGGTACTATCAGCGTTTCATTCTTGATTTCTCCAAAATAGCCTAGCCCATGACCAAGCTGCTCTAGAAAGAAGCTAAGTTTGATTGGGGCCTAGCTTGTGAAGAAGCTTTTCAATCTCTGAAGACTTTTCTGACCACTGCTCCTGTGTTGGCTCAACCAGATATTGATTGGCCCTTTGATGTATACTGTGATGCCTCAAAGATGGGATTAGGGTGTGTGCTTATGCAAGATGGGCGTGTGATAGCTTATGCTTCGCACCAACTAAAGAAGCACGAGGTGAATTACCCCACTCATGACTTAGAGCTGGCCGTTGTGGTCCACGCTCTAAAGATTTAGAGGCACTATCTGTTGGGCAACAAAGTACATATTTTCACTGATCACAAGATCCTCAAGTATATTTTTACTCAGTCTGAGCTGAACATGAGACAAAGGAGATGGTTAGAGTTGATAAAGGATTATAATTTGGAAGTCCATTATCACCCAGGAAAGGCCAATGTTGTAGCAGATGCCTTGAGCCGCAAGTCACATCAGGTTGAGGAAATACCTTTGTCTCTCAACCACACTGAGGTGCTAGCTCGTATTGCATTGACCTCAGAATTGTTGGAGCAGATTATTCAGGAACAGAAGGAAGATCCCAAAGAGATTCCTCACATCAGGAAATTGATGGCCAAAGGTCGTGGCCCTCACTTTAGCATTGATGAGCAAGGGGTCATGAGATACAAGGATAGACTGGTGGTTCCATCCAATAAAGAGATGAAAAGAAAAATTTTGAATGAAGATCACCATTCAAAACTGTCTATTCATCCTAGCAGTAACAAGATGTATCACGATCTGCGTCACTTGTACTGGTGGTCCAACATGAAGCAGGACATCACCCGGTATGTCGCCGAATGTGACACGTGTGGTAGAGTTAAGGCAGATCATCTACGTACCCTAGGATATTTGCAGCCCTTGCCCATTCCTGTTTGGAAGTGGGAAGATATTTCCATGGATTTCATTGTGGGTGTACCCCGCACAACCAAGGGTTATAACTCTATTTGGGTTATTGTGGGTCGCCTCACTAAGTCCACTCACTTCCTCCCAGTAAATTCTAAATACTCTGCCTGGTAGTATGCCGAGTTGTACCTAGACAGGATTGTGACTCTACATGGAGTTCCACTAACTATCATCTCTGATAGGGGATCAGTTTTTGTCTCTCGCTTCTGGGAACAACTCTAGGAGTGTCTTGGGACAAGTCTCCTCCGCAGCTTAGCTTATCACCCCTAGACTAACGGCCAAACCGAGAGGGTAAATCAAGTGCTTGAAGATATGTTGAGAGCCTCTGCCATTTCTTTCCCTGAGAAGTGGGAGGTCTGCTTGAAGCTAGAAGAATTCTCTTACAATAATAGCTACCAAGAAAGCATCCACATGGCACCCTTTGAGGCTCTATATGGAAGAAAGTGTAGGACGCCACTCAACTAGGTCGAAGTGGGAGATCGTGGATACTTTGGGCCATAATTCGTCGAGGAAGCTTGGGAGCAAGCCATTCTTATTCGGAGTTATTTGAAGGCAACTCAGACTCGGTAGAAAGCATATGTCGACAAGCGAAGAAGGCCTTTGGAATTTGAAGTTGGGGATTATGTGTACCTCAAGGTGTCTCCTATGAGGGGAGTGCATTGGTTTGGTATCCATGGTAAGCTAGCTCCCTAGTATGTGGGCCCTTACTGAATCTTGAAGCGGTGTAACCCAGTTGCTTACCATCTACAACTTCCAGATATTCTCTCTGCAGTACACGATGTGTTCCATGTATCACAGCTGAAGAAATGTTTATGGGTTCTCGATGAAGCGGTGGAAATTGAAGGATTTCCTCTCCAGCCAGACTTGACTTATGTGGAGCACCCTGTAAAAATCTTGGATGAGAAATAAAGAGTCACCAGAAATAGTGTGGTAAAGTTCTACAAAGTGCAATGACAAAACCATTCTAAAGATGAAGCCACCTAGGAGCAGGAGAGTTACTTGTTGGAGCATTATCCCCATCTCCTTTCTGGCGCTGGTAGTTAGTGCGGTGTCAAAATGTATTCCCTGTCTCTTTCTCACACTAAGCACACGAAATCTCAGGTCGAGATTTTGTTTTAGGGGGGGTAGATTTGTAACACCCTCGGTGTTACGTTGTACTATTCTTGCTAAACATCACATGAGCATCATATTTATGTGCATCTATGTATAACATGAATTATAAATCAATGTTAGACACTTGAAACATTTTTGCGAAACATGAAACAATGATACGCGTCATGTCACTTGATTGAATTTTGTTGAACAAAAATGTATAGAGCATTTTGTGAATGGCGATGAAGCATGTGCGGTCGAGGACAAGGATAACTCACTAGTACATCCCATAGGTCGGATTTGGGATTCGACGCGAAATCGTTCGAATCGACGTCGTTTCGCGTAAGTTTTAAAAAGGTCGACGAAGCCATCTTTGGCAATAATTGTAGAGCGATCGGCTTAGGAAGTGGTATGATATCTGGACTCCGATGGACAGCCCAATGTACCCTCTTGTGCATCAAATAGTTGGTTTGGCCTTTGGAGCATTATGTACAAGCTTTCTAGCTACTTTAAAAAGCGTGCACGGCACATGACTGAGCTCTGGGCGCGGTCACCACTGGCCTGGCACCGCTGCTGGCTTGCTAGCGCACTGCCACGCCGGCCATGTCCCATTGCCATGCCGGCTGCGCCCCACCGCCGCGTCGGTGCACGTGCATGGCTTTGCGCTGCGTGCCAAGGTCGTCTGCCACACGCACTGACCGTGGCCATCGCCGCTGCTGGCCATGTCCGCCGCTGCTGGCTCGCCCACGCACGTGCGCCGATGCACCGGCCGCATCCGCACTGCCACCGTGAAGGCACGCGCATGCAGGGTCTGGGCGTGGCTGCCTTGTCCGCCTGCTGGCACTCGTTGGTGCGCGAGTCATAGCACCGTGGCTGACGCGCGTCGCCCAGGCCGTCGACCATGCTCTGCCGTGCCATGCCCTGCCCTACTTTGGTCGGAGGCGCGCCGGGTCCTGCGCTACACGCCACCAGCGGCCACGCACGGCACTGCTTCGTTGACTCACCTTGGCTGCTCGCACGAAGGACGATAGCCTGCTCCCCCATCACCTCCGCATCACTCGCACTGTGTCATTCTTGTCTAGCACTGCCCGCTACGACACCGTGCCATGCCTCGTTGGCTTGCAGCCACGGCCATGCGGTCAGTCACCTATGGCACGTCCCATTGTCCCCATCATGGCGCGTGCTTGTCTGTTGCGTTGACGTCCACAGCAGGACTGAGCCAAGCCACGCCAGGACCTCCCCTGCCTCCGCTGTCTCCATGGCCGCCGGGATGGCTCTTTCAAATTTGTCATGGTAGCAGTGCCCTATTACAATTGGCTTCGTCCCCGACTCCGCTAGGTAGCCTGCAGTCCTACCGACCCCACATCGCTGCCTGTAGCTCTGTCCTAGGCCTCAATTTTGAACGCCGTGCCATCGGGTCCTTAAGAACGGGGCGGTCTGCGCCGTCGGCTTACCTCGCAACCAAGGCACCCCGTGGCAATTCAGTGCACCACTAGCCCTGCCTTACCCTCCTGAGCATCCTGCGCACCTCGATCGTAGTGTTGCAGCAGTCCAACCTTCCCTGACGTGGCCGTGTCATCGTCGTGCACCACTGCGGCATCGATGCGCACGCGGCCAGCTCAGCTCAGGCCGTCTTCGGCCGTACCGTCAACATGAATGTATCCGTGGGTAGTCCCTTGAGCTCTCTAGCTTAGTTGCTTGCTCCGCCTTCGCTGTCACTCACGGGAACGTGCCCGCCATTGCAGGGAAGGGACCACCGTTGGGGAGGGGGCTCGGCATGGTGCCCTGTTCACCGTGAAGCCTCCAATCGCTGCGCTTTGTCCCCAAGGTAATCATCGGCCCCTTAGTTAGGTAGTAGAGGTTCGGATGGCGCCGGCGTGGCCGCCCGGTGCCCGCGGCGTCGCGCCAGTGCGCACACGGGTGTCGAGGGACTTCACCGCGGTAAAGAAGGAGAAAAGGCAGGGTGCAGCTGTAAAACCATAGACTGGTGGAATAGTGTCCTAGAGCTCGCTGTGATTACATAGTACTTCAGGGTTGTTCGTGCAAATTTGCCATCACGCGCGGGTCTTCCCTCATCGCGGGTCGTTGGTCGGCTGGGCCGCGCGCCCGCGTGGGCCGCGTTACGCTGGCGCACGCATCGCGCCGTGGCGGGCCGAGTCAGCGAGTTGGGCCGACGGGTAGGATTTGGTTTCCTTGAATTCCAGTAAATTAGAAATGTTTATTTATTTTAGTTATGAATGGAACTTCAATAAATCGTAGTAAATTACGTAGTTGTTCAAAAATAGCAAGACTGATTTTGTTAGGTTCACAAAAACACCATCTATCTGTTAGTGTAGTTAGTTCACAGTTAGCTGTTATGGTGATAGGCTCGTAAATTCTAATTAGAAAGCTTGGTATTTTGTAGATTCATATTTGTAGGAATATTTGTGGACAATTGGTGATAGCTATCGACATAAAAATTTTATAATAGGTTCCCTAGGCCATTATGTACTTGCTGTAAATTTTGTAGCCTTAGAATAAGTTGCTAGATAGAGTAGCTATTACCTTTGCTTTATCGTATATTGCGTAAATTAACATTAGGAGTAAGAATACCTGTAGTTGCTATAAGAATGAATGTCATGTTTCATACTTGTTAGTGGCGATGGTATGAAGCTTAGCCTTTAGTGGGTAGACCTCACTTAGTAGTTTAATCGATGTACTTTTATTTTAAGAATTTCTGTTGTCGTATTATTAAACGTTGCATCATCATTTCATATAGATCACGAACTGGTAGACTTCATGCCCGTCGGTGAGCCGAAGTACGACGAGGTGATCAAGGAGTGTGAGGAGGAGGTCCTCGTGCAGGAGGAAGCCTAGGAGCCTGTTGGTGTTGACCCTGCTGACCCGGCGCCTGCCTAAGGCAAGCCCCGGAGCATAACCCATATTTTTATGATCACTAAATATATATATATGATGTGCATTTAAGTTATAGGCATTTTTTGGAAACTACCTACATAAATATATCTACCCATGAGTCCTACTAGTACAGGTCGAGTAACTGCTATGCTCAGGATATCGGTAGCATGAGTAACCTACCGTTACTCGCAAATAGGTAATAAAATATGATCACTCATGATAAAATAGTGGAAAGGAAAATTGTGACCGGGCAGGGATATGGTTTGGGTACTAGTGGGTGTAAGGGGTTGTGTCCTACGGCCAATGGGGCATGACTAGGTTACACTTTTTTCCTATCCGTGTCGATTAAGGACTGGTCGTTGCAATGGACACTAGGCAAGTCACAGATCTATTGTCCCGAGCGCATACTTAGGTATGGGCGCAGGGAAGACTTGTTGCTCTCTTGTCATGGATCCAGCTCTTTCCAGACCGACTGATTGGAGGCGGGGATGGTGGAGGTCCTTGCACCACACAGAGTTCGGGACTCAGGTGTGGGGGCTTAGAGTCCAAGTTTGGATGGGGACCTGGACACCCGAGATAGGAGAGGGATGGGTTAGTCCTGCTTGTGCCTGGGGCACAAGTGGGGCGTGTGTTTCGTGGCACCCAGCTGGGCACATTGGTTCACGAATCGTCACCAAGTCGGTACGACTTGTCTTAACTCTAGCATCGTAGTAAGAACTAAAAGTTGAAAGGAGAACACATGGAACTGATTGCTCAACTCTTGCTTGAAAGTAGAACAGGTGCTTATATAGACTGGCTAGATGATAATTTAAAACAAATAAGGACTCACTATTAGCGTTGCTTTCTGCTAAAGAAAACCAGCAAACCATAAAGCCTATCATATTCCTTGGAGTCGGGAAATTATTCCCAATAGTCAGATAAGTCTTGCGAGTACATTGTGTACTCAGGGTTTATTTACCCCTGTTGCAGGTGATGCTTAAAGAGTAACTCTATGTGGAGGATCCTTCTGGTGGGCTCAGACGGAATCCTCGCCCTTATCGCTAGTTGTTATTTTTAAAATTCCACTGTTTATTATTCCGCACTCTGGTATTTGGTATTGTAATAATGTACTTTTTAAGAAACTCGGATGTATGAAAGGAACTGGTATTGTAACTCATTCTCATTATTGGATCCTTGGGAAAAATGTGGATCTTTCGGGTTCTCCCTCGGGGTGTGCCTGACGGACACTGCTCGCTGTAGCCTGCTTCCAGGGTGCTTAGTGTCTAATGGAAGACGAGCGCCTCCATAAGTATGCTATTTCGGGCGGTTCTGCCACATCAGCATGCCCCTCGGGACTCCGAAAACACATTTTTCGGGGTTGAGTTTAATGCTATTTGCTCGGAGTTTCGCAAAGGTTTGCTCAAGATCAGCGACGAGGTGATCAGCCCGTTTGGACTTAACTACGATGCCGTCGATGTAGGCCTCAATGGTCCGCCCGATGAGGTCTCCGAAGCATCTGAGCATACAATGCTGGTACATAGCTCCAGCGTTTTTTAGACCGAACGGCATCGAGACATAGCAGTATGATCCAAAGGGGGTGATGAAAGATATCACGAGCTGGTCGGATTCTTTCATCACAATTTGATGGTAGCCGGAGTACGCATCAAGGAAGCAGAGGGTTTCGCACCCCGAGGTTGAGTCGACTATTTGGTCTATGCACGGTAAAGGAAACGGATCCTTTGGGCATGCTTTGTTGAGACCCGTATAGTCAACACACATTCTCCATTTCCCGCTCTTCTTTCTTACAAGAATGGGATTAGCTAACCACTCTGGGTGGTGTACTTCCCTGATGAATCCGGCGGCCGATAGCTTTGCTATCTCTTCACCGATGGCCTTGCTTCACCGGCTTGGAGCCTGGATGGATTTTCAAGGTATGCTCGGCGACCTCCCTTGGAATGCCTAGCATATCCAAGGGTTTCCACACAAAGATGTCTTTGTTGTCATGGAGGAAGTTGACGAGCACGCTTTCCTATTCAGAGGAGAGCGTGGTACCAATGCGTACCGTTTTTCCCTCGGAGCTGTCGGGATATATGAGGACCTCCTTGGAGCCCTCTGCCGATTCGAACGACCCGATCAACTTCTTCACGTCGGGCGCTTCTTCGGCGACCTCCTTCCTAAGGGCGGCGAGTTCCCAGGAGGCAACGATTGTCGTGGCATGGCCACAACATTCGACCTTGCACTCGTAGGCACGCTGAAAGGAGGTACCGACGGTGATGACCCCGTGGGGGGCCGGCATCTTCAGCCTGAGGTACATATAGTTGGGGACGGCCATGAAGTTCGCGTAGCATGGACATCCTAGGATGGCGTGGAAGGTTCTGGGGAACCCCACCACCTCGAAGGTGAGGGTCTTAGTCCTGTAATTGAACTGATCCCCAAAGGTAACAGGTAGATCGATCTGTCCGAGTGGCATGGCCTGCTTCCCGAGCATGACACCGTGGCTCGAACTGGGCGGAGGTTCGTCCGATCGACACCCATCTCGTCGAGTGTCTTGGCGTACATGATGTTGAGGCCGCTGCCTCCGTCCATCAATACCTTGGTGAGTCGCTTTGGGCAGACGATCGGGTCGATGACAAGAAAATACCTCCCCGGGTGCGGGATGGTATCCGGATGGTCGGTCCGGTCGAAGGTTATGGCGGACTCCGACCACCGGAGGAAGGGAGGTGTGGCCGGTTGGGCCATGTAGACCTCGTTGAAAGCTCTAGTTTGGTTTTGGTGAATTGATGAAACCCTAAGTGCTAACCTAGTTTATCAAGTGATTATGACATAGGTAGCACATTCCAAGTGGTGAAGCAAATGAAGATCATGACATGGTGATGGTGATGCCATGGTGATGATCAAGTGCTTGGACTTGAAAAGAAGAAAGAGAAAAACAAAAGGCTCAAGGCAAATGTATAAATGGTAGGAGCCATTTTGTTTTGGTGATCGAGACACTTAGTGAGTGTGATCACATTTAGGTTTGATAGCCGTACTATTAAGAGGGGTGAAACTCGTATCGGAATACGGTTATCAAAGTGCCACTAGATGCTCTAACTCATTGTATATGCATTTCGGATCTAGTGGAGTGCTAACACCCTAGAAAATATTTGTGAAAATATGCTAACACATGTGCACAAGGTGATACACTTAGTGGTTGGCACATTCTAGCAAGGGTTAGAAACTTCACTAGCGGATAGTCCGATGGTGCCACCGGCACCCTAGACAGAAAAGATGGAGATCACTGTAAGTGACCGGACGCTGATCTCAGTTGGACCGGCGCGTCCGGTCAGTGGCAGCAGAGGGCACGCAGCGTCGGTCTCTGATCGAACACTGGGTCACAAATAGACCGGACGCTGGAAGGCTGTGTCCGGTCCTACTGACGTGGCAACACTCCATGTTGAGGGTAACTAACCAGACGCTGGCTATGTCCGATCGTGAAAAGTCGTCTCTGGATGATTACTGGAAACGACCGGACGCTGGGGTTCAGTGGCCGATCACTTTGAGCTGCTGCGTTCGGTCGTCTTCTTGTCCGTTGAGATCAGGCGATCGAGTTTTGAAGAGAGGGACACGTGGCGTGCATCACGTGACCAGACGCTGAGGTCCAGCGTCCGGTCAATATGACCGGAGCGTCCGGTCACCCCGCGTTGTGCCCAGTAAAGGGGTATAACGGCTCTATTTCGTGGGGGCTTCTATTTAAGCCCCATGGCCGGCTCGAGCTCACTCTCTTCACCATTTGCATTGACATAGCAACCTTGTGAGCTTAGCCAAAGCCCTCCCACTAATCTCCATCATTGATTCATCATCTTTGTGAGATTGGGAGAGAATCCAAGTGCATTGCTTGAGTGTTTGCATCTAGAGGAACTTGGTGTTCGTGTTTTGCTGCGGGATTTGCTTGTTACTCTTGATGGTTGCCGCCACCTAGATGGCTTGGAGCAGTGAGGATCGTCGAGCAGAGGTTGGTGATTGTCTCTGACTCCGATTGTGGTGATTGTGAGGGGTTCTTGACCTTTCCCCAGCAGAGAGCCAAAAGGTACTCTAGTGGATTGCTCGTGGCTTGTGTGATCCTCATCTTATGTTGGTTGTGCGGCACCCTATTGAGGGCTTGGCGTGTGAAGCCAATTAGCGCATGAACCTCCAAGTGAGTGTATCGCCACAACGAGGACTAGCTTGTCGGCAAGCAAGTGAACCTCGGTAAAAAATCATTATGTTCATCTTTGATTCCGAGGTGATTGGTCTTCATTGTTATTCATCCTTGTGATTGATTGGTTCCTTCATCTACACAGCGGTATAACCTTCTTGATCACTCTCTTTACATTACCACAAACTAGTTGTCAAGCTCTTTAGTGTAGCTAGTTGTGAGAGCTTGCTTGCTTGGTTAGTGTGGCTCTTTAGTTAGCCTTTGAGAGCACACTAACATAGGGTAGTGTCATAGCTATTGTGTGAATAGATACTATCTAAACTAAAATTGTGGTAGGTGGCTTGCATTTTGAGTAAGCTAGCGCAACACTTGCTTCACCTTATAATTGTCTAACCATGTTGTTAAGTGTTGTTGTAGAAATTTTTATTAGGCTATTCACCCCCCTCTAGCCATTAGGACCTTTCACTCACGGCGCGCAAGCTTCTAACGACGTTTAGAGTCATAGGCCATTGATCCTCCGAAGATCATGAGGCAGCCGTCTAGCATTGGAAAGCCATCGTCCTTCTCGGCGTCATCCATAGTGGGGGCAGGTTCCTTCCCTTGCTCCCCTTTGTTGGACCTTTCGGACAAGAACTTCCGCATGAGGCTGCAGTCCTTGAGCGGATGCTTTACGGGAAAGGCGTGGTTCGGGCACGACCCCTCGAGCATTTTTTCAAAGTGGTTCGGAGTGCCCTCCATGGGCTTCCGACCACCCTTGCGGTCAGCAGCAGCCACGAGAGAGTCCTCGCGTCGTTGCTTCTTATTCATTCTTTTGGCGGAACTATTGGAGGTGCCTTCGCTGGCACCCTCGTCCCGCCTTGCCTTGCCCTCGAGGCGATCGAAGATCGCTCCGACCGCCTCCTCCCCTGAGGCATGGCTGGTGGCGATGTCTAGAAGTTCCTTGGTGGTTCACGGGCCCTTGTGTCCCAACTTATGAACCAAGGATTCGTAGGTCGTCCTAGACAGGAAGGCTCATATTACGTCAGCGTTGGCGACGTTAGGGAGCTCGTTGCACTACCGGGACAGGAAGGCTCATATTCGGATGTACCCGTAGAGGGTCTCACCGGCCTTTTGATGGTAGTTCTTGTGATCCCATGGGTTCCCAGGGCGTTTTGTACATTCCCTGAAAGTTTCTCACAAAGATCTCCTTCAGATCCACCCAACTCTGGATTGTGTTGGACGGCAGGTGTTCCAACCACGCCCGGGCCGAATCGGTCAAGAACAGTGGAAGGTTGCGGATAATGAAGTCGTCATTATCCGCACCACCGGCTTGACAGGCAAGCTGATAGTCTTCAAGCCAAAGTCTGGGGTTTGTCTCCCTAGAATATTTAGGAATATTAGTAGGTGGTCGATACCTTGGTGAGAATGCAGCGTTGAGGATATGCCGGCTGAAGACCTGAGGCCCTGGTAGGCCGGGGCTGGGGCTCCGGTCCTCGCCGCTGTCGTAGCGTCCGCCGCGTCGAGGATGATAGCCACGGTGGCCTCCTTCCCTTGGGTCGCTGTAGGCGTGTCTACGGGCGTTGATGGTGATGCGTGCATCGTGGTTGTGGCCAAGACGTTGATGTACTGGGATCGCAGCGCGCTGCCCGGTGCCTTGTGGTGCTTGGTGGACTGATGCGTCGGGACGCATTGAGGGCGTACGCTGGCTGGTGTCGAGCTCGCGTCGCCGCAACAGTAAGCTTTCCGCCTGCTGCGCTGCCGCACGCTCAAGCAACGTGTGAATTTCACGGTGGGCCCGATGAACTTCGGGCGTTGCGGCCTCTGGAACGCCATGGAGCAAAGCCATTGTGGCGGTGATGTTCTAGCTTGCCCGAGCAAAGTGAGGAAGGGTTTCATCATCGGCGATGATCCTTCGGTTCACGTCGCGGGCCACGGCGTGTGCACGCCCACTGTCTCTGCGGCGTTCGATCTCTCGATCGACCTCCGTGTACTCCCAAACAAGGTGTTGTCTGGCTTCGTCTATCTCCTGCTTTTGGGCTCTCAGTTGCTCCACCCCTACATGAGGTGGGGCCGCTATCCCCCTTTGGATCCATCACCGAGGTTGCCTACCGGGGTAGCGTCATCCGCGGAGACGATCTCGACGTGTCCCTCGGGGGTACCCGCCATGAAACATTCCCGGGAGGGGTGATGGCTCCCCCTGCTGGAGTTAGAGCCAGAGTCCGACCCTGGTCCCTCTGCGAGGAGGCTGTGGAGGGATTCCGTGACGCTTTCGATCATCCCCACGAACTCGTTGTTCGTGGGGAACGGGATCGTGCGTTGTGCCATAAGGTGACTAATGGTCACCGCGGCGTTGCAGAGACCGAACGAAAGCGCCGTCGGGGCGCTCCGTGTAGAGTATTCTAGAGAGGGGGTGAGGCAGCATGGGTCCTCCTTGGATGGCTGGGGTCCAGGGGAGTCATCGGGCCAACACTCAAGCCTCCCATAGTTGAAGCTGACAGAGGGGAGAGACTGGATGGCAGCGTGGGCCAACGCCAACTCTCCTCCCACCATGACGATGAAGTCCAGGTCACCGAAACGCACGTGTGCGCCTGGGACCCAGCTGATTGCGTGGCTAGCCATCCGAGGCTTCATTTGGAAGGCACAAAGGCCCCTACATGGCGCGCTAACTGTCAGTGTTTCGAACAAACACCGGCTAGTAAATTTATAATTGTTGCGCGTTAGGCTCGGATGGTGCACTAAAGGACACAAGGTTTATACTGGTTTGGGCTGAATGTCCCTATGTCTAGTCTGCTGCTGCTCGTGTTATTAGTACCGAAAAAAGGTTCGTAGTAGGGGGTACAAACGGTCAAGAGAGGGATAGGTCCCAAGTCTCTAATGGAATGGTCGAAAGGACACCAAGAGCTCGATTGCTGCTTGGCTGTGTGTTATGTTGAATTGATCCGTCAAAAGTCAGTCCCTTTAGTGGGGTGCCCTACCCTCCTTTTTATAGACCAAGGGGGAGCAGGGGTTACAGATGGGAGAAAGAGGAAAAAACCAAAGGTGGAGAAGGTCCTTCGGGGGAGCCGGGTCTTTCTTTTTCCGTGTGCCTGCCCTGCTAACATGGCAGACCGTCCCAGGGATGGCGTGTTTGCTTATCCTTATAGGGCCATGCCCTAGCTTCTATCAGCAAGTGGGTGCGTCCCATCCTACGCCGACGGAGGGTGCGGCGTGTTAGAGGGCCAAGCTGCGACCCTTCGGGGAGTAGACGGGGAAGTGACCCTACGTCTGTCGCTGTAGGTGATGTGAATTCTGTCTTGGATCGTAGTGGTTGTAGTATGTTTGTGTTAGTATCCGCGTCCGAGGGCTGATGGCGGCGCCTACAACACTGTGGGACAAAAGTCGGCGCCTACAACACTGTTCGGGCACTGTTAGGTCGGAAAGGGCTTAAAGCGCCCGTCCCATCGTGTCCTGGCGGTGCCTTCCTGCAGACGTACAGGGCATGGCCCTCGATACTATGGTTGACTCGAATGTCCTGTCGTACCTTGTGCTTGTCTTTATGAAGGATCAGGGTGCAGTCGTCGGTCGAGGCGGAGTCTAGCCCTCGGACGTCGGGCGAGGCGGAGCCCGCCCTCGTACGTCGGGCGAGGCGAAGCCTAGCCCTCGGGGGTCGGACGAGACGGAGCCAGCCCTCGGTGGTCGGGCGAGGCGGAGCCAGCCCTCGGGGGTCGGGTGAGGCGGAACCAATCTTCCGTCGTTCGGGCAAGAAGCGCAGTAGTGTTCTCGTCTGACCGGAAGTGTCAACGTTCGATGGTTATTAGTTCCACCTCGTTGGGTACCCCGATATTAGGTCCCCGACACCGACGAAACAGATCACGCACATATTCATACACAGAAAAATGAGAGGAATAAACTCTCTCCTTACAAAAACAAATCAATCCATTGAAAATCATATAAAGGACTGATTACATCCCAATGAAACAGATCAGGCACATATTAAAACAAAGGAATTCGGCAAGGGCTTTGCTTACGGCAACAAAAAAAAGTTCACGCAAATATTCATATACAAGAAATCTTTGCTGACACCGACAAAACAAATCACACACATATACACTGAAAATGAGAGGAATAAACTCTCTCTGTAAGAAAATAAATCAATCTCCTAAAAAATCAAATAAAATAGTTTTAATAAAATAGTCATATGCAAATAACAATTCCCTCAAATTCACCCTAGATAGCTGTGGTGAACACAGTTATTGCAATATAAAATGAATTTAATAGATTTTTCATCCTTCACTCGACACACGTTCGTGTTTCACCTAGTTCTAATACAAAAACCAAATCCATGTGTCTGTGTTCATTACGAAGCCTTCAAAGCTCACACGTAGTCGTACCCGATTACAATACCGAAAACAAAAACACGTCTTCGGTGCAACTTACAGGCATTTATGTAGTGTTTACATAAAATATTGCGGTGACCGTGGATCGAACACACGACCTTCAGTCTAAGGCTCTCCCAACTGAGCTATCCCAGCTTCATATCTGTTACAACTGAGTCCAAGTTCATGAACTCAAATTTTTAGTCAAACTTTATTTCTCTGTTATCTACCGGACCAAGATCAGCATGCGCCAGTTGCTTATCCGCTTACCACTGCCGCGCGCAGGAACAGCACAGACGCTGAGACGCAGGGGCACGGCGCATCAAGTCCTTGTTTAGATTGCCTCAAAATTCCAAATTTTTTCACTCTCTCTCCATCACATTAATTTTTGGACGTATATATGAAGCATTAAATGTAGGTAAAAAAATAACTAATTACACAGTTTGGTTGTAAATCACGAGACGAATCTTTTAAGCCTAGTTAGTCCATGATCGAACAAAGTTTGTCAAATACAAACGAAACGTGCTACAGTGTCCAGATTGCAAAAATTTGCAATCTAAACCAGGCCCAAGTCTCCAACACCAACAGCATGCGCCCAGGAAGGCAGGAACCGCGCCGGCAGCTCGTCGAACGAACCGCGCGCCCCGACGCGCCGATCGATGCAAAGACACTCAAATTCAAGTTTGGGTTCAGAAGTCAGGAGTAGCCCGATCGAGGGTGGCAAGGACGGACAGTACTGGCTGGCCAGTGGCCACGCTTTTCGCGGCATCGTGCATCCCAAATGGCAAAGGGAGAATAACGCAGAGCGGCAGCAGGTGGCCCGCCGCGCGCGCGCCAGCCAGACGGGGGGCAAGCACGGCGTACGGGCGCGCGCCAGCGCGAACCTGACGAGACTTGGGCACTTGGCATCGTGCTCTGGGTCTCAGCCATGTCAAGGACCGGACCGGACCGGACCGGACCGGACGTGTGCTCAGACTCAAGTCACGCGCGCTCGGCGCTCGCTCCCACGCTTGGTTACATGCTGCGCACCGGCACCGCGTCGGTTGGCTGGCTGGCTGGGCTGGCTGGCCAGGAGTCGAGGTTCTCCAGGACCAGGCCGGCCGGCTGGCCGCCTGCGTATGGAGCAGGCAGGCGACCGGTGAACAGGGAGGCTGCACTGTTCTGAAGGCCGGGTCCATGCGATTGCTCGTATCCTAGCGTCCGGACCTGTAAAACCCACTACTAGAAACAGTGAGCTTGCCGAGTGTCCAAAAAACACTCGGCAACACTCGGCGTACACAGTGACGGCAAAAACTGTCTTTGCCGAGTGTTTTTTGTCGAGCACTCGGCAAATACGTTGCCGAGTGCTAAACCAACACTCGGCAAATATTTTTCAAAAATTGTTCGCTTGTCTGAATTCTGGAGGAATCTGGATGGTTTAGAGGAATGCTGGAGGAATTTGTGAGAGAAAAACACAGTTCCGGATGAAAAAAATAAGCGGATCAAGTCGGGTTTAAGGGCACGCGAACGGGGCCATAAAAAAACCGCGCCACCAGGACGCCCGCCGCCACCACCTCGCCGCCACCATGCCCGCCACCGCCACCACGTCCCCCACCACCACGTCAGCGGCCACCGCCACGCCGCCGCCGCCGCTACCACGTCCCCTGCCACCACGCCACCAAACAAGCACCACTGGCCGCCACCACCGCCCGCAGCCCACCGCCGAGCTGCCTCCCGCCGCCACCAAGCCCGCCACGCCACCACGCCCGACCTACCGGTGCCGAAGCTGGGGCCCGCCTCGACCACGACCACCTCGCGGCCGGCCATCGCGCCGGATCCGGGGAGGAGGGGCGGTGCGGCTGCAGAATTCGGGGAAGAGGGGCAGGGCGGCGGCCAGAGAAAGGGAGAGGAGGGGCGGGGGTAGTGGCCGGAGAGAGGGATAGGAGGGAGGGGAGGGGCGGTGTCGGGAGAGGGGGAAAGGAGGGGCCGGCGGGAGAGAGAGGGAGGGGAGGGGGCGGCGCCAGGAGAGAGAGGGGAGGGGCGGCGCCGAGAGAGGGGGAGGGGAGGGTATGGCGGGAGAGAGAGGAAGGGGAGGGGCGCCGAGAGAGAGGGAGGGGAGGGGCGGCGGGGGCAGCGCCAGGAGAGGGGGAGGGGATGGGACGGCAGGAGAGAGATGGATGGGAGGGGGTGGCGTCGGGAGAGAGAGGGGAGGGGGCGGCGAGAGCGAGAGGGAGGGGAGGGGCGGCGGGAGAGAGAGGGAGGAGAGGGGGGCGGCTCCGGGAGAGAGAAGGGAGGGGGCGGCGGGACGGCGGCACCGTGAGAGGGAGGGGTGCTTTTATAACGTGCTGAGTTTGCCGAGTGTCGGATCGAGACACTCGGCAAAGCTATCTTTGTTGAGTGTCACGGCACTCGGCAAACTAATCTTTGCCGAGTGTCTAGGGTTTGGGACACTCAGCAAATATTTTTTTTATTTTTTTTATAACGTGTTTTTCTTTTTTGTTCGATGTACTTTAAAAATACCTTGTCAAATTGACTCAACAATATATATATATATATATATATATATATATATATATATATATATATATATATATATATATATATATATGATTTTTCTATGAATATAATTCCAGTATTTTATGCAGTTACAGCTCAAATTTAATTTATATCAATTAAAATTCTATAATTGCACTTAATAAATTAAAATTATCACACGGATCCAAAAAATTATCAAAATTTCACATGAAACAATCTATGTTCTCTATTGGCTATACAAAAAAGTTTTGAAGTCAAACCCCAATTCGACCGTCACTTTGACTCCAAATCTTACCGATTCCTTCTCAACGCTACGGTTCTTCTTATGTGATGCTTCGGTTTGTAAACATCGTACGTGACAAATTGTGCGAAACCTTCCCAATTTTTTACCACAGCATCCACGTATGATATCATCACATCATGACAAATCTCATGATTTTCATACTTCGTTTGCTTTTTTTAGAATTTAAAAACCGTTTGGCCACACGTTCGTGGTCGTGTTTCCTGAACAAGATGTTCGAAATTTCTTTTCATTTCCCGGGTGACGCCTCACACTAGACTCAATAACATAAATATCATTTTTCTACTCATTTTGTTTTATTATTTGAATCACTTACAGTTCAAATTTGACTTATACGAAAAAATTCCTAGAAATATAATAAATTAATTAAATATAGCAAAAAGATCTACAAATGTACCAAATTTTAACATGGAATACCACATGTTGTATGTTGAGAGTAGAAAAAGTTTCAAGGTCAAAAGAGAAAATAAAATAAAATTATTTTGTCGAGTGCCGGACAATTACACTCGGCACTCGACAAACATATTTCTTTACCGAGTGCCTATCTTTACCGAGTGTTTTCTTTCTAGTTTGCCGAATGTCTGTCGTTAACAAGTGTTTTTTGCAACGTTTGTCAAGTGCATTTATTTTATCGAATGTTTTTTCGCAGCGAATACTTGTTTGCGAGTGTCGGCAAAAGGCTTGTTTCGGTAGTCACCGCGCGTGCACTCCCACTCAAAACCTAGTACTAGCGGTAGCCTGAGCCGTGACCGAAGTAGTAGCTGGGAACTACACGAAGCCGGAGCCGAGCGTGGCCACCGCCACCGTAGCTACTAGCTGTGTACGGGCCGGCAGGAGTAGTACGTGACTAGCTGCTGCGTGTGATGTACGTCGGCGACTGGCCTGGCAGGTCTGGCCAGCGACAGCCATGTTGCACGCATCGCACTTATTATTGGCGTCGTCCATCCACTCGCCGTTTGACCCATTTTTCGCTTCGAGACCTTCTGTGGTTCCGTTCCTCCTCGTCTTCCTTCAAGCTTGCCAAGCAAGGAGTAGTCGCGACCAGTCCAGTCGGTTCACATGACGCCGAGGCATGTTACCCTAGCCCTAGGTACGGTTTACATACATCGGCCACGCCAAGTCAACCAGACTTCTGCCGCAAGCTGGTAGTAGTACCAGAGACCAGAGGCTGCTACGCACGGCATGGCATCTCACATCTGATATGTGTACACATGCGTGTAGTATGGTGGCGGTACGCTGCACTGCACGAGATGATGGCTCGGCAAGGGCAGGGCATCTTTACAGATTGGAGCCCCGAGAAGTTGCGTCCAGCTTTGAGCTTTGACACGCACCGGGACATCGGTTCGGGGAAACGAAAGTGCACAGCAGCACAGGCAGGCACACAACGGCCTCAGCCTTTCAGAGCGCGGCAGCAGGCGGCGGCAGCGCGACTGTGCGTCGCGCAGGCGCCCGCAGCCTTTTGCCGGCCCTTCGCTTTCGCCTCTCTGCAGTCCGCAGACGCTCGACGCAGACGCAGAGGGAAAGAAAGCGAGGTCTCACAAGGAAAAGCGACCGACGGACGGGCCGCCCGGCGAAAGGGAATTCTTTGATTCTTTCTTTTCTTCCTTTCTCACCTCCCCGCAGGCCGGTTATCATTGCTGTAATCTGCTCATCTGCAGCTAGCCTGGATTGATGGGCATTGCACATCTGAACGTTTTTCAGATGCCATCGATTCTCGTGCAGTAACATCAGTCTCAAAAGAGGTCTAAGGCTGGTTGGTGCTGCAACTGGTTTAGGCTGACTGGTGCTGGTTTTTTTAAGAGGAAAACACTGTTGGCTGGCTGGTTTGGGCTGGCTGAAACCAGCCAGCAAACAGGCTGTAAATTAATGAGCTTTTCGGTCGAAGTCTTGTGATTATCATTGCTCGCTGTCGAATAGTACAGAATTTCATCGCTAGCTGACTATAAGAAATGACCGCAAAAGAATCTGAGCTTTATGAATTTATGCTTGTTGTACTGGTAAGACTTTCTTGGGGCTGATACAGACAAGATGCTAACATAAACAAGTTCCATGGAATCCAAAAGGCGCACAAAACCTAACACAGACGGCAAACCCCCAACCCGATTTAACCCGAATGCAGTAAGATTAAGATCTAAGCAAGAGGACTCGATCGTATTTACATTTAGCACTAAGCACCACAGCGATCTTTCATCAAATCTCGACTACAAGACACTGCCTTGGACTTGGTAGAGGGGAGCACAAGAGCACACACAAAATCAAGAACGTAGCGCTGCCAAGAACACACGGACGGACAACGATCAATGCGCGAGCGACGGATGTAGCAGTACGTGTCAGAAGCCGCGGCGGAGTCACCGGGTCTCCTCCTCGGCGCGCCTCGCGGCGCCGGAGAGCGCGGCGAGCAGGTTGAGGTGGTGGTGGTGTGCTGCGCCTGTGCCATGGGAACGTACGCCGCCGCTGCCGCCGCAGTCTGCGCCTCCAGCGGCGAGAAGCCCCAGGCTTCCGCCGTCGTCCGCGGCGCGGCCGCCGGCAGCGCCGCCCAGAACGCGGACGCGGTCCCCGCCATGGCGTCGCCTTCCTCGCGCGGGCGCTTGCCGAGGACGGTGGTGGCCGTCTGCTGCTGCTGGTGGTGGTAGTGGGAGGAGGAGGAGGACGTGGAGGGCGCGGAGGAGGAGACGAAGACGGCCGGGGTGGTGCCGGAGCCCGTGGCGGCCATGATGGAGGGCTCGGCCTGGCGGAGCAGCCACTCGATGGTCTGGCCGTCCGACTTGAGCCCCAGCTCGCGGGTGAGCTGGAACACGCGCGCCGCGCACACGATCGGCATGCGCACGCGCCGCCCGCGCCCGTTCACCTTGCTGTGGCGGTCCTTGCCGCCGCCGCCGCCGCCGCCCTCCTTCTTGACCGGCTTCGCGGGGGCCGCCATCATGGCGCCGGCGTCGGCCGCCGTGGATGGCATCGGCATCGGCTGGTAGACGTGGAACATGGCGGCGGCGGCGGCAGTGGAGACGTCGCGGGTGGTGGCCATGGCGCCTTCCTGCTGCCTCTCGTCGTGTTGCGGGACTGGAGACTGAGAGAGAGAGAGAGAGAGAGAGAGAGAGGTGGCTGGCGGTGGTGGACCGGTGGGGTTGGAGAGGTTTTTGAGGTGATGGGGGAGAGGGATTTATAATGAACTTGATGTAGACTTGGAAAGTTTTATTCCGCGTGTTTTACCATTCTAGTGGAATTTCACTGCCTACGCATACGTTCAGCTGAATTTGCTAGTGCAGTAATATTTGCCGGTTCACATGTTTCATGCGTTCACAACACACACACCACTCCGGTAAACAATGTCAGATCAAAGGAATTCCTCAGACCAAAAACATGTAGCATTTGAGTAATTAGCTACAAAGGAACACACTCTGGCCCGTCCGATTCGCTCAAAAAAACAAGTCGACTGTTCCGGTTGATTTGTTAGTAGGGAAAAACACTATTCCAGTTAAAAAAACAAGTTGAAAAATACGGATTATAAGACAAGCGAACAGAGCCTCTATGTTCATCATGTCTACGTGTAACATTGCTAGTTCAGCAGTGATGTAAAATATTAGTAAGATCTATTTAGATCACCTGACTCAATTTTAGGCATCTAATTTTTCATTTTAGACCAACCATAAATGGAAAGGATGAACTAATTTTTAGTCTAGTCTAGTTAGCTGTTCGTCCTCAATAGTCCACATATCCAAAACATAACTAAACTTTTGTTACCTAAAATTTTTTAGTTGAACTAATAGCTAATCTAGATGGTGTAAACACGCTCTAAGCTAGAGCGAGAAAAAAGTGAGCATGGAATGGATGGCACGAAAGTGCAACAGCCTGTTCGTTTGGCTCTGGTTTGTCGTAAACGATCGTAAATTTTCAATCAGAATAGTATTTTTCTCTCACACAAACCAGCCAGCAGTACTTCTTCACGAACCAATAACGATACGAACTAGCCAACCGAACAAACCAGCCCCAGCCAACCCAACAGGCAGAGGGTGGAAGAGGACCGGGGTGCAGAGGTGCAGTAGGCACAGTACCCGTAGGGGGCAGGGCACATGGGAATCTGGGTCCAGCGGCTCTCACTTTGCTGTCCTCTGCAGGTCTTTTACAAATAGTGCCCCGTTCGTCTGTACTTGAAATCGGGTTAATATTTTTCTCTCACGATATCTTACTCAGAACTAATCCAAAATTCTCCAAAATTCCTCCGGCAGAACGGGCCCAGTGTAGCAGCTCACATCGGCATGAGCTGGGGGATTAGACTGGCACGGGCTCATATGCCCTTTCTGAGTTGGGCCATGTTTAGATGGCCACTGAATCGGCGCCGCCAAATTTTGTCGATACACTGTAGCTATTGTAGCGTTTTGTTTTTATTTGATAATAATTGTCTAATCGTTGACTAATTAGGCTCAAAACGTTCGTCTCGCAAAGTACAACCAAACTGTGCAATTAGTTTTTTATTTCGTCAACATTTAGTACTCCATGCATGTACCACAAGTTTAATGTGACGAGAAATCTTCTTTTTGTATAGTGCCAAATTCTGGAATTTGAGGAAACTAAACATGGCCTTGCTTAGTCGAAACTTTACAACCTCTCACGTCAAATACTGGATACAGAATATTAAATATAAATTAAAAAATAACTAATTACATAGATAGTGACTAATTTGCATGACGAATCTTTTAAGTCTAATTAATTTATGGATACTTAATAAATTCGTCTCGTGGTTTACCGACGGGTTCTGTAATTTGTTTTTTTATCAGTATTCGAATACCCATGCGACATTTTATGTAACATTCGATGTGACACCCCCTTATATCTAAACACCACCCAAAGCTTATCTTGTACTGTATGGGTGGTGAAACAAATCAATTGTGCACGCACAGAAGCCTTGAGGTGGGCGAGATCCTCATCCCCTCTGTTTTTCCAGCCAGCTCTCTCTGGCTTGGCAACAAAGAAGGCTAGCTCATCAGCTCATGCAGGAAACTGGACTCGAGAGTAGAGATTGGGGCTCAAGATGGATCGTTTTCACGCGAAAAGCTCATCGGCAGCGAGCGATTGACTCGTGGACAAGGGATGATGGGGCACACTGCTGGGCGACTCTGGACAATTGTCCCTCGCTCATGGCCCGTTCGGGCTTGGGGGCTGTTTAGTTTTCTCCCAAAATACCAAATTTTTTAAAATTCTTCGTCACATCGAATCTTTGAACGTATGCATGAAGTATTAAATATAAATAAAAAATAAAACTAATTACACAGTTTAGACGAAACCCACGAGACGAATCTTTTAAGCCTAATTAGACTATGATTGGACACTAATTGCCAAATAACATCACAACGCTACAGTAGCATTTGCCAAAAATTTCGGCATCAAACTGGCCCTTGTTTGAAGCAATAACTGAAAGCACAGTGATAGATTTGATGCGAAAGAAAAATATTGATGGTTGGCTGAAAAAGTACGGAGCCAAACACGCCCAAACGAAGAGCTCGCGGGTCGCCCTACTAAAAAAAATCGTTATGATGGCCGTGCGTGCGTACAGATGCCCCCCAAGTTGCGCCTGAATGGGCAAACGCGACGTCGACGGGCGGCACTGTGCCTGCGCGCGGTGCGGTGCTGGTGCCGGTGCCCTGTGCTCCGCCCCGGGTTAGGGGGCGTGCGGGGGAGGGACGGGATGGACGGGACGGCTTGACGCGCGACTTTGCCGACCCAACGCCAAGTCGCCAACTGATGACGATTCTTTGGCTCGCTCTCGGCACTCCGGTGGCCTGCTGGACGCCGGCCCCGTGCGCCGCCAGAGGACCAAGTGCATGCTGCCGGGCCGGGCAGCGACCGTGATGTATATCTAGCAAAGGTACCAAAACCGGTATGGAGGTGATGTACTCCCTCGGAAAAAAAACGCAATTCTAGCTCACGTAGGAAGTATATGGCGAAGGCACCAAAACTAGGGGTATGGAGGCAGCGCGGCTAGCTTTTGCAAGCGAGGATGCCAAAACCGGATATGGAGGTGGTGGCAGTGGGGCGCCTGGCACGACTTTGTAAGAGGTTCTCTGCAATTGATTGGTTGACTTGTGCTAGGGAGCGGGAGCGTTTTGCACGGCAATGCGTGACTGGTTGGGACTGGGGCAGATGGATCGAGATCGTCGACGTAGTATACGTGGGTTGAGGACGAGCATGCAAGTCCCCAAGTCCGGTAACATGATGATGACGATGACCTGTACTGAAAGCGATGGCGAATGGACGGACCACCAGCCTTCCTAGTTTTGGATATGATCTGCATGTCTCATGTCGCCGCGCGCCTCGCCCGCCTATAATTGCATCGCATCGCAGGAGGGAACCCCACCCGCCACCCGCCACCCGGCAACGCCTCCATGGCCTCGGTGGCCATCAAGGGGCATGTCGCCTATCCGCACCTTGCTCCAAACATGGTTTGGTTTTACCGCACTCCACATCAACAATGGACGATCAAACACAGGATCCAACAGATTCCCAATTAATTTGCTGCTACATTTCAGTTCAATTTCAGCCTTCCATGTTCCAACTTCCAAGTAGATGCTCCAAATTCCTTGCAGATGCATGTACAATTCCATACTGCAACTGCAAGCCGCCTCCATGACTTGCGTTCATTCAGACACGCACACGGCACACGCCAACGTATTGGCAGGCAGATCAATCTACCCATAATCGGAGGGCACGCACCACTGTCTCGTCTACGGATCTGGAGGCATGGCCAGGGCCAGGCTAGCTTTGTTCCCATGTGGGATCAGCTTAGCATCATAGACACACACCCCTGAGTGACCCGACACCTCATCAACTTGTACGAACAATCATCAATTGCTGCTATAACAAGCATGAACACATTCATTCAATCAGAACAAAGAGGCTCGTCACGAAAGAGCCATCACAGTTTAGTGGAGATCCCCTTTCAAAAACATATGCTGCATAAATAAAAACATTAACATACCATACAGATGCATGTTATCCACACAACCTGATTTACTTGTAACGCAGCAGGCTGATCAACGAGAAGAGACACTAAATACGACAGCGTACTGCAGAAGCATATATGGGCCGGTCTACGAAATATTCTACAGTAACAGTTCACGGAACATCACGACATTCAGGAGTTGCTAGGGATCACATTAAAGAAGTGGTAGACTTCATCCTCGTCAAACACTCCAACCTCAGTTGAGCAGACCTCGCAGCAAACAGGGTGGTAGGCTTGCCCCTTGCGAAAGTTGAGTGGAGATGCAGTAGTTGGATCAGCAGCCCGCCCTTTGCGCTTCTCCCTTTTGCTCTTGCCCTCTCGCAGGATCTGATCAGTCTTGACCTTGCAGTTGCGAACGAACATTGCACGGTACTGGTTTACATACTTCTCATGCCTGAACATTAACAAAATCCGTGTACAATTAACCGTTTGAGGTTTTAATATATCAGCATAAATGCTTAATGCTCAAGGATCAATAGCAGAGAGCCAAACAGTACAACTGTGCAAGTAGCTTACAAACTACTACAAACTAAGTTATCTCTGAACGGTGCGAAAAAAAACAACAGTGTAGTGACACCAGATATATTAGTGCTTCCACATTGATCGCAAACAAACTGTACTAACAAGATGCCCTGACTCTTTTCATATCTGACTTCCCCGTTCCTGTTCAAGCACATGTTCATAGTAATAAGTCATATCTTCATGTTGCCTTACTCTGAACTATCCTAGATCTTATATCCAAGCATCAACAAAGCTACCCACAACTGACCATTGGATATTTATTCTACAACTTAGCAGTACCAGTATAGTATAGTGTTTGATAATCAGAGAAAACATAGGAGCAACACAAAACATCAAAGTTAAAAACGAAGGTATTTCAGAACGATACTTAAGCGAAACAGCCAAATAGCATAACGGCAAAATCCTGCTTCTAACAAACACAAAGATATTGTTCAAATAAACACATAGAAAACGAACTAAACTATATCTACTGATTCATGTCATGTCGTGCCTGGGATTCCCATTCTTGTCCAAGCAAATTTATAGCACGAACAAGTCCTATGATTCCATATAAGGAAGAAATGAGAAGGTACCATGAATGCTACAATTATTGATGCATCCCTGAGCCAACAGTCCACAGTTTTTTTTATAATCTATTATGATAACGCTTAGACACTCCTAGTAAGTTAACAGCATGGTGGTTTTCCATTTCCAGTAGTTTTTATTCCCTATTAAGGTAAGTATCTTTCAGAAATATGTAGTACTCCCTCCGTCCTGTAATATAGCGCGTTTCAAAAATTATAAGACAATTTAAGTAAATGCTCAAATGACACATGTGCCCATGGATTAAACCCAATTAAGGAGTTTCTCCTCAAATTATGGTTTCCTTTTTAACAAATTTTGCCAAATCTGAGCATGGGCGCCACATAAAATGCCTTATATTTCAGTACAAATTTTAGAAGTCATAACACACAATATTCCAGGATGGAGTAATAGTCTATAATAGGCAAAAGGTCTTCTAAACATGACTATTTAATACATAAACTGTTCTTTTGCCCCCTAGAATCTCTTGTATTTGGGTTCAGTTTTTGAATGCTTGTATGCTCTGTATTACAGGACGGAGTGAGTACATATGAAATATCTAGTACAGTTAGGAGTGGATTTATATTAATTGATTACAATTGTAAGCACTCCTATTTCACACAGGCAGTAACACCAGGATCCTGATGTGAGTAGTGGTAGGTATCTACCGTAAGAAAATTCTGAAACTGAAAAGGCAGACATTAAATAAAAAATACTTTTAACACGAAACGGAACCACAACTGGTAATAATCTAAATAATGGATATGATTACAATCTACGATTCCCTTCCTTGTGTCTATATCAACCAGTAAATGGATTACCTCTGACAATCCAAGCACAGGGTAGTAAAACAGGCGGGACAGCTGAGCACGGCGTCAGATGTGCGGCCTTTCCTCTGCCTGTCCACCCACCGCTCATCGACGTCATCCAGGTCGGGGTCATAGAACTCGGGCTCGACGGAGTAGTCGATCTCATCGTCGCTGGACACTGCAAATCAGAGATGGAAATAACACAAAGAGATGGCGAATCAGAGACAATGCTTCAGTCACAGTAGAATAGAGCAGGAAACCCGCTGTTTCTTGGACAAATTACAGAGGTAGGGTTCACGGAGAAGAAAGAGAGAGAAAAGGGTTTATATGAAGATTAGCCATCTGAAGCAGAGGGAATCAAGGGGATTAAGCAGTCACCTAGTTCGCGGGGATCCACGGAGTCTCCGGGCTCCGCTTCCATCGGCTGCTTCGCTGCCTCCTCGGCCTTCTCTGGCTCCATGGCTCCTTGCCGGCGCTCTCCCTCGCAATCGCAGCTTCAGTGCTTCTTTCCGCCCTCCTGGTCTCTTCTGTTCTGGCCCTTCTCCGATTCGCGGCGCTTCGTCCACGATGGATGGGCTGATACTGGACCGAATCTACACGAAATTGCGCCGCATCGTCAGCTCTCTTTCAGCCCATTATTTTTGGTGATTTTTTTTTGAAAAAATCCACATTACCTCATCTCACCTTTCACGAAAGTCCATTTTTCCTCTCAAACTCCAAAACCAGACAAAACACCTCGCTCTACTTTTAAAACCATTCATCTTACGTTTCTGGCCCTGTTATAAGCAGTTTTGAAAGTGGGTTTGACTTTTTCTTTTTTATTTATTTCGGCTGAATCTTTGAAAAATCATAGTAAATCACAGAAAAATCATAAAATAGAAAATCTAATTTTGTTGGACTCCACATGAGTAGATCTACACAGTGAACATATAATATGGTATGCTTTAGTACAAAGTTTTTACTGTGGCTTTAGATCTACACTTTTCTGTAATTAAATGGAACAATTCATAGCTGCAGTTCTATGGTCCAATTATGGTAACATTTTTATGGTGGGCTAATTATTGTATGCTTAAACTATAGTAAAAATTTCATCTCATTGGATCATGTATAATTTAGTTATAGATTTTATTTAGGTTTATACTTGTTAAATATAAATAAATCTATAACTAAACTATATATGATCGAATGAGTATGAAATTTTTACTATAGTTCAATCATATAATAATTAGTCCACCATAAAAATTTCATCACAATTGGACCATAGAAACGGCAGCTATGAATTATTCCAATTAATTACATAAAAAATAGATCTAAAGCCACAACAAAAGTTTTGTACTAAAGCATACCATATTATATGTTCACTATGTAGATCTACTCATGTGGAGTCCAACAAAATTGAATTTTCCATTTTATGATTTTTCTGTGATTTACTTTGATTTTTCAAAGATTCAGCCAAAATAAATAAAAAAGAAAAAGACAAAACCGCCTTCAAAACTGCTTATAACAGGGTCAGGAAGGTAAGATGAATGGTTTAAAAAGTTGAGGGAGGTGTTTGGCCTGGTTATAGAGTTTAAGGAGAAAAAACGGACTTTCACGAAAGTTAAGGTGGGCTTTTTCCTTTTTTTTTCAGGCACGTACATTGCTGACTCATGGGCTCATACTGCAGGACTAGCATTGTGGCCCGCGCAAGCCGCAAATAGTGCGAACAGCTAGTATTTTTCAATTTTGCTAAAAAAAGCTAGTATTTTTCAATGTAATAATTGGATGTGTTTTTTTTCTAATTGGATTAGTTCCATTTTTATTAATTAAAATATATATATATCGCGGAAAAGATTAGGATTTATTTATTTGATAATAGTTTTGCAATAGTCTTTTATAGTTATCATTTATACCAATTCCTTGATGCAAAACTCTTGTTATATCCATCTCTTCTTTCTTTTGTCTCACTATAAAATCCCGTGGCTATGTAATTTTTGTCGATGACAAATCAAGATATCCTTCAATTTCTTCTTCATGAACCCAATTCCTCTATTAAATCATTGCCACATCCCTCGTAAATTGTTTAGTTCCTCACCCTCTTATATAAATTAAATTTTGGATCATCTTATATCTTCTCTTGAAGATCCATGGTTAACCTTTTTGCCCTAATCCATCATCAAATTTATCATAATGTTGCACATATATTAGAGCCACTGTGATCTCAAATAGCCGCTGCTTGGCCTGTCTTCGCGCAAACATCCATTAGCGCTTATGGCCTTCCTAAACAAGTTATGGAAGAATCATCGATGCTAGTGAACTGTGTTCATCTTAGGTCCGCTACCATGGTATGACCACGTTTGTTTGTGTAGATGACCATAGACCATTACTCTATTCGCTTGGCTTATAAGCCGTACTTTTTCAGCCAACGAACAGTATTTTTCTCTCACAACAAATCAACCAACAATACTTTCAGCTATGGTTTATCAGCTAAGCGAACAGAACACATATCGACAGAAGTATATTTTATTTTTCAAGGCAAATCTATCTATACTCACTTCGTAACATTCAAACTCAACACGTATAAGTATTTTTGTAGTCCTAGTCTAGAATTGACTTAAGACAACTCTAAAACGCTACATATTTGTAACCTGAGAGAATATTTAAAATTGTCTTAGTTTTCTAAAATTGTTACGTGAAATATGAATATAGGTATGCTTTGTACTTGCAATTTTCATGCTTAATTGACCTTATTCCATACTCGAAGACATGAAATATCTCTTGCTTGATTAGCCAATTAGCCTGCTTGACTTATTCCGGTCGAATAATGTAAGCTAATAATGGAAGGAGCATGGGCATGTGCCAGACACGCAGCCATATGTAACTGACGCTGTTCGCGTGGTCAAGCCCGCGCCAATTACGCCGGACGGTTGCAAGGGGAGGTTCCAGTGAATGTCCCTCGAATTCCAACAAGATATGCTGAAAGGGCATCAAAAAAATAGATGCAGTAGATCTTCTTTAAAGACCTTTAGTTGCTGATGTAGCTAATAATTAGACTGAGACTAAAATCATGTTTAGATTTGGTTCTCCAATCCTAGCTAACTCTTAACAGGATTCATAGTTCTTCTTAGAAAACAAGACAAAAAAACATATGCAGCCCATAACGGGCGATTAACATTTGGTACTGTTTGAAACTGCAACGAAAGTAACAGGGTTCATAGTTCTGGTAGAGTTTATTCACCGAACACAAGACTTTACAAGGAGCATAACTGCATCCACCATTTTTTTCCGCCTCATTAAAGAGAATTTTTAGAGTTCAAAAGCTACAACTCCCAACTCCCATCCACGACACACAAACAGCAAACCAGAGGAGCTGAGCGACCTTCACCAAGGCTTCGGTACAACATAGTTTCATGGCCACACTCAATCAGCAAGATTTAGCATCGCTGTCACTCTTGGCAGCTGGAGTCTTCTCGGCGGCAGACGTGAAAGACACAGGGAGATGTGGTTGGTCATTCACTACCAAGCTAAGGACTTCAGGTCGAGAATAGTGGCCCACCACGTCGAAGTCAAACTTGGCTCGAACAATCTCTCCCAGGTCTGGAAATGGCAACAAGAATATGGTATAGTTTTCAACACTTCAAAATTGGTACTCAAACAACTATGGAAACACAACAGAACTATTCATGACTGCATGAGCAAAGCATATTGAGTGTTTGCATTCTTACCAAGGTCGGCGGTAATCAGTGCCTCTCCCTCATAGTTGGGGCCTGCCAAGACTTCACCAGATGGAGAAATGATAGCGCTGCCTCCAGGGCAAACAACAGTGTCTGCAGATGGCTCTTCACCTAAACCAGCAAACTCATACTCCGGTGGGGGAGGGTAGTCCTTTCTGCGGCAGAATTGGTTTGCTGACAAGACAAAGCATCCCCCCTCCAAAGCAATGTGTGTCATGGAGGCTTGCCAAACAGGCCTGGAGTCAGCAGTGGGGGCACAGTATATCTCAATACCTGCATATTACATAAGCTAAGAAACTCAATACGTATTCTGGTGTCAATGCCTCTTCAGCAATTGCTTATCTGACTTGTGTTGGAAGCTTATTTCCATTTCAATTCAAGGCTTCCATCCAATGAATGTAAGCTATCTTGGAAATTTATCAACATGAGATTGACTCTTACCTTTACCATACAGCGCTGTCCTCAAAAGTGGCATTTTATTTTCCCAGCAAATGAGCGCCCCAATCTTTCCAAGTGGAGTATCATAAACAGGAATAGTCGATCCATCCCCAAATCCCCATATAATTCTCTCTAATGCTGTTGGCATGAGCTTGCGGTGCTTACCCAGGTAATGGCCAAGAGGATCAAAGAAAAGCACTGAACAATAAAGGGTATAACCTTCCCTTTCAATCACCCCCATAACCAAGAAAACCTTATATTTTCCAGCCATAGCAGCTAAGCGTGTAACCTCTGGACCTGTAGATTCTTCTGTCAGTAAGTAGATATATACACCTAACGAAACAAACTATATGTCCATAGTAATGAAAAAGATGGAATATGCATTGACTGTGATAAATAGAAAACTAAATAATTATAATATTTAATCCATAAACCTAAAAATGATCTCAAGTAACTGGGTAATAGAACTCAATGCTAGAAATGGAACGACTTGGTCCCAACATGTCGATGAAGCAGCACTACCAAGTATCAACAAAAGAGCCAAGTTAGATGATTTTCCACATATTGACCACAAGCACCATTGTTCATCTACTTCAACTGAATCAGGAAGAGTGAAAAGAATTTTCAAATAGTTAGCATATTCTGGAAGTCCATAGAAGAACTTCTTCCGGACAAACCTTATACAGATTGCCATACATCAAGCACAAAAAGACATAACGATATTCCCAGATTGAGGCCAAATTTTTTTTTGGAGAAGCATTAACACCTTAAGTGTCTTGAGAGCCAGTTCAAAAATGATAAGAGAATTAATAATAATGCAGAGAAATGTCCATAATATTTCCACGTACCAGGAACATCTATAGCAGCTGCATGATACCTCCGGAATGCTTCCTTTCCCTTGTCTTTTGGATTAATAATACTAATACTGATCCCGAAGCCAAATGTGGATCCACGTGGATAGCCTCCAATAAAAGCTTCCGGAAAGACAACTAACTGTGAACCATACCCAGCAGCCTCTGCTATCAATCTCTCTGCTTTATCTGTAGAGAAAATAGTTCGTAACAATGTTAAAAAAAAAATAGTTCGTAACAAATCCATATTTATATATAAGTTCATTGAAATGCATCTTGCCCTCCCAACAATATTAATAATATCCAGGTAAAAGTAGACATCATTCATCCCTATTCCTCTCCTGGGCAATGGCATTGATCGGATGCGGTGAACAACATGGAAATTGGAAAAACTTTTTCCAGAACACAGCCCACTGCAACGACAAGCCTTGAAAGCATAACCTCAATGCATTTTTTTTGAAAATTTTATTTGGATTAGTAGATAAACATTTCACTCGGATTATACTGTCTGCAGTTTCTTTCAACAAGTCAGGCAAAAAACAAATACTGGGACATATAAGCCCACACAATCATCGAAACTTCCCCTTCTGATAGCTAGCCTTAGTTAAACTCAATCGTTGTGCTTTCTGCTTAAACATCCTCAAATGAAATGTATGAAATAGAATGAACGTCTTCTTACTCAAGAATCCATGACAAGCTTAATGCTGACCATAAGCTATTAAATTTCAAAAGTAATGAGCTAGAAGAAGCAGGGAGATTAATTGTTTTTTTCTTTTTTACTATGTACAGTAATCTATTCTCGCATTAATTTTTCTCCCCCTTCATGGATTTTTTCAATGAAGAATTATCTTTTTATTTTTATTTTGAATTGATTGAAATTAAGTGGATGAGTGAAAAAAAGACTACTATTTTAATCTACTAATTAATTCTATGTAGATTCAAGATAATAGAATAGAAACGAATCTTAAGTGTTGTAGAAGAAACTATATGTAGTTGTTTCTACCACCCTTTTATGATTCCAACCAGATCCTTTCATTTAAGAGTTGGATTTCTATTTTCTGTAATCCACTTTTAATTTCTTCAATGATTAGTTGCGATTCCGGTTAATCATTTTTGGCTGGCTGTTTTTTGCATAAATAATAGCTCTAAGTAAAAACCTGGCAGGGGTAGCCTCCACTCTGGCTCCTACATCTCTGTTACTGCAAGTGGGGCGAGGAGCTCTCCATAACAGGAGCACCGCGGAATCAGCCTCCTTCGGCATCTCCACCAACCCTCCCCGCCCCGCGCAACCCCCCCCCCCCCCCCCCACACACACACACATTTCAACAACTTGTACATGTTATAATTTACTTTGGATCATCTAGTAGTGGATCCAGTAGGTTAGTTCTTTCCTGTTGAATCATGAGTTTGCTTCGGGGTAGGAGACAGAGAGAGAGAGAGAAGTAGGAGCATCTGACCGTCGGAGGAGCTCCCTGCTTTCACTGGTTCGTTGGTGAAGCTCTGCACTAGGCAGCGACGGTCGGAGTAGCGGTGGAGACCGGCGGTGGTGGTGAAGGCAGTGGCGCTTCCCGCCGCTGGCAGTGCCATCCTCTGGATCGGATTAGGGTTAGGACAGTGGGGCTGTGGCGGCGGTGAACCTCGTGAACAGAGCCGTTTGCCCCACCTCCTCTTTATAGGCACTGTGCAACGGGGGCCCACTAGCACTAGATGGCTAGACGTCCCCGATCAGGACGCGGTCAAGGGGTCCGTCTCGACCGTTGGGTCAAGACGGATGAGATCAATTCTAACATTCTCCCCCTTGATCTCAACTCATACTTTAACTTTAAACTTTGACTTTAATCACTTTTACTTTTATTTGTTCCATCACAGATTAGTGCATAGAGCATGCTTCATCGTCACGGTCAATCGCCGATAGACTTAACAGCTACAATACACATCTCTCTTCTGAAACAGATTCTTTAACTTTGGGCCCTTTATTGTCCGGAAATCATAGGCTATACCATAAACCCATGTCGACTGTGTGTTCTCTAAACACACTGGGTGGTAAGCCTTTTGTACGCGGATCCGCAACACTTGCTTGTTGCTTTTATGTTCAATACTTTTAGTATGATTCCAGACTTTCTCCTTCACAACGTACAACTTTATCGTCAATGTGTTTGGCAGCACACTTGACCCGTTGTTATAGGAGCGAACTACTTAAATGGTTATTGCTGTTGTATACCATTATCAATTCCGGGTGTAAGTTCTTTTAACCACTTCGCCTGTCCTTTAAGCCTCATATCAAGCTATACTGTGGGTATGCATCCTTGATGACACCACAACTGTTTCTTTGGAGCTTTTCCACAATAAAACTCCAACTGCGAGTGTTAGCTACTATGTGGGTTTCACTAAACATCTCGTCAAAATTTAACATTTGTACCCACAACTATTTGAGAGTACTTATTCTTTCTTACTCACCATGAGGCCTATAAATCTTTGCACAATTGCAAAACATTCTCATCTCCATTCCAGTGATCTATATCTGGACTGGACTTCTGCCAAAATATCCCGGATACATGAACTATGTCAGGGTAAGTTCTTGCTTATAAGCATTCATTAAGCTTCCAACAGCTGAAGCATATAGGACGTCCTTTTGATCGATCTCATATTCATTCTTGGAACACTGAAAGTTCCGAAAACTATTACCCTTTACTATAGAAACAGGCGCAAGTTTACTCATATATATACTTTATTTCTTTAGAATCTTCTCTAAGTATACACTTGAGATAGTTCTAATACCCCTTTTCCTTTTATCTCGGTAAGTTCCAATTCCTGGAACGAATGATGCTTTACCAAGACCATTCTTATTGAAACTTGAGGACAAGAACTGCTTTTTCTCCAACAGTAGATTAACACCACTACTAGCGAGTAAGGTGCTACCCACATGTAGGATTAGGAAAATAAATTTCCCATGTTTAAACTTTGCATAAATACAATTGTCCTCTACATTCTCTTTAAAACCCAAACTTTCTTATTGTACTGTCAAACTTCAAGAACCACTGTCTTGAAGCTTGCTTTAATCCATAAATGGATTTCTTTAGGCAACATCCCTTTATGTTCTTTTCCTTCCACGACAAAACCTTTTGAGTTATGCCATGTAAACATTTCCATACAAATTCTCGTTGAGGAATGTGTCTTTACATCCTTCTGATGTAACTGTAAATCGTAATGTGCCACTAATACCATTATGATTCTAAAAGAATCATTGCATACTCATTATAATCTATTCTTTCTCTTTATGTAAATCATTTCACCACAAGTGACGCTTTATAGCTTTCAATATTCCCTTTTGATATCTTTCTATATTCCCTTTGGAGTCATCTTTGTCTTGTAGACCCATTATAGCCTACTGTTTTGGCTCCATTAGTAATTTCTTCCTAGTCCCAAACATCGTTGGTATTTATTGATTTCATTTCATGTTCCTTTGCTTCTTGCCATTTAGACGAGTGAACGTCTCTTATGGCTTCTTCAAATGAGGTGGAATCACTCTCTATTTGAATTTCTTTCTTAACTTTTACTTCTTAGTCACCAGAAATATCTGATTTTCTTATTCTTTGAGATCTTCTAGATCCTCGTGGCACTTCTTTCATATTGGGCTATTGTTACTCTTCATTGCCAAAAGGCAATTGTTCTATAGCCACCTGTATCACAAGATCCTTGTTTACTTATTCATCCTCTTTAAGAGCTAACATCAGGTGTTGTATATGTCATACAACATCAACATGTATTAAGCAATTTATTGCTCTAAACACTGTAGTGGATATGTAATCCCACTTCTATTCAAGCTTTAGGTATCTACATACCATGCTCCCCCAGATTACTCCATCTTCAGTAAAGATGGTGTATCTTCAAATTTCTTATTTTGGGTTTAATCTGTCAAAAAACTCATACGGCGCGTTTAGCACCGCCTTGATGACTCTGAACTCGTCCAGTATGAATACTAGCCGACTATGCTATCTTCCCATCGGAACTATAAAAAGTCCAGGAATTTAGCTATTTCTTTACTTTAGGGGTATCATTATTATGACCGTCTTACTCCATCAACGATCACATTCATCTTTTATAGATCACTTTTACCTTCAATGCATAGTGTGCATTGCTTATCTGAAGTATGGGGAAGTATCTTTCTTAATCTTACATTTCTCCCCCTCGAAATGTGGTATGAACTTTTCTACCACAATTTCGAAACATTCAGAACTCTTGTGAATGAGGAAACTTTGATTACTTACTTTATCCACATGATTACAGCATGCAAACAAAATTCGTATGGGAGTACATTTTCCTCATTACACTTCAAAACTCAACATAGTCTATTATTCATCAATACTTCTGCAAGTCACACTTGCATATCATTCTTATCTCTTGGTTCACATGCAACTTTCTTTTGTTCTCAAACTCATTGAGTACTTATGACCATGACACAATCAGAGTGTACGGTAAATACTAGAATAGCATAAGAGCTATCCCAAAACTTCTCTCCATGTGCGGGATATTTCTTTAGAGCATATGAATCATCACATCCTCCTCCCGCCATGCGGGATAAGTACTATGCCAAACTCTCCCGCCATGCAGGATTGGTTAACATATGTACTATGCCAACTTTACCCCGTCATGCGGGTATTTTCTCAAAATTTTCCCGCCATGCGGGTACTATCACAAACTTTTTTCCCTCCATGCGAGATATTCCTTTGAACGGACATAATTGCCAGGATTGGCTCGTGTTCAATCATCAAATTCAGAAATAAACCCGAATATTCTTTTAACACACATGTTTAGTACAATGTTAGTCAAATTAAACATGTATATGACTTTTACAACTCTCATAAGTGAAACTGAAAATAAATTCTTCTCCACAGAGAGTACATAAAAGACATTTCTCAATGAAGACTCTCATTGATCTATCCTTTTTTTTTTTTTTCTTGGATCAATATCCTAGAATTCTTTTCTTTTGAAGCCATTCTTTAAAGAGAACACAGTCCCTTAACCAATGGCATTCTTTCATACATAACTTGCCCTTAGGCATTTCATCATCTGAGTTACAAGTACCCAGCTCATTTCTCTTTCTGCCTTCAAGAATGAAAGCATGGAGGTCTTTTGTCTGAAAAATATTCAACAATAATGCTCATTAAACTTTGAAAACTTTATGTTCTATTCTATATCACCGTTGGGCAGAAATAGAATAAAACATCATTCTTCTACATTAATTCCACATCACCGTTGGGCAGAAATGAAATTAACGTATAGAAATTCAATTAATCTTAAAAACATAAAACTGCTCCTCAAAATTAAATTCTCCCGTTGGTTCGAATTTAATTAGAAGACAATCAACTTCATTGCAGCGGAAACATGAAAATACATTTATCTAGTTTAAGAGCATTCCTTGAACTTTATCTATTCTCTGAAAATTGGTCACTTTGATACAAAATTATCAGAGATTCAAACTTTAAACATAAAACTCATAGAATTATAATATTGTTATCATCAACGTTGGTCAGAAAATAACAATACCATAATTTAACTTTAATCTTAAACTCATAAATGAACTTATAATATTGTTATCATCAACGTTGGTCAGAAAATAACAATATTATAATTCATCTTATCTATAAACCGACTATTCCTCCAATTAAAAAAAAAATTTCTCTCTTTGATTCTAATTTTAACTGGAGGATAAACTTTTCATCATTTACTGAATAACTATAACTGCTCTTCAAATTAGAAGACAATAAACCTTTAACTTTGCAGCGGAAACATGACAAAATTTCTTTTCCTACTTTTCAGAAGCATTTTTACTTTACTCATCTGTTCTCTAAACAAATTATCACGTTGGATTAAATTTGAGTAGAGATAAAACATTTAAGCTTAACTTTATTCATTCAAAATAGCTTCTGAAAAATAAAATAAAATAATAAACTGAAAACTCTCCTTCTTGTTCATTTGGCCCGGAGGCCTGCTTGGCTCGAAGGCCTGATCTCTTGTTCGGCCCAGCAGCCACTCGCGCAGCGCGCACCCGCGCCCAGGCCGCAACCTGGGCCTGGGCCGGGAAAGTGGCATCCCGCCTGGGCTGCTTTCGACCCGACCGTGCTCAGCCGTCGATGGAGATCGGACGTCCGTCCGCGCCCAGCGGAGGATCAAAAAGCACCAGCGGCCGCCGTTCCCCTGAAACCCTAGTTCAATTTCTTTCCTCCCTTCTCTCTCGCACGCCTCACGCGACAGCCGCGGTTGCCGTCGGCGCCGGTCGGGGCGGCCGTCCTAGCCGGTGAGGAAGACGCCGCCCGGAGTGGTCCCAGCGGCGGCTCCCCCCCTCTATTTTCTTCCCCTCCTCCTTTCTCTCTCGTGCCGCACTCAGAGGAGCAGCAGAGGCCCAATGGCCGATCGGAGGAGTCAGTGGTGGCGCCGCCGCCAGTCCCCTCGCCGGTGCGCGCGCCCACCGCAAGGTGGACGCGCCGTCGTCGAGCGGTCTGGTGGTGGTGCCCTTTACCGCCGAGCCCGAGGCGTGGCCGCGCGATGGCGTAACAACCGGCCAGGAGCCGTTCTGTTCTTCCCGCGCGCCGACGAGGCGGCGTCGCGGTATCTCTTTCCCGCGCGACGGCGGTGGCGCCGGCGGTACGTCCCGCAGGCCCTTTCTCTTTCTCACTGTCTGAAATTTCTTCGTTGTTCTTTTCTTTAGGGTTAGGGTTTCTTTTCTTTTAGGTTTCACTGTTTATCTTCCCCGAAGGGACTGCGGTTTTAGGGTTCGGCATACACGAGAAACCGATCCCTCCTTCTTTAACCCGGTTAGGGTTAGGGTTCATCCGAACCCTTTGTATTTCTTTTCTTTCGATCCGAATCGGATCTAGCTCCGTTATTTTTCTTTTCTTTCTTCTTTTCTTTGCCCCGATCCAGATCCACATACTAGAGAACCTGCTCCGGTACCATTGTTATAATTTACTTTGGATCATCTAGTAGTGGATCCAGTAGGTTAGTTCTTTCCTGTTGAATCATGAGTTTGCTTCGGGGTAGGAGACAGAGAGAGAGAGAGAAGTAGGAGCATCTGACCGTCGGAGGAGCTCCCTGCTTTCACTGGTTCGTTGGTGAAGCTCTGCACTAGGCAGCGACGGTCGGAGTAGCGGTGGAGACCGGCGGTGGTGGTGAAGGCAGTGGCGCTTCCCGCCGCTGGCAGTGCCATCCTCTGGATCGGATTAGGGTTAGGACAGTGGGGCTGTGGCGGCGGTGAACCTCGTGAACAGAGCCGTTTGCCCCACCTCCTCTTTATAGGCACTGTGCAACGGGGGCCCACTAGCACTAGATGGCTAGACGTCCCCGATCAGGACGCGGTCAAGGGGTCCGTCTCGACCGTTGGGTCAAGACGGATGAGATCAATTCTAACAGTACAGTCACATCCCAGCTCCGTGCGCGCGTAAGAGGCAATCAGACGAACAGCTTGCGTAGACGCGCACTGACGGAATAACAGTCGTAGAACAGAGAAGGGGGTTCGAAAACGGGCGTGTGCTCACCGAGAGTGGCGGGCGTGTCGTGGAAGATGGTGGACGCCTGCACGACGGTAGCACGCACGGTGGTCGCGTTCGGGTCGGCGCCGCCGTTCATCGCCACCTCGGCGATCACCTGGCCGGCACCCGAGCCTGAGGTCACCAGAGCCATCAGGGGAGGCTTGCTTTGCTGCTAGCCTGCTAGCACTTGCTTGGGCGCGAGCGCGACGCGGAGGCGGGGAGCCGGGGACAATGGAAGCTCTCGTGGAGCGGATCAGTAGTGGACCCTGAGAACAGGGTGGGTTTGGTTTGGTGGGGCGAGTCAGGGAGGGAGGAACGTTCTATTCTATCACATCACGATGCTTCCAGTAGGCTCGTGGACGAGCATGTTCCGGAGGCCGTAAATGATCGTGGATTATTTACCGCTGACTGGTTTGGTGTGAGAGAAAAATACTATTTTTGATTAGAAATTTACGATCGTTTATGAGCAAGCGAACAGACATTGCTGTACGTCTAAAATTTACGATGTGGTGGTGCCTAAATAAAATTTGACTGTACGTCTAAAAATAGGTACCACTACTGTTTGAGCTGCAGTATGCGGTATTGTTGCTGGGCCCCATGACACAGCTGAAAAAGATAAACAACAAGCAGTATATTGAATGGAGGAGAGAGTAAAGGACTATGCGGCTTCACTTTTCTTCTTTGTTTATTAACTGGGCACCGATTCTTCCAGTTTTTTGAGTTCTGGCACCGATGGCTGTAGCGTGAGGAGTGGTGCTAAAACACCCTCTCTCATCTTCTAGCATCACTCTAGAACAACGCTGTGGAGGGCCTTATCTCTTTCCCGTTCTCTTTTTTGGCTAACGTACAAATCACGGAGAATTAAGGTCTCGAGGGTATGAAATTTAGCCACTAAACTTTAAATCACTTTAACTCTTGAGACTCCAAACAAATAATCTAAAGGTCTTAAGTTTAGCCAACTAACTAAAAACTTAGACCATAAAATCCAAATAGGACCTAATACTCGTAAGGAAGGAGATTCCAATATATTGGTACAAGCGCATGAAAAAGAGTTGAGAATAGAGCTCGTATATACTCGACATAGCTACCAATAGTCAAGGAAAATGATTACAATGCTCCTAGGAATTCTAGCCCTAGCAGGACCACCATCAACTCGTCCGCCTCCGCGCCAACGGCTCCACCTTCGTCTCTACATCAATCGCTCTAGGATACGACGGAGGAGGGCGGGCTCTGGCCTCCTCGTCGACACGTAGGCCGTGCTCACCTGTCGACCCCATGCACGGAACGCTCCTCCTTGTCGATGCACGATCCTCTCCCAGCACGCTGTGACATCTCGGGCTCGGGGCCACACTCATCCACGCCGGTGGAGGAGAAGAAGAGGAAGGGCGCCAATGGAGGAGAAGGGGACTAGCGACGGCAGGGATAAGGGCGGCGATGATCTACGGGAAAGGGGGAGGGGGCGGCGACGGGCGTCGATGGTGGGATGGAATGGAACGACAGGAACTAGAGGGAGGGGACGGGGGAAGAAGGAAGCAGCGAACGGTGGAGGCGAGAGTGGGAGGTGGTGGGGTTGAACGAATAGGCTATGGGACCCACACTGGTAGGCTAAAACGATACTCTTTGCGGGATAGTGTGATTTGAGCACTAGAACGACGTTCTTTACGTGACAGAGGGAGTATAACACTAGTACATCTATCTGTTTGCAAACCGGCATCAAAGCCAGATTTGGATTTTGGATTTGGCAGAGTGTCTTATATATTTAGGCAAATTTTGGTATAATATAGTCAGAAAATTAACAAAAGATTTATCACATCATATATGTGCACATGTGATCTGCTACTCACAATAGCAACAGAATACATGATGAACACCACCTGTGTTGAGGAAAACTTGTGGTGCCTTTCTCGCTAGTTGACATAGAGAGTTGCTCGAAGTAGTGGATCACATGCGATGCAGGAAGATGTTTGCAGTGTAATCCAGAGAACGTCCACTAGGAAATAAATAAAGTATTCATTCGCTTGATCACCGTCTGAAAAGGTTCTTGTTTGGTTTTAGTAATTGAGTGACAATCTTAGGTGGACTAATATATATTTGAGTGAGATATACAGGTGATTAGTCCACAAGTACATGTGTGTGAGCAATACTTGCCATGGAGGTGAAATGGCTCGAAGATGTTGCAAAGCTCACACATGTGATGAATGAGCTTATTGCACATGAGACATAACATTGAGTCATGTGATTAAGGTGGAGAAGATCAAGACAAGACTTGGCTCGACGGACTAGTTGCAAGGGTGAAGGATGAGTTGAGTGATGACCTGGCACCGATGGACCAAAGCAACGATGAAGAGCAATTGAAGTCAAGATCGATGAACAAATATGGTCACGTGATGATATGGAGTTGATCATATCATTGTTGATCATATTGGTGCATGTGTTGCATCAACATCAGAGGAGTTGGAATGGAATGCGCAAGGCAAAGATATAACATAGGGCATTTCATTTCATCGGTCAAAGGTTGTGTAGAGAAGTGCATGACCGAGTTTAGGATAGATGGCCGTACTATCAAGTGGGGCAAACTTGTTTGTATATCGGTCATCTAGTGCCACTTGAGTGATCTAACTTTGCATCATTGCTAGGATCGAGTGGCGCAACAAGTTGAGTGGCTAATCCTTTGAAAAATGATTGTAAAAATGCTAACACACATGCACATGGTGGTGTACACTTGGTGGTGTTGGCATATTTGCAAAGGAGAAGAAGTTGGTGAAGAAAAGGAGTTGAAAGCGCTGGTCACGGGGTGACCGGACGCGTCTGACACGTGGACCGGATGTGTTCGGTATCTAAGTCAGGCAGCTGTGTTCTCGACGTGATCGGACATGTACGATATTGATACCGGACGTGTCCGGTATTCTAGCTAGGCATGAGCAGAAGTGCTGACTCAATCGGATGCTGCACAGTAAAAGTGACCGAATGCGTAGGTCCTACGTCCGATCAGCGATGGCATACGCTGACGTAGCGCATAGGAGTTGATCCAGAGGGGATCGGACATAGAGGCGAGTCCGGTCACCAGGGACCGAACGCATCCGGTTTTAGAAAAGAGACTCTAAGAGTTCTCTGGACTCGACCGGACGCTGCATCGTTGCGAGTTAGGTCTTGTCGAGCTGGTGTGTCTGATCATGTTGTCAGGTGCATAGGTGAGTTAGCCGTTGGTGGCAATAGCTAGTCCAACTGGCTAGTGACACGTGGTGAGCGAGCGGTGACCGGATGCAATGACCGGACGCGTCTGGTGTGCATGAGCTACGTGTCCGATCAGTGCGTAGAATGCCCAGTTGAAAGGTCCTAATGGCTAGAGGGGGGGTGAATAGCCTAATAAAAATTTCTACAACAACACTTAACAAAAAGGTTAGACAATTATGAGGCGAAGCAAGTATTGCGCTAGCTTATTCAAAATGCAAGCCACCTACCACAAATCTAGTTTAGATAGTATATATTCACACAAAGCTATAACACTACCCTAGTTAGTATGCTCTCAAAGACTAACAAAAGAGCCACACCAACCAAGCAAGCAAGCTCTCACAACTAGTTACGCTAAAGAGTTTGACAACTAGTTTGCGGTAATGTAAGGAGAGTGATCAAGAAGGTTATACCGCCGTGTAGATGAAGGAACCAATCAATCACAAAGATGAATAACAATGAAGACCAATCACCTCGAAATCAATGATGAACACAATGATTTTTACCGAGGTTCACTTGCTTGCCGGCAAGCTAATCCTCGCTCACTTAAAGGTTCACACGCTAATTGGCTTCACATGTCAAACCCTCAATAGGGTGTCACACAACCAACACAAGATGAGGATCACACAAGCTACAAGCAATCTACTAGAGTACCTTTTGGCTCTCCACCGGGGAAAGGTCAAGAACCCCTCACAATCACCATGATCGGAGCCGGAGACAATCACCAACCTCCGCTCGATGATCCTCACTGCTCCAAGCCATCTAGGTGGCGGCAACCACCAAGAGTAACAAGTGAATCCCGCAGCGAAACACGAACACCAAGTGCCTCTAGATGCAATCATTCAAGCAATGCACTTGGATTCTCTCCCAATCTCACAAAGATGATGAATCAATGATGAAGATGAGTGGGAGGGCTTTGGCTAAGCTCACAAGGTTGCTATTGTCAAAGAAAATGGCCAAAGGTGTGAGCTTCAACCGGCCATGGGGCTTAAATAGAAGTCCCCATGAAATAGAGCCATTGTACCCCTTCACTGGGCACAACGCGGACTGACCGGACGCTCTGGTCATGTTGACCGAACGCTGGACCACAGCGTCCGGTCGCCCGACGATAGCCACATGTCCTGATCTCAACGTTCACTTGAGTTGACTGGATGCAGTGCTATAACTGACCGGACGCTGAGCCACCAGCGTCCGGTCGTTTTCAGTAAGGTTCCAGAAACGCATTTTACCCACCGGACGCGTCCGGTCATTCATGACCGGACCCTGCCATCGTCCGATCAGAGACCCTAGCCTCTGTGTGCGCCCTTCCAGTGTCCAGTCGTTTAAGGCCCAGCGTTTGGTCGTTTGACCGACGCCAGCGTCTCTGCTGTTACAACTGTCCGGACACGCCGGTTCCACTGGGACCAGCGTCCGGTCACCTTGTGACCAGCGAGACTAACTCCTTTTCACCTCTAACTTCTTCACCCTTGCTCAAATGTGCCAACCACCAAGTGTATCACCTTGTGCACATGTGTTAGCATAATTTCACAAACATTTTCAAGGGTGTTAGCATTTCACTAGATCCTAAATGCATATGCAATGAGTTAGAGCATCTAGTGGCACTTTGACAACCGCATTCCGATACGAGTTTCACTCCTCTTAATAGTATGGCTATCAAACCTAAATGTGATCACACTCTCTAAGTGTCTTGATCACCAAAACAAAATAGCTCCTATGGTTTATACCTTTGCCTTGAGCTTTTTGTTTTTCTCTTTCTTCTTTCCAAGTCCAAGCACTTGATCATCATCATGGCATCACCTTCATCATGCTTTGATCTTCATTTGCTTTATGACTCAGAGTGTGCTACCTATCTTATGATCACTTGATAAACTAGGTTAGCACTTAGGGTTTCATCAATTCACCAAAACCAAACTAGAGCTTTTAATCTCCCCCTTTTTGGTAATTGATGACAACCCTTATACAAAGATATGAAATAAAATTCAATTGAATCCATGTTGCTTGCCCAAGCATATTTACCATGTGCAAAAGAATATGGACAAGTTTCATGAACCCCAAATGGTAGCTATTGCTCCCCCTACATATGTGCTAAGAGTTTGGATTAAGCTTGCACATATGCTTGGATAGGAAATATAGGAGATAATGTCTACCAAATGATGCTAAGATATAAAAGATGGACCTTTGAAGCGTGATACCAATCGGAGTGCACCATTATACCATCCTTAGCACCATGGTTAGCTTTATACTACTTGAAAACATACTTTGAAAAGATACCACTTAGAAATTCTTGGAAATGAAATCATTTGATATCCTATGCATGCTAGTTTTTCATTTTATCATTCAAACCTACAACTAGCATACATCACACAAGCATGGATATCAAAATTTAAAACTTATGCCATGCAAGCAAACATATGAAATGCACATTCAAATGCACCATACAAGTTCATGAGCTTGCTCCCCCTACTTGTGTGCTCAAAATTTTAATTGATCCCTTTTCTTTGTCATATTTCTCCCCCTATGTCAAATTCTCCCTTTTTGTTGTCTTTTCACCATTTTAGTACACTAATATATCTTTTGTCTTTCTTCCCATGTACAAATACCATTGTTATTTCTCCCCCTATCACTTATATCTTTGTTTCTCTCTCCCTTTGTCATCAATGACCACAAATGTTTAAATTTTAGATAGGTAGAGATTATCAATGTCAATCAATGGGGTGAGAATCATTTTCCCAAATTGGTCCAATCTAGATCATTTGACAAAGATATTTAACTCAGTTTGATCCAAGGACAAGCTTCTTCACACCTCCAAATAAGGGTTATCTTGTACCATGTTGAGTAAAACACTTAGAGCTTATTTTCTAGATTAAACACTAGGTTTACAAGCCCACAAACATGTCATATGCTATCACTAGATCAAATCAAGCATAGAGGCAATAATGATATCATATAAACATCAAATTCATTTGATTTTCATGAATGAGCCTAATAAAATTGAACCACTTGAAGGGTTCTAATTTAACATGTGACTAGATGCACTAAATATATCCTTAGCAAGTATGTATGTCATGCCAATCAACTTTTACCTTGGATTACTTGAAGGAGAGGCATGTCATATAAGTGGGGGTGCATCAACACATATTTGAGAAATCCAATATGTTCAACTCATTCCTTAGCTTGCAAAACCTTTTCTCATCCAATGACTTGGTGAATATATCGGCAAGTTGATCTTCGGTGCCAACACTCTCAATGCAAATGTCCTTTTTTTGTTGGTGATCTCTTATGAAATAGTGGTGGACATCTATATGCTTTGTTCTTGCATGTTGAACCAGATTGTTGGTTAACTTGATTGCACTCTCATTGTCACATAGCAATGGCACTTTCTTGAACTTGATTCCAAAGTCACTCAAAGTGGCCTTCATCCAAAGAATTTGTGCACAACAACTACCGGCGGATATGTATTCAGCTTCGGCGGTTCATAATGCAATACTATTTTGCTTTTTTGATAACCATGAAACAAGTGATCTTCCTAATAGTTGACATATGCCCGAGGTGCTCTTCCTTTCAACCTTGCATCCCACATAATCCGAGTCGAAGTAACCAACTAGCTCAAACTTTGCTCCTTTGGGATACCACAAACCAACATTTGGTATATGCTTCAAGTACCTCAATATTCTCTTTGTAGCCTTCAAATGACTTTCTCGTGGTGAGGCTTGAAATTCTGCACATATGCACATACTAAACATGACATCTGGCCTTGATACGGTCACATAGAGTAGGCTTCCAATCATAGACTAATACAATTTTTGATCCACCATATTTCCACTTGCATCACTATCCAAGTTGCCATTGGTTCCTATTGGTGTGCTAATGACTTTACTATCAATCATTCCAAACTTCTTGATCATGTCCTTGATGTACTTGCCTTGACTTACAAAGGTACCATTCTTCAATTGCTTGATTTGAAGACCAAGGAAGTAACTCAATTCTCCAATCATAGACATCTCAAACTCATTAGCCATCATCTTTCCAAACTCATCACAAAAATCTTGATTAGTTGAGCCAAATATGATATCATCAACATATATTTGCAACACAAATAGATCTTTTCTAATCTTCTTGATGAAAAGAGTGGTGTCAACCTTTCCCATTGTGAACCCTTTAGAGAGTAGGAAATCCCTCAATCTCTCATACCATGCTCTAGGTGCTTGCTTCAAGCCATACAATGCCTTCTTCAACTTGTATACATGGTTGGTCTTCTTGTTATCTTCAAAACCGAGAGGTTGCTCAACATATACTTCTTCATTGATGTAACCATTGATAAATGCACTCTTAACATCCGTTTGATAGAGCTTGATGTTGTGGGCATAAGCATAGGCTAGTAAGATTCTAATTGCTTCTAATCTAGCAACCGGGGCATATGTTTCTCTAAAGTCAAGACCTTCAACTTGTGTATAGCCTTGTGCTACCAATCTTGCTTTGTTCCTTACTACTATCCCATCTTGATCTTGCTTGTTTCTAAAAACCCATTTGGTTCCAATCACATTGTGTCCCTTTAGTCTCTCTACTATTTCCCATACTTGATTTCTTGTGAAGTTATTTAACTCTTCATGCATAGCATTCACCCAATCGATATCCTTCAAAACTTCATCTATCTTCTTTGGTTCAATGGATGACACAAATGAGAAATGCTCATAAAATGAAGCCAATCTTAATCTAGTTTGCACACCTCTTGAAATATCACCAATGATAGTGTCCAATGGATAATCCCTTGCAACATTGGTTGGTTGAAGGATTGGAACTTGATTGCTTGCACTTGCTTGATCATTAGGTTGAGATGATGTACTTGCCACTTGATCTTGTTCATTATCATGAGAGCTTGCTTGAGTTGTATCATCTTGCACATTTGAGTTAGAGAGCACTTGCACTTGATCATCTTCATCATCATTCACTTGCCTAGGCCTCAATTCACCAATATCCATGTTCTTCATGGCATTTAAAAGTTGAATGCCTCTAACATCTTCCAAGTTCTCATTCTCTACTTGTGAACCCTTGGTTTCATCAAATTCAACATCATGAACTTCCTCAAGAGTACCACTATCCAAATTCCAAACTCTATATGCTTTGCTTATAGTGGAATAACCAAGTAGGAATCCTTCATCACATTTCTTATCAAACTTGCCCAATCTAATGCCTTTCTTCAAGATATAGCATTTGCAACCAAAGACCCAAAAATATGCAATGTTAGGTTTTCTACCATTCAAGAGCTCATATGGTGTCTTCTCTTTCAATGGGTGACGATAGAGACGGTTGCTACAATAGCAAGCCGTGTTGATAGCTTTGGCCTAAAAAGATTGACTCACATTGTACTCACTAAGCATAGACCTTGCCATATCAATGAGTGTTCTAATCTTCCTCTCAACAAGGCCATTTGATTGAGGTGTGTACTTGGTCGAGAATTGATGTCTAATTCCAAATTCATCACACAACTCATCAATTCTAGTGTTCTTGAACTCACTACCATTGTCACTTCTCACTCTCTTGATGGTTGTTTCAAACTCATTGTGAATGCCCTTGACAAATGATTTGAATGTTGCAAACACATCATTTTTATCCACTAGAAAGAATACCCAAGTGTATCTAGTATAATCATCCACAATCACAAAGCCATATTTGTTTCCACCAATGCTAGTGTATTGTGTTGGCCCAAACAAATCCATGTGCAATAACTCAAATGCTTTACTAGTGCTCATCATGCTTTTCTTAGGATGGGTGTTTCCAACTTGTTTGCTGGCTTGACAAGAGCTATAAAGCTTATCCTTTTCAAACACAACATCTTTCAAGCCTTTAACTAAGTCATGCTTAACCAATCTATTCAATTGTTTCATTCCAACATGACCAAGCCTTCTATGCCATAACCAACCCATGCTAGACTTAGTGAACAAGCATGTTGATAATCTAGCTTCACTAGCATTGAAATCAACCAAGTATAGATTCTCATATCTAAAGCCTTTGTAATTAACCTACAAAAGAAGATCAATTCTTTTTAGGTACCCAAACTTGCTTGGGTCCTTGAAGGTTAGTCACTAAGCTCTTTGGTACCCAAATGGCTTTCTTCTTTGAGCCCATCCATGGTTTACCAATGAACTAAACCTTCACACCATTTGTACCCTTAGTAAGCATATAGCATGAATCAAGCTTTATGAAGGATACATTAGCATTTTTGCTCTTGTTTTTGCATTCATGCTCTTTATGACCCACTTGCTTGCAATTATTACAAAACCGACCATTGTTCTTCACAAAACTAGTCTTGTGAGGAGCAAAGGCCACCTTGCCTTTCTTGGGGGTGTAGTCCAATGCCTCTTTGTAGAGAGAAGCTCTTTGACTACCCAAGCACATAAGCAAGCGGTCCTCACCACCATAAGCTTTAGCTAATGTGTGAGTGAGCTTATTGACCTCCTTCTTGAGGTTCTCATTCTCAACCACTAGTGAGGTGTCACAAGTGAGACCATCACTATTAGATGAGGTAGAAGTGGAAGTACTACAAGAAGGGTTAGTGAGAGCAACAATGATAGACATAGATAGTGATTCATCAATTATTTCACAAGTTAAACTACATTACAAGTTTCAACATGCTTCTTTTTATTTTGCTCATCAAGCAAAGAGGTATGAGCCTTTTTAAGCTTTTTGTGAGCTTTGCCAAGCTTCTCATTGGCTTCCTCTAGCCTCTCATGAGATGCATTGAGCTCATCAAAGGCTTGCTTAAGGTCTTTTAGTTTCTTACGCAAGCTTTTGCATTCCCTCCTCTTGATGTCAAAGTGTTCTCTAGCATCCTCTAGCATGTCAAATAATTCATCTTTAGTAGGTTCATCATTATCACTATCATTATCATTTTCATTTTCATGTTCATTTTCATCATCATGTTCTTCATCACTTTCATCATCACAAGATTGTACCTTAGTGGCCTTAGCCATGAAGCATGATGAAGATTCGAAGAGAGAAGGCTTCTCATTGATAGCAATGCTTGCAAGAACCTTCTTCTTGGTGGTCTTGTTATCATCACTATCATCATCATCATCACTTGAGGAAGCATCACTATCCCAAGTGACTACATATGAACCACCCTTCTTCTTCTTGAATGCCATCTTGTCCTTCCTCTCTTTCTTTTCCTTCTTGTCCTTCTTCTTGTTCTTCTTGTTGTCATCATCATTGTCGCTATTGTATGGGCATTGAGCAACAAGATGTTCTTTGCTTCGACACTTGAAGCACCTTCTTGACTCTTCTTTGTTCTTGGATGAAGACTTCTTCCTTCTAGCACGGTAGCCCTTCTTCACCATGAACTTGCCAAATCTCTTGACAAAGAGAGCCATCTTCTCATCATCATCATCATCCCATGAATCATCATCTTCACTTGATATTTCTTTCTTAGTTTTGCCCTTGAATGATGTGGCTTTAAATGCCATGCTCTTCTTCTTGTCATCCTTCTTGTCATCTTTCTTCTCCTTCTTTTCTTCCTTCTCATCATCATCTCTATATGTCATCGGTCATTATATCCCCCAATACTTGGTTTGGTGTCATGGTGTCCAAACCGCTTCTCACTAGAATAGTGACCAATGTGCCAAATCTTGAGGGTAAGCATCTCAAGAACTTATGTGAGAAGTCCTTGTCCTTCACCTCTTCACCAAGTGCTTTAAGATCATTGACAAGCACTTGAAGCCTATGGAACATCTATAGCACACTCTCATCCTCCTTCATCTTGAAGCTTGTAAACTTCTCTTTGAGGATGTATGCCTTTGCACCCTTCATGGCTTGAGTGCCCTCAAATGATTCTTCCAACTTCTTCCATGCCTCATGAGCCATCTCAATATTCTTGATTTGCTCAAATGTTCTTTCATCAATTGCATTATGAATAGCACTTAGAGCAATGTCATTGTTTTGGAGAAGCACTTCTTCAGCCGCGGTGGGATTCTTTAGATCACCAATCTCCATTTTGGATTCTACCACCTTCCACATCTTTCTATTGATTAACTTGATGTGTGTGGTCATCTTTGACTTCTAATAAGGATAATTTATGCCATCAAATTGGAGTGGCTTCTTGGTGTTGTTGATTTGAGCCATTTTTGCACTAAAGGTTGTTAAGCCTTAAATCATGGTGACCTCAGCTTCGATACCACTTGAAAGGTCCTAATGGCTAGAGGGGAGGGGGGTGAATAGCCTAATAAAAATTTCTACAACAACACTTAACAAAAATGTTAGACAATTATGAGGCGAAGCAAGTGTTGCACTAGCTTATTTAAAATGCAAGCCACCTACCACAAATCTAGTTTAGATAGTATATATTCACACAAAAGCTATAACACTACCCTATGTTAGTATGCTCTGAAAGACTAACTAAAGAGCCACACCAACCAAGCAAGCAAGCTCTCACAACTAGTTACGCTAAAGAGCTTGACAACTAGTTTGCGGTAATGTAAGGGGAGTGATCAAGAAGGTTATACCGCCATGTAGATGAAGGAACCAATCAATCATAAAGATGAATAACAATGAAGACCAATCACCTCGGAATCAATGATGAACACAATGATTTTTACTAAGGTTCACTTGCTTGCCGGCAAGCTAATCCTCGTTGTGGCGATTCACTCACTTGGAGGTTCATGCGCTAATTGGCTTCACATGCCAAACCCTCAACAGGGTGCTACACAACCAACACAAGATGAGGATCACACAAGCCATAAGCAATCCACTAGAGTACCTTTTGGCTCTCCACCAGGGAAAGATCAAGAACCCCTCACAATCACCACGATCAGAGCCGGAGACAATCACCAACCTCCGCTCGATGATCCTCGCTGCTCCAAGCCGTCTAAGTGACGGCAACCACCAAGAGTAACAAGCGAATCCCATAGCAAAACACGAACACCAAGTGCCTCTAGATGCAATCACTCAAGCAATGCACTTGGATTCTCTCCCAATCTCACAAAGATGATGCATCAATGATGAAGATGAGTGGGAGGGCTTTGGCTAAGCTCACAAGGTTGCTATTGTCAAACAAAATGGCCAAAGGTGTGAGCTTCAACCGGCCATGGGGCTTAAATAGAAGTCCCCACGAAATAGAGCCATTGTACCCCTTCACTAGGCACAATGTGGGCTGATTGGACACTGGACCATAGCATCCGGTCACCTGACGATAGCCACATGTCCTGATCTCAACGGTCACTTGAGTTGATCAGATGCAGCGCTATAACTGACCGAACGCTGAGCCACCAGCATCCGGTCATTTGCAGTAAGGTTCTAGAAACACATTTTGCCCACCAGACGCGTTCGGTCATTCACGATCGGACCCTGCCATCGTTCGGTCAGAGACCCTAGCCTCTGTGTGCTGCCCGACAATAGGACCGGACGCGCCCTTCCAGCGTCTAGTCGTTCAAGACCCAGTGTTCGATCATTTGACCGATGCCAGCGTCTCTGCTGTTACAACTGACCGGACGCATCGGTTCCACTAGGACCAGTATTTGGTCACCTTGTGACCAGCAAGACTAACTCCTTTTCACCTCTAACTTCTTCACCCTTGCTCAAATGTGCCAACCACCAAGTGTATCACCTTGTGCACATGTGTTAGCATAATTTCACAAACATTTTCAAGGGTGTTAGCATTTCACTAGATCCTAAATGCATATGCAATGAGTTAGAGCATCTAGTGGCACTTTGACAACCGCATTCTAATACGAGTTTCACTCCTCTTAATAGTACGGCTATCAAACCTAAATGTGATCACACTCTCTAAGTATCTTGATCACCAAAACAAAATAGCTCCTATGGTTTATACCTTTGCCTTGAGCTTTTTGTTTTTCTCTTTCTTCTTTCTAAGTCCAAGCACTTGATCATCATCATGGCATCACCTTCATCATGCTATGATCTTCATTTGCTTTATGACTCTGAGTGTGCTACCTATCTTATGATCACTTGATAAACTAGGTTAGCACTTAGGGCTTCATCAATTCACCAAAACCAAACTAGAGCTTTCACCAGTGAAGGGGTAACGGCTAATTTAGCCTATGGGGCTATAAATAGGAGTGTTGGTCGGCCTTTGGCCTATTGCTGAGCACACTAAAGCCTTGGTGTAACACCCTCGGTGTTACACCATAAATTATTTACTAAAACATGTCATAAGCATCATGTTTATGTGTTAATGCATGTAATAAAGTGTGTAGATCATTTTCTATAACTCAAAACGATCAACTAAAATGCGAAATGAAAGTTGATTCGATAGTCATGTTATATCACTTAGGGTTTAAAACCCATTTTTATTAAGGAAAAATGCTATAGAACATGCATGTGATACTTAAATAAAGTTTAAAGTACAAGCTTTGTAGATGGCAATGAAATACTTGCTGTAGAAAAATAATGTTACTAGCTGATATTTCTAATAGTCCAGAAATAAAACTTAAAATCAAATTCAGCTCAAAAACTTAGAAATTTTCAAGTCAGCCGACAGCTAGACATTGCTATGTTTAGCAATTTATTGTGAGAGATTGGGTTAAAGGGTGGTGTAGTGTTATAGCCCAATTTGGTAGTGTCATGTGCCATCTTTAGCATGGTGAAGACGGTTTAGGTTTAGGAGCAACTATTTTGTCGTGTTGAACGCTTTCAAATTCATGCACGACTGTCGACAGAATATGCTCGGCAGTCCACCGAGGGGTATCCCATGATGGTAGATTGATTAGCGGGGGTGCGCATGATCAGGAACCGGATGGTGACACAAGGCGCAGAGACAGCGATTTTGACAGGTTCGAGCCGTCTGATCGATGTAATACCCTACGTCCTGTGTCTTTGGTGTATTATATTGATCTTGACGACCAAGTAGCTTGATGTAGCCTATCCGCTAGGGGACCCCTACCTCTCCTTATACAGTCTAGAGAGATAGGGTTACAAGTAAAGTATCCTATTTGGTACTATACAATGTCTTGCGGTGCACGCCGAGCAGCGCCGTGCACGCCTTGATCTTGTGGGCGGGGCCACCTCTGATGGTGTGGCCCAAGTCTTAGGGGCCATACCCCCATAGCTAGTCCCCGAGCCTGACAGTAGGTGACGTAGTCATGTGGTGCCAGGGTCAGAAAGTAGAAGACCAGCCGAGCAGGCAGCCAGTCCCCGGGCGTAGCCTCGAGATGAGAACAAGCACATTCACCACAAGGTGAAGTGTGCCTACTTAGTCCCTGAGCCTGCTGGAAGATGAAGAATGAATCTTGTAGCAGGGTCAAAGAAGTCTAAAAGCTTGCCGACGTTGTCTGACATGCGTGTATGACCCTAGACGTGCTGCCCAAGATCAGCACCCTGATCCAAAGAACATGGAGCAGCTTGATAGCACACCGACAAGACGTAGCAAGATCCAAGCAGCAAGAGAGTCCCCGGCATCACTGGCGATGACCGAGCACTAAGGAGCGAGGAGTCCTCGGTGTCGCTGGCGATGTCCGAGCACCGAGGAGCGAGGAGTCCCTGTTGTCACTGGCGATGACCAAGCATCGAGGAGCGAGGAGTCCCCGACGTCGCTGGCGATGTCTGAGCACCGAGGAGCGAGGAGTCCTCGGCGTCGCTGGCGATGACCGAGCACCGAGGAGCGAGGAGTCCCCAGCATCGCTGGTGATGACCGAGCACCGAGGAGCAAGGAGTCCCCGGCGTCACTGGTGATGTCCGAGCACCGAGGAGCGTGGAGTCCTCGGCATCGCTGGCGATGATCGAGCATCGAGGAGCGAGGAGTCCCTGGTGTTGCTGGCGATGTCCGAGCACCGAGGAGCGAGGAGTCCCCGGCGTCACTGGCGATGACCGAGCACCAAGGAGCGAGGAGTCCCTGGCGTTGCTGGCGATGCCCGAGCACCGAGGAGCGAGGAGTCCCCGGCATTGCTGGCGATGTCCGAGCACCGAGGAGCGTGGATTCCCTGGCGTCACTAGCGATGACCGAGCACCGAGGAGCGAAGAGTCCCTGGCATCACTGGCGATGACCGAGCACCGAGGAGTCCCTAACGTAGGTGGCGATGTCCGAGCATCGAGGAGTCCTCGGTGTAGGCGACGAGGTCCGAGCACCGAGGAGTCCCCGGCGTAGGCGGCGAGGTCCGAGCACCAACATAGCTGACGACGTCCGTGCAGTGAAGTGTGCCCACTTAGTCCTCGAGCACGAAGTATCCATGCACCGAGGAGTAACCGGCGTAGCTGGCGATCAGTTCGATCAACTGGTCGGCGATGGAGTCCATGAACCAAGCAGTCCGACCAGTTGATCGGTGGAGAAGTCCGAGCACTAGGTGGACGATGATCCTGTAATACAAACATGTAGAACGGGTAGTACATGATGTAAAAATAAATGAACTCTGGAGAAAAATCAGCAATGGTGATGAAACAGCGTATGCAGTTCGACGATCAGTTGGCATGAAAATATATTTATGTTTAATATAAACCACCCAAATAGTTAGTGTGTAGCTGAGTCTCTAGCCCTAGCTAGCCCATAGTCCATAACGTCGAGCGCGGAGCCCGTGCACGTGTAGGAGGAACAGGCATGACCAAGGAGCCGCTGCTGACCACCCATAACGCAGAGCGCGGAGCCTGTAGCACGTGTAGGGAGGAGCCGGAGACAGGGCTGTCTCTGGAGGCGTTCGAGCATCAACAGGACTGTTTGGGGGTTCAGAAAATTGTTTAGAGAGCAAACATGGAGAAAATAGTTTGGAGAAACATTATGGCGATATACGGAGATTAGAGAATATTAAAGCATGACTTAGCTTTGGACGGAGTGTCTGGTCGGTGGCGTATGGCGTTGTCTGGTCAGCATTGACGGCAAGCACCTGGCGGGCGGTGAGTTGTTGATAAAGGTGACCTCGGAGGTGGTTTCGAGATCGTATCTGCTGTTGCGGGGGCTACTATAGCCAGCGATGAATCGTCGTCGTGGACCAGCATGGATCCCCACGAGATTGATGACAAGAACGCGCTGTTGATTTGAGGTCCATCTGGCTCACCATGGATCAAGCGCACACCCCTACCTAGTGCGCCAACTATCGACAGAATATGCTTAGCAGTCCACCGAGGGGTATCCCGCAATGGTAGATTGATCGGTGAGGGCGCACGTGATTAGGAACCGAATAGTGACACAAGGCATAGAGACAGCAATTTAGACAGGTTCGGGCCGTCTGATCAACGTAATACCCTACGTCATGTGTCTTTGGTGTATTGTATTGATCTTGATGACCAAGTAGCTTGATGTAGCCTATCCGCTAGGGGACCCCTGCCTCTCCTTATATAGTCTAGAGAGATAGGGTTACAAGTAAAATATCCTATTTGGTACTATACAATGTCTTGTGGTGCACGCCGAGCAGCGCCATGCACGCCTTGATCTTGTGGGCCGAGCCACTTCTGATGGTGCAGCCCATGTCTTGGGGGCCATACCCCCACAATGACACTTGTTTTGGTTGCCTAGACGTGTGGGTGCGGTCACCGTCGTGCGGAGCCTCGGCGTCGCCGAGCTCGGCCACACGTGTTGCCACACTTGTCTAGCCTCGGCTGCCCCATCCTAGTCACCTTAGCTCGGTAGTGTGGGGCTGTTGTTGCTATCGCTTGCGACATCAGGCGTGATGCTACCTGCTCACTGCGCTACCCCACCGTGCTACCCCGCTGTGTGGCCACCCATGCCATGGTGGAGCCACGCCAGCGGCGTTACCTCGTCATCGCAATTCATGCACTGCTGCACTGCCTTCTCACTGCCATGATGCGTTGCAGTCGCTCGCTTGCCCCCACGTGCACGTGGGATGCCTCAGCTATGCTCGTGCCATCGCCTCGCCTTAATGGCCCTACGACCACATAGGCCATGCCATGCCTATCCGTCCCGCACATGCACGTGGTCTGGTCATGTGTCACATAGCTCGAGCATAGGCACAGCCGCATGTCCGGCCGACTGCTTGCCACCAAGGCTAGCCGAGCAGTGCCCTGCTGCACCATCTCTCTTCCTCTTCCTCTGTTCTCACCACCGCGTCGCACCATGTGTGAGCCAATAGGCGGTCAGCTTTCAACAATTACTAGCGCCTACACTTTTGCCCTCCTGTCTTATCGCCAACCGAACCTACAAAGCCATAATGGTGGCCCGACCAAGATCCAATTTGGCATTTTCCCTTCGACGTGCCATTAAGGCCATATCCTAGCCATGACCGAGGGCAGGCCTCAATTCCTCCACCCGTGTCCAATTGCTTGCACCACTGCACGCACTGCTTCCCTCCTTGCCCTACGTGCTTCCGTCCAACTGCTATAGCCCTCACTTCTCCGCTGATGCATACGTGCCATCGCGGAGCACCATTGGAAGACACTGTCTTACGTGGCTAGCCCTACTCGAGGCATCTCCGGCCAAACCATCTCCACGGGTAGGCTTATGGTGAGTCACTGGTACTCACCCGTTGTCTCTACCATTTTCGTAAGGCCATAGCTCACCAGAACTTGGCTGCCACCCACATAGGGTGCTCGTCATCATGGAGAGGCCATTCTACTATGTCCCAGCTCGTCCAACCACTGCCTAGAGTTGCGCATCGTCTTATAGGTGGAGGTCAGCCTCCTAGGTGAGTCAGAGGGGCCCCTGGTTGCCCAGTGTGGCGGTCCCATGCTAGCCAATGCCATGCCGATGAGCGTGGGGGTGTTGGGGACCGGCCAGATGTAAAGATGATTGGGGGCGAGGGCCTTTTAGCAAAGGACCCGACTATAGGAATAGTGTGCATTAGAGTGGCGTTAATACTAGGAAGAGCAAGGGCGCTTTTACAAAAGTGTCGTGCGCGCGGGCTCCCTTCCGCCATGGGCCGACCTATGTGCGTGGGCCACGCGTGTGCACGCGCGTCGCTCACGGTGTGGGCCCTGTACACGTGGTGGTGGGCCATGCGGGTGGAATTCATTTTTCCTTTTCTTAAGGAATTAGAAATAGCTTTATATTTTAATTTCTGAGGTGAATTTTAAAATTAATATAAAATCATGTAGGTATCCAAAAATTATAAAACTAAATTTGTTAGGTTCCTAAAATTGTGCTCTATCTGTTGGTGTATTTAGTTCATGCTTATATGTGTTGACCTTAGGAGCTATTAAATCATTTGAGAGTACTTAATATTATCAAACTAATTATTGTAGGAATTTTTGTGTCAAAATGGTGATAGTTTTAGCCTTGAAATTTTTACAGTTGCTTCATTGTTTTATTATGTGCTTACTGTAATTTTTGTAGCCTTAGAATAGACTAGGTATTAAGGTAGTTGGATGCTCTTTGTTTCAAATATACATTAAATCATTAGTAGAAATAGAGATATATCATTCATTTGTAAAGCTAGGTGTTTGTCAGTTGAACCCAACACTTTACTTGATGAAGGTGATAGTTAGCTTAGTATCTTAGTCATTAGAGCTAGTTTAGTAGTTTACCATGTGTATTCTTATTTTAAGAGTTGCTGTTGTTGAAATGCTAAGTGTTGCATCATCATCGCATGCATGTAGAGAATGAGTTGGTGGAGACCGTGACCATCGGAGATCACAAGTTCAAGGAGGTGATCAAGGAGTACAAGGAGGAGAACCTCATGTAGGAGGAGGTCCTAGAGCCGCCACTAACTGACTGAGCTGACACCGCGCCTGCCCAAGAGAAGCCCCGGTGCATAACCCTTATTTTGAATAATCACTGGATATATATATATATATATATATATATATATATATATATATATATATATATATATATATATATATATATATGATGTGCATTTATGTTATAGACTTATTGTTGAAACTACATGCATAGATATACCTACCTATGAGTCCTACTAGCTTAGGCCGTGTAGCTGCTATGCTTAGTTTTTTTGGTAGCGTGAGTAACCTGTCGTTACTCGCAATAGGTGATCATTAATATTACTCTCATGATAAAAATGGTGAAAGGAAATGGAGACCGGGCAGGGATATGGTATGGGTATTGGTGGGTGTAAGAGGTTGTGCCCCATGGCCAACGGGGCATAGCTTGGTTACACTATTTTCCTTGTTCGTGTCGGTTAAGGATCGGCCGTTGCATTGGATTCTAGTAAGGTCACAGACCTATTATCCTGAGCACATACTTGTTTATGAGAGCAGGAAGGCTCATTGCTCTCTTGTCGTGGGTTCTGGCTCTTTCTGGATCGACTGATTGGAGGTGAGGATGGTGGAGGTCTAAGCACCACACCGAGTCCAGGACTCAGGTGTGGGGGCTTGGAGTCCAAGTTTGGACGGGGACCTAGAACTCTTGATAGTAGAGTGGTGGGTTGGTCCTGCTTGTGCCTAGGGTACAAGCGGGGTGTGTGTTTTGAGGTACCTAGCTAGGCTACATTGATTCATGAATCACCATGTAATACGTTACGACTTGTCTATGATCTAGCACCGTAGTAAGAACTAGAAGATGAAAGGGAATGAATGGATCTGATTGCTCAACTCTTGCTTGAAAGTAGAACATGTGCTTACATAGAATGGTTAGATAATGAGCTAATCATGATTGCTAATAAGAAACATACATAAGGATGCACTACTAGTAAGGCTTTTTGCAAAAAGGAAACCCAGCAAACTATAAAGCTTATCATATCCTTTGGAGTCAGGAAGTTATTCCCACTAGTCAGGTAAGTCTTGCGAGTACATTGTGTACTCAAGGTTTATTTACCCCTATTGTTGGTGTAGCTTGAGGAATGGTTGTTGTGTGGAGGATTCTTTTGGTGGGCACAGATGGATCCTCATATCTTATCGTTAGATGTTTATTGTAATTCCGATGTTTAAATTCTGCACTCTGAACTTGGTATTATAATAATGTATTTCTAAGAACTCTTGTTGTATGAAATGGACTAAGTATTGTAAACTTGTTCTCATTATTGGATCCTAGAGGAAAAAACATGGATTATTCAAGTTCTCCCTTAGGGTGTGCTCGACGGAACCATCCAATGTAGCCAGCTTTCGGGGTCCTTAGTGTCTGGTGGAAGACAAGCGCCTCTGGAAGTGTGCTATTTCGGGCGGTTCTACCACACTTGGTGGCTTATATGATGGTGCTTGGGAGCCCGCTAACTCACTCTTGCTCGATAGTGTTCATCCGATTGAGTGAGTGAGCGATTCTAGTACGATTGCATCATGAGGTTGCATTGAGTGGCACTAGGTGTTTGAGTTGCAAGCCGGTGGTGCTTGTTACTCTTGGAGGTTGCCACCTCCTAGACATATTGGTGGCTTGTGACTCCGTTGAAGCACATGAGAAGATTGTACGGTGCTCCTAAGGAGGATTTGTGTTGGGGATTGTGCTCACCCCGCTGGAATCGCGAAGAGCAACTCTAAATGAGCGTGTTATTAAGCTACCCTCACTTTTGGGGTATGTTCTTGGGGTGCTCGACGCGCGGGCTTGGTGGGTGATGCCAATTAGCCGCCGAACCACTAAGTGAGCGGTCGACACAATGGGAACGTAGCTTGGTGGCAACCAAGTGAACCTCGGGAGAAAATCACCGTGTCAACATTGTCTTCATCATCTTCTCGGTGGTTTGCATTTCGTGCAACACAAGCTTGTATTTACATTTCATATATTGTGCTTGTATAGTTGCTCTTGTGACTAGTTTAGCTTTAGTAGCTTGCTAGTTGCCTTCTTGATTGTGTAGCATAGAAGTAGCTCCCTTAGGTGACTAATTTAGTTTTAGTAACCTTGTTAGTCACATTGCTCAGTTTGTGTAGCTAAGTAATTTGCGCTCTCTAATTTGGCATGTGCAACCTTGTTATTGAGAATTACTAGTGAGCTTAGGTGGCTTTGTGCTTTTGCTTACTAGATTGTGTAAGTGCTCCTTAGTTTGCTTGAAGTACAGTTGCATAGGTTTGTGTGACCAGGCAAGCTAGAATTGGATAGGTGAGCACTAGCTAGCCCGACACCTTTGTTGTCTCTTTAGGATCTTTATAAGGTGCTTATGAACTTGGATAGATGGATGTAGTTTTGGCTAGACCGATAGTTTTAATTCCGTATTTGTTTTGGTTTGTCGGCATGATTATTTTTAGAAAGGACTATCATCCACCTCTAGTCCGCCATCTTGACCCTACACGTGGTATTAGAGCTAAGTCTCTCATTTGTGGTCTACACCGACCGGAGAGGATGACATCTAGTGGGCTAGATAATTGTGACACACATTTTTTATGGCACACACTTTGCATGGTGGAAACACCATATGATTGATCATATTCGTGCAAAGGGACCTAAGTTTTGGTGGGTTGTCACAAGTGGTCTCACCTATGTCTTGGACCATAAAAATCTAACCAAAGCTCAAAAGGTTCTCTTTGAACTTGATTCCGATGCTTATTTATTTCTAATGGATGCTTTGAGTTGTTTTACAAGGTGAACCACAAAGGAACCGCCCATGAGTTGTGGGAATCAATCAAGCACACCTTCGATGACTCCTCCACATGGGATGATGGCAAGTTCAAGAAGGAGGATGAGCCTAAGGAAGATGCACATGAGGGTGTTGAGCATGACCATGATTTGGTGATTGTGGAAGATTGCTCCACCTCATGGTCAAGTGATAATGATCATACCACTAGATCACTTGACAAGATTGATGATGATGCCACAAGTGATACAAATGATGATGCTACCCCATGCACACTTGATGGTGATGATGATGGTTCATGCTCGGTCTACGAAAGTGATGCTACTACAAGCTCTCCATCATCACCACATTGCTTCATGTCATAAGGTGACACAAAGGTACAAGATAATAATGTGGTTGATCATGTTGATTCATATGATGAGCTTGTTAGTAGACTTGCTAGCATGACCATGTCTTTAGAAAATGAGAAAGCTAAAATATTGAAATTGGAAAATGAAAATTCATTTCTAAAGAACTCATGTGAAGAACATAAGTACTTACTTAATGTTCTTAAATCTTCACATGGTGAACATAAACACTTACTTGATGTTCTTAAATATTCATATGTCCCCTAGGTAATACTCCTAAGCCCATTTCAATTGATGATGATGCTATGCTTAGAAAGGATGGCAATGGTACATTGGTTGCAATTGCAAAATATCCCGCTACTTATACTAAGGCATTGCCTAAGTATGTTGCACCTAACATGAGAGGACCCAAACTAGTTTGAGTACCATCAAAAAGTGGATGAATGTGTGTAGGTACCATGGCATTGGAGGCTTGACTCAATTGATTTCATATTGATCATCATATATTGAGTCAAGTATTGAAGCTTAATGCAATCCTATCCCAATGCCAAGCCAAGAATTAGTGAAGTCCAAATATGCTACAACATACAAGTGTCACATTCATATTGTGGATGATTTATTGATATATTTGATAGCTTGCAAAGATATGAGTTGAAGCTTACTAATTAGATGATCATGAGCCAACCAAGGTATATCTCTTGTTGATCATTTCATTTGGGTGCATATGAGTTGATTGAATTAGATAAATATGTAATGTTGCTTGCTATGAGATATTTGAATGGATAAGTTCATAAGATGACATTTAGTAAGTGGATTTAAATAGATATATGTCTTATGAAAGTATTCAAACAAGCTATTTCAAGTTTGATTCACATTTGATGAAGAATAGCTCAAGTAATTGAAATACGTCCTATATTGCAAAATCTGAGATAGCTGTGATCTTAGCCATGCTTGAGTGATCAAATCTTATTGGATTGGCTGAAAATTGGTATGCATGCTCTAGACCTATGGTATAAGATGCGGTACAAATTTCATAAGAATTGGATAAGAAATGCTTCGGTTTTGGAGTAGATCTTGTCAGCTATAGTGCAATAGTTTTCAGCATGTTGCAGTAGTGAAAGAATTGAAATCTGGTAGCAATATAAAACTCAAATAAATCCCTAATTTTTATAGGTGCTAGATGACTTAGTTAACCACATCTCCACCAAATTTCGTGGCTTTTGGATATGTACATTGGGAGACATATATTTTTCTTTGAAGGGTACAGAATCTGCCAAAAAAAGTGAGAATAATTGGATCAATCAAGAGTCACTTTGATTGAAAGGTCCTCAAGTTGGAAACATGTTTATAAGTGATTGAGACACATAAGTTTGGTTTTGAGATGATCTAAAAGCATGACAAGCAAAGAGTACAAGACCATTTAATTATGGAGTGTACTTGGCACATATTTGGTACTCAAATTGAAGATCAAGAACAAGCTCAAGATGAAGATGAACTTTAAGTTTTAGTGACTATTGAAAATCATTGGGAAGAAAGAAAATGACTTAAACTAGCAGAAAGAAAAGGACTTAAAGAAGGATCCAAGATTAGTCATCAAGTTAAGTCCATCACTTCGATCAATCAACAAATTCATTTCAAGTGAGTGTCAAGAATGGTTCTTTGGAGAGAGGTCACTTCTCCCTAGTGTAGGGGCTCGCCGCCTATGTGTAGGTAAACTAAGTGTGGTACTTGGAAGGCTAACATGGAAGTGGTGATCTAAAGAACATTTGAGATGCTTAGTTGAAGCAGTCTAAAGGGTTGATCAAGAGAGCAAGCAACACCCAAAAGAGATCTAGTCATGGCAATTCAAGTGGTATTCCTCATAGTTCTCTCATGCAAGCATTGATCAAAAGAAGAAGCAAGCCAACCACATCATGATAGTGCACTTGATCATTAGCGGTTCTCAATTCATATGGGTGAAGAATTGATTCTATCTATAATGATTGGTCTTCACCAAGCTTAAAATTGGATTTCACATTGCTATTTAAGAGTTTAATTGGAATCTAATGACTATCCTCTACTCCAACATAGCAAAGGTATCACTGTAATGTGCATGATGATTTTCATCCCTTACTAGTATGCGGTTAGTGCAATATAGTACATGCTTATAGGATCATGCATAACAAATGAAATTTTAAAATTCATAGCCTACCACTATTGCTTGTATGGTTAATTGATCTAGTGGTAGTATATGAGTTTGTTCATGAGCTAGTGAATCCAAGTACTTGATTTAATTTGGATTGCTAACAAGTGACATGTACAACATTGGCAATATAACCCTTGCAAGAGGTATGAAGAAGCTTGTCATTGGTTCAAACCGGAGTTGGAAGCTTAGGCAAATTAATTTAGTTCAAGTCAACTAAGAAGCTCATGATAAGTAACAAGAGTACAAGCATAAGACAACAATGCAAATGGATATCTAGTTTGGTTTCAAGTGGTATCTAGACTCAATTGATTTATCAAGTGGTATTCACAAGTGGTGTCTAGATCAACTTACAAGTGATATCCTACAAGTGGTACTCATGAAGATAGCAAATGCTTAAGAAATGATTTCTATTGACAAATCAATCATACACGTGGTATCACACTTCTACACGTAGTATCAATCATACAAGAAGGTGGTTCCACAAGTGATCCTCAACTTTAAGTGATCATCAAGTAAAGAATGCATCCCTCATCAACAAGTGGTACACAAGCTGAAGATTCTCAAGTGTTATGACCCATGTTTGGACATAGGGGGAGGAGTCCCACTACAATTGGTATCAAGGTCATAAGATCCTACACATGGTGTCTAAAGAGCTATACAAGTGGTGTCCATAAAAAATTAAGATTCAAGCCTTAGCCATCTACCCAAATGCACGCCTTTGCATCAATGAGAAGCACACCTTTTATGGAAATTGATGACAAAAGAGGAGAGATTATACAAAGATATGAAAGCTTTGTGAAAGATTGAGACAAAGAAGTAGAGGTTGGACATGGACATGGACAACAAGGGAGCAACATTAAAGAATATAAAGGGATCAAAATTCTTGGACAAGAGAAGCACACAAGTAGGGGGAGCAAGCTCATGAACTTTTGATTGATTGTATTTGATATGTGCATTGTCACGTGCTTGTTTGCATTGCATAAGTTTTTAAATTTAATATGCAAGCTTGTGTGGTGTATGCTAGTTGTAGAATTTAATTGATGATTTGATAACTAGCATGTATAGGATGATAGCTAGACTTGTATTTCTACACGTGGTACTAGAACCTTGCTTATAATGTTGATCTCATGGGGTCTCTAGTGTTTATGTTGTCTAGCTCCTCATGCTGCTAAGGATGGTGTTAAAAGTGCAACTCCAATTGGTATCATGCTTCAAAGTTTATTCTATACACCTTAGCATCATTTGGTAGTAATTACTCTCCCACAATTCTAATCTATGCATATGTGCGAGCTTCAAACCAAACACTCTAGCACATATGTAGGAGGAGCTAATACTACTAATTCGGGCTTGTGGTACTTGTCCAAAATCATTTACACATGGTAAAATTGCTTGGGCAAGCAACATGAATCCATTTGAGCTTAATTTCCATATCTTTGTAGAGTTGTCATCAATTACCAAAAAAGGGGGGGATTGAAAGGTCCATGTTTGGTTTTGGTAATTGAGTGACAACCTTAGGTGGACTAATATGTGTTTGAGTGAGATACATATGTGATTAGTCCACAAGTACATGTGTGTAAGCAATACTTGCCATGGAGGTGAAATGGCTCAAAGATGTTGCAAAGCTCACACATGTGATGAAGGAGCTTATTGCACATGAGACATGACATTGAGTCATATGATTAAGGTGGAGAAGATCAAGACAAGACTTGACTCGACAAACTAGTTCCAAGTGTGAAGGGCGAGTTGAGTGATGACTTGGCACCGATGGACCGAAGCAACGGTGAAGAGCAAGTGAAGTCAAGATCGATGAATCAATATGGTGACATGATGATATGGAGTGGATCATATCATTGTTAATCATGTTGGTGCATGTGTTGCATCAACATCGAAGGAGTTGGAATGGAATGCGGAAGGCAAAGGTATAACCTAGGGTATTTTATTTCTCCGGTCAAAGGTTGTGTAGAGAAGTGCATGACCAGGTTTAGGATAAATGGACGTACTATCAAGAGGGGCAAACTTATTTACATATCGGTCATCTAGTGCCACTCGAGTGATCTAACTTTGCATCATTGCTAGAATCGAGTGGCATGGCAAGTTGAGTGGCTAATCCTTTGAAAAATGATTGTGAAAATGCTAACACACATGCACATGGTGGTGTACACTTGGTGGTGTTGGCACATTTGCAAGAAGAAGTTGGTGAAGAAAAGGAGTTGAAAGCACTAGTCATGGGGTGACCGGACGCGTCCGGTATCTGAGTCAGGCGACTGTGTTCCCGACGTGATTGAACGCGTCCGATATCGATACGGGATGCGTCCAGTATTCTGGCCAGGCATGGGCAGAAGTGCTATCTCAATCGAACACTACACAGTAAAAGTGATAGGATGCACAGGGCCTGCGTCCGGTCAGTGGTGACGTATGGTGTTGTAGCGCATAGGAGTTGATCCAGAGGGGATTGGACGCAGAGGCGAGTCCTATCACCAGGGACCAGACGTGTCCGGTTTCAGAAAAGAGGCTCCGGGAGCTCTCTGGACTTGACTAGACGCTGCATCATTGTGAGTCAGGTCTTATCGAGCAGGTGCGTTCGGTCATGTTGTTAGGTGTGTTCGGTCAGTGCGCAGAATGCCCAATGAAGGGGTTATGGCTAGTTTAGCCTGTGGGGCTATAAATTGGAGTGTTGGCCGGCCTTTGGCCGGTTGTTGAGCACACCAAAGCCTTGGTGGCTTATATGGTGGTGCTTGGGAGCCCTCTAACTCACTCTTGCATCATGAGGTTGCATCGAGTGGCACTAGGTGTTTGAGTTACAAGCCGGTGGTGCTTGTTACTCTTAGAGGTTGCCACCTCCTAGATGGCTTGGTGGCATGCAACTCCGTTGAAGCATGCAAGAAGATTGTGTGGTGCTACGGAGGAGGATTTGTGAGGAGGATTGTGCTCACCTCATGGGGATCTTGAAGAGCAACTCTAGTTGAGCGTGTCATTGAGCTACCCTCACTTTTGGGGTAGGTTCTTGCAGTGCCCGACGTGCGGGCTTGGTGGGTGATGTCAATTAGCCGCTGAACCACCAAGTGAGCGGTCGACACAATGGGGATGTAGCTTGGTGGCAACCAAGTTGTAACACCCTTGGTGTTACACCCTAAATCATTTACTAAAACATGTCATGAGCATCATGTTTATGTGTTAATGCATGTGATAAAGTGTGTAGATCAATTTCTTGTAACTTAAAATGATCAATAAAAATGCTAAATGAAAGTTGATTCAATACTCATGTATATCAAGTAGGGTTGAAAACCAATTTTTATTAAGCAAAAATACTATAGAACTTGTGTGTGATACTTAAATAAAGTTTGAAGTACAAACTTTGTAGATGATAGTGAAATACTTGCTGTAGAAAAATGATATTACTAGCTAATATTTCTACTAGCCTAGAAATTGCAAATTGAAATCAAGTTCATCACAAAAACTTAGGAAAATTCAAACTTGTCAATAGCTAGACATTGCTATGTTTAGCAAATTATTTTGAGAGATTGGGTTTAGGGGTGGTGTAGTGTTATAGCTCGGTTTGGTAGTCTCATTTGCCATCTTGAGCATGGTGAAGATGATTTGGCTCCTGGAGCAACCGTTTAGTCATTTTGGGCGCTTTAAAATTCATGCACGTCACAGTCTTGGGATGGTTGGCGCTGTGCGCGTGGTCACTGTGCGGCCACCCCATGCCGCGCACATGACCACGTCCTACGTGGTCACCCTGTGCCACCATGCTGGGTCGGTCGGGCCGCTTGGGCTTGGCCGAGGCTGGCTTCAGCAAGCTGATTGGTGCCCTACCTCACGCTGCCACCATGACCGTGTTGTGCTGCTATCACCTCATCATCGCGTCCGCCCACTGCTACCTCGCCGCATTGCCGACCAGCCTCGCGCCATGACGCTGCTGCTACCGTCGCATTGTCGTCGCGTCCACGCCTGTCCGCTGTACCCTCTGCGCCGCTGCTGGCCTAGTTCAAGGCCGCCACTATCGCGCGCACGTGGTCGAGCCGCCATCGTCTTGTCATTTAAGACACTACGGCCTCATGAGCCAAGCCGGTCGGACGTGCGCACGCCTTTTCCATAGCACCTGTGTGTCGGTGTCCTGATCATGCTGCTCGCATCCCACCAAGGCAAGGACAAGCTAAGCTCTAACCTACCCCTCCCCTCTCTTCGCTGTGGCCTTGGTGGACTGAGCCGCACCATTAAAAACAAGCAGGGAGGAGTCGCCATCGCCTGATTCGTCATGTCGTTGGCTTCGTCACATAGCTACCTAGCTACCTGCCCCCACCCCGCCTTGAATGGCGCCTAGTCAAGCTTCAATTTTGGAGCTTTTCCCCACCACCATGCCGATAAGGCCTAGCCCGCCCATCACTGAGGGCAGCTCCCATCTGACCACCTCAAGCCAAATTGGCTGCACCGCTAGACTCACCTCGAACCCTTGCTCACCATGCACACCTAAGCCATACCCCTACTATTGTCCCAACACTGCTGACGCGGTCGTGTCCACCGCGGCTCATCATCGAGCTCACCGCGCGTACGTGGCCAGCCTTGCTTGGGGCATCTCCGGTCGAACCATCGCCTTGGCCACGTCCTTGGTGAGTCACTAATGCTCACCCGCCACCTTTACTGCTTCCTTAGCGCCATGGCTCAATGGAATGTGGAGAAGTCGCCCCACTTTGTCTCCGGTCTTCTAACTGCTGCCCAGCGTTGTGCGTCGGTCCGTTAGTGAGCATCGACCCCCTAGCTAGGTCTGTGTGGGTCCTAGTTGGCCAGCATAGTGGCTTCATGCCAGCCACCTCCGCGCCAGCGAGCGCGAGGGCTTTGGGGACCTTCTCGATGCGAAGATGAGTCTCTTCGGGGGCGTTCGTGCATAATCGCTGACTAAAGGAATAGGGCGCACAGTGGTCGTGTTAATAACAGAAAGCGCAGGGGCTTTTCTGCTAAAATGCCAGTGCACGCATGGACTTCTCCGCCATGGGCCGCATCACATGGGCCATGTCGCGTGGGCCATGCGGGAGGTTTTGTTTTTCTTTTCAGAAATAGTTTTTTAATTTAATTTTTGAGCTAATCTTTGGTAAATCATATAAAATCATGTAGGTGTCCAAAAATTGTGAAACAAATTTTGTTAGATTCCTAAAATTATGCTCTATCTGTTAGTGTATTTAGTTCATATATGTACATGTTGATACCAGGAGCTATTAAATCATTTGAAAATGTTTAATATTGTTAGGAGAATTATTGTAGGAATGCTTGTGGTAAATTGGTGGTATATTTAGTCCTAAAACTTTTATAGTAGCTTCATGGTATTATTATGTGCTCACTATAATTTTTGTAGCTTTAGAATAGACTAAACATTAGGATAGTTAACTGCTCTTTGTTTTAATATACATTAAATCATTAGTAGAAATAAAGATATATTCTTTATTTGTAAAGCTAGGTGTTTGTTAGTTGAACCCAACACTTTGCTTGGTAAAAATGATAGTTAGCTTAGTTCCTTAGTCATTAGAGCTAGCTTAGTAGTTTAGCATGCGTATTCTTAGTTTAGGAGTTGCTATTGCTTAAATGCTAAGTGTTGCATCATCATCGCATACATGTAGAGAACGAGTTAGCGGAGATCATGACCACCGGTGATCCCGAGTTTGAGGAGATCATTGAGGAGTACAAGGAGGATATTCTTGTGCAAGAGGAGGTCCCAGAGCTGCCACTGACTGACTCAACTAACACCGCGCCTACCTAAGGCAAGCCTCGGTGCATAGCCCCTTATTTTTGATAATCACTGAATACATATATGTTATGTACATTTATGTTACAGGAATTTTATGGAAACCACATGTATAGATATAACTTTCCTTGAGTCCTACTAGTACAGGTTTGAGTAGCTGCTATGCTTAGGTTTTCGGTAGCGTGAGTAACCTGCCGTTACTCACAATAGGTGATTATTATAAATACTCTCATGATAAAAAGAGTGAAAGGTAAAATGGAGATAGGGTAGGGATATGGTATGGGTATTGGTGGGTGTAACAGGTTGTGTCCCGCGGCCAACGAGGCTTAGCTTGGTTACAATGTTTTCCCTATTTGTGTCAATTAAGGACCGTCTGTTGCTGTGGACGGTAGTCAGGTCACAGACTTATTATCCTGAGCACATACTTACTTATGGGAGCGGGAAGGCTCGTTAAGCTCTTGTCGTGGGTTCTGACTCTTTCTGGACCGACTGATTGGAGGCAGGGAAAGGTGGAGGTCTAAGTACCATACTGAGAACGGGTCTCAAGTGTGGGGGCTTGGAGTCCAAGTTTGGACGGGGACCTAGACCCCTTGACAGGAGTAGAATAGGTTGGTCTTGTTTGTGCCTGGGGTACAAATAGGGCATGTGTTTTAGGGTACCTAGCTAGGATACATTGGTTCGTGAATCGTTGTTTCTGTGAGACAGTACAACTTGGCTATGGTCTAGCGCTGTAGTATGAACTAGAAGATGAAAGATGGTGAAATGGTTCTGACTGCTCAACCCTTGCTTTAAAGTAGAACATGTGCTTACCTAGAATGGTTATCCAATGAAGTAATCATGACCGCTAATAAAACTTGATTGTAAGGATGAACTATTAGTAATGCTTTTTGCAAACAAAAAGAAAACAACAAACCCATATTGCCTATCATATTCCTTGGAGTCAGAAAACTATTTCCACTAGTCGAGTAAGTCTTGCGAGTACATTGTGTACTTAGGGTTTATTTTACCCCTGTTGCAGGTGCAGCTTGAGGAGTAGCTCTTGTGTGGAGGATTCTTCTGGTGGGCATAGACGGATCCTTGTATCATTTCTGCTAGATGTTTATTTTCATTCCACTATTTAATTATCGCACTCTGAACTCTAGTATTGTAATAAATAATTTCCAAGAACCCTTGTTGTATGAAATGGACTAAGTATTGTAAGCTCATACTCATTATTAGATTCTGGATGTAAAATATGGATTGTTTTAAGTTCTCCCTTAGGGTGTGCTTGATGGAACAAACCAAGGTAGCTCACTTCTGAGGTGCTTAGTGTCTAGTGGAAGACGAGCGCCTTCGAAAGTGTGTTATTCCGAGTGGTTCTGTGACATAAGTGAACCTCAGGAGAAAATCACCGTGTCAACATTGTCTTCATCATCTTCTCAGTGGTTTGCATTTTGTGCAACACAAGCTTGTATTTACATTTAATACATTGCGCTTGTATAGTTGCTCTTGCGACTAGTTTAGCTTTAGTAGCTTGCTAGTTGCCTTCTTGCTTGTGTAGCATAGAAGTAGCTCCCTTGCATGGCTAATTTGGTTTTAGTAACCTTGTTAGTCACATTGCTTAGTTTGTGTAGCTAAGTAATTTGCGCTCTCTAATTTTGGCATGTGTAGCCTTGTTATTGAGCATTACTAGTGAGCTTAGGTGGCTTTGTGCTTTTTACTTACTATATTGTGTAAGTGCTCCCCGGTTTGCTTGAAGTACTAGTTGCATAGGTTGGTGTGACCTTGCAAGCTAGAATTGGATTGGTGAGCACTAGCTAGCCCGACACCTTTGTTGCATCTTTAGGATCTTTATAAGGTGCATGTGAACTTTGATAGAGGGATGTAGTCTTGGCTAGATCAATAATTTTAATTCCGCATTTGTTTCGGTTAGCCAGCGCAATTTTTTTAAGAAAGGACTATTCACCCTCCTCTAGTCCGCCATCTCGACCCTACACTGCTGAGACGAGAAACAAGTAGACCCAAACAATAATAGTATAAGCCTTCCTTCGGAATGAAGAGTGAGAGCCCCCCGAGTGAGATAGCCTCCGAGTGAGAGTCCCACCGTTGGCCCCCTGCCCTCTTCCCCAGCGAGCTCACCGACGATAGGGTAGGCATGGGCTAGTCCCCCTTTCCCTCCCCCCTTTCTCCTTGTAAATCTCCCTAGTGGAATAAGGCCCCTTCATTGGTGCTATGAGGACCTCAATCCTCCTCATCTCTGTCGTCTTGGAGGTGGGCGGACTACTCAAGGCCATGGTGGCTCAGTGGGGGTCTGCTCCAATCCGACGAGCTGAGCTCTTCAATAAAGCCCTCCTATCCTCCTGTGCTTCTTCCTTCCTTGCGCCCTGGCCGTCTAGGCAGCATGGTGCCGCTCCCATCCAGATCAAGTCGAGGCGGATGTGCGGTTAGTGACAACTTCAAGTGGTGGTGGACCAGCTTAGGAGTTCCCTAGAAGACTGGTCCCTGTTGTGCCTAGGTTCCTGGCCCATCTATGCTTGCTGATCCACATCGCGTGCACGGTGGATGGTGCAAGGTGGTGGGTGATCCTGCGCCGATGGCTGCTGGATTTGAGGCCAGGCGATTGGATCTGGTCTTTGCTTGTCGGTGGCCTACTAGTGTCATGTGATGATTGCAATCTGCTAGAAGGAGATCCAACGTTGGGGTGGTCATGTTCACCATTTATGATGGTGGCGATAGCCCCATGACCAAGCCCATGGTGACTTTGGCGAGTGCGGGGACGACGCGATGATGTGTTCGATTCCCTCTGTGCCCATGCTCCTGTGCTCAGTGGTGGGGCTACCTTCTGTGACTTGGGGCCCACCAAGGAAATGAGCAAACCATGCAGGAGTGTTGTGTGTCCTCCTCGGTGACCACACGGCAACATGAGCTTCTCCAGACAAAGACACCCAAATTCTGTCTCTTTCTTTTTTGTTGCCATGTTGTGGCTGTAGAGCATTTTTCTAGATCTTTTCCATCTACTTTTTAGTCTTTTCTATAGGCATGGAAGTGGTAACACAACCATTGGTGTTCGGGTTGACCACCAAGGTCAGTTGAAGCAGGTCCATCCTCAGATTTGGCATTGAGGGCTATGGATGCAATTTCTTAAGCCTGGTGAAGCCTCCATCCTATCTATGGCTTAAGACTACTTATCCTCGAAGACACAGCTGATTAGACAGTCGAAGGGAGCGTCAGCTGAGCTATTAGAGTGTGAGAACGAGGACCTCGATTCTTCTATTGTGGCCACTTCTCATGGGCCCTGTGGTGTCGATGGGCTTCGTGCCCCCAACGAAAGCATCACCTATGTAAACAGAAGTAGATCGGCAGTAGCTTTTACCTATCTGTGCTCTGTAATATGGGAATTCCTTTCCCACACTGGTGTACTATGCTTTAATGTTATATATTAAAAGTTGTTGTTGTAAAAAACAAGAATGGTACGAGGAGTCGAAGAATGCACCTGGATACTAGGCTTGTTCATGGTTTGGCTCAAACCACTAGAATTGCCAAACTAGCCCAAACTAAACCGCAAAGTCGGTATCAAATGAGTTGGATCGACCCATCTCAAAAAACATTCAACCTGTGGTCCTTCTCATCTTCGATCTCGGCCCTTTTCTCAAGTCACATCATGCATGCCTTCACTAGCCACACAAGGATGAAATCGATCCACGTACAGATGCATGCACACGCGATGAGTGGATCACGTTGTTAGATGATCTCCAACAAATTGGTCCAACGGCCAATTGGACCCTTGGATCCACACCCTGATCGGGGGTGCCCAACCCTACATGGTTGGTGGGCCCTCGTCACACTACGCTATAAAAACAAAGGTGGGGGCTAGTGGCTGTCTTCATGAGGTTCACCGTGAGCAGCCAAAGTCACCCCACCAAGAGACCCTAATTCGATCTAGAGGGTATGCAGCCAGTGATGGGAAGCTCCGTTGCCTCGCCACCACCGAATTGCGTCACCGGACTTCACTGCTACATTGCCACTGCCTTCACCGACTCGGACCGCACCACTGCCATCGCCATGGATGGCTCCAGTAGCTCTTCTGTGAATCCCTCTAACAGTTAGAGACCACTGCCCCTCTCCCTTCTTCTCCACCTAGATCTCATAGTTTATGTTCTAGGGTTTGTTTATCATGTTATTAGTCAAGTTGTACCCGCTAGATCAAGACCTAGTTGATCACATAGTTTTATTAATGGTATCAGATGCCTAACTAGGTGTAGATCTAGCCTATCAGAGTAGAAAACCAAATAGCAGCATTTAGAAGGAGGTGATAGATCCATTTCGGATCTCAGTAGAGGGTTTATCAAACCCTAAACCCAAATCAGGTGAAGAAAAGAAGTAAGAAAGGAAACTCAAACCCTAACCCTAACCCACATAGACACCTCGGGGAAGAAGAACAGTAGTCAACCCTAACCCTAACACTAACCCAAAAAATGGATCAGATGAAGGAGAGGATGACCTACCCAGACTCTTTCACCGCGCTTCACCACCGCTGTCGCGTGGGTTGTCTCCCGCCGTCGCTTGGGAAGGAACTCCACCACTGCCTCATTGGCGTGCGGGGAGAAGCCAAGCCACGCTCACCACCTCACGTGCGAGCCTAGCCGAGGGCACTATCATAGGACCGCTCAACGACAGCACGCTCACCCACTAGGGAGTGCGCGCTCCGGCGAGGGGACCTGCGGCGACACCGGTCAGACCTAGGGTTTAGGGAGAACCTCACCATAGTGCGTGTGGGGGATCAGGGCACCGTCGCCTAGACCGCTCGATGGCGCCACGCTCACCCGCTAGGGAGCACTCGCGCCAGCGAGGGTGCCAGCAACGGCGCCATCACCTTTCGCCTTTGCTCGGTGCTTATCGTTCACTACGCTGAGAGAGGAAGGGGATGGAGTTGAACGAGTTAGGGTTTGGGGGGCGTGGGTGGCCAGGGGTTTTGATCTCTCAAAAACGACGCTTGGCCGTCGGATCTGGATGGATGACTGAGAGTGCATCAGATCAGAATCAGCCTAGGTGGGGGAGGCACTGTGAGCGCGTGCGGGTGAGCCACCGCTGCTACCGGGCCACACACTGTTGCTACCGGGCCATTTACTGTTGCTGCAGGCCGGGCCAAAATGAACAGCAAATAACGTTTGAAGTTTATTTATTTTTAGAAGCAAATTTGAATGAATTTTGAAGGTTTAAAATTTCTGGTAAAATTGCACCAACGTGTTACTTTTTTCTAGAAAGTAGATATGAATAAGAAAATGCTTCTAAAAAGTAGATAATTATTATTTATTCATGTTTCCGCTGTGAAGTTAAAGTTTATTATCTTCTAGTTAAATTCAAACCAACGGGAGGATTTAATTTTGAGGAGTAGTTATAATTGTTAGTAAATTTTTTTATTTTGCTAGTTTCTGACCAAAGTTGTTGATAGCAATATTACAAATGTTTGATTTATGAGTTTATGCATTAATTCTATTTTCTGCCCAATGGTGATGTAGAATTAATGTAGAAGAAGTTGTATGTTTTAATTTTGACCAAAGTTAAATTAAGGCATGCAATTATTTTGTTACGTTTTCTCACTTTCTCTAACACTATTTTTTAGGACTCAACCCAATGGCTTTTATCTCGCATATTCCACCTCTTGAAGGAGGCAATTACAGTGTCTGGCGAGAGAAGTATGAGCTTGCACTTGCGTTGTCCGAGAATGACTTAACACTTACCTCTCCGTGTCCTACTGAGCCAGAGGACCCGATGAGGGCAGAAAATGAGACTGATGCTAATTTTAATGCTTGAAAGCGAGATCATGCAGAAGTTAGAATGAAATACGATCTTGATCGAAAGAAATGGGACATCTTGAACCGCAAGTGCTTGATGGTGGCCAAGCCCACTATCTCAGATGTTATAAGGGGATCAATCCTAGATTGTGATACCACCACCGAGTATCTCAAGAAAGTGGAGAGTCGGTTTACTAGCTCTTCAAAGGCTTATGCAAGCACCTTGATAAAGAAACTATTCAATAAGAAATACTCTAGTGGAGGTATAAGAGAACACATATTGAAGATGAGCAACACGGCTTCGAAGCTGAAGCCAATGGATTTGGGGCTCAAGGATGAGTTCCTAATTCATTTGGTTTTTGCTTCCTTGCCAAAGGAATATGAAACTTTTATTGTTAACTACAACATGCAGCCCGATAAGTGGGACATAGAGAAGCTCATCATAATGTGTGTTCAAGAAGAGGAGAGGCTGAAATCCTTATAGGATGACTCTGCTAACCTTGTGAAGGACAACAAGAAGAATTTCAATAAGAATGCCAAACCTCAAGGGAAAGCCCCTCAGACTGAGCATCATCAGAAGAACAACAATGCTCAAGTTGAAAAGGATCAATGTAAATGGTGTAAGAAGCATGGACACTACCAGAGGGACTGTCCAGACTTCCTGAATAGCCTTTTGAAGAGAGGTGAGGATTTCATTACATTCATAGATGAATCCTTGTATTTAAGTTATGTAAAATCTACTTGGTGGATTGATTCAGGAGCAACTATTCACATTGCAAATTCATTATAGGGATTCTATACGAGGAGGACCCTACAAAGAGGAGAAAGAAGAATTAAAGTAGCAAATGGAGTTGAAGCCATTGGAGACCTTTCTCTAGAATTAGTTGATGGTTTTCTACTTAAGCTTTCAGATGTTCTATTTGTACCCTCTTTGCGAAGAAACTTAATAAATGTTTCATGTTTAGATGACGATGGATATGATTGCCATTTTGGTAATGACAAATGTTAGAATGTTTATAATAATAAATGTGTTGGTCTTGCCTTTCGACAAGATAAGCTTTATTTATTATCACTTTCTGAGAATGTGAATGATGTAAGTACTAAGAATGAGACTATTTCCTCGTCTATGAGTGCAACAAATAAGCGGAAGCGAGTGCATGATGTATCTTCGAAATTATGACACTGTCGTTTAGGCCATATTTCAAGGGGGGAGAATAGAGCGATTGATTAAGAAATCAATTCTTCCGCCCTTAGAATTTTTAGATTTAGAACAATGCATAGATTGCATAAAAGGAAAGTATGTTAAGAAAATAAAGAAGATGCCAACGAAGCGCATGAATTTTAGAAATAGTTCACACAGACATTTGTGGTCCTTTTCCTGTGAAGAGTGTGGATGGTTATGATTCATTTATAACATTCACATATGACTACTCATGTTTTTGCTATATTTATACAATTAAGGAAAGATCAGAAGCATTAGATAAATTTAAGATATTTAAGGCTGAAGTAGAAAATCAGCACAACTTAAAGATTAAGGTAGTAAGGTCCGACCGTGGGGGAGAGTACTACGGTCGACACACCCCATATGGCCAAGTTCCTGGACCTTTTGCAAGGTTCTTATAGGAAAATGGTATAGTAGCCTAGTATTCTACACCGGGTGAGCCTCAGCAGAATGGAGTAGCTGAAAGGCGCAACCGTACCTTATTAGATATGGTGAGAAGCATGATAAGTTACTCTACCTTACCGATAAGTTTATGGATGAAGGCGTTGAAAACCGCCATTCATATTCTTAATCGAGTGCCAAGTAAGTCGGTGCCCAAAACACCGTATGAATTGTGGATAGGAAAGGAACCCTCACTTAACTATTTACGTGCGTGGAGTTGTCCAGCTGAGGCAAAAGTATTTAACCCAAATATAGGGAAGCTAGACTCTAAGACAGTCAGTTGCCATTTTATTGGCTATCTAGAAAAGGTCAAAAGGTTATTGCTTCTATTATCTTGACAGACAAACAAAGTTTGTAGAAACAAGACATGTCGTCTTCTTGGAGAGTTGGAGGATGATATGATCAGGGAGAGCATGGTAGTGCGTGAAATTAGTTTTGAAGAGAAGCGGGTATACGTGCCCACTCCTATGGTTCAGGAGCCATTCTTCACGCTACCTGTTTGTTGCTATACCAACAGTGCAAGACACTATAGGTTATAACCACGGTTGTCGTTCTTCCGTGGGCAACAATTGAATGGACATGAGGAACCTGTCCTTCAGGATCCATTAGAACCCGTTGTCACAAATGAGGAAGAGAAACAACAGCCTCATATAGAACAAGCACCATTTAACGAGGCCCCTAGAAGGTCTCAAAGAGTCAGGAAATCAGCCATTCCAGCTAACTACAAAGTTTATGAATGTGAGGAATTTCAAATGGAGGGTGATCCCACCTCATTTGAAGAAGCCATGAGAAGCGCTCACTCATCCAAGTGGCTTGAAGCCATGGAAGATGAATTGAAATCAATGAAAACCAACGGTGTTTGGAACTTAGAAACAATTCCTAAAGGAGCCAAGACAGTAGGTTGTAAATGGGTCTACAAAACTAAATATGACTCCAAAGGGAATATAGAAATGTTTAAAGTGTGACTTGTAGCGAAAGGTTTCACGTAAAGAGAAGGCATAAATTACAATGAGACATTTTCTCTAGTCTCATGTAAGGATTCTTTTAGAATCATAATGGTGCTTGTAACACATTATGATTTAGAATTACATC